>NC_141687.1:414146989-414746989 GCF_964263255.1 Lissotriton vulgaris
GGTGTGGTCCAATACTTACTAATGGTTCAATGGGCTCGCTCTGTATAGAGAAATGTCCACCTCTCACTTGCACAGATTGTTGAACCTTAAAATACGACCGCAGGGAAGGAGTAATTTTAACTTTTCGATTCGTTGGGAGCTTTGGTCTTGTAGATCTTATTTTAATATTTTCCGACAGCTCTGCTGACTTTGGTAATACTCTCTGACTTCGCTTAGTTGCTCTGGGGGACACTCCTTTTTTTGGCAGTTCAAACTGTGATGCAAGCTTGCAATTCCTTAAACAATAAGTGGATGTCACTCCTCCTTCCAGATCTTGAGTTCTTCCTACTGCTGCTATTATATTGGTTTCAGGGTCTTTAGGTTTTTTTTTCTATTGTCCTAGCTCTTGTATTGTACACCCTTACTTTGGATTTTATCTGAGTGGGGTTTTCCTCTTTGTTTTTTTCAATGCTCTCTTGAATGTAACAGTCTGTGATCAAATCAGGTGTTGTTCTCTTCAATTTATCTATATCACCACTGGGTATGTTTTTTAATATTCCTGATCTGGCAGTGTGCTCTGATTTTATTACTTTTGAGGCTCCTTGATCTCCAATTATCTGCTGATCTGCTAGAAGTGCCTCTCTCTCAGTTACCTGCAGCGAAGTATCTTTTTTAGAGCTCATTAGCCGTGTTTCTCTAAAAGTTACACCTTGCAGCTTGATATTTATAGTTTGCTTTATAGTGTTTCCTTCGCGTTTCTTTTTTGTCTGAAAATGCCCCCAGGTATCGGTTTTCTTACTCGTTTTGCACTCTTGTGCGTCTCCCGACTCTCTCCCGCTGACCCTGCCGCCCGAGCCCCGGAACTGGAAGGGGATTCTCTGGAACGCCCTCCGACAGTTCCACGTTGCTTCTCGCGCACTCACCCAGGCTCCGGCGCTCAGGCAAGACAGCTGCTGCCGCTGCGGGAACCCCAGTTCAAACGGTAAGCTCCGTTTTGAAATCAGCCGATATCCATTTACCATCTCTTTGCGCCTCTGCCGAAACGGCTGTTTTCCGAGCGGTTTCCTCCTCCAGTCGTTGTTTTCAGCTTTGCATTAAACCTCCTCATTTGAGTCCGTAAGTGTTCCTGCAGGAAGGTCAATCTTTAATCCGCATTTGGCTGGTGGTCAGAGCTCCCGACCGAGCGTGTTAGCCGGCCGCCATCTTCCTCCCTTAGAGAGTATTCTTACCGAACACCCCAAAATGCTCAATGAGAAAACAATCAAAGAAAAGCTGGAGTCAATGGAAAACCAAGGGAGGAAAAACAACCTTAGAATTTTAAACGTGCCGGAAAATATGGAAGGGTCAGATATTAAATCTTATATTGTCTCTCTCCTGGAAGAGTTTTTCCCGTGGACTAAAAGCTGCAACCTGATGGAGGATATACAGAGGGTCCACAGGGATCCTTTCAGAAAAAGTAAAGAAAAGAAAAATCCAAGGAAAATTCTGGTCAATTTTATGACCTACACTCTAAAAGAAAGGATTCTGAGTGAGGGATTAAAAAATGGAACATTAAACAAAGATAATTGGTCCTTCAGAATACGCTCAGATATATGTAAAGCCACACAAGATAGACAATGGGAGTTGGGACAATATATGCAGGAGTTGAAAACATTAGGGGCAACTGTACAGATGAAATTCCCAGCAGCATTGAGAATTATGTGGCGGAATAAAATGCATAATATCAGAGAATCTCAAGAAGTAGAGAACCTCATATTCCAGATAAAAGACCAGATCCAAAGGGAAAAAACAAATTAAGTTAAACATGATATATAAACCTCCAGAAAACCCGGAACTAAAGAGGGAAGAAAAATCTTTAATATAATCATAATAAGAAAGCTGGTGAGCTGGAGCTCGAAACGGGTGGAAAATTCCATCCAAAAGAAGAAGGGAGGCTTCCTCGGGGAGGGGAAAACGAGCCCCATACGAACACTACAATGTAAATGTAAATAGAAATACACGGGTGGGGAGCAAACCAGGGAAAAAAATTAGAAAAAATATCCTCATAAATCAAAAAATGGAGTCAAGATGGCAAATAAAAACTGCACAAGAATGCCTTAATACAGCCCTCGCAGCAAAACTCTTTAGGAAGAAATGAGGGAAAAAAAACAGTAAGTGTTTTATCATGGAATGTTAATGGACTAAGAACCCCCAATAGAAGGAGGAAAATAATGGAATATATAAAGGAGATAGAGAGTGAGATTATTATAATCCAAGAGACTCACCTTGTTAGTAGTGAGTGGGAACAGATAATAAAAGGATTAAACTGGGTAGAAAATTGTGTATATACTACCCAAGACTGTCATGTGAAAGGGGTAGCAATAATCTTAAAAAAGTCTTTAAAGGCAAAACTCATGAGCAAGACAGTAGATAATAAAGGAAGATGGGTCATAGCGAAAATAAGAATAGAAGGAAACATACTCAACATAGTAGGATACTATGGTCCAAATTTAGATGACCCCACCCCTCTTCAAAAACTATACTCGGAACTCCTATCCACATCTGACCCCATAATCATAGGGGGAGATTATAACATAATACTGGATCCAAAAAAAGATAGATCACCACCAAACAAACATCTTAACCTACCCAAGATGAGGGAATGGCTAAGCATATATAAAAAAGAGTTAGACTTGGAAGACATGTGGTCACAAAAAGGAGATAAGGTTTATCCTTTTACCTTTCATAACAAAAAATTAGGACACAAATCAAGGATAGATTTCTTTCTTTTAAATAGATCCTTACAAAACATAGTTAGCAATATTGAACACCTTCCTGCACACTTATCTGACCATTCAGCAGTAAAATTAACTCTACTCATATCCAAAGATATAACTCCTTCTAGATGGACAGTAGATCGATCTTTACTAAACAACCAACAATATATCAATCAGCTAGAAACTGTCTCATTAAATTATTTCGAAGATAATGCAACAGGTACCTCAAGGCAAACAACCTGGGACGCTTACAAAGCAGTGATAAGGGGTAAACTACTTAGCCTAGGAGCACATAAAGCAAAGGTTAAGAAACTAGAAATCAATATGATGGAACTAGATATTAAAAATGCGGAAATACAACTAGAGAACATAATTCCTCCAGGAGAAAAAGAAGAACTAGAAAAAAAATATCAGAGATCAAAAGAAACTCTAGCAAATTACCTAGAAAACACTGTGAGAGAAAAATGGAAAACAGTAAACTAGCGAATTATGAATATGGGGAAGGGTGCGGAAAATTACTAGCATGGAAAACAAAATCCGAACAATCCAGAAATAACATTTCATGTATTCAGATAACAGAGCAAACACTGGAAACCTCTGAAGATAATTTAATAAGACAGGAGTTCTCAAAATTTTACTCCGGCATATATAAAGAAGATATAAATCCAACCAAAGAACAAATCGGTAAATATTTGGAAGATATTTCTCTTCAAAAAATAACAGATGAAGAAAAAACAGAGTTAAATCAAAAGATCAAACCTGAGGAAGTCAAAGAGGTGATAAGCAACCTAAAAAGAGGAAAATCCGCCGGCCCAGATGCCCTTCCAAATGAATTTTATATAGCACTGAATGAACATCTCATATACAAATTAACAGACTTAATGAACAGCATATATATAGATCATGAAAAAATCCCAGATACCTGGAACGATGCAATAATTAGTATCATTCTAAAACCCGGGAAAAACCCCAAAACGTGTGAGTCTTATAGACCAATATCGCTATTAAACTGCGATTATAAAATTTTCACACAAGTTATAGCAAAACGATTAGCAAAAGTTATGCCTGGATTGATTAACCTAGACCAGAAGGGGTTTGTAAAAGGGAGGCAAATTCATGAAATTACTCATGAATTGTTCGCAGCAATTGACATTGCCACCACTAAAAAACTTCCCCTCACTATAATCACTTACGACGCCGCAAAAGCGTTCGATAGGGTAGGTTGGGCTTTTCTAAATGAAGTTATAAGGAAATATGATCTGGGAGAAAATTTCGTTCAAGCAGTAGAAGAAATATACAAAAATCCAAGAGCCAAAATATTAGTTAACGGCAATCTAACCAACAACATAAATATACAACGCGGTACAAGACAAGGTTGCCCATTGTCGCCGTTGCTCTTTAATCTATACATCGAACCATTGGCTACTTTGATCAGAGAACACCCACAGATTTCTGCTTTTAAATACCAAAACTGGGTAAAGAAAGTAGCATTATATGCTGATGACTTAATGGTCTTCACAACAAACTATGAAGGTGCCTATCAAGCATTAGATGAAATAATGAATGACTTTGGTAAAGTCTCGGGCTACTTAACAAACAAAGGAAAAACTGAAACAATGAGCTGGAACTGTAACCCAATTTCACCATACAGTAGGGACAAACTAAAATATCTAGGAATCACCTTGGTAAAAGAAATGGAGAAAGTTCCGCATCTAAACTTAACGATAATTGCTAAAGAAATGAGAAGGCTATTTAAATCATGGTCAAGTTTACCATTAACTTTCCTAGGACGATCCAACATAATAAAAATGTCTATTATCCCAAAATTCACATACCTTTTCAACACCATACCATTGGAATTTAAAAAAGAACTCATGAAGAAGATTCAGGGCGAAATTGCAAGTTTTATCTGGGCCTCCAAAGGAACGAGAATAGCCTGGAGCAAACTTAGGAGAAAGAAAGATCAAGGAGGAATAGCCAGTCCTGACTTATTTGAATATTATAGATCCTTCCAATTCAAGAACTTTAGATCATTATTGAGGAAATATCAAGAATATCCAAGTTTCTTACAAAATATGACCGAGGAAACTGACCATTACCTGTTTAAATTCGGACACCCGAAATTCTTCAAAAAAATAAAATTGAAGATTCTATGTAACGCTGCTAAACTCTGGTTCCAAATAAGAAGCACAGTAAAAATCCCGTATTATAGCACAAAAGCACCGATATGGGATTCTCTAGGGTTACCGGAATGTTTAAAAGATTCTTTAGCAGTGCCACTTAAAGTAGCCGGAATTGTAACATGGGGACAATTGCTAAAAGGAAATCAAATAATTCCATGGAATTCGTTATACGAACTTACAGACGGTAAAATATCAAAATTCAAATATTACCAACTAATAAACTGGGCAAAATCATTACAGGAGAAAAATACGGGAAACGAGATACTTGAAAATGAAATGACAAGAACCACAGCTATAAAAAAAGAAATATCAAAGTGGTATTGGTCACTCATTGAATCAGGAGAGGAAGACTTTATCATCCCGGAAAAAATATGGAGGAAAGACATACCTGCTCAAGAGATAGATTTGCAACTGGTATGGCAAGAATCTATGGGAAAATGCTGGTCCTGTATAAAATCAGCACCTTTAAGAAGGAACCATCTGTTTACAGTACATCGTGCTTATTGGACCCCAAAGAAATTGTCTAAATTCAAGGGATCCAATGCGAAGCTATGCCCCAAATGCGGAGAAACAAGAGCGGACGACATCCATATGTTTGAAAAATGCCCTGCAATAACAAAGTATTGGGAGGAGATTGGTAAGACAGTGAATATGATACTAGGAACCAACATAACTGTAAGTACTACTCTCATATTCTTTGGGGTACAAAGCAGCATAGATGCTGACAGTAATAAATTAAATAAAAAACAGGAAAGTCTACTTTTTGTATTAATACTACTAGCCCGGAGAGAAATCTGCATTAATTGGGTTAAACCGGTTGCCCCAAGTTATACAAATTGGTTAAATTATGTCATTAAAATTAGTAACTTTGATAGAAACATGGGATACTCGAAGAGAACAAACTTTTGGGAAATTTGGGAGCAATATTTTCAAAGTAACTAAAATCTTCTAATAGGTCATGAATAATAAATCCAATGATTAACGCGATAACCTTTAATACCAGGCAGAAATGGTTCTGCCGAGTAGTCAAGCTGGATAGCTCACACCTCACTAACCAATGGTATTATTGGAAAGGATAAAGGGTAAGTGGAGAAAAAATTGATGAATCTAAACAGCGAAAGGGATACTCCCCAAAAAAGACAATTCCGGAAAACGATGGGGCTGTGAAGGCAAAGTTTCTTAGAAAGATCATCAGTTTCTCCAGAAACCTCCTTATCTATACAATCGCAAAATGAGGATATAAAAAAAAAAAAAAAAAAAAAAGCTATTATGGTCCACATAACAATTCATGAAAAGTATTGCTGTATCCGAGATGAAACTTTGACTTCAGAGTCCGACGATCAACCCTGTATCTTGACTTCCCCTCCCCCTGCGGCAAAATCAAAACCTGGTAGGGTGGGCTCTAAGACAAAAAAGGATAGTCTTCCTAAGAATCTAGGTACAAGGAAACAGCCCAATCATAATTTGGTAACTCCATCTGACTATCCCCGGCACCCAACTACAGGGATACCATGCTGGGTCACCAATATGGTGACGGATCTCCAGAACAGTTTAGAGCAAATCATTTCTTCCCACATTAAACCCCTGGTTTCAAAACTGGACAGATTATCTTCCATGTTAAATAATAAGACTATGGGGACAACTAAGCCACATAATTCCCAAGGTAACTCGTTACCCCCTGCTCTAGTCGGTGACTCTACAAAGGCACCCTGTCTTGAGGTAGCTAAATCCACTGTTCCATTAGTACCAAATAGAAAATCAGGACCGGCAACTACTGCTGCTAAATCTTTAAACCTCGTACCCCCTCCTACACCTGTAGCCAAACCACTAGGTCTTACCATATCTCCCGCTGCGGGCCAAACTGTTGAATCTAGTCAACATCCCAAGGAGGTTAAAAACACGGCACCAAAAAAAGTTGTACCTTCATCGAGACCTCCCCCACCTAAGGCAACCTTTAAACGATTGCCGTCAATAAATTTGCCTCCAGAAGCACAACCATATGTAGTGGCCCTAGTGGGTGTTCCACCCCTTAGCGAGGGGAAGAGAGAACATGAGGTAGACTTACATAATAAGTGTATACAGTGGCTGAGCCTAAATAGACCCTTACCTCCTAACATTTCAGGTCACATATTGGCAGTGAGAAGAGTAGACTGGATTGGAAGGGGCCCTAAAACAGTGGCAGGGGATGTTGTAACAATTAGTTTTAGGGACTCCTCTGTTGTTGATCACATCTGTAGAATCCCTTCCCACAGAGATTCCCAAATATTCCCTTTGCACTTGTCCTATTTCTATCCTACCCCAATCCATAAATCCTCTCACAATAGGAGACCACAGTATACCAGAAATCCTCTCTCCCACCCGAACGGGATTCACCATTGGCAGCCATTTGGGGAGGGTTTTCTTCCACACACCCCGTTTTACCCGATACAACCTCATTGGAATAGGTTTAGCGTCCTGGAGGAGGTGGACTGACTCACTTAGTCATGTACGCCCCCACGAGAACATAATGAGGGTAACTCAGAGGATGGTGTTGCAATACAGGAAAAGTCACTATCCTCTGCTAGTTACGAGGTCCCCTGCCCTCATGCCCCAAAGAGGGAGGAGACAAGAGCAGAACAGAGCCTGGACCAGATATCACCAAGAGAGCAAGGGGGTGAGAAGGATAAAGTTAAGGCTATGGAAGGTAGTATAAAAATACTCTCGTGGAATGTCGCAGGCCTAAAGAGCAAGCTACTCGCACCAGACTGGTCTTCCTTTATGACCATTCATGACATTTGCTTGATGCAAGAAACCTGGTCCCTTGAGGCGAGTGACAGTCCCGGTTTTGCTACCTATGACATTCCTGCAGTCTCAGGTGGGAAAGGCCGCCCCTCGGGTGGCCTTGCCATATGGGTAGGCTTACATTTGGGCATGCAGGCTGAACAGGTGGATACAAACTCGCCAGATATCCAATGTGTTTTGCTAACATCTGTTAGTAGATCTACATTGGCTATTATTAATATCTACTCTAGGCCTACCGTGAACGGGAAAGAATCGAGTACTATTCAAGCACTCGACCATTTCCTTCAGACACTTGACCCCGCAACTCCGATCATTCTTGGTGGCGATCTGAACTGTCAGTTCGAACCATTGGGTGGATCCGAGTTGTGTGAGGAGGATGAGGTCGATTTGCTCTGGCACATTCCAGCCCCAAGAATTGCCCCGGTTAAGGCCTGGACCCCGTTAGTATTACAAATCAAGGCCTTGACCCTTGCAATGTCTCTGCGGGCATGCAATGGAAGGGGCAACAACGAAAGTTCCGGCCTGCCCACATATAACAGGACAAACCGAACTTCCACTATTGATTGCCTCATGATGGAAGCCAAACACTGGGGCAAGTTTAAAGACTTTGGGGTTGTCCCAAGGCACGATAGTGACCACAATGCGCTGGTCTAACGCTTAAACCTGGTGCATTTGGACTAACTAACCCTGACTCTAATTCCACTCCGATAGTCCCACCACACATTATATCTCACAACAGGAGAAGAGTCAAATGGCCTTCTTGCCTAGACTCTCCTACTCGTCTCGCAAAAATCTATCAGATAGCTGTTCCACTGATAAGCGATATGGGTAATTCCACCTCCCATGGGCAGACTATAGAGACCCACAGAAAGTTAGTTGAGAGTCTAGGGGATGTATTCTATCCGGTTAGCGGGACTAAGTTGCGCCGGAATAAAACACATCCCCGGCACAACCACGCATGTAAAAACTCAAAGAAAGACCTACTCAAGGCAATTAAATCTAGGGATATCCTTAAAATTAGAACAACTAGACTGCTGTCTAAGCTAAGAGTGAGTGGGAGGAATCTAGGTGGGAAGAGTTGAGACAGGCACTACTCCTAAAAGATTCTAAGACCTTTTGGCTAATTGTTACTTCTTCAGTGACAGGTGAGAGAGACACTGGGGTCTCGAATATTGCTCCTATAGTGTGGGAGGCACACTTTAAGTCACTCTATACAAGCCCTGAGTTGGAGGAAATTGGGTGTCAGCCCCAGGAAGGGCTGCCAGAACTGGTTTTGGAGCCTCGGGCCTGTGCGCCACGGGACCTCCGGCACGAGAGCCGACTGCCGGGGGCCCCGGGGTCCGGGAGTTTGGTTCCACGTGCCAGCATGGCCCGGGACCTCCCACATGAGTGTCAATTGCTGGGGGCCCCGGGCCTTCTCCCTGTCAAAATCTTAGTTTTAACCAAGCTTCCGAGATTCCCGTCGCCCCAGACCCCCTGCATGAGAGCTGACTGCCGGGGGCCTTGGGCCCCGGGATCTCGGTTTCTCGCACCTGCACGGCCCGGGACCTCCCGCACGAGTGTCGACTGCTGGGGGCCCCGGGTCCAGGGATTTCCCCCTGTCAAAACTATAGCTCCAGCCAAGCTCCTGAGATTCCCATGGCCTTAGACCCCCCGCACGAGTGTAGACTGCCGGAGGTCTTGGGCCCTGGACCTGGATCCTGTCTCACAATAGTGAGACAGGATGCCCCTACTGGGACTCCCACTTATAGTTCAGACAATATTACACTCAGGGAAGTTGAACTGGCAATTGAGAAACGGCTCCCGAATAAGGCCCCGGTCCGGATAAGCTCCCTGGAGACCTCTTTCGCTCTCAGCCAAAAATCTGGGCCCCATATTTGATGGTCCTGTTCAATGCTGTCTTACAGGGCTCCCCAGTACCTGAGACCTGTCTGGGAGCAGAGATTGTTCCAATTTTTAAAAAGGGCTGTCCACTCGCCCCATCAAATTATAGACCAATTAGTTTACTCGACACGACCCAGAAGCTGATGGGCCGAATCCTGCTGGAGAGATTATTGGGCTGGATGGAGGAAAACAAAACTTTGACCACCCTCCAAGCCGGTTTTAGATCAGGGGTCTCGACTCTGGACCAGATCTTTGGACTCCAGGTCCTATACTGGAAAACTGCAAGAGTAGAGGGTGGCAGCCTCTACCTTGTTTTTGTGGACCTGCGGGCCGCATTCGATCTGGTCCCTAGGGAGAGGCTCTGGACGGTGTTGGAGGAACTTGGGCTCCCTCCTTACTTACTAGATGCCCTAACCCGACTTCATACTGGGAACTACGCCCAGGTGAGGTGTGGGAAAACGGGTAATTATCCGATCGCTTCCCTGTTACCCGGGGAGTACGCCAGGGTTGCGTACTGGCCCGACTCTCTTTAGCTTGTATGTCAATGGCCTGATAGATAGACTTAATTGTGACAGGGATAACGATGCTCCACGCCTGGCTACTGGTAGGGTGCCCGCTCTGATGTTCGCGGACGACACCTTGTTGTTGTTGCGGACATCATCGGGCATCCAGCGGGTTTTGGACGGGTTTGTTTCCTTCTGCGCCTCGCGGGGTTTGGAGATCAACTTGGAGAAAACCAAGTTTATGATCTTCAACCCCCCGAGGCACACCCGCCCAAACCCCACATTGAACGGAACCCCACTTGAGCGAGTTAAGACCTTTATATATCTGGGGGTGACTTTGACTGAACACTTTACATGGGACCATCAAGTCTCTAAATCCTCCCTGAGACTTGCACAGATTATGGGTGGCGTAGGCAGACTCCATAATGCCTCAACCTTTAAACCGGCTACCCCTGCCCTAGAGATATACAAAACACAGGTCAGGTCTGCAGCCTTATACGCTGCTGAACTCTGGGGACACACTATTGCATGTAACTTAATGAAAGTTGAGCAGTCCTTCATGCAACATCTGTTTGGTCTTCCACAAAGCACGCCCCTGCTACCATTACGCTTGGACCTGGGTCTAGAACCTATTACTGACCTGGTGGCAGCTCGACCTCTGCTCTATTGGAGAAGGCTCTGGTCTGTGCCGGAGCTTGAACCGTTTAGAGCAGAATTCAATACTATTTGGGGGCAGCTAAAGAACAAGAATATACCTTGGTTGGTACATGTTAAGACTCTCCTTTACCAAATTTGGGATACACCGGAGGACCGCTGCAGGAGGATGCAAAGGACTGTACTGGTGGCAGCTGTAAAATCGCATAACCTCAAACTGCTACACTGTTCTACTTCCCTGGGCAGATTGTCCACTGAGTTCCTCATAACAAAAGTTGAATATAGGATGGAGGCGTTTTTGGACTTGGTGCAGCCTCCAATGGCAAGAAAACTATATATTCAACTGAGGCACGGCTCCTTACCAGTTGGGGCATTCACATCCAGAAGGGCAGCATACAGTGAAATCCGGAAGTGCTGGATTATCCCATTATGCAAAAACTTGGGTTTCAGACACTGTGTACATGCTTGTAGAGTCCTAACTTATGACACTGCCCCTCTCATTGTTTTTGCTGTCTCCCAGTTTCTATTCGGCATGTGGCGGAGAAGAACTGTATTTATCCACAAGAAATAATGGACTACTGCTTTTATCCTTTATTGTTCCTTTGATAACCAAAGTTTAATAACTTTTTAATTCTGAAGTATTTATGTTTTATTATTGTGTTTGTACATATTTTATTGCACTTTTATGGTCTTTGACCGAAATAAAGTTATCAAAGTGACTTCAGAGTCCGTCTGGATATATGTTGAATACCCACTTCCATTGGAAATTATATATATTTTTTTATTATTTGTGGATATGGGCAGAGAGCAATAAAATGGCGAAATGTTCTGAAAGGCCACGAACTTCATCAAACCAGATAACCTTGGGACAGGCATGGAGAGAGTTGCAAAAAAGTGAAGTAAATGAAGGAAACCATAGAAAAAGCATACAGTGAAACATAATAATGTTTTTCCTAACATAGCCCATCTCTTCACAGAGCCCTACAGCTGAATCCTCGTGGCACCAATATTCATAGGGATCACTTACTTATCACTCAGCCAGTAAGCTCATAACAGCACAACGTTCACAGCACACTCACAACATGCGTGCAAACACACACCTCTTAGTGCTACAGAGAGCTAACCACAAACTTATAGTGTCTCTAATTAACAGAAATGTTAGCTGCATTCAAGTCTATGGAAGTATCAGATTGGGGGCAAATAATACTCAGATTTCCTTCTGAGGTTGTTTGGAGCTTTTGAGTGGGAGAAAGGATGGGTAGAAAAGCTGGTCTATGTATCGAAAGAATAGAAGTGGAGGGTGGTGAACAGTAAAACAGTAAAGAGGTGGAAGGGCCCATTTCTGTTACTCGTAAAATATGGGGAGGAGGGGGGGAACTGTGGCCATGACGTATAATTGAAACCGTCGCAAATAGTGGATAGACTTTTTGTGACCTGCTCATCATTTTGCAGTGTGGCCGATGCACCAATAAATTGCACCAACATGTCTGTTGGTAGAGGGTGGTAAAACCTTCTGCCATATGAAAGTTAATGAAGCAGATTGCATTTTGCACCCCCTATGAAAGGCTAAGAATGCAGTAATGGAGGCTACGAGGGACAGTAGACCTCCATCTTACTTCGCCTTCCTTCTATACTAACTTGTTAGGTCGAGCCTAGACAGCACAAGCTTTGAGGAGTTCCAGCTCTGCCCATTGCTTTTCTTTGCTTTTTATTTGTCCATGTGAGTGTCCTTTAAAAATCCTTGCTTGCTAGTGGTCAGTTGTGCCTTTTTGTACCTCTTTTTCTCTTACATTCCTCGCACAGAGCAGGGACTAAGTACTGTCTCATTACGCTATGGTTATTTATCTGTTTGCCTGTTAATAGCTTTGGTGCCATAACTGCTTAGCTTTAACTATAGCATTCCTCCTTCCCACCCCCTCTTAATGCCACTGTTGTGATAGTGCTGCCTCCGACACCGCACCTCCCACTCCGTTGGTTGCACTGTATCTGCCTTTTTGCAATTGTTGACGTCCACCGTCAGTTGGGCTTTTTTTGGTGGAATTGGGATAACCCACCCTCTGCACGGAACTAGGTGAAAGGTTTAGTCCACACAAGGCAAGGCAAGCCAGGCAATACAGGGCAGCCAAAAATGCTTTTTCTTTTTCCAGTTTGCCCTATCTAGGTTTAGTGTGTATTTAATTGAGTTTATCCAATCTAAGTAGGTTGGTGCAGTATCTTTTAACCAGGATTTAAAAATTTCTCTTCGAGCAAGTACAATCAAGTACAGGGACAATTTATTAACATTTCGAGGAAGTGATTCATAGTTTGGAAAAATACCAAAAAAAGATTACAATTACGCTGACCTGGATTTCAAAATTAAACATAGCTTCCATACCTTGACGGACTGCACCCCAAAAGTTATATAAGACAGGGCACCTTACAAACATGTGGAGGTCATCCGCTTTTTCCTGCTGACACTTTGGACAGCAGGGAGTGGCATCTTTCGAAAATTTTGAAAGCTTAGCAGGGGACCAATACACTCTGTGAAGAGAAAACAAATGGTTTCTTTTTAAATTGGCAGGAGCTACTGTAGCGTGTAGTAAATCATAAGATGCTTGCCATAGTTCTTCTGTATCCTGGTCAGGCAAGTATTCTCCCCAGAGCTGGGCAGGCAAGATGAAGTTTCCATCCTCAGCTTCCAGGATAGTCCAGTACAAAGTTGCTGTCTTTATCTTTGATTTTCTTCCCCTGAAGCACTTTGTCCAGCTCATTTGTTGCTCCCACCACTGACCCCACACCCTGGCTCCAGCTGTTAATTTGGAGATATTTGAATTTAGATAGATTTCTCTCGGTCACAATGACAATCTCGTCCCATACTATCAATGAACCATTAGGCATTAACTGGGACCAGTGATTTATATCTGGTCCAGCAATGGTTTGAGAGAACATCCTTAGTCCCCTCTGGAGACCCCGGTGAGTCCCAGATAGGAGTCAGAGCACTATAGTAGCCAATCTTTAGAGCTTTCCTTATTCTTGCCCAGGTGAAAGCCATATCTTTCAGGAGCTTTAGACAAACTTTTTTCAAAAAACCGCGGGTCTCCGAACTTGCACAAAAAGCCTTGGTTTCCTCCTTTGATCTCCCGTAACATTTCCTTGAACATTACGCCCACCTCTGATCCATCAGGCTGATTGAAAAACATTTTCCCTGCCTTTAGTAGCAGAGTCCAGGCATATAGCTTCAAATCAGGGGCGCAAAGGCCCCCTTTGCTTTTTATCCTCCGCAGCTTCCTCCACGAGATCCTTATACCCTTTGAGGCCCATGCAAAGGAGTTCAGTTTAGCTTGAATTTTCCTAAGCGTCTCCTCCTTGAATGCTAGAGGAATGTTTTGAAATAAAAATATTAATTTAGGAAGGAGCATCATCTTCACGATGTTAACTCTTCCTATTAGCATCAAAGGAAGGAGCGACCAGCCCTTTAAAGAATCTGTAATTTCTTTGTCTATCTTAGCCAGATTTCTGTCCCTCATCTGTTCGATGTCCTGGGTAATTTGGATTCCCAAGTACCTTAACTCTTTCTTCAAAATGCGCATTTATGTTCCAAAGCATACTAGCTGCCAGGCTTTTGCCTTCACTTGGCAGTTCATATCCCAAAAATAGGACATTGAGGTGGGCTATTTTCAATGTTTTAAACTTGAATTTGTAGCCCTCTGCGGCAAATCCTATAATAATGGTGCTTACCCTGGTCAAGTGCCCCTCTAAGTCGTCGTCTATCAGATAAATATCATTCACATAGGATAACGCTTCTTCAAATTTTTGAAGTAACTGAAAAATACACCGGGCTGTTTTTTTACCCTTGTGCCAGACGACAAAATTGTCTTTGGGATCCTAACGCACTGAATGCGGTTAGATACCTGCTTTCAGGTGCTATATTTTGGCAGAAAAATCCGTTTGAGATATCAAGTGTGGTTTTGTATTTTTTGTGCACAATGTTATTCATAAATGCGGCACTATGTGCATTTTGAACAGCAAATGTCTTTGTGCATGAGTTTAAATGTCTGTAATCTAAAACTAGACGATATGTATTGACAGGTTTAGCGACAGGAAACAAAGGATTGTTCAATGACCTCCTGATATTCAACTTGATCTTTGATCTCCCTGACCTGTTTTTTAGCTTCTTGCTTTATTGGATACTGCCTCTGAGCATTAGGTGAAACTTTAACGGGATCATGTAGTAGGTTGAGTTCTCATCCCACCCTGCATGATTTATGTAAAATGCTGAAGCTTGGGCTACTGCCCACTGCTGTGCATATGTATGTTTAAGGTGAACAGGAACACTGTTCGAAAATGCAGGAAAAATTATACTTTCTCCCATGGGGCACTCCATTACGAATGCAGGTGGCCAATCTTGTTCTGCTAACAGGATGTCATAACCAGATGATAAGTTCTTCCAAAAAATAGCTTTTATTTTCCTGGACTTGTCCCCCTCCAACCGGAGTGTTATTTCATATAACTTATGTGGAATGCTTACCCTGGTGTCTGGTGTTTTCACCATGATGTAATCATTCAACTCCGCTGTCACCAGAAATTCCTTCAGGTTCAGGCGAGCTATTGTTACTACTGCGGCACTGTCTAGAATAGCCAGAGCCCATTACCCGTTCAGAAGTTGTGTCCTCAGAATTCTGGCATGTCTGATTTTCAGACCCTCAACTTTCTTTCTCTTAAATTGAGGTTTTGGATTTTGCTTATCTTCTTTTTTAGAAGTAAAGTTTTGAGCGTGCTGTTTGTCTCTGGTCTGTGTGTGCTCCTCTCTATTTTGTGACCATCCTTCCCTTTCAGAGCTTTTCTTTGAGCCCTGAAAGGAACGAGAGGAACGTGTATCAGTATCCTGATACCTATCAGGTTTCCTAATGTTATCCCTATTCCTAATGGTTTACCTCCTTTCAGAGGGCTCCTGTGGAGGAACCTACCTTGTGATTGAGATCTCTTGTCTTTAGAATTTTCTTCTTTATTATCCCACTTCTTTTCAGAAGATGTAGGTGTCCCCCCAAACTATCTCTGTCTAATTCTGCATACGCAGTTTCAATTATTTTGGGTAGTTCAGCCTCCTGAACTAACGGGCCGACCTCCCTTATGCGTTGGCAGATTGCCACTGATGCTGCTTCCCCTTTAATATTAGCTAGTATTATGGCTGATACCTGGTCGTAGTTATTTAATAACTTCATCCCTAAGTTTAGGGCAGGTTCTGCTCCATAGTCATTTTGTATTTGTCTTAATACATCTGGCATTACTACTGATGAAGGAATACCATGAGTTCTGGTATATATGGCAGCAAAGACTGTACCCCAAGAGGTGCAATACTCCAACTGTGGTGTAATCCCCATGGGCAAACATATTGTTAACATTCTGTGTTTTTCAAATGGTGTTGTATTTGGGAATACTGCTTCTAACTGGAATATTTTCTGAGCCACTCAGAAAGGAATTTGATCACGTTTTGTGGGCACTTTGCCCATTACCGCGTGTAATGTTTCTGGAGTAATTTTAGTATTAGTGCTCTGCTTAAGAGCTGCAGTAGGTGTAATTACTGTAAGTTGGACCGCTAATGTCCTTAAGACAAAGTTTGTCATGTTTCGGTAGAGTTTTATCAACTCTGTCATTTGCACAAGTAGTTCACCACGTGGCATTGTGTCAATGTCTGGATGTGGTGCATAGGTTGCTAATATCAGCCATGTTGCTCCTGGTCTTCCTAAAGGACCAAGACTTGCTCTTGTTCTTATGTGGGGTAGGGTGCCATTACACCAGAAAATATGTTCCTGGAAAGTAAGCAGAATCTCAATCTCCTCAAACGGAGTGTAAGCCGCTGGAACTTCTTCATGTTTGTAATAATGAAAAGTTTTTGGTACAGCATCTACTTCTGGAAATACAACCCATGAGGAGAATACCTCTGTTTTTAAATCTTTGTATGCCTCTGTCACGAATATTACTACACCTCCTCTGGGAGATAACCCATGTTTGACAAGTTTAACTGTCAACGATTGTCTTACTTTGGGTGCAATATGTATTGCATTTGTATCTTCCTCACCAGACTGATTAAGTCCTAGGTGTAAGTCTTTCTCCTCGTCAGACATTGTGTTTTTAAGACACAGAATTACTGTCCAAGGAAATTATGAAAAGCTTTTATGCACAATTTTGGGAAAGTTTCCTTTTAAGCTTGATTAACCAACAGCCAATACATATCTCGCCTACTCAGCTGTGGCAGAATGTTTTTCCACCTACTCCAGACGTCTCTGGGTTTGTAAGTAGGGTCTCTGAGAATAAGCATGACTAAACTACTCAGATTCTACTGTTGAGTAAGTGCGCCATGTATATACCACTTTGGGTAAACCATGTTTCATACTTTGCGTGCCATGTAGTGTAGTTCCGATAGTACCCTTTCATGCAGGACCTACTCTGTTTAACCCCTTCCACGCTGATGACGAGCTGGGCTCGTCATGGCGTAGCCTCCTCGCACGCTGATGACGAGCCCAGCTCGTCACGTAAAGTGCGGTTTTAAAAAACTCAGCACAGGAGCGGAATTGCGCTAGCGCGCATGCGGTTAAGGATAACTTATACTGTGGGTTTGGTGGCAAACTGACTCTGTACATCCCCACCGAATATGTCAGCCTATGTTTTCACATTAGCTAGCTCGCGGTACCACTAGAATCAGAGAGATTAGTTGTTGGCAACCTCAGAACATAATAACCCCAGACTTGTGGAAATAACATACTACCTTTCACCCAGTCATACGTGCTCACTTGTTTTGTTCTCAGAGAGATACACTTAAGAAACTGTCGAGTGTGTTTACAATAAGAATTTATTGTACCGTTGTTCTTCTCATGTAAAATAAGTGCGCTGCTACAACTGTAACACAGTAGCAGAGATATAGAACCAGCAATACTCAGCTAGCGGTTACGATCAGCGGGGATGCGGACCGGGATGCCCCCAGGTTTCAGAGTGGACTTAGGGCGGTGGCGAGCTGGATGAAGAACAACTGTCTCCAGCTCAACGCAAAGAAAACGGAGATCATGATCGTCGATAGGAGGTCGGAACTATGGGGGGACAGATGGTGGCCTGCGGAGCTGGGGCCGGCCCCCATTCCGGTCACAGAATTAAAGAACCTTGGAGTATGGATGGATCCCTCCCTCAGATTTGTGGGCCATACGAAGAGAACCGCGGCCTGTTGCTTTGGCATACTACGGTCGCTGCGTCCCGTCTTGAAGTTCTTTGACCATCGCACCAGGCAGCTGATAGTCCAGGCTACAGTGTTATCTCGCCTGGACTATGCCAGCTCGCTTCTGGTAGGGGCTAATGTGGCGGAGGTTACCCGCCTCCAACGCGTTCAGAACGCCGCGGCGAGAGCCATTGTTGGCTTACCCCGAACATGTTCCGTCTCCGGCACTTTGAGATCACTGCACTGGTTGCCTATCAGGGCAAGAATCCAGTTTAAAGTGCTGTGTATGGCGTTCAAGATTTTGAGGGGTGGGAGTCCTCATATTCTTGCGAACCTTTTGTCTTGGTATGTGCCTACCCGGTCCCTGAGATCTTTGGGTCAAACTCTTACGGTGATCCCCCGATACAGGCTGTGTCGGGTCAGCGGCCGCTCTTTCCGGGTCAGAGCAGCTGAGCTTTGGAATTCTCTTCCTGTTGAGATGCGGTTGTTTGATGATCTTTTAGCTTTCCGTAAAGCTTTAAAAACTTTGTTGTTTGAATAAATTGCCTTTGTCTCCTTTTCTGTTATGTTCCCTGTAGGTGTTGCTTATTTCTTGCCATGCGCCAGGACGCCCCTTAGCTGGGGCAGCTGTGCGCAATACAAAAGTTTGTAACATAACATAACAATACAGTGAATAAATAAATAGTATTGTTCAACCATTTTGCAATAGTCATGAGAACATTAATGAATATAAAATGCATTTATAAAATAAAGTGCATATTCCTAAAATGCCTGTCTAGATGTTCCTAAGTGTACCTAACATGTGAGTAGGTGCAAAAGGGCCTATGCCTAAGAGCCTAAGTCTAAGATCCTAAGTCTAAGAGCCTAAGTCTAAAAGCCAAGAATCCCAGTAGGTTTTAGTCGAACCCCCATACCTGAATAGTGACAGTGTGGGACTTCGTACTCGACTTGAGCGGGACACCCCGTAAGGGATCGTCAGAACACTGTCAGCTGGAGCGATGGCATGTCAGAGCCGCAGCGTCTGTGGTCAGTGTGTCGATTTTGAAGTCTCGGTTCCCTCCTCCTTTCTGATAGCAAGAGGTGCCGTATTTATACAGTCTATGTGAGTATGTTCCCCATTGTTTAGTATGAGGATGACGTTGGGAATTAAACCTTGTGCGTCAATGGGAGAGATATAGTGTACCTCCTGGTGAGTGTACTCATAAACTATTCATATATGCTAAGGATGATGTCTTAGCAATATCGATTGGGAAAAACCCACCCTCCGCATGGAACTAGGTGAAAGGTTTAGTCCATAAAAGGGTACAGTCCTTATAAGGCGTTTTGTCCATACAAGGCAGTCTGTCCTTATATGGAGTTATGTCCTTATAAGGCTTGTTCATATGAAATGACGGGGAGATGATGTGGGGAAAGTGTACGATGTTCCCTGGACCTATATCAGAGTACCGATATGAAATATAGCAGTTGGGCAGACATCTGGGAGAGCATGCAGTGATCGCCTGTATCACTATCTGCTGCCCCATGGCCGCCCGACATGAGAGGGTCATTAGTTGCTTAATGGTTACTAATGTGATTGCAGTCATAACCCATTGATACATCCCACAGTGACTGACAAATTGAAAGGGGGGCCCTTTCATCTTCTTTTTTTATTTAGTATATGGAATATGTAACAAAACTCCCTTTTCTAGTTGCAATAACTTCCAGGACTCCTCAAAGGTATTTTAAATATAATAAAACTGTGTTTTTGTGGTTCACTTTGTAAGTGAGGCCTGTCAGAGGTATAGAAAGTGACTGAGTTTTCAGCAAGATGTTGGGACGCCCTGGGGAATAAGCAGGTCCTCTGAATGCTCCAAGACAAATGAGAAGTTTAAGTAGGTAGTCAGGAACTAATAAAGTGTGGAACACATTTGTTTATGATAAGTGTGAGACTCGAAGTCAAATATCCTGGCTCCAGAGACAAAACGTTTGTCGTCAGGCCACAACGAGTTGTAAGGATTGTTTAGGGCATGGGCAATGCCAAACATTTTCCCAGAGGCCAAACAAAATGGTCTGTGACGTGACCAAAGGCTGCATTGATGCAAGGCTGGTGGAAGTGATGAGCCGGTAAGATAGGCTAAGCAGGAGTGAAGCATGTACACGGTGTGGGCTATGATTTATGGAGTTATTGTGAGGGTTTCATTCCATTCTGCTCTAAAGTAAGTCCCTAATCTATAGAAGAGACATATATTTGCCAGTACTGTTTTATCGTCTATTTGAATTGATATCCCTCTAGTCTTCTCTGCTTGCTAACGCTACCTTTGGTGAGTCAAATGCATATAGGAGTTAACCTGATTGTTGAACTGGAATGGAATAGAATTTTAGGCCTCACAATCTCTTTATGCCTGTACCACATAGAAGTACCCTATGCACACACACAATATTTTTGTACACGTAGGTGGTAGTACTTGAAATTCATAGCAATGCAAACCTGCAGAGAAACAGTTATTATTAACAAAAAGTGGAAAAGAAAAGTGTGACAAGGAATGATCCTTTGGTCCTTTTTTAATTTTCAAGGCTTAACAACAGCCAGCCGACACGTGTTTCAGCACTCACGCGAATCTTCAGGGCTCTAGGTAGCTGTGTTTGAGCCAAAGGTCGCTCTGCCGGTGATACTTCCGACCCGGTGGGGCCCTAGACCGTCTTAAAATTCCAATATGGATGAGAGGACGTGGACTTGAAGCGAAGTGCGCTTCTTGCTTATGCCAGGAACACGGCGACCCGGGAACAGCTCCTCCGAATACAAGAAGAAACTAACAAAGACTCACTACGAGGTAACAGAGCTACCTCTGATCCTCCATCTTTATTCAGCGCTTCATTAGACCCTAAGAATTTTGGAGTGACTGGCTCCTTTTAGATATTAACTACAGTTCCTGGGCATAAGCAAGAAGCGCACTTCGCTTCAAGTCCACGTCCTCTCATCCATATTGGAATTTTAAGACGGTCTTGGGCCCCACCGGGTCGGAAGTATCACTGGCAGAGCGACCTTTGGCTCAAACACAGCTACCTAGAGCCCTGAAGATTTGCGTGAGCGATGAAACACATGTCGGCTGGCTGTTGTTAAGCCTTGAAAATTAAAAAAGGACCAAAGGATCATCCCTTGTCACACTTTTCTTTTCCACTTTTTGTTAATAATAACTGATTCCCTGCATGTTTGCATTGCTATGAATTTCAAGTACTACCACCTACGTGTACAAAAATATTGTGCGTGTGGATAGGGTACGTCTATGTGGTATTTGTGAGGTTTTGCCAGCTTGCTGACACAACCATTGAGTGGTTACATGGTTTTCCGCTCACCCAGTTGCACCACAAATCACTGTCCATTAGTGCTTCCATACAGGCAGTGCGCCCATTGCTAGATTGACCTCTAAAAACCATTCTCTCCTTCTCTTTATGCCTGTAGCCTCATATCTGGAAACATTAGGGTTGCTTAGGAACAGGCTCAGGTAAAGTTTTGAGTGCTGTAAAGAAATCCTTTACAAGGACCCCAAACAAGGCATCCAATTTACTGAGGTGGATACGCACAAGTTCTCAACCTGCACCACTAGACATGATATAGTGGCACATTGTAGCCAGGGTACTAGGAGGCTTGAAGCTTAATCCTGGCCTTACTACTTTTCCAGAATATGCTGTTCGTGAACTCTCGAAGTTCGGTCAGGTTTAGCAACACAGAGGAAATTTCTTTGGAGAAGTCCCTTAGTCTTGCCATTGGAATCACTCACCTTAGATGTTGAGGAATGTGCAAGATGGAAACCAACATAAATGGTGTTTATTAATCTCAGTCACCTTTTGTGCAAATTGTGTGCTCTTGGACAATCACTTTTTACCATAGTCCTCTGATCCTTTTAGTTTTAAAGGGATAGAACTTAAACCAAATTAAATGCTGTTCATATGTGATGAGAAAACAGAACTCTAACCCAACAATAACTGGATTTTACCCATGTGGGAGAGAAGTGAACACCTAGTCTCATAGTCCACTCATTAAAATGCAGAGTTGTGATAAAGAAAAGAGTTCTGCACTGTAGTGTTGGTTTCTACTGCATTACCAAGTTGATTAATTATGATCCAAACATGTTCTTCCTATTCGGTGTCCCATCAACTGCCATTATATGACAATATTTAACCAGACACAATGCACAAAATGAGTACCCAGGATATAAACGACATAAACAATATTCACTGGAACAGCCCACAGCATGGTTATCTTCATACATGATTATTATTTAATCATTGTTTCAAATGGGAGCTGGTTGAAAAACGGTAAGCAGTTGAACTTCCTCTGTCCTTGATACCACCGCACACTAGTTAGTCTTAAAATATGTCTATTCTCTTGTCTGGCACTGTGCAGACTATGGAGCTGTGTGAATACAGCAAACCTCCAACACCTCTTACTTGTGGAAAACATTCCAGGTCTCGCAAAGTGGTATTTTACTTTTTTATAGACAATACAGTTGTCCTAATTTGTCTCACAGGTCTCCAGTAGCTCCATCAACTCGGGCCACTGCCTTCCAGGTTCAGGTCCCTTCCATGTAGATGCTCACATTTTCTGGGCAGCTGCACCTAATTAAGAGCAGGCTGCTTTCGGAGACGGAGGGAGCGGCTGGGGCCCCAAGATAGTGCCTGCAATGGTGCAAGTAGGAAGTACCATGGATATGCCTACATATCCTACACATCATATTTCTTTACTATGAAGCACAACATGACAAACGTGTGAGAAGATCACTCGCATGTTGAGCCCTGAAGAAGTCCGAAGTGGACGAAAACGCGTTGGCTACTATTCGCATGCTGTGATTTTATGAAAAACTGATGAATAAAGTATGTTTGAAAGAAGGAACAACTCCTACATTTGTTCATTGAAATGACTGACTGACTGACTGACTGACTGACTGACGGTATTTGTAGAGCGCACTACTGACGAAGTTTCTTGCCGCTATGTTAGAGTGAACTAGAACATAAGCACATCCCGTTAGTGACACTGTCTCATCATTTATATATGTGTACCATGGATCAAAAAATTCCGGAACATATATAACTTTGCGGATTTTTGTTTTAGGAATTTTTCCCTTTATAGAGGTGTAGGAGGGCCATATCTCTGGTTTGTTGCACCGCTGTAAAGTATCTTTTTTACTTTCACTAATCCGTGCTGACAAGTGCAGGACCTGTGTGCCTTGACCCTTCTTGTTTGACAATCATTTTGCTTTAGCCGCAGGATGGACAGGATACTCCTTCACCTTTGTGATTGAGTATCCCATCTGCCCAACGCTAAATCAAGCCCATTATCTATTTAAACATGAAAGTGTTCCTGAAGGTAAGTGGTACAAGACACCTTATGTGCTTCAGTTCCTTTACTGCAGTTAACAGGCATATAAATGCTTGCCTGTTTTTTTGATTTCTTTCTGATCGTCAATGATTAATCAAGTAAACAGCAGCCCAGGGCGGCTATCCATCAACTTGTAAAGGTCGACAGGCCGCAAGCGACCCCTGGGCCCTATAATGAGTTCCCGCAAGGATGGGTTTAAGTTTTAGCTATCACAAAGAAGCTTTCCTTTACAGTTTTCAATGTCTTTAGTAATGTAAGTAGGACATTTATTGCAGATCCTAGTATTCATAATCTTATTATTTGCTAGCTATCTACAGATGTTCAGAAAAAAATAGTTTACGGTGTAGTGCATGCCGTTTGTTTTTAAATTTTTACCAAATGTATGGCAACATTTTGGGCACTTTTTTAAGGATATGACACCATTTTGCAGTTTGCGGATTTCTTCCACTTTTAAGGTACTCTTATTTTATTATTCCAGTGCTTTATCCTCAGGTGTGACGCACATTCAGAGCAATGTAATTTTCTAGTAAGTGTTTACAAGTAATACGCAGTAGTTTAGGAACCTGGGAAGTTATAAAAAGAGACTGCTTATTAAGTACTGTGCTTAAGCACCCCTTTGGACATTAGAATTAATGAAGGCAATGCGGGGAATGACTTAATAGGCAATGCAAGCTTCAAAATTGCACAGGCATCACTACTTTAGCCAGATGTCTCTGGGAGTTGTAGGTTAACTATGTACACTTTCTAATATTTTTAGTAGATACAGAATGAATTAGACTTCGGTCCACGAAGGAAACCCAGAATTGCATGCTGAGTCGTCCTTCAGGCAGCGGACAATGCCCTATAGCCATGTGTGGCTCGTCCTCTAGGGCGGAGGAGCATCGCCCCACTGCTTTCTCGCAGTGCAGGAAGCAGAAACATAAAATGGTAATAACTTCAGTTATTTCCATTTTATGTTTGATTGTAGGCGGGCCGCTCTGTGAGCAGCCAGGCAGGGGAGGAGTGGTGTGCCAACTCCTGAGGGAGTAAGCCGCCCAAACCAGTCATGCGCACTCTGATCTTCTCCATGCAGTCTGCAATTGCAGCCTGCATGGAGAGCATGGCCTCCCATAAGCCCCTGGGTGGTCGGCATCTCCCACCAATCACAACGCTGCTTGCAGCATTGTAATTGGGTTAGGGAAGAGTCCGGAGGGAGCCTGGCTGCCTGCTTCCTGTTCCTGAGCAGAAGTAGGAGCTGAGAAGACACAGGACCAGACCGGCAGAAAGGCAAGTCTATTTTTTTTGTTTGTTAAATTAAACCCATACCGCACAACCCCCATTCTCCCCCCCGCAACCCTACCCGCGAGACATGTTGGCCACAACTGCCTATAGCCATAGTAATGGCGGGCTTTGTGCCATGTAAATGCCAATACAATAGCAGAACATGTCCGGTCCATGGTGTTGCATGTTAAATAGAGTACTTCCGAGGAAGAAATGATAACGTTGTCCAGACAGGTAGGAAAACATTTGACGAACAGGGTGAACAAAAGGAAATTAAATTGGTTCTATAACACTTCTCTTTTTCATGATGCTGTAAAGCATTAGGACAGAATCTAATTGGTTCACATTTTATGCAGAGGAAATTAGTTATTTGAATTTGCCATCCATCCATCTGCTGAAATGCATGTGTCTCATAATATATATGATCCCATTAGTCTTTTTTGGCTGATTAGCCGCAGAAAACTGCATTGTGGGACTTGCAGTTTTGTGTTTATTACTACATATATTGGTTTAAAAAGTCGTAGCATGGTAAAAACTGATTGGGGTGCTTCCAGGTGTGCATGTATGCCTATAGGTCAGGCACATGTATCTGTGGTTTGTGTTACAGTATCTGCATTTGGTTTTCATCATATCACGTTCTTAATCTGATCACCCTTTTGTATGATACTGGGAATTCTAGCAATTGGTTGCGTATGGTTGTTTCATTCTGTTTCGTAGAATATGTATGATAGCCCTTTTGTGTTATCTGTCTACATGGGGTAACATTACAAATGGACCAGAAGCATATCCCACCAATGCATTAGAATCATGCACTGGCAAATCTGATAGGTTTGCTTTAATATAATCCATAGGCAAACAGATGGATACACAAATATTGTTTGGGTTCACTGAGACATAAATGCTGGATTTCCCTAATAGTACGTGTCTCAAGAGAGAGCAAGCATCACAAGACGGTAGTATTGCGGATTGTTATGAAGAACCGGGTTATTAGAACCCAGCAGCGCCAGGGGCATGCCCAAAGTCTTCGGATTTCACCTGTCTTGGTTTACAGAGACACAGAATACTTCTGGGTGGCGTCAGAGACCAAGTTTATCAGCTGCAGCCAGTAACAGTGATCCTAGAAACACAGCATGGAAGTATTTCAGGAGACTGCTCAAATTCGTAGAGCAAGACATCTCCTTTTATACACAATATTCACATTTAGAACATACACCTACTGCGCAAAAATCTTACCAATGGGGTACATTCTCAAACAAAGTATCACATGATGAAAAACTCAGTTTGCAACATCCCAACTCAAAGTTAATCATTGGGAATGTCCCAAATCCAATCTCCACAAGCAGGACAAACCCATAATTGAAAAGCACAATGCATGTAGTAAAGAGCATAGAAAAGGAAACAATGTCTGATAGTGAGCAAGATAAGGCACGTGTAAGGAGACTAAAAGTTAACGATGTCCTGAACAATGATTGGCAATCTCAGACAACGATCAAACCAGGGAAATTGACTCGGCAGGGTCAGTTTCAGGTGAAAGAATGAGATCCTTGCAATTCACCTCGGAGTCAAGAAAGACCCTGTTAATGTATACCAACACATGAAGGCCAGGCCGCTTCGTTCGTTCGACCATATTCGTCGGCCTGCGTGATGGCAAGACAAAATGGAGACTTAAACAAAATGGAACCCATGTTCGAGATGAAATCTCCAGATACATAGTGAATTCCCTAGCTAACGTGACAAATTCACTCCACATTAGCCCAATTCGCTAATTACGGTCCGACATCACCAAAATCGTGACGGAACCATAACCTTACGTAACGAGGCCCATTTTCACAGAACCACAGACCTCCTTTTGCCATTACGTAGGCAATAACCTAGACTCACGTTAATCTGAATCTAGTTCTATATCAATCTTCATTAGACCATCTAAGTGTTGCTGGAGCATCATCCTATTACTTTCTACTTCTCTCGTGACACGTCTCCGCACACACGTAGTAGCACAAAGACCACAAACGGCGGGAGCACACTGAATGCAAAGACAACAAGAGAAGAGAATAGCTAAAGCCATACCAAGGAAAATCAGAACTTTCCATCCCCATTTGGACAACTGTCCTCAAAACCATCCGATCAACGACCAATCTCCTTCGTCTACATGAATAGACTCAGAGATCTTGTGTAATCTGGAAATGGCTTGGTACACTGTCGGGCATTATCTGGTATATAAACACAACAACTAGATTGGATCAGTTTGCATACCCCTCCTCTATCTGCAAGTATGACATCTAAAGCAACACGATTCTGCAATGTCATAACACGATCAGCTTGAACTTCCGCTGTAATATTACTGAGAGCACCTGCAGTTTCACTTATAGTGGCCTCAACCACTCTCGTAAGCTGTTGTATATTCCTGCTATTGGCCATAGGACCCCAAAAGGGTAGTAAACCCTTGAAAAAATCTCCTACTTCCTGTGCTGCGGTATCTTCCTGATCAAAGACACCTCTAACATATCTTGTTCTGTGATAATCCATGGAAGCCGTGTACGTAGGGGGAAGCAAAAACGCCACATAACATGTGCCTGAAAAATCAGGTGGCAACCATGTGTAGGCTCTGTCGTGAAAATATGTACCTTTAGCTGGCACAAACGGAGGAGAAGTCTGGGATGCAAAAACTTAGGTTTGAGCACATACACTCTCACCTAACTGAGCTCTCGGATTTCGACCATTACCACGTAAACAAAAGTGCCTCGATGAGGTACGATCCAAATCGGGGGAGACCTCTTCCGCCTCTCCTTCTCTGTCAAACTAGTGCTATACCCAGTGACATTCCAGCCGATATATGCCTGCGCTTCATCCTTAGGGATAGCATTGTATGCATCGATATCTCTGATCATATCTACTATTCCCTTTAACAAAGCACTATTGCTCGGGCTGTCTCTCACGGAACGCATAGGGTATACCTCATTCGCATAGATGAACATAGTCTGGTATAAATGAGCTGTTAACGAACTCCGATCTCCATGTCTGTTCATGTTCAGGCAACGTATAGAATTTGTGCAAAGAGACAGGAGTAGAAGGAAGCATAGGTTGGATAGTGGGTGCAGAAATCAACGGTGTAGCATATGCAATCCCACCCACACAAGCCAATGTGATACTTAAAAACACAAAAGAACACAGTATGATAAAACATTTGTTGCGAACCAATGTACATAATCTCATCTTAAAATTCATTTTCTCAACAACTCTATCCATTACAAAAGACTCCATCCTCCAACCGTGCTGTTCGCGGCAGTTGTTTTTCTTCGCTCAAGTGTGCATCTGTAAGTCCAGTGAACGCCCTAGAACAAACCAGAACCGCTGACCTTGCGTCTACACGGCTCACAACCTTGAGTCTTTATACCGCGACCCTACAGCTGAACCCAGATGGTGGTTCGAAAAAGAAAAAGACTAAAAAAAGTCTCTTGTCTGATAGAGTATATTTAGCCACAAGCACCAAAAAAACTCGTACTCTTTATTTGTCCTTTGTATTTCGCAAATTATAGCGTTCTTTACCAGACACACTCTGATCCTGGAACAATGTCTCTGGATTTGTAGTGTCGAGTATCATCGACGGGGGCACAGCTTCTTGTAAAACTTCATCATCCTCACGTTCAGACTGAGTCCATGCCAAATGTGCATCACTAAAGGGGACAAACTCCACTACTCTCTCGCTTTCTGAATCAGCAACACCATCAACAATGTATCGGTCATATGGCAAAGGAAGTGGAAGCTTCTTGGTGTGGGTGGCATGCACCCAATTTTTCTTCCCGGAAACCTTGACGGCCGTTCGAGTCGCCAAAAGGACTTGGAATAGCCCCGTCCACCTCGGCTCAAGGTTCTTCGTCCTCTGAAAGTTCCGATCCAGAATCCAATTTCCAGGTCGAATGGAGTGTCCCGCATCCACAAAAGCTGAAGGTAAGGTATTGTGCACCTGTTGGTGAAGGACACGCAATTTAGCAGTCAAATCATGTAAATAGTCAACCAACATAAGGTACTCGATGTCACTATACTTATTTGGCCGCGGCACACCCCAAACATTCGCCGGATGACAAAACACAACTTTATATGGACTAAGTCCCATACGAGAATGCACTGTCGTCCTCGTTGACAAAAGTGCCAACAGCAAAGCATCGGGCCATGCTAGGCAAGAGCTCGCTTGTATCTTAGCCAACTTCAACTTAAGGGTGCCATTGTAGCATTCAACCAAACCAGCTGACTGGGGGTGATTCGCAGCATGACATTTCTGCCTTATTCCCCAACCTGCACACACTTTCTTCATAATCTGACCCACAAACTCACTTCCGTTGTCAGTCCACACCATTCTCGGCAAACCAAATCTAGGGAAAAACTCCTTTAGCAAAACCTTAGCTGTAGGTAAGGCAGTATTATCCTTTAGAGGGTAAGCCTTTATCCATCTTGAAAAGGCACAAACAACCACAAGGACATACTTTAGGTTGTTGCATCTCTCCATATGAATAAAGTCCAACTGTAGAACCTCAAACGGATACGTCGGAGGAGCAAAAGGACCTGCTAGAGTTGGGGTTCCCTTACCAGGATTATGCATCAAACAAATCATACAATTTCTCACCAGATTCTCAGCACATTTCGGAATTCCACCATTCTGCCATACTGGAGCCAACAACTTACATATCCCTTTCGAACTGATGTGAGCCAATCCATGTGCCATCGTAACCACTGGAAGCACATACGCATCAGGCAACAACCATTGCTGGTGTTCTGACAACTCAATCCAACAACCAGTCGAATCCAACATTCCCGTAGTCTCTCTCCACACACTCAATTCTTTCTCAGTAGCTTCAGCCTGAATCGCTTTCACACTCGCTATTGTATCCTTACACATTCCTCTTTCCGGAACCCATCTAGCAGGACCTGCAACATACATTCGACTCCTCACATCTTTCGCCGTTTCTCTCGCTACTTCATCCGCAAACGCATTACCACGACCCACATCATCCGTAATCTTCTTATGTGCACTGCATTTCACAATCGCAACTTGCATCAGCAAAGTAAGTGACTCAAGAAGTTCATTCACCAACTGTCCATGCTGAATCTTCGTACCATGGGAAGTAAGGAATCCCCTTTCTTTCCATAAACGTCCAAAACTATGAGCAACACCAAACGCATATTGGCTATCAGTGTACACAGTCACTCTCTTTCCTTTTGACAACACACATGCTCTTGTTAGTGCAATCAACTCTGCTGCTTGAGCTAAATTCTGTGGAATACGTGCAGTTTCAACAATCGTGTGCAAAGTCGTAACCGCTTACGCTGCAGTCGTATCACTATTTGGAAAGTATGAACCGTCTACCCATAAGGTACCATCTGAATTCGAAAGAGGAGTATCTTTCAGGTCAATTCTACCCTTCGTTTCTTCCTCTGTCCAAAGAAGACAATCATGCTGTTCCTGAACATCTGTCTCTACAAAAATTGGCAACAACGTAGCTGGATTCAACGTGTTGCATCGTTTAATGTACACATGACTCGCCAAAAGTGTCAACTCATAACCTGACAAACTTGTACTAGTAAGGTGCTGAGTGCTTGTCTTGTTCAATAAGGTATCCACTGCATGTGGGACCATCACAATCAATGTATTATCCAATACCAGACCAGCAGACTGTCGGATAGAAACAGCCGCTGCCCCTGTAGCTCTCAAACAACTTGGCAACGCCTTAGCTACCGAATCTAAAGTAGCCGAGAAATACGCACATGGGCGTTGCTTGTCTCCAAACTGTTGTGTCAACACTGACAACGCACATCCTTCTCTCTCGTGCACATACAACGTAAAAGGCTTACTATAGTCAGGGGTACCCAACACCGGCGCAGAACACAACGCATCGCGCAATTCAGAAAAACTCTTCTGAGATTCGTCAGACCAAGGAAGAGGATTCGGTGTATCCTTAAGAGTAAGTGCCAACAGAGGTTTCGCCAATAGGGAGAAATTCGGAATCCACTGTCTACAGTACGAAGTGATACCCAAGAAAGCACACACTTCTCTCTGTGTGGATGGTACATTCATTTGTGCAATCGCTTGTATCTGCTCTGGGGTCAACCATCTTCCCTCCTTCGACAAGAGATGCCCTAAGTAGGTCACTTCTTGGCGACAATATTGCAACTTCGAAAGCGACACTTTATGATGAAGGTCAGACAAATGCCGCAACAAAGAAAGCGTATCTTCTTTACAAATCTCTTCATCATCAGCAGCAACCAACAAATCATCTACGTACTGGATAAGAGTTGCACCAGAAGGCAAAACAAAAGAATCAAGCTGAGTCTTTAACGCTTGACTATAGATTGATGGACTCTCACAATAGGCTTGAGGAGCACGCTTGAACCGGATGCTTCGGCCTCCTAAAGAGAAGCCAAAAATATCTCTACTCTCTTCAGCAAACGGAATACTAAAGAAAACATTCTTCAGATCTATCACAGAAAACCAGGCAGCCAAAGCTGGAATCATAGTCAATAAAGCAGTAATGTCCGGGACAACAGGAAACTGCGGAACCACAATCCTATTCACTTCTCGAAGGTCGATCACAAACCGGTACACAGGTGGCTGAGAAGAGTCTGTACGCTTAAAAACAGGCAAAACAGGACTGTTACACACATTATCTCTCATTTCTTCAATCATATCTTTCTCAACCAAATCATAGATAATAGCTAAAAGAGCTCTCTCACCATCACTCGATATTCGATATTGTGGAATGCGAGGCAACTTAGCATCCGCCTTAAGGGTACAACGTATGGTGGAATTTGCAAAAGGCCAACATCATTTGGACCCGTAGCCCAAAGCGTATCAGGGAGGGAACGCAATTCCAGTGGAAGCTGATCTATAGACAAATACATCGGAGAAATCCCTCACTTACCCAACGTAAGATGTACTCCCGAAGGAGAACAATACAATGTTGCATTCAATCTCTTCAACAAGTCCAAACCCAACAGCTTCTCACCACAACCTGTCATTAGAATTAGCGGTGCTTCCAACTCACAAGGCCCAACGGAAAGAGACAAAGGACAAGAAACCGGGTTACGAACTGGGGTGGCAGAAAATCCTACCGAAACATTCGTCAAGCCAGACAAAGGTGCGCCAGGGAGTTTAGAGTGCATGATAGAACTCTTTGCCGCACCAGTATCCAACAGAAAAGGTTCTGACACACCTGATGTAATCACTTCAACATAAGGTCCACTCTGGTCTACTGGAACTGACACTACTCCCTCTCTTTGTCTATGGCTGTCCTAGCTATCATTCATATCAGCATTCTCACTCTCAACATAATAATCATCAGCATAATATTGAGCTGACTGACCAGACGCAACATTCTGTTGATCAAAACAATTCATAGAATTCTGTGGGGGAAAGGAACGTCCATTCTGGGGGAACACACCCCGTCCTCTACCCCTAGGGACTTGCTGAACACCTCGACCTCTCACACCAGATGCACCACTCGTACGTTGTAACAAAATCGGACAACTATGTTTGAAGTGGCCCTCTTCCTTACAATAGGCGCACTGATTAGGGCCTACCGGAATTCGCTGCAGAAAAGACTCGGGCTTCTGCAACAATCTCTGAAACTGTGGGGGTTGCTGAAACTCACGCTTATTAAAGCGAGGCGGATATGCCTGTTGCAAAAGAACCTTTGTCTTCAATAGTTTAGTCTTTTTCTCTGCTTTATCTTTCTCATCTTTATCTCTATTCTCGTAATATTGTGCAGTAGCCAATATCTGGGCCGAAGAAGAAACAGCCCATGAACTCTCAGAGTCCTTCAACTTTTTACAAAGGTCAGGGAGTAAATTATAGACAAATTTATCCACAAACAACCTTTGGCCACCTTCTGTACTCATGTCTTGACCACTATGGTCGATGAATGTCTCTTCAAACCTAGTGAAGAAATCAGACACACTATCGTCTTTCTTCTGCTTATATGCTGCTAACTTATCCAAATTCACTCGCATAGGAGGCATCAGAGTCTTCATTAAATTAATAATCCTACCTGGTAAATCCGCAACTAAAGGCTCAGGTTTAGCCCCTCCTACCTGTCGACCATTTGCAGCAAAAATATTAACCCACGTATCTCCCAACTCTACTGCATGATCCTCGTGACGGATCTTCGCCCACAAAGGTTGAGGGACTACATTCCCCAACAACATATCTATTTCAGCCAAATTCATCACACACGCATCAACTGTCTGGGAAAACTCTTTATGATAACCTGCAGGATTTTTGCGGGGGTCAGGCAGAGTTTGCTTAAGAGCCAAGACTTCAGCTCTCTTCCAAGGAACATGTACCCAAACACGCTGAAAATGAGCCGGTACTCCCAGAATACCCTGATTAGGGACAGCCACAACTTCCTCTCTCCATACCGGAAGAACTTCTCTCATCAGATACTGCTTCACTTTTCTCCTAACCGAAGGATCAGGTTCAAACAACAGCTGAAAAGGAAGTTTACACCTAAACGCAAGAAGCGTCTTTACCGCTTCTTCAACATTGGGACCCACTATCGTCCCTTTAGCATTAACATTAAGTAACTCCAATAGAATCGGACCCAATTTAGCATCGTCCCACTCTTCACGAAGGAAAGTACACATAACATCAAAATCATACCTTTGTTTTGGCGCTTCCCACTGTAGTAAAACATCCATCACCGCTTGCAGGTCATTCCTAGAAGCATTCAAACCCCATCTACGAGCAAGGAGATCTAACCCTGTCCCCTCCTCTAAACTCGGGAGCTGACTACGCGTTTGTTTCCTTACAGAAACTGGGGTCATATTAAACGACCCAAAAAGAGGAGACAAAAGGCTAGTAACAGTCTCAGCCATTCGTTGTCGAGTAGAAGGAGAAGTCGACATGAGAACAAGAAACAAAGTATTCTGAGACGACAAAGACATAGGGTCAGTAGAAAAGGAAGTTAAAGGCAAAGGAGTAGAAGGCAAAGTAGTAAGCAAAGCTGGCGGCCCTAGAGAAGGCTGCGCCAGAGGCGGGAGAACCAACTGTGGAAGAACTGGTGACTGAACAACAGCAGGAGGTTGAACAACTGGGGGTTGCACAACTGGGGGTTGCGGAGGTGTCATAGCACTCTGCACATAAGGGGGTGGTGAACTCAACAAATGTGACATCAAAGGATCCTTTTCAGGGTCCTTAGTCACATTCGAGACGAGAGGTGGCAAAGCCGGATAACACTTATCAATGGCCATGCAATGTTGTCTATCTGACACCTCAATCGCACAATCTTCATCTTCTTTAAACAGCCTAGCAGCTTGCATTATCGACATATTCTTATCTTTCCTATCTCTTTTAGCTTGCTTAATTTTTTGCTGTTTGGCTTCCTTAGGCCAGAGGCGGAAAGAGTCAAACATCGCCGGCCGGGCTTTCTTCCTAAATAGCGCAACTTCCAAATTATCTAAAACATCTGATTCGATACTACCATGTTGTGACCATTTTAGGACACCATCTTTTCATGTATAGCGGACCCATACTTAATTATACGTAATGGGACCCACTCCATGCTATGAATAGAGCTCATATGTCAGAGTTCTAACCGGAGGTATCGGACAAGAGTCCTCCAATCGGGAATCCCTGTTGCAACTACAACAAAACAAATTCCTAAGTTTGCTAAGACCAGGCATCTTCGCTCACTAATCTAGCTTCAAACTTCAAGGGGTTATCTAACATGATGTACTTGCAAATGTACGAGCCCCTAGGCTTTGGTATTCGCAAAAACCAAATCAAAGAACCCAAGAAACAAAACCAAGTCGTGGGAGCGACCCACTTGTACTTAACCAAAATGTCTTGTCACGCCACCAGAAGACCGTCTATCGTCTCGCTCTACAAATCATCACAAAAGGGTCCAAGACAGGGCGACAGTCAGGGCAGCAGTCCTTTGTAGCCGTCGGAAAGAGGAAGCCTCGCAGCAAAAACCTTCAGTCCACATTCGACATGCCGGGGTCGATGAAGTGGGGGCCCTCTTCCAGAATTTCCTCACGAAGCTCCTCACAATCGTCGGGCTTGGACCGGTACCGCTAAAGTCGCCCCACGTTTGGGTGCCAACTGAAGAACCGGGTTATTAGAGCCCAGCGGCGCCAGGGGCACGCCCAAAGTCTTCGGATTCAACTGTCTTGATTTACAGAGACACGGAATACTTCTGGGTGGCGTAAGAGACCAAGTTTATTAGCTGCAGCCAGTAACAGTGATCCTAGAAACACAGCATGGAAGTATTTCAGGAGACTGCTCAAATTTGTAGAGCAAGACATCTCCTTTTATACACAATATTCACATTTAGAACATACACCTACTGCGCAAAAATCTAACCAATGGGGTACATTCTCAAACAAAGTATCACATGACGAAAACCTCAGTTTGCAACATACCAACTCAAAGTTAATCATTGGGAATGTCCCAAATCCAATCTCCACAAGCAGGACAAACCCATAATTGAAAAGCACAATGCATGTAGTAAAGAGCATAGAAAAAGAAACAATGTCTGAAAGTGAGCAAGATAAGGCATGTGTTAGGAGACTAAAAGTTAACGATGTCCTGAACAATGATTGGCAATCTCAGACAACGATCAAACCAGGGAAATTGACTTGGCAGGGTCAGTTTCAGGTGAAGGAATGAGATCCTTGAAATTCACCTCGGAGTCGAGAAAGACCCTGTTAATGTATACCAATACATGAAGACCAGGCCGCTTCATTCATTCGACCATATTCGTCGGCCTGCGTGATGGCAAGACAAAATGTAGACTTAAACAAAATGGAACCCGTGTTCGAGACGAAATCTCCAGATACATAGTGAATTCGCTAGCTAACGTGACAAATTCACTCCACATTAGCCAAATTCGCTAAATACGGTCCGACATCACCAAAATCATGACAGAACCATAACCTTACGTAACGAGACCCGTTTTCACAGAACCACAGTTACTGTGTGAACGCAGAGGGAGCACTAATATCCTTTAGTACCACCAGTGGCGGCTCCTCTGCTAAGGCGGAGGAGCGTTGCACCACTGGCTTTCAACAATGTAAGGAAAAATAAAATGATAATAACTGAATGCTATTATCATTGTATTTTTTCCTGTTGTGGGCGCAACATCTTTGCAAGGCAGGGCGGGGCTGCTCTGCTGACAGAGCAGGATGGGGGAGGAGTGGTTTTCACTCCCTAAGTGCGCATGAATGTTTGGCCATCCGTCTCGGCCGGCCAAATATTCATGTTCACTTAGCATGTTCTCCACCCAGGTTGTGTTACAGCCTGGGTGGAGAAAATGCCCAGGCTCAGCGCCTGAGCACCATCCACGGTGCTCAGACCAATCAGAACACTGCATTGCAGCAATGTGATTGGCTCAGGGAAACCTTGGTGCTTCCTGTTTTTAGTTCTGGCCAGAGGGGCGATGAGAAGAGACGCGACGAGGAGGACACGCAAGAAGGTAAGTTTTATTTTATGTTTCATTACCCCCCGGCCCCCGCCTGATCGCCCGCAACCCCCGATCCATTCTGGCCACCACTGAGTACCACAGGGTATTACTAAGTAGCCTAAGATTACTAAACAGCAGCAGTAATTTATTGCAATGGCACTGAATGCACGGGTATATAATTTCGTGAAAATATAATAAACAAGGAGGACTTATACATTTGAGATTGGATTCATTGTTTAACTGGGTCACTAACATGTACACAACCAATAACAAATAGAAGAACTATAGTGGCACATTAGATTGTTTCTCTTAAGTTATTGTACTTAACAGAGTGCACTAAGACATATACAGCAGCAACGTAGGAAAAAGAATATACTGGCACATAGAACTCTTGACATAGAAGAAGAATCACAGTGGAACACATAATTAGCAGCTTTGATGAACAACAATGGTATATACAAAGAGCATTATAGAGGGAGCTTAAACATAGTGCATTGTCTTGTCAGCTTAGATAAAGGACCACAATCACAGCAATTATTTAGCAACATTGAAGAAGGACTACAATGACAAATACAACAAGTGACACAGACATTGAAGATGGACCACAATTGCACATACAACCAAAGCCACAGAAGATGACTGACAATGTCACACGCAGTCTTTGTGAGGGGCACACTGAGACTGAAGAGAAACTGTCCGATTAACCCTCATGATTGAAGCTTGAACCTGGGTAAAGTAACAGCACAGCAAATCAAGAAAAGTATGCAAATCTTTGTTAGGTTTTAGCTTTAAAGAAAATATTTTTTATGTGGTCATTTCTATCCCAAACCAACACGTATTTTATTTAAAAATAATACAAAGCAAAACATAGAAACGTTTTATACTTTATTTTCATATCATACTTTTAGTAAGAATTTACTTCCTATGTGTACTTGCAAATTCCCTTGTGGGTGGTCCTCTTAAATATTTTGATGTAATTATATATATTTTTTAAAGTTTTATTGTATTATAATCATGCAAAATTTAAAAAATATTACGTAAGGTTTTTGTTTACACACAAATTAAAGTTTGGGATTGTAAATCCTCTCTCTCTCCACCCCCAATTCAAAGTCCCACACTGTCCCCAATGTGATTACCTTTCAAATTCAAATAGTACGTCTGAACCCCTTAAAGCCCAACACATCTTCCAATGTCATTAAGTTTGGAACTGGAATGGTAAATCAGAAACCCCCAAAGTCCAACACTTTCTCCAGTGCTCTTTGCTTTAGAGTTGTAATAGTGAATCTGAGGCCCTCAAGGTCTAACATTTTCACCAAGGTGGTAAAGTTAGGAGTTGAAGCAAATCCTCCCCTCCCCCACCCCCCCAACAAGGCCCAAAACCTTCCCTAATGGTGTTAATTTTGGGGTTGGAATAGTACATCTGACTCCCCACCCCCACATTTTCCTATGTGGTAGACTTTGGAGCTTCTTTTCTTTTTTTCTAGTAGTTTCAAGTGATCTTTATTGAAGTTTCACAGGATATGATTGACAAGTGTAGTAATCAGCAAAGTTAATGTCTGTGATTGGATCACAATTAGATCAAGTAAACACTCCCCTACAACCCTCAACCATTCCCATCTTCTTGTACATAGCCTCGTAGACAATCCACAGAATCAGTAATCAGTCTCTGATATCAAATTACAGAGCCATATAGGATCTAGTATCCACTCCTACCACACATCTTACTGCCGGTTCCCTGAGTGATACATATGTTGGGGTTTCTTTCAAGTCAAACAATATAGCTGCAAAGCCCTTAGATCATCCTCCAGTTTTTCGTCTTTGCGGACATGTTTTCATTATAATTTTCACCAGAAGTTCCCTATTCTGAGACATCTCTGAGCCAATCCATATACTGCAGGGGTTACACTCACAGCCATTTGACAGCTATTTGGCACTTCACCAACAGTAGGCTGAGCAGGACACATTTTCTGCAAAGTTTTTTATTCGAGGGGGAAGGGATCAGTCCCTACTTGTCTCACCTCAAGCTGTATGGTCCAACCAGTAGCACTAGTCAGGTTGTCAAGCTTTGTCTTCTAGTAAGAGGACAGAGCTACTCCAGGCCACACCATGTGTAAGAAGTCTGCCGCTAGACCTCTGTCCAACCAGGTAATGTAGGAGCATGCTGTTAATAAGTAGCAATGTAAAAAAGTTCCATGTTGTGAATCTACAGACTTCCACGACTCCAGCCTTTTTTCAAGTTGGTAACCCTATTTGTTTCTGTTTATTTGCCCATAGTAGATCAACTATGAGGCTATCAATAGATTTTAATAATGTCTAGGAGCGGAACGTGGCCACCCCAGCATCCAAAAGGCCACGTGGCAGTAGATCTCAAGGCAAGGTAGCCCAATAATTATGGTTTTCAGGCTTCATTCCTAAACGCTCCTCATCTGCCCTTATCCAATCCATCTTGCCACACAATATCCTGCAATTTAGCCTGGAATATGAGGAGCGGAGGCGATAAACTTAAGGGACTGTAGACCTGTGAGGAAATGGAAAATCTTCATTCTCAGGGGTCTTACTAATATCAATAAAGAACTTAGCACAGAAGCTGAAATATGAAAAGACATCTTTATTAAACTTTCAATAAGTGAGGCTACGTCACCCAGCTGCCTTAGCAAATGAATGAGGCAGTCTGAGGAATACAAAAAACAGAGGCCTTTTATATGCTTAGGGTTACAAAACTCAGCAGAAAAGTAAGGGGCAGTCCTAGCTTTTGCAAGCATGCAAAAAGCCCAACATTCCTTCTTACACAAGCCGGACAAACCCATAATAAAAGACCACAACCCATATCGTAAACAAGCAATAAAAGAGGGAACAGAAACAGATGAGAAGTAGGATAAGGGGTGTGTATGTGTATACCAAACTTTACAATCTCCTGTGCTCTGATCCTTAATCTTGATCAGCTACTGGGCAAGGAACTGGTCTAGCAAGGTCTGTTCAGGCAACAGGGTCAGTTCACTCAGGTCATCCAGGAGTCAGCTAAAGCCATCGGCCTATGTGAGGGCAACCACAAAATGGCTGCCATGCACAAAATGGAACCCAAGGGTTCAGAATGAAATCTCCAAATACATAGTGAATCCATGTGTGTAACAACGAAAACACTCATACTTGCTGAACTCACTGTTTACGGTTCGCTGTTACCAAAATCGTAACAGAAACACGACCTTTATGACCCAGGTTCAGAATTCACGGAACCTCACCTGGCCCAGTCCTCCTCGGAGGCCTCTCGGCGACAGGGGACATAGACGAGCCTGAAGATTGGGCTACCAAGCACCACCGGACCCCCCACACTACACAAACATCTTCTGCTGCTGCTTACCTGCTACGCCCTGATGTCCAGTGCTGCCGGCAATATGCTGTTGATTCTGGGGAGGAGCTCCTCTGGAGACTAGAACCGGGTGGCCTGTTGGTGATGGGCACTAGACAGTGGGGTGGTGCCACCCAACGACTGCTGTGGTCCCTGGGTTGGCTGCCATGACCCTCGCCAGTGATCGGTGCGCCCATGTGATTGTCTTGGCCCAGGTGAGTGCTTCCAGGTCATTAGGGGTCAGGACCGGTGTGAGGTGCCGGGTTCTTAGGAACCCGGTGGTGCCAGGGGATAACACCCGAAGACCTCTGAGTTCTCCCTGTTCCGGACCACAGAAACACAGAGTCTTCTAGGTGAAGTCAGAGATCGAGTTTTATTGGATGCAACCAAGTAACAAGCGTCCTAGAAGTACAACAGCACGGGATGTAAGTTCTCAGGAGACTGTTCGTTTTTACAGAACTAGCTTTCTCCTTTTATACAAAAATAACAGCTGCAGGCAAGAATTCCTTAGTTTACAATATGGTCATAAACATATTTCCACAATAAAGCGAAAAGCAAAGTCATGACGGACAACCCACATTTTAGATGTCCAGTATGTGATAGATGACCCAGCTCGGTCCAGAAATACCATCAGATATCGACGAAACCCCAATAAAATCGGGCACCTCCTCATCGTAAAACTGGCCATAAACAAGAAACATGGACAGGTGTATGTGTGCGGATAACATGGTTTGTATGTAGTGAATGGTTTATGGCATGTTGTGCCTTGATGCTATCTTACTCGGCCACTGGGCGAGGGACTGCCCGAACAGGTTTGGCTGGAGGCAGTGGAGTCAGCTCGGCCAGGTCATGGGGGAGTCAGCTAAGGTGGACGTGTCCTTTCAGATCAACCTCGGCCTTAATCAATTGACTATATGAGGGCAAGCCACAAGATGGATGCCGTTCACAAAATGGAGTCCGAGGGTTGGAGACGGAAACCATGATTTAGGGGTGATAGCATCACTCAATCAGGACGCAAATTTATATGGATAATGTCCTAATCATTACTGGTCTGTAGACACCAAATTCGTCATGGTACGATGATATTTTGTGACACGGGTGTTGGGCCTCGGTACCGTATTATGGCAGGGTCCAGAATTTTCAGAACCACAGGTGGCTTGAATCAGGCCAGGGTAAATGACTGTTCCACTCACAGAGACACAAGTATGCAACCTTTTTGAACCCCACTACACTTCTAGAACTTACGGCTAGGCAGGCGCAACCCCGCATCGCAGTCACTGTGGGACAGTGTGCTCAATCTGCACCTGGCATACCTACCCACACCACACCTGCTGTTGGGGCACTTACCCGCCTACATGCTCTTGGACACCTCCCCGTGGGCTCTTCGTTGTCCCCCCCTCACCACCATTGGGAATCTGCCACTGTGCAGCCTGTGTCTCCTCATTGCTGCACTCTCTGGACATGTGAAATACCTCAGGACCACACGCTGGATTGTGCAGTGTCTGTACTGGCAAATCCGCGCATCACGATTCTGGGGTAGTTAAGGCCTCTTGGAGCTATGATTGCTGTAAGCGTGCACCGTCTGGGTGGGTTATGCCATGGGCTGCTGTCTGGGAGACAACTCAGCTTAGCCTCTGCCATGCATCTGATTGCCACCTTCAGCTGAGGTCTCCTACTGGTTCTCTCCGACTGCCACCATGTGGAGGGGAGAACCTATGCAATGTAAGCTTGCCTTTGAAAGTGCCAGGTAGTCTGGTAGGCCTGAATCCATGTCTGATGCTGAGAAGCAGGGGTCAGACCCTGCCACTGAGGATTATCTTACTGGGACCAGTGCTATCATGGCAGAGCTACAGGCCATACTCCGCTCTATCGACACCAGCTTTGATACATTAACAAGCCACCTGGATTACAAGTTGAAAGAACTAAAAGCCAAGGTACCCATCTGGATGGCAAAGAAGAACATATATCAGGCCTGGAAAATGGCGCTTCATCCCTTGTCAAATGCCTGGACAAAATGAACGACTTCTCAAGACTGTGGTCATTAGAAAATCAAGATCTCGAAGCAAGAACATGTAGGAACAATATTCGCATCACTGGCATAGTGAAATCCACCAATACAGGGTGCCCAGACCAGTATGTAGAACATCTGCTGGTGAAACTGTTAGAATGCCAAAGCTTCACAGACACCTGTGTAGTGGAACATGCTCATAGGTTGCTGGGCCCTAGTTGACCACCTGGAACATCTCCACGTCCCATAATTTCATGCTTATTAAACTGTAGGGATGGGAAAACAGTGCTCCAGCAGGCTCACGAGCGGGGCCCTTTGCATTATAAAGGTTCCACCATCTCTTTATACCCTGAATTCACATTGATGGTTCAGAAGGCGTGTCATAAATTTCAAGATATCAAAGCTCTTCTCCGCAAAAAGGGTATAAGTTATGCCAGGCTTCGAATAGATGTAGACGGGAAGACCCAGATTTTTTACTCCCCGGCGGAAGGGTTATCCTTCTGTAATACACTCATCACTAGTGGTGCTCCGTCGCAACGGTCTACCCCGAACCATACCGGCCTCACAAAGCATGGGCCTATTTCCTCCTGACTGAAATTATTTAATAGAGAGTTATCCTTAAATGGATACTAATGGGCGGCATCTTGTACTCACATTCATCATCATGTTCTTGACAGGATGCTTCTGTCTTTACCTGTAACCAGTTACTATTATGCACTTTCCTTCATATCGGCTCCATTGATCGTAGCGTCTCCCACCCATATGTATACCATACTATGTTTCTGGGGATTTATGTTTGCTTGTTGATTTCCAAGGGATTCACTTAGCAGTTGGATGCTCCTTGTGGTGGGTTGTTGGTATGTGCTTGTTTATTTAGGGATTGTTGTTATTAGTTTTCTTCTTAATTAACCATTGCCCAGAGAGTTATACATATGCTGCCATACTTACCATGTAGACTGCGCACTTCCCATCATGACTTTGACTTTGGCCGCCTTGGCAAAGATAACATCTTTAACATGGAATGTTCAAGGCTTATATAATCCTTGTAAGGGCAAGCTTAGGCCTACCTTAATAGGCATGGGGTGAAGATTGCTTTCCTACAGGAAATGCATCTCCCCCACAAGACTCCCCATCTTTGCAAAACCATGAGGTCCACATAGGTACTTTTTCTAGTTACAGCACTTACTCAAGGGGGGTGTGCATACTCATCCACAAGAGTGTCCCCTTCAGCCTTATCTCCAGCTTCCTGGACAAAGAAGGTCGCTATTTGATACTGGCCGGCCGCTTGACTGACCATTTTGTACTCCTCGTGAATGTCTGTGCTCCTAATATTGATGATTCCGACTTCTTTCACAAACTCTCCTCCATCATGGGCTAGTTTGATGCCACTACTGTTTTACTTCGGGAGATCTTGATTTGGTACATAATACGCCGCTTGAATGCTTGGGAACATATGCTATTAGCAAACCACAGGCCACACAGGTGTTTAAAGACATCGGGGACACCCAACCTGAAAGACGCATAGTGACTCATACGTTCCACAATGCCTGCATAGACATTGTACTCTGCACCACATGCTGTATAGGCGCACATTGATTACTGGCTTTTGTCGGTTGGTGCTCTCCCCTGGCTGAGGGACATGCATCACTTCCCACGTACACTGTCAGACCACTCCCCTGTTCATATAGCTCTTAATATTCCATTTGAGAGAAGATGGTGCTTTCCTGGCACCTCTCCCTCTGATGCAGTGTTCCATATAGAACTTTGAGACTCCACACTGGAATACTTTGACTTAAACACCGACTCTGTAACCCATTAGGCCCCCCTATGGGATGCCTTCAAGGCATAGATCTGGAGTATATGCATATCGAAACACGCAGGTGTCCTCCGAAAATTTGTAAAGGCATCAAATTGTAGAGGCTGTACATAAAGACATTGATAGTTGCAACATGCAGCGGCTTGAGGTGCCAATTGCATCGTCCCTCCACACTGATGGACGAATTCGCTCCCTGGCCGAGAGAAAGATCACTTATCTGGGCAAGTATGCCCAGGCCCATCGATATGGAGAGGGTGAACGTCTAGGGAACACATTATCATACCTCCTTTCCCTGAACTGCGGTCCCAACTACATACCTCAACTCCTACTTGATGACGGTAAGCGAGTCACTCATAATGATGATATCACTGATGCCCTCCTCCATTATTATGAGCAACTGTACTCCACCAGACTTGCTGGGGGCAATGTCGCCAAAGCGGCTTGCTTTGAAGAAGTTACAATGATGTGGATCACAGATGCGCAACGTTAATTCTTGAGTGTGCTTGCAGAGGAAATAGCACAGGCTATTGATGCCTTGGAAGGCACTAAGCCCCCTGGCCATGACGGTCTAATGAATATTCTTTACAAAATATATACATCTATCTTTATCCCCCACCTTCTGGATATGTATGCTGAAGCTCCGAAGGAGGGCATGTGGCAACCCTCGCTATGGGAAGCAGTGATCACGCTCTTGCTAAAACCTGACAATGGCCCTCGCCTTTGCACCTTTTTCCCTCTTTTTACTGAATTTTGATAATAACATTTTGGCCAAAGTAATATCCACCAGGCTGGGGTTGTTAATTGATTAGGTCATCTCCTTGGTCCAGAAAGGGTTCGTTCCCCACAGGTCCATGTCCTTCGACCTCCGCATGGTGTTTGCAGTGCTTAATAGGGTCTCATCAGAAGTTCTTATGGACTTAGTTCTGCCCGACATGGAAAAGGCCTTTGATTCTCTTGAGTGGCCATTCATTTGGGCGACGCTGTTTATGCTCTGGCTCCCTAAGGGCTTCAATGTAGTGATGATATTACTCTACTCCGTACAGGCAGCACAGCTTCGTGAGAACAGACCATTCACTGGCCAGTTCACGATTGCCAGGGGTACGCATCAGGGGTGTTCCTGTCATCGTTACTTTTTATTATTGCCATTTGCCCACTTGTATGCCACCTACAAGACAAACACATGCATAGCAAACTTAGTTTTCGGCCGGGCCCTCTTCTCATTTCCATGTACACAGACAATATTTTGCGGTTCCTTTGTCAGCCCACTCAAAATCTTGCTCCTATTGTTTTGGAAATTATACGGTTTTGGAGATTTTCAGGACTCTATGACAATTGGACAAAGTCAGAAGTGTTTTTCTCTAACTGACACCGCCTCGGCGGCACCGTGCGAATATCCGCTGCAGTGGTGCACTGACTCTACTAAATATATTGGTATTATACTCCAAAGCAATAAATAAGAGGTCATCCGTCTAAACTCGGGGCCCGCTAATGAAAAACTCATGGTTCCGATTGAACGGTGGATACAATTCCTGCTTTCCAAGGCAATACGGAAAGCCATTTTTAAAATGGTTGTCTTACTCTGCTTTCTTTATCTTTTTCTCAATATCCCCATACCTCTAACCAATACATTATTCCTCACAATCTGGGCGCTGCTGTGTCTCATTTGGGCTGGGCGTAGGCCATGGATTTGGTGGGATACCATTGTTCTTCCTTATGAGAGAGGTGGATTCGTTGCCCCCAACGTTCACATTTTCTATCAAGCAGTGCAAGCCCAGTTTGCTTCACATTGGTTCCACACAGATGTCAGACTGCCCTACTTCATCCATGAAAGATATCAAGCAGAGGACATTCCACTATCATCCATCCTGCGAGCGCTATTAAACTGGATTTTACTAATATCCACACTCTGTCTAACACAAGTTGGGTGTGGAAGAAACTTAACCGACTCCTGGGGACAGGCCCCCTATACTCACCTTTGCTTTCAGTGGCTAACAACCCATGAATCCCACCTCCCCGGGAACGAGTGGTGCAACGCACTCTTAGTACATTTGACTTGCACACGATAGGAGATATCTTACCTAAGGGGCATGTCCTTTCACATACTGAAGACGTTATATTTACCCAAGCTACACAGATGGATCTTTTCATCCTTCATCACCTCCTTGCTGCTCTTCTTTCCTGAATCATTTCATTACTCACAGCTCCCGAGAAATTCTCCCCATTCACTTCATTAATCTCAGTCTCTGAGGGGAGAAGACTGATTTCCAAACTATACAAAGCCTGTATGTGACAGAAGCCCGCTTACTATGGAAGATAAGAGAACAATGTGGGACTGACTGTGCCATGCCCTGACCGTACTACTGTTGCGTGCAGAAAAAAATAGTTCCCACTGACAAAAGCTCCAATTTACATTTCTGCACAGAGCATACGTTACCCCTAGTACATCCCACTAGATCTTCTAATTGCCCATAATGCAGCACACCCAAAGCTGATTTTGTACATCTTACATGGACTTTGCCACATATTAGGGGTACTGGGGATAGATATTTGAGCACCTCTCCTTAATGACAGATGTTGAGTTTCATTCATACCCCCTTATGGCACTCCTGGACCTTGTAGCAGATGTTAACAAGTCGATCAGCAGATATACAGCCCTTGCACTATTTCTGGCCAAAAGGGAGATAGCGTTACACTGGGCAGTTGGGTTCTTCCAACTGTTAAGACCTGGATTAACAGTATGATTTATTGCAACTCCACTAGTGAAATATATGCCATGCTACAACCACCTACCTCACAGCGGAGAGATATTTGTCAACCTCTCAGGGACTACCTGTTGACCATGGACACCGACTCCCATGACTAGTCTCTCCTAACTTCAGTCTTGGTACATTAACTACAAAGCTATATAACCTTGATTGCTCCACTTGCTATTGTTCCCTTGCTTCCTATGCTTTCCTGCCCTCAAATGTTATGCTTTGATCGCCGTATCTGCTGGTATTCGCAATGCTTTTTTCCCCTCCATGTCTATACTAATGGATTGTTAAAATATATACCCATATATTTATATTGTCCTTCTGGAAAATGCATACATAAAGTTTAAAAAATAATAATAATTTGTAGGAACCATGTATAAAGTGCCTTGGAGTGAACAGAGACATCTAGGGCGCATGATCATCTTCACTATGGCGATTCTGCCCATTAAAGACAGAGGACGATCCCTCCAAATCCTAAAAGATGCATGCAGTACATCTACTACCCTTCCAAAATTAAGCTCCAAAATCGACTGGGAGTGTATCTCGATGTGCACCAATCAGATCCCCAAATAGTAGACCTTGTCTGACTCCCAGGGAAGCCCCACATTCGGGTGCTTCTCGGTCGATGCTCCAGCCAAGGTCCCTAGTGAAAACTATTTGGATTTTCTCGAGTTAACACAGAGCCCTGAAATTTCCCCGAAATCTTACATCACTTTCAGAAGTATTCGTACAGAATACATACATCAGCTGACTTAGATATATCAGAGCATCGTCCGCATAGAGGGAGCCCACATTAGAGGTCTCCCCTAATCTAATCCCCCAGTGGCCCATCGTCCAGCTCGTGGACTTTCGAGTTGCAATAGTTAATATGATCCCTTCCAAAGTCCAACACTTTCCCCAGTGTGGTGAAGTTTGAAGTTGGAATAGTAAATTTTACCCACCCAAATCCAAACTTTTTCCCAATGTGGTGAAGTTTGAAGTGGCAATAGTAATACTGTGATATCTATAAACTGTTAGCATTTGTTTCTCTGTTTTATTTTGTACTTCGAAATGTTACAGTCATATATTTCATAAATAGTGTTTTGTTAATATGATTTTCATAAAGTATCATTTTTTGCATTTTATTGTTCTATACATTTTCTAAACATCTTTTTTAATATACACAATTGTTTGACTATTAATTAAAATTGAATGTAAAGATATTTTTTATGGCCAAGAAATAATAATTTTTTACTTATTTGTATTTACAGGTATTTATAAAGCGCAACATTCATCCCGAGGGACATTAGTGCTCTAGGACTGAGCAGAGTGTAGTGCGGGTTGTTGTAAGACTAATATTTAGTATGGGATATTGTGAAACTAATATTTGGTAGCTCAATATCTAGGAAACAAGAAAGTTTTCAGCTTTTTCCTGAATATCAGATATTCATCTGTCAGGCGTAGGTCGAGTGGAAGCTTGTTCCAGAGGACCGCTGCAGATTTTGAAAAGGATCAGTCACCCATCCTGACTTTGGTAGTACGTTTGACTTTTGTCAAGGCATAATGGCATAATCTCAAATTGCGCGAGGGTACATGAAAAGCTAATTTGTTTTGCAAAACAAGTGAACCTCTCCTATGTTACATATGAGCTAGTATGAGGAGTACATACATTTTATTTGTAGTTATACTTTTTTTTAGAATATGCACAGTAATATTTAACAAACATAATTTTTCATACAGCTTATATTCTGCAAACATTATAATGTATCAAATGTACTGAAAATAGTTATATATTTTATCAATATATGTAAGATATTTATACATAAAATATTTTTGAACATTTCAAAAAAACTTTCCCAACATTCTTAATATGCTAATTTTAATGCTTAAACATTTTTTACTTATTACACATATGAGCTAGTATGAGGAGTACAAAAATTTTATTTGTAGTTATACCATTTTTTATAACATGCACAGTAAGTTTTAACAAACATAATTTTTTATAGTGCTTATATTCAGCAAAAATTACAATGTATCAAATGTACTGAAAATAGTTATATATTTGATCAGTATATGTAAGATGTTTATACATAAAATATTTGTGAATATTTTAAAAAACGTTCTCAACATTCTTAATATGTTAATTTTAATGTGTAAACATTAATAATTAAAACATATTATTTTAACATCGAATTTTGTGGAGCAGAAGTCTCTTTTTATTTGGTTTTCTTCTATTTTTTTCGAGGTCTTTGATTTTGTAATCTTTCTTAGTCATTTTAGGAATTTGGGGTCAAGGTTTCCCGTTGGGGCCTCTAGTTCAGGTAAAGCTATTTTAAACTTAAAGTTTTAGTGGTAGAGGAAGGTTTAGACTTAGTTAGCCTAATTAAATGCAGTTTTTAAGTATTTATTTTTGGTTAGTTAGTTTACATTATTGAGCTAAGCCTTATTGTGAGAAGTAATGATTATTTGTAAATGTGTTCTAGCTGTTAAACACTGATTTAATGTTTTTTACAGTGCTATCTTTAGTACAACAGTTGTAAGTGGTTCATAGTGCATTTATTGTTTTTTTTTTCCTTTACAGGTTTTATTATCGATTGTAGAACTTTATTTTTAACCTGGATACAATGTATTTATTTTCAAGGAAAAAGAGTTGACTATGTTTTCACCAAATTAATTCTTTTTCATTTATCCTTCCTTTTGTGGTTTCCTGTTTGTTTTTTCCTAATTTTTCAGATTATGGATGGATTCTTGGAATATTGGACTTGTATTGGATGGTCTATTTTGGTTTTATTGGGACTCTTTGATAGCGATTCATTTTGTGATTGTATTTTTGGAGCGTTATTTCACTGTTCAGGATTTCAACAATAAAATCGCTGGTGTTCTATTACTTTATTTATTGACCTTAGTAGGATGTTATGTTATATCTATGGCTCTCTATTATCCATTTTTACTAATTTCTACACATGAATACAGACAGAAAACCATTTATTGTCCTGTTTGTATTTATTTTTAAATGTGGATTAAAACGGAAATTGGTCTGTTTTTGAGGGATTTTAAATACTGTCTGCCATTACTGTTAGGTCAATGGAAGTGTGAATTGACAGGTAAGGTGGTTAAAAAAGAAACACATTTTAGTAAAGAGGCTTAAACAGCAGTGGATATGTACATGGTTGATACTGAAATTTGCATATTTTCATATAAGTGCATTGATTTATCTTCTGCTTGTGTTCATTTCATTGAAACCTGCCAGGTATTCAAGCACCAGTGCAAATTTATCAGTTAAATGGTTACATATACTAGTTTCATCTTCATTTGTTTCACAATACCCAAACTAATTATGAATAACTATAGATAAAAATATCAAAAAACAAATATTGATAAATACAGACAGAAATGTCAAAAAAATAAATACCATAAAACCGGGAGCCCTAGTTATGTCATGTTAAGTTAAGTTATGTCATTTTATGTTATGTCATGCAGATTTGTAGAGCACTAAATCAACCAGGAGGGTATCCTGGTGCAGAGCAGGTGTGATTCTAGCCACACTGAGGGCCTTGAGGGACTTATCGAAAAGCCAAGTCTTCAGCTTCTTGCGCATTCAAGAAGTGAGGAGGAGGCGCTTATATTTTGGGACAGGTCTTTCCACACTTTGAGAGCAACGTAGGAGAAGGCTTAAATGCCAGATCTTGTTTTCTGCATGCGTGGGATTTGTGTAAGTAGCAGTCTAGATGAGTGGAGTTGTCTGGAAGGTTTTTGAAAGTAAATGTGATTGTAGAGGTATGCTGGGCCATTGTTATGTAGTGTTTGAAAGTGTGAGTGAGAAGTCTTGAATTGGGCTAATTTGTGAATGGGGAGCCAGTGGAGCTCCTCCAGGGGTGGTGTGATGTGAGTGTGGTGTGAGAGGTTGAGAGTGATTCTGGTCCTCAAGTTCAAAATGGTCTGCAGCCTTCTGGTGAGTTTTTTGTTAATCTAGGCATGGAGGGTATTCCCGTAGTCCAGATTTCTTGTGACAAGCGCTTGTGTGATGGTTTTCGTGTACTGATTGGGAGCAATTTGAAAGTCTTTCTCAGCATCTTCAGGGTATGGGAGAATCCGGTAGTTATGGCATTGACTTGGGCGGTCTTGTGGCATTGTTGGTCCTAGCTCTGTTGGTCACTAGGTGGAGTCTCCATGTCATATGCTGTTCCAGAGCATCTTGATTTTGATCTTGTAAGTGTTTAGCTTTAGACATTTGGGGTCTTATTTGTGAGCCCCCTGCACTGCCAGAGTGTCACGGTTTGTTGGCTTATTTATGGGGCTTATTATGAGCCCTTTGCATCACCAAAGCGTCACTTTAAGTGACTCTCCGGCAGCGCAGATTACAAAATCATATCTATGATTCCGCATAAAGCCACTATGCGTGGCTTTGGATGGCCTCATAGATATGGAGTAAGGCAATTCAGTGTAAATCGCTGTTTTGCCTTACTCTGCACTCAGGTAGTCGTTCCATGGGCATTGAGATGGGCTTTCCCTTGAAAAACCCATGGATTTTGATGCTGACTCAGATTTACACGATCATGTAATCCTGGGAAAGCACCAAATCCTTACGCCTTCTGAGATGAGGTGTAACAAGGAGAAATATCTTTAATTCTCCTATTTGTTTTCCGCTCTCTATGTGTTCTGCATTCTGCAGCACACATATACATAGGAAAACACCTCTTAGGTTTGGTTTTGTGCAGGAAGGTGCCCCTTCCTACCAACAAGAATTCTGCCTACAACACCCTTGCACAATGGTGCAAAGGTGCCTGAGTTGGTGCTAGGCTGGCAAAATGGTGCCAGTGCATAAATACAGTGCTGCACTGCCCTGTGCCAAATCCCCATAAATGAGGGCCTGGGTCTTTATTCAGTGGGCGAGTTCAGTGATGCACATTGAACATGATCTGGGTACTGGGCGTCTTGCCTATGACAGCGAGAATGATTTGTGAGTTGTCGGCGTAAGAGAGGACATTGATATAATGAGAGCAGATGATGCTGGATGGAGGGATCATGAAGGTGCTGATGTGGGTTGGGCTCAGGGAGGATCGTTGTGGAACTCTGTAGACGAGGTCGCATACGTCAGAGGCATACAGTGCTAGGCTGACTAACTGGGTCTTTCTAGTCAGGAAGGAGCAGATCCACTGGAGTGTGAGTCCTTCGTGTCTTATGTTGTGTAGGTGTTGGCTAAGGATACGGTGGGCGACAGAAATGTTAATGTTGTTGATCCTATGGGGCTCATTACGATTGTGGGCGGAACGTAGGGGTGATCAGGTCCATTCACAATGCACGTGGTGGTCCCGCATATACAATTTTGATGGGACTGCCACCGCTGCAGTCAGATTCCGCACCTTTAACATTGCGGCAGTGGCTGCTGACAGCAGCACCGCTGCGATGTTAGAAAGAGCATGTTGGGCATTTCACTGCACTACGTGGCAGGCACCACACAGTGCCTCCCACTTGGTGCAATGAAATGTAGGGACCTCCCCAGTGCATCCACACCTCCCCCCAACAGAAAGGGGGCCCACAACGTGCCCCTGAAGACATTCTCCGCCAGCCTTTCAATGGCGGTTTAACTGCCACGGAAAGGCCGGCTTCCCCTGGCATCATAATTGTGTCGGCAGAGCCAGCTAGGCTCTGCCGCCATTGTGAGCATGCTGACCTCTTCGCAAGGCAATCGTGAAGATTGCTACCGGTGGAAAAGCGGTGGACGGACTTTCCGTCCGCCATGATACCCACCGCTATCATAATGTGGCAGTGGTAAATCTCATGACAATGGCGGAACGGTCGCCACAGCCGGCTCGGTGGTGACTATTTTTCCACCATCGTAAGGAGCCCCTATGTTTTTATGACAGTAACATATTTTTTAAAGGTGGTAAAAAAATTGTTTAAAATAATAATGGTTCTCTTTCATTGTTTATTTATTTATTTTCACATATTTATCATAATACATTTTTATTATCAATCTGAGGTTTTGTGTTTTTTATTATTTTATTATTCAGATAGTTATTTTAAGTTTGCTATAATAATATTTCAAAATAAATGTTGATAAAGTATAAGTGTTTGTGTCTTAGGGAGTTTAAATAGTGCTGTTTTTAGTGTGTTTTTTTAAACGAAGATTCTTGCTATTGAGTCTAGATTCTGTAGGCCTGGGATGTCAGTCAAGAGTCTTACTTTGAATGTTAGGAGTTCATATATTCATTTGGTTTGTTTGGCAACTTTTAATTTGAATTGGGTTAAGGATTGATCCATATTTAACTTCTGGTATTTGTTCTTTTATACGTATTTCTTTGAATTGGTAGACTGAAGTGTGGCTTCTTCCAAGCATGCCTTTGAAAGAAATATGCCACTCTTCCACTGCATTATATGTCTTTTCGTCTTGGGACATGGTGCTATCACAGATTTTCTACTACTGAAAACAATACTTAGGTTGGCATCTGTGCCCTGAGCAGTGCAGGAGACCAACCCAAATATCATAAATATAACCAATTAGTGGAGCTAGTTTTGTTTCATGTTATTGATAATAAGGGAATTATATTTGCATATCATATTTGGCGATTACTGTTAGAGGGATATAGACCCAAGCTACTAGCTTTTCTCATGTACAAATTCAAGGTTAATTGCATTTTCTCTGCTTGGTAGATTTTTTAAGTGCCTCCATATGCTCTGGTTAAAATGATAGTAGCAGCCTTGAATTGCAAAATGTGGGTAGATTTTAAATAAGGTTGATATCATTCCCTGTTTAAAATCTGTGATTTTTTGTGTGTTATATTTGGTAGTTTGTTGTTTTGTATCTGTTAACATTTTATTGTAAGTTGCACTTTTTAAGTAATAGTGCATACATTAACAGGATGTTTTTATTTCAATATTGACCATGAATTAAATATAATTGACTGAATGGTGGAGGGCAGGGCTTAAAAGTGTCCTTCTTCACCCATGCGTTAGATTATGTGAAGATTAGTAAATTGTTATTGGAAGCATAAATTATTCTTCTGTTAGATTGTCATGTGGTAAAAAGGTTTCTTTTTTATGTGTATTTTGTAAGTCTTGGGATATGGCCATGCTTTCAAATTTTAAGGTGCTACTGGTGTTCCCTGACTGTTTTACGTGATCTATCAATTATTCTTATTAGAACTGCTATGCCAGGGAATTGGCCTTTTATTTGTTCTGGGCAAACATGTTTAACCTACTAAATGTTAATAATCAAGATAACAACTCAGACATCACAGAACACACCTGGAGTGCTCGTGTAGCAATCACATACAATAATGTCGCTCACCATAGTGTAGCAAGAAGCGAAGAAACATTGAATGTGACTCAGTTGGCCTCAACCCTGAAAAAGAGCCTTTTTTTTGTTTTTTTTGTGTGTCCTCATTACGCAACAGTTTAAAGTAAGGAGTTTTCAGGGACCCTTCTCAGCTTTGCGGCATCTCTGAGAGAGGGAACCCCTTACATCCATATACTTGTAAGGAGGAGGTTTCTTGTTTCGTGTTGGGCTGAGCTAGCCATTATGGCTACTCTTGCAAGCCTTCCTCAATATTGTTGCGATAGCGGGATCATTTCAGTGGTGTATAATGGGAAATCCTGGTATATTACTACTACGGTATATTTATGTTATATTTACACCCCACCATTTAATTCACCTTCTATGGAATTCTTCCCAAATATCCCAAAATGTGTATTTTTTAGAGCCAAACTTCTTATTTTTATCAAGGTTAAACACTTTCAAAACTGACGCCAGCCATTCGTTATGGGTTGGAGGGACAGGGTATATCCATTTTACACAAATCTCCCTCCTTGCCAAAAGAATCAGTATGAAAATTAAGTTCTTTTGGGCTTTCGAAAAGGGTCTTTCTGCATTCATACTTGTGACCCCAAAAATAACTAAGTCCATACTTACAGAAAGTTGTCTTCCAAATACCCCATCTAAGGTAATACCCACATCTTTCCAGAAGCCGTCAAGACTGGGACATCGCCAGAACATATGTAAGTCGTCAGCCATCTGTAAACCACATTTTGGGCAGCTCTTCACTGTTGCCCCGTTCAGTTTGGATAATCTCTTCGGTGTCCAGTAGGCTCTATGTATAGTGAGCAAATGATTTCTTTTGAGTGCAGCAGATGTTACAATCGACCAGCATATGCTCATAGATACTTGCCATGAATTGCTTGTATCCAGCGTCGGCAGGTCTTTTCCCCATATACTCTCTGGAATTCGGAAGTCGTCCTCCCCTGCAGAAATTAGGGCCCAATAACAGAAGGATATTTCTTTCAAAAATGGTTTAGTTGACTGCATCTTTATTTCCAGGGAATTATTACCTTTCCTAGTTTCTTTGAGAGACTTACTCCAACTCAATAGTTGGTAATATTTGAATCTCGAAAGAGTGGAGTTCGTACATTGCGATAATATTTCGCATTCCAGAAGTTTATTTTGAAACAGGAGCTGTCCCCATTCTGTTATTCCAGCAGATTTTAGAAGGATCGCTAAACTGTCCCTAAGGCAGTCTGGTGTGGTCTGAGAATCCCAAATCGGGGCCTTATCGCTATAGAAGGGGATATCTACTGTAGACCTGACACAATACCATAGTCTAGCGGCTGATTTCAGGACCTTCAATTTAATTTTTTTAAAGAACTTCGGATGACCGAATTTATACAAGAAGTGGCTGGTGTTATTTGTTAAATTTTGTAGGAAAAATGGGTAGTTTTCGTAAGGGCCAACAACACTCTACTACTTTTAAATTGAAAGGCCCTGCAGTATTCTAGGAGGTCTGGACTAGCTATACCTCCCTGCTTCTTTAGTTCTCCTTAGTTTATGCCATGCAATTCTTGGTTTTTTAGAAGACCATATAAAACTACATAAATCTCCCTGCATCTTTTTTATCTTTTCTCTATTAAACTCGAGCGGAATAGCGTTAAAAATAAAGGTGAATTTTGGCAAAATTGCCATTTTTATAATGTTAGATTTGCCCAGGAATGTTAAAGGCAGACCCTTCCATACTTTCAATAGCTTTTTTACCTCAGTCTCTACCCTATGGAAGTTTATTTGGGTTATTCTATCAATATCCTTTACCAGAGCGATACCCAGGTATCTTATTTTTTCTTTACAGAAGGGGGATACAACATTTTCATTCCAGCTTATAATTTCAGTTTTAGTTTGATTTATCTGGTAACCAGATATCCTCCCAAAGCTTATTAAGGTATCTTCTTTTGTTTTAAGTGCTTCTAGGTCTGAAGTAAAGATCATGAGATCGTCTGCATAAAGGGCTACTTTCTTATGCCACCCGTCGCCCTTAAATAAATTGAAAACAGATACCAAAATTTGCTCGCGAACATCTATGAATTCCCCAAAGTCCCCAGATAGCTACATAGAAGATGAGATGCAGGATGAAGCACACCTATCATCAAGGAGCGATCAACAGGAGTTTGACAAACAGTTCACGCAAAAGCAGATAATGCATGCCATAAAACAGTAAAGATCTGATGGGGCCCCTGGGCCAAATGGTCTGCTGAATGCCATATTAAATAAAATCCATTTTTCTGGTCAACAGACCTAACCCACCTGTTTACCTATGCTTTGGAGGCATGTACTATCCCAGACTCATGGCGAGGAAGTATACTCCCACCCAAATATAAAACAGGGGTGCGCTCAGATCCTACTAATTATAGATTAATAGCACTTATTGATGTGGAGGCTAAGATATAAGCTACAAACCTGTTGACTGACCCAGAGGATTGAGTTAACAATATAAACTTACTCCCTAAAACACAAACAGGATTCTGCATAGGAATGAGCACCCTAACAAATCTATCAGCAGTCACTCTCCTGGCCGACCAGGCCATTGCCAAATCAAGCTTTCTGTATGCATGTTTTGTAGACCTTGAAGCTGCTTTTGATAAGGTCCCCAGAATAAAATTATGGGAAAAAATTAAATCCTGGGGTGCATTCACAAAATTGCTTGAGGCAAACATTAACCTCTACTCAAGAACATGGGTCCAAATAAAATTAGTGGATGGTCAAAGTCTTACTAATAAATTCTAAACCACCACGGCCTACAGCAGGGGTGCATTCTGGCCCCCTGTCTGTTAAACATTTACACAGCGGACATAGAGAACCATTTTGCCTAGCACCCCCCGAAATTGGGTAATTCCCCAATAGCAAGCTTGCAATATGCTGATCACAGTGCTCTGCTCAGTAAAATACCTCAAGGTTTACAGCGGCTGATTACCCAGTTAGTAGAATATATACCCATTGCTCAATTAGACCTTAATTCCAAAGATCGAAAGTCATATGCTTCTCAAGTTCCCACAAAAGACAACCCAGATTCACCTGGTCAGCTGTTATTAACAGCTTGGATCAGGTTGTAAAATACAAATATCTGGTGGTACTACTAGATCAGCACCTCAACTACAAGTGGTACCTGGCATTAAGGCAAGCAAAAGCAAACCAGCTGCCATGCACATTTAAAATCCTGCAAAAAAACTTGGCACCTGCTCAATAAAATATTTGTTAAAGGCCATTGCAGCACAATTCTTGCCCTCAATCTCGTACGGCAAGGAATTTCTTAAAACCAATGACGCATCAGCCCTGAATACGGCACAATATAGTCTCTTTAAGAAATTATTCTTAATTCCCCTTTAGATATCTCAAGCCCACATTAGGCTTGAGTTTGGCTGAAAAAAACACATCCCAGCAAGACAAGGGGCCCTCATGAAATATTACTGGAGAATGAGGGCAGCAGAGGCAAACTCCCTAGCCCATTAGTGCTGGCTGGAGGTTGAAAAACAATCCAGGTTGAATAAGTCAGTATACTCCGTTTTAAAGCAATCACTTTCTTCTTTAAAGTTGGATGAGGCTTGGCTCACAATACCTGCCTACTCAGAGTTCAAACAAACAGCCAACAAAGCCATTAAGCTGCAATCACAGCTAATAGATAAAGCAATTTTGACTCACAACACCTGCACATGGTTGGTGATGCCAACATATAAAACCTTAAAATCTCAATTGTACCTGCTGGAACACTTTTCAAGATCAAAAAAGCTCAATTTGATGTTACTGAGGCTCGGAGTCTATCCATCCAAAGACCTTACACCAAAATGGAAACGCTCCTGGTCTACCTTGGAATGTCGCCTTTGAGGTTATGGTAATGAATCACTACTCCACCTATTATCCACTTGCCCAGCACTACTAACTCTTTGGAAAACTCTTCTGCGGCCAATATTGAAATAAGAACAAATAAGAACCTGCAGATCTGCCGTTATAAATTCACTAGAAGGTTCACCAGTACAATTGGCATGCAAGGCGATACTGTTTTTGAGTTCAGTGGCAAAGGAGCTAGAAAAGAAAGAGATGAATCAAGTATGCCTATGGGTATTCTTTGCATCCCCTGACTACTGTAAATTAAAGCTAGGATCTGCACAAAGATTTGTAAAGTGGCGTTTTCACCCAATATGTCAATCCAAGCTAAAAAAAAAGAGGACACTTAAAGCCAAAACTAAATTAGAGAACATATGCACGGACATACGCCACTATCTCGTAGGCAACTCACTTATCTTGGTGAAAAACTGGCAGTTTACATGATCATCGCAGCAGCATTTTACACTTTATTTATGTCCGGGAACCATCCACTGACTTTTACCAGAGACACAAGGTTGGACAGTCTGCATTTGGACTTAACTTAAAAACATCAGAAGTCTTAATCTTTCATTGCAGGGATGGAAGCCCCATGTTCATATGTAGGTAAAGGAAAATTGTTTTGTGATCATTTTAGACCATATTAACTAGATTAATGCTATCTTACATTTAAACAAGCACTTATGTTTAATGATTTTAAGTATTTCGTTGGTCGCTTGCATCGTGCTTTTATAATTTTAAATTAAATCAAATAAAGCATTTTTTCATAATTTTTTTCATCTTGTTTAGGAACAAGTTTTAAAATTATGGGTCTTATTTATGAGGCCTTGCGACAGTTTTGCGTTTCCATTGCGTCACATGCCTCCTGTTGCACCCTATTTACAAAGTGACGCATCTAAGCAGATGCTTCACTTTGTAAACCCCTGCGATTATTATACCTGCGTCAGGTATAATGTATGCAGGGTGGGCGTTCCCACGTAAGTAAGCCTCATAGAAGTGAAACAGTGAAATCTACCAGATTTCACTGCGCCACTTATAGGGTGCAAATGCGTCAATATCTTATGCCTGCCTCATAGCAGGCATAAGACTGATGTAAGCCCTTTCACATGGGGCTTTCCCAATGTGAAAGGACACATTGCTGGAGTTGCATCACTTTTGTGACACACTCCAGCAATGCGTCACTTTTGCGCCATACAGATACATCAGAAATACAGACGTATCTGTAACTCCTTGCGTCATGATGCGTCATACTGTAAATATGACGCATCCAGCATGTCGCAAGGAGGGCGCAATGAAAAGTGATGCATTGCTGTTTTCACGCAGCGATGCAGTAATTTTCATAAATGAGGCCCTATTTGTTTTAAGTATCATTCATGCTGGCTCTTGTGAACTCCTACTGGCCTATTTCAAGTCTTGTAAAATATATTTGACTTCTATTTTATTGATATCAGGGGAATAGGTATGTTCCCTAATGCTTTTAGCTATTTCATGTTCAGTCCTAGCTCTGCCATAGTATGGATTTGAATAATATGTGGTGCATTTCTAGTGTGTTTATTAACAGGTGGTGCATTTTTTACTACGAGAATAACCTCTATATTTTAATTACAGCTTCTTTTTTTGGGAGTGGATGCATTTTGCTGTTTCAACGTTTTATCTGAGGGGTTTAGAGTATAGAAAACATTAATTATTGTTTTAGAAAACAATATATGATGATTTTTAAATTTTAATATTTTTACACTGCCGATGTCTATTTTAACTTACTTTTTAGATGTTGCCTTTACTTCATTTCAGTTGTTGGATTTTGCTTTGCAGGTCAGTTTGATGTTGTTTTTGGCAAACTTTCTATTTGTTGCAGTCTGTTCAGAGGATAAATCTACTAATTGTGTCAGATTATTTTTTATGTTAAATTTAGTAAGGGGCTTGTTTGTTTTATTTTATTTTTTCAATTTATTAAACAGTTATTTGTAGTTTAATTTCAATTTTGTGCTTTTGTTACAATAGTTACTTTTGAGGTGGTCTTTTGTATATCGAATAAGTTGGTGTTATTTGTAGACATAAACATGTAGGAAAAATTTGATCTATTTGTTATTTTAACAGACTTTCACTTGTTTCTTAATTTTGTTACCGTACAGTTAAACTTACTTTCTTTGTAGTGTTTAGTGGCTTATTGGAGTAGCCGGTCTTCTTTTGGAGGTTTACAGTCCGACACAATGATGCTGCTTTGCTTTAACTATGTTTTAGGAAGCATTTTGTTGTGTCATTTTGTGGCCCTTTTACTATTTCCTAGTTTGAAAATGTTTCTATTTATCAACAGTTTGTAGGTTGGTTGGAGACCAGTTTGATTTCTCTTTTTTGCACTATTAAAAAACAGGCACCAAAACTGACAGGACACAACTCTGCACACCAAACTGAAACGCTGAAAATCTTTACAAGATTATCTAGACATGAATATGGTGCCCCGTGGATTAAGAATATACATAACACCTTTGTACGAATCACCCAACCCACTGATTTACAGGAGTGGTCAGAGAATTCGGCCAAGAACTCAAGAGTGATGCTCAGCATTCTAGTTAAATATGCCTGGAAAGATCGTGAGACCATCATGGCAGAGATTGCAACATTGGAGGCAGAATTTGCGACAAGCACTGAACAAGGGATTATAACTACCTTTATGGATGGTCTCAACCCCATACTTAAACAACATGAGAAAGATATTAAAATCCACAAACAACGCAAACTTCACCACGATTGCGTTGATTACGAATGCGGCTGCATATTAACTTCTAGCCACAAGTATGACTGCTATACTATAACAATACCACTCTCCAGACAACCGCTCCAGCAAGAAGCGAGACAACTATACCCTCATCAGTGGAAGCAAGAGACTCAGATACCGACCTATCCATAACAACTACCAGCTCCATATCTGAAAGGGTAATTCCCTCCAAACTGATCACTTTTTATGACAAATACCTGCACCTTCGCAGGGGGGCGGCAAATTCCGAGAACAAAAGTACAACCTACAAATCGTGGGAGAGGACAGGGACAATGACCCAGAGGAAGAGGAAGAGGGGGAGGAGGAGCAAACAAAGAAGGAAACGAAGAAAACAGAAAGAACAGAAATGCCAAAACAAAGGAGCACATGGGAAATGCAGCAAGCTCCATGACCAGCCAATAATGGATATAAACATGGTATACAGAACCATTATAAGTCTATCAGAACGCTCCTCTCCTTTCTTGACAAAATAACTTTATGCTTAGGCTTAGCATTCTGCCCAACGGAAGTATTTATGTACTCCGACACCCAAGTAGACCTCTTTCAATTTGGGAGGAAACTCAAACTTAACAAATGGCACAGTCTCAAGAATCCTGATGTTGGTATGAAACCTACCCTAAGTAACACCTTGACTACACCCACAAATCTCACTGTAGGAGATGTTGAAGCACTGTTAGCCATGCACGATCTTCGGGACGTATTTGAATCCACCAACATGTCTGCCATGGAAAATATTAACATTTATTTTCCCACAGATTAGCAGCTTTCCCCTCATTTTAACCCCGCTCTGTCTTTTATCCCATGTTACCCAAAGTTAACTTTGATACATTTAATGACATGGTGGTACAAGACCTTCTGAAACTCAAAAGGCAAAGTTGGAGAAAGGTGTCCTTTAACAACAATTTTTACCCAAAAAGACAAGCTATTATTAAATTCTTAGCAGAAGACACCAATACGTTCTGCTGACAAAGGAGGCAATATTGTACTCCTAAGTCGAGTCATGTACATAGCTGAGGCCCAATGACAACTACAGGATACAAGGTTCTATCTCAAAATCAATAGTGATGTATACACAATGACAGTACATTAGAAATCTGGAACAAACAAAGACTGGCAACTAAGCAGCATCATTACGTCGGATGAATATTGCTTTATGAAAAGAGACTATCCCAAACTTTCTATTCTGTACCTTTAACCCAAAGTACATAAGAACTCCACTCAGCCGCCAGGGCGACCTATAGTCTCATCTATTGGCAGCGCATTGGGAAATGTGTCAAAATATGTAGATAATTTCTTAAGCAAATATGTAACAGCTCTGCCATCCTATGTTAGGGATAACAAAGATTTCCTTACCAAACTAAAAGGTATCAGGTGGAAAGAGGATTATCTACTGGTGACACTTGATGTCAACTCACTTTACACCTTAATAGATCATACGCAGGTTGTAAAAGCATGTTATCACTATCTCAAACATAGGCCCATTGGCTTGTTGGACCACACTAACATGCTCATTGATGAACCAATGTCTGAAAAATAACATTTTTATGTTTGATGGGGTGTTGTACAAACAGGTACTTGGTACTGCTATGGGCACTTGTTTTACCCCTAGCTTTGCCAACCTGTTCCTGGGACTGTGGGAAGAAGAAATCAGAAAAGAAGCAAACATGGCTCTAGATTTTTCCAAAGTACATTTATGGTTACGATATATCGATAACCTATTTGTTATCTGGAAAGGTACACAAGCTTGAGATCACCAATTTTGTGGAAAAACTCAACACCAATAGGTATAACATCAAACTGTCATCTAATGTAAACAAACACTCCATAGAGTTCCTAGATGTATTGTGACTGCCAAGCATAATACTCTTGAAACTAGTCTATTTAGGAAAGCACCTGCAGGGAACACCATTCTCCATGCCCTCAGCAATCATCTGGACACTCTCAAATGGAGTATTCCTTTCAGAGAACTGTTGAGGGTGAGAAGAAATTGCAGTACAGAAGACGTTTCTACTATTGAAAAAGATCACATAGTACCCAGATTTATTGAGAGGGGTTATCCCAGTTAGGTCCTCAATCAAGCCGTCAAAATCATTAACAAGACCAGGAAAACAGAAACCTTGCAAGATCACAAAAAAGACATTGTGAATAGCTCCAAAACGGAGGATACAGAAATAAGAGAAACAAGAATAATCACTACCTACAATCACAACTCCCAAGAGATATATAGGATCTTTGCAAAACATTGGCCCATACTTAAAAATGATTCCGTCATTGGCAAAACCATTCAGACACGTCCCAAAGTCACTTACAGAAAAGCCTGTAGCCGTAGAAACATCTTAGTCCATAATGACATCACACAAGCACATACACAAAGAGACCATGACCTAAAAGGTTTTTACCTGTGTGGTCACTGTAAAGCCTGCTGCAATAGCCGCTTTGTAAAAGAATACAATATACCGAGTAGAATCAACAAGAAACAAATCGCCCAATTCCTAACTTGCAGCACCACTTTTTTGGAATATGCCTTGGACTGTCCATGGGGACTCCGCTATATCGGAAGTACCACCTTAATAGCAAAAAATAGTGTCCTTGAGCACATGCGTGCTATTAACAACAAAGACGATGACGATGGGCCAATTTCTGCCAATGATTTTTTGTAACTGCCAGTGTTGATGACTGTAAGCTGTAAGCTGTAATCAAGTGTGTGATTTAATGACGGCTTGCTCCGCCACCATTCAGCGCCACTTGATAAAGTACAGGCTTGTGATCCCGGAAGGAGCATTGCAAAGTGATATATATATATATATATATATATATATATATATATATATATATATATATATATATATATATATATATATATATATATATATATATATATATATATATATATATAAATATAAATATATATATCTACATAGATATATATATATATTACCTACTGGCGGTCGCCAGTAGGTAGTTATAGTTAGGATTGTTTTCCATAGGGAATCAGCAATATTCTATTGGGAATAACTTTGGCGCCGGTTGAGCAATCTGCCTGTAATTTTCCTGAAATTTGCCTCGCTGCGCTCCGCTCCTTCCCTGAAAGTTTGGGGGGGATTCGTCAAGCGGGGGCCGAGATAAAAGGGGCGTCCCAAAACGTGTTTTCCCCATGTCATGACCATGTCATGAGTGATGTAATATGTGACATCATCAGCAGTGCATTGCAGGCGCGCAAGTTATAGTGAGTCCAACTAACTATAACGTGGGAATTTCAATGGTTTTATGTCAATAAAATTTCCAGCTAACTATAACTGGTGTGAAACCTATGGTTTTTTCAGTGAATATATATATATATCAAAACTGTGCAGATCCCATTGAGAATGCAGCCTCACAAAGGTAAGTGTTCGGCCACTTTTATTGATAAAACAGCCTGCCAGCAGGAGGGAACCAAAGAAACAAGTGTCACATCACCTGCCCTGATAGGCGTGGCCTCTTGCGGGGTCTTGCGGGGTCTTCTGGGTGATGTAGTGCTTTCACAATGGAATCTGCACAGTTTTGGTATTTAAGGAGCCGTCCCGGTCGCGAGAATACGCCTGTCGCTCCGGCGGATCCTCGACGGCGTCCAGGTGATGCTGTTGGTATGGAGCAAAGGCGGAGCTGGTTTCTAGCAGAGGAGGCCAGCAACGAGCCCCGATTGACAGCCTACAAAGCGGGGCAGGAGCTTCCACAGAGACTCGCAACTAATTAGGCTCACAGTCTGAAGGTGTGCAGGCGCGCCCACTGGGGTTTCATTGTGAAAGCACTACATCACCCAGAAGACCCCGCAAGAGGCCACGCCTATCAGGGCAGGTGATGTGACACGGAGTGCTTTTCAGTCAGCGCATGCACCGATCAGTTTGCCGTTACACGCCACTGATGAAAGGACGATATCCTGAAACCCGTCTGGCGTATTCAAGCGGACACTTTGTTACTTTGGTTCCTTCCTGCTGGCAGGCTGTTTTATCAATAAAAGTGGGCGAACACTTACCTTTGTGAGTCTGCATTCTCAATGGGATCTGCACAGCTTTGATATATATATACATATATATATATATATATATATATATATATATATATATATATATATATATATATATATATATATATATATATATATATGTATATATATATATATATATATATATATATATGTATATATATATTACCTACTGGCGGTCGCCAGTAGGTAGTTATAGTTAGGATAATTTTCAATGTTAAATCTCAACATTCTATTTTGAATAACTTTGGCGCCGGTTGACGAATCTGCCTGAAATTTTCAGGAAAATGGTCTCATGGCGGTCCGGTCCTTCCCTGAAAGTTTGGGGGGGATTCGTCAAGCGGGGGCCGAGATAAAAGGGGGGTCCCAAAACGCGTTTTCCCCATGTTAATTTCCATAGGGCGGTCGATTTCACTTTTAGCCCGAACGGCTGAATGGATTTCCACCAAACTTGGCAAAATTGTAGGGACTGGTAGCCCGATGTGCCTTTGCTATGTCTCAAGATATGTGCTCCAGTGGATTTTGAGTAATTTAGGTTCAAAAAAATATATATATCTATAGCCGCGCTCCCGTGCGCGCACGGGAGTGCGCTCCAGGCGCGACACGCGACTTGCGCGCAGGAAGCTGATTGGATCTCAGTTGTCTGTAAACATTCTAAACAGTGCGGAGCGGCCGCCATCTTGTGTCTCGGTAAAATCGAGACACAAGGAGTTTGAAAAAAAAAGGGGCAAATGACCATAAGGGGGAAGAGTAGACCCCCTCTGACCCCCTAGGTTTGATGTAGGGACTAAAATAGGGTCCTGCAGGGCATTAAAAATTTTTTTTCGTTTTGCGCGGGGATAGCCGCGCTCCCGTGCGCGCACGGGAGTGCGCTCCAGGCGCGACACGCGACTTGCGCGCAGGAAGCTGATTGGATCATAAGGGGGAAGAGTAGACCCCCTCTGACCCCCTAAATCCAGGACTATATTTATGAAGGCCTTGCGCTGTTAGTTTTGCGCTTCCTGTGCGTCAATTTTTGTGACGCACCAGCGGTGTAAAAAAATGCGCATTGTTATGCAATATTTAAAAAGTGACGCATCTATCTAGATGCGTCACTTTTTAAATATAGTGCAACGAGGTACATTTTATTACACTGCTGGTGTTATGCGTCACTTTTCTGTGCGCACTCCTTATGACGTTCCAGATGTGTCATATTTAATGTATGACGAATCATGTTGCAGATACAATATGGCGCAGAGTTTTAAAAAGTGACCCATGTACCTAGATGCGTCACTTTTTAAAAATAGTGTCAGGTATAATGTATGCAGAGGGGGTGTTCTCCTGCAAAAAGCTTTGTAATAGCGACGCAGTGAAAGGCCGGCGCAAAATTTTGACGCAATAGCATCCTAAAAGTGACGCAGGGAAATCTCATAGATTTCAGTACGTTGTTATTACCAAGCTTTTTGCGAGGGATTGCCCCCTCTGCATACATTATACCTGATGCAGATACAATATGGCGCAGAGTTTTAAAAAGTGACCCATGTACCTACATGCGTCACTTTTTTAAAAATAGTGTCAGGTATAATGCATGCAGAGGGGGTGTTCCTTTCAAAAAGCTTGGTAATAATGACGCAGTGCGTCACTTTTAGGATGCAGTTGCGCCAAAATCTTGCGCCTGCTTCACAGCAAACCTTTCACATGGTACTTTTTCCATGTGAAAGGACACATTACTGGAGTTGCGTCACTTTTGTGACGCACTCCAGCAATGCGTTACTTGGAATGTCATAAGGAGTGCGCACAGAAAAGTGACGCATTGCACCAGTAGTGTAAAAAAATGTGTTGCGTTGCGTTATATTTAAAAAGTGAGGTATCTAGGTAGATGGGTCACTTTTTAAAATCAAGCGCCACATTATATCTGCGTGAGGTATAATGCATGCAGAGGGGGTGTTCCCCCACAAAAAGCTTTGTAATAGCGACGCAGTGAAATGTTTGAGATTTCACTGCGTCACTTTTAGGATGCTGTTGCATCCTTTAAATATAGTGCAACGAGGCACATTTTATTACACTGCTGGTGTGATGCGCGCAGGAAGCTGATTGGATCATAAGGGGGAAGAGTAGACCCCCTCTGACCCCCTAAATCCAGGACTATATTTATGAAGGCCTTGCGCTGTTAGTTTTGCGCTTCCTGTGCGTCAATTTTTGTGACGCACCAGCGGTGTAAAAAAATGCGCATTGTTATGCAATATTTAAAAAGTGACGCATCTATCTAGATGCGTCACTTTTTAAATATAGTGCAACGAGGTACATTTTATTACACTGCTGGTGTTATGCGTCACTTTTCTGTGCGCACTCCTTATGACGTTCCAGATGTGTCATATTTAATGTATGACGAATCATGTTGCAGATACAATATGGCGCAGAGTTTTAAAAAGTGACCCATGTACCTAGATGCGTCACTTTTTAAAAATAGCGTCAGGTATAATGTATGCAGAGGGGGTGTTCTCCCGCAAAAAGCTTTGTAATAGCGACGCAGTGAAAGGCCGGCGCAAAATTTTGACGCAATAGCATCCTAAAAGTGACGCAGGGAAATCTCATAGATTTCAGTACGTTGTTATTACCAAGCTTTTTGCGAGGGATTGCCCCCTCTGCATACATTATACCTGATGCAGATACAATATGGCGCAGAGTTTTAAAAAGTGACCCATGTACCTACATGCGTCACTTTTTTAAAAATAGTGTCAGGTATAATGCATGCAGAGGGGGTGTTCCTTGCAAAAAGCTTGGTAATAATGACGCAGTGCGTCACTTTTAGGATGCAGTTGCGCCAAAATCTTGCGCCTGCTTCACAGCAAACCTTTCACATGGTGCTTTTTCCATGTGAAAGGACACATTACTGGAGTTGCGTCACTTTTGTGACGCACTCCAGCAATGCGTTACTTGGAATGTCATAAGGAGTGCGCACAGAAAAGTGACGCATTGCACCAGTAGTGTAAAAAAATGTGTTGCGTTGCGTTATATTTAAAAAGTGAGGTATCTAGGTAGATGGGTCACTTTTTAAAATCAAGCGCCACATTATATCTGCGTGAGGTATAATGCATGCAGAGGGGGTGTTCCCCCACAAAAAGCTTTGTAATAGCGACGCAGTGAAATGTTTGAGATTTCACTGCGTCACTTTTAGGATGCTGTTGCATCCTTTAAATATAGTGCAACGAGGCACATTTTATTACACTGCTGGTGTGATGCGTCACTTTTCTGTACACAGTCCTTATGACATTCCAGATGTGTCATATTTAATGTATGACGAATCATATTGCAAGGAGTTACAGATACGTCAGTATTTCTGACATATGTGTAAACATAAAAGTGATGCGAGGCCGGCGCAAAATTTTGACGCAATAGCATCCTAAAAGTGACGCAGGGAAATCTCATAGATTTCAGTACGTTGTTATTACCAAGCTTTTTGCGAGGGATTGCCCCCTCTGCATACATTATACCTGATGCAGATACAATATGGCGCAGAGTTTTAAAAAGTGACCCATGTACCTACATGCGTCACTTTTTAAAAAATAGTGTCAGGTATAATGCATGCAGAGGGGGTGTTCCTTGCAAAAAGCTTGGTAATAATGACGCAGTGCGTCACTTTTAGGATGCAGTTGCGCCAAAATCTTGCGCCTGCTTCACAGCAAACCTTTCACATGGTGCTTTTTCCATGTGAAAGGACACATTACTGGAGTTGCGTCACTTTTGTGACGCACTCCTGCAATGCGTTACTTTTGTGTTTAGAGATATGTCAGAAATACTGACATATCTGTAACTCCTTGCGAATTGATTAGTCATATATTAAATATGACATATGTGGAATGTCATAAGGAGTGCGTCCAGATAAGTGACGCATCGCTATTTTCACGTAGCGATGCGTCACTTTTCAGAAATGAGGCCTCCAGTTTATTCACTGTGTCATAAATTTCTTTTCTAACACTCACCTTCTTTCAGTCCTCCTACTTCACTTCCTTTCACCTCTCATACCTTTCTGTTCTTTCTTACTCATTCTCCTTTCAATTATCAATGCACTATATTTCACTTACTCTTCATTTTTTAAGATTATAGCTCTTTGATGAGAATTGGAGGTAGTTCTGAAAAGAACTTTTGGTTTTCTTCTTTTAACTGAAGAGGAACAAAAACAGGGAATAGAAACTGCTCAACAGGAGCAAAAAGAAAAGAAAAAAATTAGGGGTGGGAAGGGCAGTGATGGTTCTCTAATGCCCGAACCATGAGCAGGACACTTTGCTCCCCATAGGTGAGGAGTTGATTGCAGTATCTGCATCTGACGACCCCATGGTTGAATGCAGGTTGGATGTTTGCCACCTGCCCCTGAGATTGATCTCTTCCGGAAGAAGTTGCTCCTCCTGTAGATGTAGAGGCCCCATCTCTAGGAACCTCCTGTGCCAGAGCCCTGACACTTTCCCGGGCAAAATTCTGGGGGTGCCTGGTCTCCACATGTCTGATCATCGTAAAGTTCCCAAAAGAGTACTTTTTTTGGGGGTTACCCCGTGACAGGACCTTTTTGCAGATCCTGCACTCTACTTTTGGTGCATTCACCTTTTTCTGGTCTGCTGGAAATTTAAAGAATTTCCAGATGAAATGTCCCTTCTTCTTTGGGGTAGGTGGCTCTTCATCAATGAAGTCATCTTCACTGCTGGATGATCTGGCAGCCATGATGAATCCAGGAATATGGAGCAGCAAAAAAGGCAGGTCTTTCAGTCACAAAAGTGAAAGAAGAAGTGAAGGAAATGGGTGGGGATTTCATTCATTGTAACAAAAAACTGTTAGCAACCAATGAAAAGTGTTATTTTAGGGTCACATGACCTGACGCGCTTACGATGCGCGCTCGGGTGCACTTCCGGGTGCGTTTACGCAGCGCGATCGTAGGCGCTTCCGGGGCGCACACGTGGCGCGACCGTAGGCGCTTTTGCGTACGTTTAGGCGCCGCGCACGTATGCGCTTCCGAGGGCACGTACGTTGCGCGCCGAAGTGACGTCATCAATCTTTAATAGAAATGCATAATCATTTTCCATATTAAAAAAAACAAATTTTATTTGTATGGTACGAAATGTTTTGCATTATTATTAACTTTTCATTCATATTTTTTTTTCACGAACGACAGTTGCGCTCTGGGTGCGCTTTCAGATGAGCGCACGGAGAAGCTTACAGGAGAGCTTAGCTGAAAGCTTCCCCGTGCGCGCACCCAGAGCGCAAAAAAAAAAATCATAAAAAAAATGAATACTTAAAAAAAACAGCAAATTGTAAAAAAAAAAAAGGTTAGAAACTCGATATACAAAGGAATTAGCATTTAAAAAACCTATGAAATGCACTGAAAAAACCATAGGTTTCACACCAGTTATAGTTAGGAATTAGCATTTAAAAAACCTTTGAAATTCACAGAAAAAACCATAGGTTTCACACCAGTTATAGTTAGGAATTAGCATTTAAAAAACCTATTAAATTCACTGAAAAAACCATAGGTTTCACACCAGTTATAGTTAGCTGGAAATTTTACTGATATAAAACCATTGAAATTCCCACGTTATAGTTAGTCGGACTCACTATAACTTGCGCGTGCAATGCACTGCTGATGACGTCACATATTACATCACTCATGACATGGTCAGTGACATCACTCATGACATCACTGATGACACCATCCTTGTGACATAGTGACAGACCTCCTCTCAGTGTAAAGTAACCCTTGAGACACATATTCAAAAATAGAAACTGAAATTTTTAAAAAATGGACATACCTATATCAGTTACAACAAGCAATTCTGTACTTCCACTATCTATATACTCATCCACTCATTCACCAACAGTTCTATATAGTCACTCATACATATACTCACTCATCATATGAAGAGATACACCTATACATTCTGTTACACACCGACATTCATCCAAAAGTTACTCACACACATATTCACACGTGCAAATAAACTATTGAACAACCATTTATTTGAAAATAGAGTTATACACACACTTCCACCTTACTTCTATTGAAAATTACACATATTTATTCTCTTAAACAATCACTTATAGAAACACATACTTATTTAAACAGGAAATCTTACAATCTCTTACTCTCACATATACTCAGTTATATACATCAATATTCATATATACTAGATTAAAACATATGTAGTTACTGATAAAGACACTAGTGAGACAGTCATTCACTCACTAACAAACACATATAGACACTCATCCACCCATACAGTCCTGTACATATGCTGTCTTCAAAACACATACAAACAAAGAGTCAGTCACTCATGCATCTATGTGCTAAGTAATACCTCCACCTAACCATATAGACACTCATACTAATACTAATAAAAATATCAAATAACCCATATACATACGCATGTAGCTACTTATCAACACATGTAGCCACTTATACACAAAGTGAAACACTAATATATGTATTTAAATATTTAAACATAACTCACTAATATTTATTTTTCAGAAAGACACATATTCACTGGATGGTGTCATCAGTGATGTCATGAGTGATGTCACTGACCATGTCATGAGTGATGTAATATGTGACGTCATCAGCAGTGCATTGCACGCGCAAGTTATAGTGAGTCCGACTAACTATAACGTGGGAATTTCAATGGTTTTATATCAGTAAAATTTCCAGCTAACTATAACTGGTGTGAAACCTATGGTTTTTTCAGTGAATTTAATAGGTTTTTTAAATGCTAATTCCTAACTATAACTGGTGTGAAACCTATGGTTTTTTCTGTGAATATATATATATATGTATATATATATATATATATATATATATATATATATATATATATATATATATATATATATATATATATATATATATATATATATATATATATATATATATATATATATATATATGTATTTCTAACTCCCGTTCTATGTAAAAAAACAGGCATCGACACTGCCAGGGATAGTTTTCAATTCTCCTGATTTATTGCTGCATATTATGGCTTAGCTGTCTGGTCAGTCTTGGACTTAGCTATAGTAACCACCATTGAATCACCCCTAATCAGGATGTGATTCCTACACAGACCTCCCTCCACATCGCTCTTATTCTTTGCTACCAGTTCGCTCACCCGCATAGCCCCATGGAATGCTAATGCAAAAGCTGCCCGGAACAGTACTGCCTCAAATTGGGAGGAACATGTCGTGGGTAGTATCGCCATGAGCAGGGACAACCTCTCTAACCCAATCGGGCGCCTCTCATCTACTCTCCGACCCTCAAGGCGCTGCCAGCCACGAAGGGCTTTCTTTGCCAAAAAGGAAGATGTCGGGTCCTTGACGCCAGGAACCTGCGCCATGAATGAAATGGCCGCCCGGTGCCTATTGGCCGTTGCCACTGATCGGCCTTCCCTATGTAATGCTACCAGAAACCTCAGGAAGCAATCCTCCTGACCCCATGTCTGATCCCCTGCCGGACCCAAAATGCATAATAGGATCGAAACGCTCCTTCGTATGCCTTCCTTGTCCTGGGGGCTAAGCTTGCTGCCACGAGGTCTTGTAATCCGGGGCACCGAGTAGCCAGAGTACTTCGGGGAATGGTGCCGCCGCTAGGTCCGCAGTAGGTAGATAACCCCTGAACGCCTGCATGTGTGAACGAGAGAGTGCATCAGCAGCATGATTCAGTACCCCCGGCACATGCTTTGCCCTGAATTGTACATTTAATCTCATGCAAATTAGTACAATTTCTTTCAGCAATCTCAATATCCACTTGCAGCGTGCTGCCTGATTATTTATACATTCAACAACGGTCATATTGTCAGACCAAAATACCACAGAGCAATCTCTGAACTTGTCCGGCCATGCCCTCAGAGCCACAAATATCGGGAATAGCTCAAGGAAACCAATGTTACTTGTGAGACCGCTGGTGTGCCACCATGTCGGCCATGTTTGCGCCGACCATCGATTGCCGAAAATGGCGCCAAATCCCCCACTCCCCGCCGAGTCAGTCCACAAACCTAGCTCGTCCAAAGACGCTGGCGGCTTGTTCCACACTACTCGACCGTTGAAGTCCGCCAGGAATGCTAACCAAATACGCATGTCCTGGTGAACCTCTGCAGACAGTCTCGTGCGGTGGTGTCCTTCTTTGAGACCGACCATAGCCTGTGCAATAGAGCGTGAAAAGGGGTGGGCCATTGGTATCACCCTCAGGGCAAAGTCAAGCTGACCCACTGCCTGTTGTAACTGATGCAGGGTCACTTTCTCCTTACTAAGGCACAGTTCCAGGGAAGCCCTAAATTTCGCTATTTTCCCTACCGGCAAACGGAAACATCCCTCCACAGAATCGAGCTCAATTCCCAGAAACTCGAGTGAAGTAGATGGTCCCACCGTCTTACCTGGTGCCAATGGCACCCCGAATTCCCTCATGAGGATGCAAAACTCCTGTAGCGCCTGCGCACATGTTGTGTCGCCGGCTGCCCCCAAGAACAGAAAATCATCTAAGTAATGCATAACTTGGCTATGCCCAGTGGCCTCAGTGAACGCCCACTCCAAAAAACAGCTGAATTTCTCAAAATAGGCACAAGAGATGGAGCAACCCATTGGCATGCATCTATCCATGTAGTAACGTCCTTGGAACACAAAGCCTAAAAGACGCTGGTCCTGTGGGTGTACCGGGAGCAACCGGAACGCCGACTCGATATCTGACTTTGCCATCAGCGCTCCGGGCCCCAGGTGATTCAACATGGTGACGGCATCATCGAAGGATGCGTACCGCACCGAACAAACTCCTGGGTCAATCGCCTCGTTCACCGAGAGACCCTTCGGTGCTGACAAGTTATGGATCATCCTAAATTCTCCTGGGCCTTTTTTGGGGACTACTCCTAACGGGGAACAGACAAAATTTGCTACTGGAGGGTGCTGGTATGGGCCCGCCACCCGGCCCAGGGAAACCTCTTTTTCAATTTTCTTCTCTACCACCGCTGGATTAAGCCGAGCCGATAGTTGGTTTCTACAAAGTGATTCCCCACGAAAATCCCCCGCCGGGATGTGGAAACCATATAAGAATCCGTTCCTCAACACCCCAGCGGAGACATGATCAGGGTATTTGTTTAGCCAGGGGATTATTGCCATGATATCAACGGGGGTAGGTAACGGTACACAGTGGTCCCCCTCAGTCTTGCTTGGACCCTCCTTTACCTCCCAACCCGCCATTTTTGGATCTGCACGAACTTTCCGGGTGCGAGGAATTCCCACAACCCGCACACGCATGCCTGAACTTACATGCCCCTTGTGGTCTGGAGCAGTTACCTCTATTAAAGCTCCAACAGACCCCCCGCTTTCCCCCATTCCCCCCGGTCTTTGGTTGGTGATCGCCACCGGCGCCTGCTCGAAAGGGCACCGTCGGCTGATGGCGGGAAAGCCCCGACCCATTCCCGCCTGGCGAGGACGTCTTCGTCGCGCCCGGCAGGAGCTGCTTCTGCCAAGAAATCGAGTCGAGACAATCCCACGTCAGAGATGAATCGTACTCTTTGGCCTTACGGAACTTCATGTCGTAACCCATCCATTCGTTCCCCTCATATGTTTCATAAAAATCCATTATACGTGCCTGATAACAAGATAATTCGGGTAATACCTCGGGCTTACGCTCCCCAATAATTGCAGTAAACATCGCAAAGGCCTTGGCCCAATTTGTTATAGTCTCATCCACCCTGAATCCCGCCATCTTGGCTCGCCAAACACTCGGGTGCCACAAATCTTTCTGTGTCTTAGCGTACTCCATCTCGCGATGGTCAGTCAACAGAGAAAACATATTAACATACTTGTCAGCCCAAATTAATTCTTTTGTGGCCAACGGGATATGTTGGACCACTCTCTCCCGTCTTGAGGGCAATGAGCCCTCCCCCGCTATTGGCAATGCCTGCTTACCCGGTTCGGTTGATGTTCCCTCTGTTTTTTCCACGCCAGCTGCCGGTCCTTCCGGGGTACACCTGTGGGGGGACAAGAGGGAGATTCGCCTTTGCGGCATCTCGCGACTGCCGCAACTGCTGCATTAGTAACCTGGCCTCTGCGGCCGTGTCTCCAGGTGCCGTAGCACCCCCTGTTTTCTTGCCGAGCCATGCGGCCAACTGGGCGGCCAATTCGGGCGGCATGTCCTCCTCGCTAGCGGGCGTAATCACAACCGGTATCGGCTGACCCGCGTCTGGGAGTACCGGGGCCTCGACCGGAATGGCAGGGCTCACCGGGGGTACCTCGGGGACGGGGACCTCCCCCCCTGGGGCCCTATTCCTGACCCGCTCTCCCCTACCCTCCGGGGCAACACCCGGCAATGCCGGGCCTATTACCTTCTTTGCTTTACCCGGATCGTTCATCGCAGCCATCTGCTTCTTCATGTTCACCATATCTCGTCCAACGTTTCGTTCCATCTTCGTCATTCTGCTAACCAACATCCGGAGCATCTGGTCAGTCTCGGACTTCTTTCCTGTCTTCTTGCCAGGCATATCTTTCGAGTATTCACTCTAAGACGATCAGAAACGGTCCTAATTCTTTTAGCCTTGAAGTCGCTGAAAGAGAAACACAAGAATTATAAATTCTCAAAATTGCTCCTTGTTCCGTCGAGGGCTCACGTGCAACGATGAGTGCAGCTTCCAAGCACAGGAACAAGAGGATGCTTCTTTGGATTCCCGCTCTCTTTATTCCTCGTCGGGAGGGCGTGAACCCTCCGCTGGTACGCCTACTGGGCGTGGCCATCGGTGGAGGTGTCTAGGACAACCCCTCTTGGGCGGGAAAAGGCGCGCCCCGGCTACGCCGCTTTGGGCATACCAGCCGTGACACGCCCCCCGCCCAAAATGGTTTCCCGGGAGGATCTGGGCCCCCAACCATACGTTCGGGGGGAACGAGTGGTCGCCCCTTTCCATTCTCCTGATTTATTGCTGCATATTATGGCTTAGCTGGCATGACACATTTTGGCAGTCTCAGCTATATATTTACTGTAATATTGTGTGTTTTATTTCGAATTATGTTTATTTATTTATTTATTTTATTTATTTATAGAGTTTTGTATAGCGCGGACAAGACCCGTGGGTATCAGAGCGCTTAACATAGAAAACATAGAAAAACATAATAAAACATAAGAAAACATAAGAAAAAGATTATAAATTACAGATTGTCCTTATAGTAGTAAATGATGATAGACACACATATATGAGGTAGTAGGCGATATGCTATCAGGGTGATTAAATAAATATATTCCTAACGCCTGTGATATTAGCCATAGGAGGTGCATAGGCTTGGCCTATGTCACAGTCATATCGTCGGGTTCTGTGAGGTAGGGTTACATAATATTATCAGTGCAATTCCATGAGTAATCGGCAATAAGAGTTGGCTAGGTATGGCATGTGGCAAGGATTAAATAGATAAACCAGGTAGAGTAGAGAATTATATCATTATGGATGTGAGATATAGTGTAGAGATTACATAAATATGAGGTGACCCTAAGGTGTGTAGCCGCTGTTTGATCGATTCATTGTCTTTGTCTAATTGATCTTCAGAATATTCATGATGAGTCCGATCTTCTTTGTCTTGAATGTTCATACTAATGTTCGGTATGTATCTCTATGTAGGATATTTGCTCATCAAGTGGTTCTTCAGTTCCCGGTTGAATTTTATAGTGTTTTTAATCATCCTGATGTTGGGGGGGAGTGAATTCCAGACTCTGGGAGCGGTTCCGGAGAATGCTCGGTCATAGGTCTTTTTCTTCCGGAAGAAGGCCGGTCGTAGTAGCAGCTCCTTGGCGCTTCTCGTTGGTCTGTTGCCTCCCGATAGCTTAATTTTCTTGGCTAGATATCTAGGCGTGTTGTAGTGAACCGCTTTGTGGGTAATACAGGCCATCTTCATTTTAATTCTCGCTTCGTAAGGTAGCCAGTTTAGTGCCTTTAAGTGGGGAGATATGTGATCGAATTTCCTCGTTCCCGTGATGAGTCTTGCCGCAGCGTTGAGACAGGCTTTCAGTGGTGCAGTGGATGTTTTTGGTAGGCCAGCTAGCGTGGTGCAACCATATTCAATTCTCGAGATCACTAGAGATTGGATAGCCAGTTTTAGATCTGCTTCTGAGATAAAGGGTTTCAGTTTTCTTAGATAGTTCAGGTGGAAACGGGCACTCTTGGCCATTGTGTTGATGTGGTCTTTCATGTCAAGGTTCTCGTCTAGCGTAATTCCTAGTGATTTAGCTGAGTTAATTAGGGTCGGAGTACAGTTCAGAGCCGTTACCAATTTAGTCCAATCTTTTACCTCTGGTTGACTCCTTGCAGGTGATATTAGTAGGAATTCTGTTTTGTCGGCATTAAGTTTTAGATGATTAGCTGTTAGCCATTGTAACGCTCGCTTTAATGTTTCATTCATTAGGTCAATGTCATCCCGACAGGCGATCTTCATATAAATTTGCGTGTCGTCTGCGTACATGTGATAGGAGATCTGTGATTCACTAAGTATCTCCGTGAGAGGTTCAACATACAAGTTGAATAGATCTGGGGATAACGTTGAGCCTTGTGGGACCCCTATTGTGTTAGGGCACGGGGAGGAGATTACTTGGTTGACCAGGAATAGTTGTGTCCTGTTCTGTAGGAAGGAGTTAAACCAATTCAGTACGTTTCCAGATAAGCCCATCCTGTCACGTAGCCTGGTCATCAATAATTCGTGATTTACAGTGTCAAATGCTGATGATAAGTCTAGTAGGATCAGTAGGCACGCATGATTTTTGTCTAGGGCTTGTAAGGCATCATCAACAATATGCAGGATCGCCGTTTCAGTACTATGCCCAGTTCTGAAGCCTGATTGGCAGTCATCTAGTAATGAGAACTTAGCGATGTGCTGACTCAGTTGGCCCTGCACGCATTTCTCAATAAGTTTGGCAAGTAGGGGGATGTTGGTCACTGGTCGATAGTTCTTCGGGTCTGTTGCATCCGCTGTCGGTTTTTTGATGATGGGAACTACCTGCCCAGTTTTTAGGCAGTCAGGGAGGGTTCCTTGTGCAAGTGAAGCATTTATTATCTCAGTCCAGATAGGAATTAGGGTGTGGCTGACTTCTCTTACACATTTTGCTGGTAGAGGGTCTTGATAATGGTTATTCGGTCTGAGTTCTGCTAGCGTTTTGGCTATCTTTCCCTGGTCATATAGTTCAAATGTGTCCCAATTTGCCTTATTTTTTGTATGAGGGCCTTCAGTTGTCGCCTTGGCCTCATTTATCGGTGAGGGAAGGGTCCTGAGGTTAGCTGCTGCACTTGTGAGCTCATCTTCTAGTAGTTTGTTTTTTTCCGTGAAAAATGAAGAGAACTCCTCGCAGCTTATGGGAGTTTTTGAGCTCTCTTGGGACGTTTTGGCTAGTTTATTAGACTGTTGTTTTAGGATCTCGAAGAGTTTTCTTGGTCTGTTTGTGGCACTGTCAAGTTCAGCCCTTATAAATTCTTTTTTGGTGTTGATTATCTTTTTGTTATATTGTTTTCTCGTTTTTCTGAGGTCTTTCAGTTCAGGGGAGGAAGGATGTTGTCTCCATTTCCTTTCAGCCATTCTCAGTTTTCGCCTGTCTTCGTTCAGTGATTCATTAAACCAAGGATTTTTTGGTTTTTCTGAGACATTTTTCAATTTTTGAGGCAGGGTGTTTTTGACTATATTACGGATCGAGGTAATGTATTGATCCGTCAGCTCGTTGACATTGACATTCTGCCTGTTGTTACGAGGTTTCAGGTCTCTCTCACATCTTTCCACCAGTAATTCAATATTGGCTTCTTTTGTGTCTCGAATCAGTTTTTTGCACCTGCGGGGTTGCAAGGTCTTACCATTTTTCATTGTGAGTATCGCGAATGTTATGGCGTGATGGTCAGACCAATCACATGGGTCTATAGCAAGGATTGAAGTCTCTTGGTTTCTTGAGATAATCCAGTCAAGAGTCGCTCCTTGTGAGTGAGTGGGCTGGGTGCATGCTTGCGTAAGGTTTAGCTCATTGAGGAAGTCTTTAATCGAGTTCACCATTTTGTCATTGCCGTCGTCCCAGTGGAGGTTAAAGTCTCCTAGGAATATGTTGTTGGCATCCGAATTAGAATTGGCAGTTATAATCTCTATTAATTGCTCTGTGAACTTAGTGTTCTCTCCCGGTGGGTGGTAGAACGCATGTAGGTTATAGCTTTGATTATTTAGTGATCTTATGTTAATACCAAGGTATTCACAGGATTCAATGGGGTCAGATTGGAATTGGTTGACCTTAATCTCGGACCGGTGAATGCACGCTATACCTCCCCCCACTTGCCTTGGTCTGTCTAACCTGACAATGTTATATTGAGGTGGTACTAGGAGATCAATGGTAGGAGATGATGATTCATTGAGCCATGTTTCCGTAAGGATGGCCAAGTCGATTTCCTTGTTGATGATGAGGGCGGCTATATCTGACGCATGTTTAGTTGCCGACCGACAGTTAAGAAGTAGGCATTTCAGGGCTTTCTGTGAGTTAACGGAGTTTTCATTTCCAGTGTCGATTGTAGTTACCTGAATATGTTGTAAGTTGTGGTGGATTGCTTTCCTGTCATTCTTTCTGGACGTTCTATTTGAATCAATAGGTACAATTTCGATATACTCCTCCTTTCCCTGAGCCGGTTGTTCATTAGATTGAAGTAAGGCCAGGGTTTCTTTATTTGTTAAGGGATTGGTCCTGTTTGGTCTGTTGGGTCGGAGTATAAGATTCTGGATTTGTCCGATCTTCGTGTGAGTATTCATCGTCATCTCCCAGATTTTTTCAATTGTCTTTTTGCGACATTCATCGAGTCTTGTGCTAGGTTGCATATTAGTTTCTTGAGCTCATTGACTTCTTTCAATGTTCGGGCAGATTTCTTATGTGAAATAGACCTGGCTGTGCTCGTTCTACATTTTTCCCTCCTCCATGACAGGTCTCTTCTCATTGTTACCGGTCTTACCGCTGTATCCTTAATTTTGATATGCTTCTTGACTTTATTAGGGGTGTCTTCATTGCTTCCTATGATATTAGGTGTAGCGGGTGTTTTAGTGGATGAAGATCCAATGGACTCCAGATTCGCATTCGAGGGAGATTGGGGAATGTTGATAACCTCTGCCTGTTCTTTTTGTAATTATCTTCACAGGCGATCTCATTCGGAACTGTGCCCTCCTCTTCAGGTGTTGTGGCGTCATGCGGTATCGGCACCGGCATTTCTATTTGTGCCTTACTCTTCTCATTGTTTCGCGGGTTAGGAGATAACCCTATCCTTTTAATCTCCTTCTCCGGTATGGCCATTGTAATTTCAGGTAAATCTCCGGTGTTAGGGATTAGCTCGTTCCGGCAGCCCGTGTGGTTGGCTTCTCTGGTGACAGAGTTGTTTATGTCATTCGTGATATCAGGTGGGGTCATGTTTTGTTGATGAGTAGGTCTTTCTCCTTGGCGCGTTGGTTGTGGTGGATCTTGACGGTTTATGTTTGGTGTGCCATCAGTATTGGAAGAACTGTTCTGGACTATATTGACTACTCGTTGGGTTCGAGGTGTCTGGGATCTTGAGTTTTCTGCTTCAGTTTTTAACGCTGAGAAAACTTCGTCAAATTTTACTAGCTCTCTGTCAGCTGCTTGGATGAGTACAATTCCATTTTTGTATATAGTTATGTTTAGGACAGCTCTGCACCATGCTGAAGGTTTGCTCCTAATTTTTGTGCCGTGTGGGATGTTGGTTATATTTTCAATATTTAGTCTTTTTGTCACAACATTACGCCAGGTCGCCGTTCTTCTAGTGAAGAATATCAGGTCATTTATGATAATGCCCCTATCTGTGTTAAACTAGGGGTCCAAGAACAATTGTTCAGGATGTTTCTTTAGTAAGTTGTGTTTGACCTTTTTTGCCGCGTTCTTAGAAATCTTGGGTGGGTATGTTATTACTTGCGCGTTCATGTCTTCACGCTCTGTGTACCTGACCGACATAATGGTTCTTTAATTCGTGTAGATCATTAAGTGTTTCTCGTTTCTGTCCTTCCAGGTTTCACTGAGACCTCCTTATTATCTTTCTTAAATTATAACTGTGATCTCATTACTCTTTCCACTGTTTTGCCTGATCTCTTTCACTTCTCTTTGTCAACTGCTCCTATCTAAGTTTTTTTTTTTTTTTTTTTTATTACCACACTTTGTTACCACACTTTATTACCACACCTATTTTTCTTTCCTTGTTTGCATGTGACTCTTGTGTGAGGATGTTTTGATATTGATGAGGTTGCTCCCAGTTCCCAGCTCTGTTGATTTTCTTGTGTTTGATATTTTGTTTTTCATAAGTGTACTTATGTTTCCATATTGTTAGTGTGTAGGTGATATTTGTTATTTCTTTTTTTCTCTATTTATGTTTACAATATTGTTGTATTTTAGATATTTTCCCCCAATATTTTTGTTATCGATATTTGTGTGTTTACTGTTTGAATACAGTGTTAGAATATTTTTATTTTTGATATTTTGGAGGCGATTTTTATGTGTGTTGAATTGTTTTTGTCATTATAGCATCATAGAGCCAAAACAACTCACACAATCTTTCACATATTAGACAGAAATCATCTCATACACTCAAGCCAGCATAGATATAACCCGAAGTTGGCTCTCTTTGTGCTCACAACAACCCTTGCCCCATCATACACCACACACTGCGGGCTAGATTCACAGAACTAATTTAAGACAAAATCCTAAACTTACTACCATTTTGGTACTCACTGAAGGCACTTACTCATTTTGGTATTCACAGAAGGCACTTACTCATTTTGGTATTCACAGAAGGCACTTGCCTTCTGTGAATACCAAAAGAGTAAGTTACTCAAAATGAGTAAGTTACTCATTTTGGTATTCACAGAATGCAGTTACTCATCAATGAGTAAGTGCAGGGCTTAATTTGAGCCGGTGCTTTCCGGTGCTTAGCACCGGCACTTATTTGACAGGGCCGGGTCTACAGTCTACAGCAGGCATCTGCTGCGCAAGTCACATTTATTTGTCAATTTTAACTTACTACTGTACTCTCGTGCAGCCGCTGCGCACATCTCCCACAGTGGTGGGAGCTGTTAAAAGTTAAAAGTGTTAGGACTTAGACTGCTGCCCTGAGCCCTGAGGAAATTAATTATTCCTAAATACATGATTTTAAACATAGAACTAATTTGATGGTGGCACCGCGCTGCGCACCCCGCTGCGCACTGCGGCGGTCTTAGCCACTTTCCTGTGGGCGGGCAGCAGGCAGGAGGACACTGAATTGGGCTGGATTTATTTCAGCTATACTGGGGTAGTGGCTGTGCATGCGCAATGAGCGCAGATTTTTTTCACATTGCCACACCCCAGCATAACCACTGCAGTGCGCAGCAGCTCAGCTCACCCAAAAGTCATTGCGTTCAAGTCAGCCCGAACCCGACGACCGTTGTGTTGCATTGAGGGCATCCGCATCAATCATCAGCCAGTAAGTAACAGTACTGTACTGTGCCTGGTTAAAAAAAGTAAGCAGCTGCAGCCCAAGGCCTAATATCAGTTATTAAAGAAAGGCAGTGAGTTCAGCCAGCAACACACAGCAGGTAACTCAGTGTGTGTAAGTTAAGTTAGTAGTACTGACTAACTTACTTAGGTACACACAGACTTTCGTCCTCTTTAACCGTTACCACCTAACCAATAATCACGTGATTTTTTGATTGGGCCTGCAGCCTGCCTGTCGCAGTATGGGCCTGCCGAGATTTAGACTAATTTTAGTAAGTTTAAAAAAAGCCAATTCCCTGCCCGGCGTCTGCGTGTCCGACGACTCCGAGTATGCACAGCCGCTGTTGTAGTCCAAACATGGCGCTCCGGCTCGCCGCACACAAATTAGGTTCACTTTCACTTACTTGACTCTTCACTTCCATTCCCCACGAAAACAAAACGCAGCTTGGTTTCAGGTGGTGGTGGTCTTCTGCACTGACTGGTCTAACTTATTCAACAAATGCGTTGGTAATCGGCGCCGGCCGGGCATGCTCTGACGTACGTAACCTTGCCTAAAAGGCAAGCAAGCATGCAGCATATTCCCTACCCTCTCCTTACAAGTCCGGACTCCAACAGGGACAGTTCAATTTATAATAGCATCAGACTCTATGGGAATGAATGGGAGATTGGATACGACGCTCGCTCGCTAACAGAAAATCCAGTACTGATGCTGAATGGGTCGGGCCGGGATCCTGAAAATAACAAAAGTCCGTCTGAAAGTGTCAGGGCGGCTGCAGTGGTGTTACAAATAAATCGCTCCCTAGCGTTCTGCACTCGCCTAATGGGGCTTTGCGGGGGGTGACCGACCGGAGGGAGGCTCGCCCCCCCCGGGGATTTTGGGGCCCCGGGAGGAAGGGTGAGGGGAAGGATTAGTCCAGGGGACAGGAAGCAAGATTGGGCTGGTTTGGCTGGTCAGGGGGAATTGGGCTGCTTTGGGCTCCTTTTGGGCTAGGGACTTTAAGAGCGGCCATTTTGGGTCACTGTGCACCATTTCGTGGGACAGTGACCCAGCAGCCGGGGGGGCAGCTTAATCGTTCTCCCACCCGCCCTCCCTTTAAGACATGTTTTTGGCTGGGGTACCTAGGGGTGTCTGTCATGGGTCCTGAGGGTCTCTGGGTTGGTTGAAAGGGTTTTGTTGGGAGCAGGTGCTTTCTTGGTTAGGATTGGCTGGATGTGTTGTCGCTGGGAGCAGGTGCTGGAAAGTTGTTATTAGGGTGGCGCTTTTTCCTAGTTAAAGGGGGGGTAGGATAGGAGGAATGAGTTTTCCTGGCAGAGGGGGAGGGAGTGTACATATGGCAGGTGTTTTAAACAGTTGAGGCAGGCGTTTGGGTAATTGGTACTTATGTTTATGTTGTTGGTGGGGAACTGTTTAGGAGTGGGGGTGGGGGGTTTTGGACAGGTATATGTATATTTAGTTGGGCCTAGTTTTGTATGGCAAAGGCCAAGGATGTGGTATATTTTCAGGATGCACCTGTTTCCCAATAAAGCGGCCTTTATCACACCTTATATCTGTCTCCGGTCGGTCTTTCCCCTCCCCGTCTCCCGATGGGCCTCTAATGCTAAGTTGTGACTCCACACCCTTGTTTGCACAGGCCGCTCTTACAAAGGTTCATTAGCTATGCTTTAAAGGTAATGTTTTTTTAGCTCTTCCAAGATTTTCCCTGTCTTATTTAAAAGTTTCTTCCTTCCTCTATATTATCTTGTTCTCCTGGCTCAGTGAGATAAGTGCTCGGTTTTGACCTCTGCTCTCTTGCAGGTCATGAGTTCAAATCCTAGCAGGGCAAACTCAGTCTTTCGTCTTTGCTAGTTTGATAAACCAAGTACCTGAAACTGGGAAATAGTGCAATCGGTTATTTGAAGAAGCCACAAAAACCAGTTATTTGTAAAAATTGAGATGTTGCTATTGCCTTGGTTTTAGTAAGCTGCTGGTAACTGGACCGCAACTTGTACAAGATCTGGGTGGCATCACATCCTGCTACTACGGGTGCCAGTGTGGTTTTAGTTTTTACTTTTTACCCAACACATTGCAAGCTGGGGTTTGTAGGCAATGCCTTTTTAACTATGGGGCCGGGCAACCTACTGAAAATGCAGACAAATGGTGACATGCCGGCCATCAGGCTACCGTGCGTTTCTCTAATGTAATATATTATGTAACTATAAAATCCCACGAGCTCAAACTTCTCAAGGCTAGAAGGTGTTTGTCCGTACACTGGAGGAGGTTTGCCCGCGTTCTATCTACAGTCTGGGGGTCAACCCGCTTCATATCTATATGGAACATAGCACTTCGCCAGTAGGGATGCTCTGGATTCTGCTACGCCTGTATTCTGTGGGATGATAATAATGAACTCAGGGGTCTGCAGGTGGATTGTGCATTGAGCTGGAGAAAGAGATTTTCGAACCTTTAAAATGCATATTAATTGTTCACTTACTTTGTATATATTTCATAAGATGAGATTTACTGCAAATGCGTTATGCCATAGAATTTACAAAGTGTTGATTTTACATTTATAATATGATGGATTTTATCTTGAATGTCTTCCATTTGTAAGCAGAAACCATAAACAACTACCACTACTGCCCCCTTTTGCCGGAAGTCACGCTCATGAGGCATGTTAAGTGCTCAGTCCAGAAACAGGTCTCAGATGCCAAAGGCATGTCATTGCCATTAGGAGCCTCGCAGCCGCTTCACGAAGGCCACAGAGCTTCAAAGTTTCCCAGGCCCATGCATGAATGGCTCATTCAGTCCAGAAATGGTCTTTGCATTCTGGGACTTGTAGTACTGTTTACTCCAGGCGCGCAACGCCCATTGGGCTTAATGGGCTTCAGCCCCCAACCATCATCGTCTTCAGCCGGGCTGCCAAGGTTCAGATGACGGATTTACATGCACTAACATAATTGAAGTATGCAAACCGTTCTTCGTCTGTTTCTTTTGTATTAAGTCTCCACAGGTAGCGTTTTTATTATCGGAAACTTTCGCATCCCAGAATTTCATTTTAGTGATCACTTCTGATAGGCCCCAGGAGCCAGCCTGGGCCAGCCAGCCTCTGAAGTTTTCAGCAACCCGCCCTTTTGTTTTCTTTGAGACAGGGTGCCACTGAGGTGCCTGTAGGCAAGGATTTCACCTAAGCACGTTTGATGTGCTGTGCAGCATGGGGTGCCAGTGTGAAGAAGTGCACAGCAGGGGAATATGACACCAGCAGGAATTCCTTTACAAAGGAAAAGCATCACCTGCACTAGGCATCCCTTCCCCCTGTTGTGCACATCTTCCCAGCCCTGCCATGGGTGGCTGTTGCCCCTCCCCCTTTGTGGCCTTTCTATTGAACCAGTTATTCGAATACATTTTAAAAATAAACCATTTTGTTGACGTACTCCACGTGAAATTCATGCACTTTCACAAGGGCCTTTGCCACAGTGCCTTTGTGAGCATGTAGCTGATGCTGTATACAGCAGGGCTGACAGGGCTTGCAAATGAGGTACATCACGTTACTCAGACTCGGTTGTCCTGCCCTTTGGCTAATAACACCAGCTAGAAGCAAACGTCATCAACACTATCGCACTTTAATTTCCAACTGTGGCAAACTACTTACGGCACTATGGCAGTCCTCAAGTCCTGACCGATTCAGGCTCTGGATTTAAAGTTGAAACGCTGTGTGCACCTGCACCCCATCGTTCTAAAAAAAAAAAACACACATCATACAAAAAGTTTGCAAGCATGCTTATGACTCTGAGCATGGATGAATGGGATATATGCAGCAACAGTAACCCACAGTACTGGTGCAACAGTAACTCACTGTTGTTCCTTTGGGTTTCTTTATGTATGAAGATCCATGAGTACAGGAGAATGCACTCCGTAGCTACGTGTCTTTGCATTGGAGCTCATAGCCTCTATTGGCATGCTGCAGGCCATAGTATCCAGTCCATGCTCACTCATTACTCGCCCACAGACCGCAGTGCTGGTGTCACGAGAGACCTAAGTGGGGCAGGTAAGCGCCATAAATGCAATCTGCCTCTAGCCTGTGCCTATGAATGATTGAATTGTAGAAAAGGGGCAGGCAGATTAGATCGATAACCCTTCAAGGATTGCCCGGCGTTAGCCGCCTCTCACCCAACTCAAGATTATCAAACAAAGAGGCAGGCGCTGGAGACTGGAAGGCAGGAAACAGGAGTTTATTCCGACGGAGCAGAACACGTCAAATCAGACAACAAGGTATCGTCTTGAGGTGCTCTAACCGCATCTCTGAGGCCTGGCCTCTTATACACAGGCTTATGGCTTTATTACATATATTACATCCGTGGTATTGCTTTGAAGTACAGAAAGGCATCCTCGGAATCCCCGGTTCAGGCCCGTTCCCACACACATCTACAGTAGGAGTCCACACCCCAATCTCCGCATGATGGCTATCGCGCAGCTGGACATTCCGCTGGGAACAGGAATGCGGGCGATCGGTCGGATCTTGGGGTGTGAAAGCATTGATTAATCCCCGCTACTTTGATATGGGGCGAGTTCCTACTATAGGAGGCAATAAACTGCATCTGCAGGGCTAGGTGATAGCCTGGGAACGGTTCGGGCAATCGGGCAGGGAGGAAGAGGTTATCAAAGGGCCTGTTCCTATGAATGAGGATGAAAGGGTGTGGGGGTTCAGCACGGGATGTGGCTCTGAGGCAGGGTCGCGCTGGAAGTGCATTTATGGCCCAAGCAGGAGAGATCGGGGGCTGTCAGATCGCGGGGGATGCTTGCGAGGCCGGAGAGTGAGGGGAAGAGACGTGCTGGCCATCGGCAGTGGGCAGAGAGGCCATGGCACTCAAAATGGCTGCTGCTTACGCGCACGTACAGACCGGAAAAGGGACAAGATGGCGCCGATAATGTTTACGCCACAATCTAGATTTTAACAGTCCTCCCTTTTCAACATATCTAGCCATCTTGTCAATTTACGGCTATCCCCATTATATTTCGTATTTCTATATCATACAAAGTTTTCATGCGTTCAGCTTTAAAGTCCAGAGTCTTACGGCAGATACAGTTGGCAAGCAATAAGCACAAGGGTGGCAGGCATTGAATACCTAGACAGAAACCACAAATTACAACAATCGGTATCAAGATAATCATAAACAACCTCCACCCCCAGTCTTTTATTGCACTCCAGAACCAACTCCCAAGCGACCATTCTTCTTGTTCCTGATGAACTTCGGAGGAAAGTCTGTGGAGGTGTTCGATGGCTTTGTACACTGAGGGTGAATTGTCTGGTACGTAGGTGCAGCAACTAGACCCGATGATTCGGCATGCTCCTCCACGATCTGCTAGAACCACATCTAGAACAAGGCGGTTCTGAAGAGCCACCAGGCGGACCGCCTGAAGCTCAGCTATATTGTTCGTGAGGATGCCAGCTGTGATGTTCATCGTTGTTTCAACTGCCTGGGCCAAGTGTCGGATGGCACGGCTGTTCGTCATTGGACCCCAGAGTGGAACAAGTCCCTTCATTGCGTCCAGGAACTGTGCTCCGGCGGAGTCGGCTTGTTCAATGTCTTTTTCTCGTTTTTGTCGGGGGTGGTTTGCAGGTGCCACATAGGTCGGAGGAAGGATGAAGGCAATGTAGCAGGTACCTCCCCAGCCCTTTGGGAGCCAGGTGTAGGCTTTCGTACTGCAGACAAAGTACATGTTCGGAGAGGTGACAAAAGAGGGTGGATCAGTTGAGTCCAGCGTTCTGGTGATGCGGCAAGCGCTGTGGCCCACAAATTGTGTCCCAAGGCCTTCGATGCATACAAGGCCCGAGACATTGACAACAGATAGGGCCACAGTCAGGGTGGCAGCTGTCTGTTTCCGGAGGTAGGAGGAGGTGGGTCTGGCCGGGTTGTTGAACACCTGCATTTCAACTCGTTCTTTGGCTGGGATGTCCAAGTGAACAGAGGTGTTGGACGTCAGAGGGCAAAAGGGTGCAGTTGTTCTTCTTGTTTCGTTCAGCCAGACCCCTTGATAAAAGTGTGACATGGTTTCGCTGGAAATTGCATTATCCCTGTAGCTCTCTTGCAGAAGAATCAGCCAGGCGAGGCAGGAACCATGAACAGAGAATGGTGAAGGGATGAAAGGGATGGAATGTCCAGTGGCATGTGGTAACAACCCACAAATCCAGCAATTTGTGGCATTGGCGGCAAGGTTGTGCTGGTGTAACAGCTGTACGAAGGAGTTATTCCAGAACTCCTTACGTCTTTCTCGGAGTTGAGGTGAAAGAGAGATCAGGTGGTGTTCTTTCATAATGACAGGCTTTGCAGTAGCTAGAAACGTCTCATGAGCCGGTGTGCTTTCTTCCAAGATCCAGAGGGTGGTCATGAGGAGGAGGCAAAAGAGAAGGGTGATAAAGAAGGCAATAGTCTTTGAGCTGTGCATTTTGTCAGTCTTTGGGTTTCTGTAGTGGGTCTTTGGATATCCGGTTGCTTCCATCATCTTCGTATCGGGCGCTTCCATCATCTTCAAGGGGCTCGGTAGTGGGCAGAACCACAGACCTCGTTTGGCTTCTCTCCTGGCAGCCTTAGTAGTGTTAGGTCACTGCTCTGAGGATGTAAACTTAGTCAGTGGTCTACTTAGCCGAAGCTCCCTCCTTTCGTCGTAGGTTATACCCTTCTCTGGATGGCACAGTGGGATCGGGGAATTTTGCTAATTCAAGTGTCTCTGTTTCAGGGTAGCAGCTCAGGGATGGTCGGTCTTTGCTCAGGAGCTCTTCTTGGGTGGTCACGTCTTCGGTCGTCAGGGTTGGCGAGATTCGCTTGCAGTGGTGCGCATGGAGCCAGTTGCGCTTCCCCTCCATTCGAAGAGCTGTTCGGGTGGTGATCAAAACTTGCCAGGGGCCCGTCCAGCGGGGTTCCAGATTCTTCGCACGCTGGAAGTTCCGGACCAGGACAAAATCACCAGGTTGTATGTCGTGTCGGGGGCCCCTGGAAGCATCGGGGATGGCCTGCAGCACCTGATGATGGATAACAGACAGTGTTTTAGTAAGATTGTACAAATAGTCAGACATTAGGACGTCTGGGACGTTGTGAATGGATGTCGGTTTGGGTGCAGACCAGATGCTCATGGGTCGGCCGAAAACGACCTCGTAAGGGGTCAAGTAGTGCTTGGTGGGGGTGGAACGCATTGACAACAATGCCAGTGGGAGAGCATCTGCCATTTTAGTTCTGTGGTAGCCACTATTTTTGCTAGCTTGAGCTTCAATGTGGCATTATGTCGCTCAACCAGTCCAGCAGATTGGGGGTGGAAGACTGCGTGGAATTTCTATCGTACCCCTAACCCTTTCAGGATAAGCTGGATAACCTCGGCTACGAAGTGGGGGCCATTGTCACTCCACAAAATACGACAAAGGCCGTAGCGAGGGAAGAATTCTTTCAGTAGTACTTTTGCAGTGGCAATGGCAGTGTTGTCACGAGTCGGGTAGGCTTCCACCCACTTGCTGAAAGCGCACACAACAACAAGCACGTACTTCAGTCCTTGGCATCTCTCTAACTGGATATAGTCCATTTGCAGGACCTCAAATGGATGGCTGGGGACCCCAAATCCTCCCCAGGGTACGACAGTTCCTTTCCCAGGGTTGTGTGTCAGACAGACTAGACGTTGTTGGACTAGACGTTTGGCTGAGTCTGTGATTTTGTCGTTATGCCAGACTCTGGAGACAAGTTTGGCCATAGGGGCAGATCCTATGTGTGCAGGGGAGTGAGCCATTGTCAGTATAGGGATCAAGTACGAGTTGGGTAGCAACCATTTGTTCGCGTCCTTTGTCCGCCAGCAGCCTTCATCATCTTTCAATCCCACCCGGGCCCATTCAGTCAATTCGTGTGGTGAGCTGGCCATCTGGATGTCCCTAATAGTTTCCCTAGCGTCCGTCCATTTTTCTGCTTGTGACCTAGTCACGTACATGTGAGTCGTTGTCCTATTCTCAGCTGTGGTTCGGGCAGTGATGTCGGCCAGTGCGTTTCCCTGTCCAATGATGTCTGTCACCTTTTTGTGGACTTGGCATTTTATTACGGCAAGTTGTTTGGGAAGGAGAACTGCTTCAGTCAGAGCGGAGACTAGATCTCCGTGTAGGATGGGTGTGCCGTGTGAGGTCAGAAATCCCCTCTCCTTCCACAAGAGCCCAAAATGATGAACCACCCCGAAGGCATACTGGCTGTCCGTGTAAATGTTTGCTGTCGTCCCCTTTGCTAGGATACATGCTCGTGTGAGGGCAATCGGTTCTGCCGCCTGTGCGGATCGTTGCGTGATGCGGGCGGTTTCAACTACAGTTCGGGCTGTGGTAATTGCATAGGCAGCTGAGGTGGTGCCGTCGGGGAGTTTAATGCAAGAGCCATCCACCCATAGCTCTCCGTCAGGATCTGGGAAGGCAGTGTCTCGGAGGTCAACTCTACTCCTAGTCTGTTCGTCCATGAGGGTCACACAGTCATGTATAGGGGGCACATTGGGATCATTCTCAGGCAGAAGCAACAAGGTGGCCGGGTTCAGCGTGGTGCATCTTTTCAGCGTGATGTGGGGTGCAAGCAGAGTCAGTTCGTACCCAGTCAGTCGTGCGCTAGTCAGATGTTGCGTCTTAGTCTGGTTCAGGAGGGTGTCAACAGCATGGGGCACTAGCACCATGAGGGAATTCGAGAGTACGATCCCCTCACTTTGTCGGATAGAGACAGCAGCGGCAGCTACAGCTCGAAGGCAGGCAGACAAAGCTCTCGCTACGGGGTCAAGAGTGGCAGAGAAGTAGGCACATGGGCGTTGCTTGGGGCCAATGGTTTGAGTCAGGACAGACAAAGCGCACCCCTCCCTTTCGTGAGTGTAGAGAGAGAAGGGTTTTGTGTAATCGGGGGTTCCTAGGACTGGTGCAGAACAAAGGGCGTCTCGTAGCTCTTTGAAGGAGGATTGGCATTCAGGAGTCCAAGGGAGCGGGAAGGGGACATGTATTGCCAGCAGGGAAAGTAGTGGTTTTATGATGAGGCTGAAATTTGGCAACCATTGCCGGCAGAAAGAGGTGAGGCCTACCAGGGAGCGGACTTGTTTCTGGGTCTTTGGGACAGGGGTTTCTAGAATGGCCTGAATTCGATCAGGTGTAAGCTTCCTCCCGTCTTTGGACAAGAGGTGGCCTAGGTAGGTGACCTGGGGTTGGCAGAATTGCAACTTCTTCTTGGAGACCTTGTGGCCATTTTCCGCGAGGAAGTGCAGGAGTTGGACGGTGGCTGTGACTGCAAGTGGAGTGGTGTCGGCCGCCAAAGGGATATCATCGACATACTGTATCAACACCACTCCATCCGGTAGCTGGACTGCATCCAGCTGCCTCTTGAGGGCCTGGCTATAGATGCTGGGACTTTCTGTGTAGCCTTGGGGAGCCCTACAAAATCTATATGAGCGGGATTTTAAGGTGAAGCCGAAAAGGTAGCGGCTGTCTGGATGGATGGGGATGGAGAAGAATGCGTTCTTGAGGTCGATCACAGTGAAGGTGGTGGCAGTGGAAGGAATCAGCGTCAGAATGGTGGTGATATCTGAGACTACGGGGTACTGAGGCACAACTACTTTGTTGACCTCTCGCAGATCGATGATGAAGCGGTACGCTTTCTCATCTCCCTCACCCTGCTTCTTTACAATGGGTAGGATAGGGCTGTTGCAAACATTGCTAACTACTTCCTCTACCACTCCTGCATCTACCAGGGACTGGATGATCTTTACCAATGCCTTCTCACCCTCGGGCGATATCCGATATTGTGGAAGTTTTGGAAGCATTGCGTCTTGACGAACAGTTATGTGTACGGGGTCAATCATCATGCGTCCTACGTCAGCGTCAGTTTTGGCCCACATGTACAGGGGTAGAGAGTCGAGTAGGGATGAGTCAGCATCAGAGATGGAGAACATGCGTCGTGAGGGATAAGGTTTGAGCAGAGTCGGGTTGTCGTACAGAATGACTCGAACTTCGTCTTGTGAACACCTAATAGTAGCTCGGAAATGTTTCAGTAAGTCAAGTCCCATAATGGCGTCGGGGGTATTGGAGGAAAGCAAAAACGTCGTGTCAGTGATGTTACTGTCCAAGTCGAAGGAGATCGGTGCGGACAAGGGATTAGTGGAGGGCGTTCCATCAAAACCTATTGATGTTACATGTGAGCCAGACAAGGGTGCCCTTGGAATCAGTAGTTTAGATAACGCACTACGTGTCGCGCCAGTGTCTACCAGAAATGGAGACTTCGTACCTAGGACCTTAGAGGTGACATAAGGACCTTGCTGGTCAACATAGAGCTTGACTGGATCCCTCCCTTTCCCTAGGCAGTCCTATGCGAAGTCGTGGGCATCATCGCAGTCAGCCTGTTGGCATTGGTTCTGTCGGGGACGGTCAAATGTGTTCGATCTGCCTGGTCTGTCATTGTTGGTGTCGTTTGTGTACCCTCGCCCCTGTCCTCTGTTTCTTGGCCCACCCTCTACGTCTCTCGTGGCTCTATTTTTGTTCATTTCTAGCAGGACCGGACACTTGGACTTCCAATGACCAAATCCTTTGCAAAACGCACATTGGTTATCGTTAATGTCTGTCCGTCCAGCATAGGGCGCAGGGGCACGGTCTTTAGGGGGTGGATCTCTAGGAGCATTCGACTGGTAGTTTCCTTTATACTGTTCCCTTCCTATAGTCACTCCTTGCAATTGAGCAATCATCACTCTTTCTTTCAAGTCCTTTTTCTTTTTCTCAGTCGCCCTGTCGTTCTTTTGTCGTTCGTAGTATTGCGCCATCTGGAGGATAGCCGCGGGCTTGGAGGCCGCCCAACTACTCTCACTGGTCTGCAGCTTTTGCGAGACTTCTGGTGTCAGGCCTTTCACGTAATTCTGGATGAACAAGTGATGTCCGGTTGCAGTGGTCATGTCCTGGCCGCTGTAATCGGAGAACACTGTTTCAAACCGGGAGAAGTATTCTGATACGTCTTCCTGGGGTTTCCGGCGGCAGGCCGTTACTATTCACCAGTCCACCTTCTTTTCTGGGACTAGGGTTTCCAGTTTCTGCACAATCTTATCTGGTAGGTCTAAAATAGATTTCAAAGGTTTCTGTCCGGGCTCTCACTGCTTGTCTATGCCATCGAGTTGTGACCAGGTATGTCCGAACAGCTCAAGGTGGTCGACTTTCCGGACTTGTTTCCACACATCAGCTGGCAGACATAGCCCGAAAAACAAGTCAATGTCCCCTAGGGTCATAATCGTCGAACCCAAGGCGGTACCTAATTCTGTGTAGAAGGCAGTGGGGTTCTTTCGTAGATCAGGCAAGGACTTTCGGAAAGTCAGGATGTCTTGCCGATCCCATGGTTGGTAAACCCAGTTGAAAATTCCCTCCCTCTCGCATCTTGGTGATTAATATCGTCGTGTGTTCCCTGTCCTCGTGGGGGTACCCAATAAGGAGCGGCCTCTTTTATCGGCATCATTGTGTCAGCCTTTTCTGCTCGAGGTTCAGTCGCTACAGGAGTCGTAGTGTTAGTCTCTAGTCTCCGTTCAGTGAGGTGGCGGAAAACTTCAAGCGTGCGCATGAAGAGGTCTGTCATATCACACTCGCCTTCGTCTCCAATGTCAACTTTCCTATACAGAGTCGTTAGGTTTTCAGGGCCTTTGTCTTGGTATCGGTCTTCATAGGCATTAAGGGTATGGTAACAAAAGCGTACGACAAAGTTTCGTTTGTGGCCATCGGCATACGTATTGCACATATCTGTTACGTAATCCTCACTTTCCTTTTGGTCCACTAGCGTCTTTACAATCTTATCAATCCCTGCTCGTTCATCCTTACTCAATCGATTTGGTCTAGTGGAGTCTTTCTTCCTAGTTTCGGGGTCATCTAATGTCGCTGCTTGCGCTGTGCTGGATACAAGGGGGTCGGCCGGCGCGGAGGCCGTGAGGACCGAGGCTCTGGCACTGCTCTCGCCTGTGCTTGGGGGCTGCGGGCGCTGCACTAAGGGTTGGGAAGGGGCATATGGAGGGGGTATGTAGATGATCGGGGGACCTAGCAGTAGATCATCGTTCGCTCGCTGTTTCGAAGGTAGCTCAGGGTAAAGCGTAGACGGTGTTCTATCGGGACACTGGCCCGATGTTTCGGATTCTTGTTTCAGTTTAGCTTCTTCTCTTTCTTTTATTTCTTCCTTCAACTTGGCTAAGTGAGCTGCTTTTCGTAATTCTTTTTCTAATCTGACTTCATTTCTCTTTTTCCGCTGTTCTGCTTCTTTGCGCCACATGCTGAGACTATCAAGCATAGTGGGTGCTGTCTTATTGTTACGAAGGGCTGTTTCCAGCACGTTTATTTTATTGTCATCAAAGGATCCTATCAGTGGCCACTGACTTTCCTGATCCCTTTTCGTATATTTATGCCTCAGCTTACTATAAGCCACAGCGACTAGTCCATATTTAGTAAACATGTCCTTATTAGGGGTGCCTTCCAGTGGAGCCGGATGGTTCATCTCTAATAAGCGGTCCGGGCTGAACCAACTACTGAACAATGGGGAGAAGATAGGCATGACGGGTTACAATGGGGACAAAAGTCTGCACTACCTATCCTTCACTAGTTGCAAAGACTAGACAGAATATTTCTATTCTACGTTATTTGCAAATAGAGAATACCCAAAGAGAACCAATTCCAAACAGTCAATGTTCGGACAAACAATCAATCAAATGAGGAATAAAATAGGCATGACGAATTACAACGGGGGCAAAGGCCTGCGTTACCTATCCTTCACTATCTGCAAAGGGAGAATACTCCTATTCTTCCCCGTTTGTAGACAGAGAATCTCTCAGAACCAAACAATCAAATGAGTAATACTAGTATTTTCCAAACAATCAAACAATCAATTCGCAATTCGTGGTATTACACGACCTTACCCGGACCGCATGGACAGTTTCTCGTCTTCCGCTTCCAGCGCCCGATCGTCCTCTATTCTCTGTAATTGCTGTGGCACTCCTGATGGTTCCCAGTCAGGACCGTAGATCACTCAAGAGAGGTCTGCTTGGAACCGGTGAAGTTCGGATGATCGGCTGCCAGACGAGGGTCTATCGGGCAGGAGCTCTTCCCGATCGTTGCAGTCGTTCACACTGTCGTCAGGACCTCTCCCACTGGATCCACGTGTCGCTGATGGGCCCCACGTTTGGACTGCCAATTGTAGAAAAGGGGCAGGCAGATTAGATCGATAACCCTTCAAGGATTGCCCGGCGTTAGCCGCCTCTCACCCAACTCAAGATTATCAACAAAGAGTTTATTCCGACGGAGCAGAACACGTCAAATCAGATAACAAGGTATCGTCTCGAGGTGCTCTAACCGCATCTCTGAGGCCTGGCCTCTTATACACAGGCTTATGGCTTTATTACATATATTACATCCGTGGTATTGCTTTGAAGTACAGAAAGGCATCCTCGGAATCCCCTGTTCAGGCCCGTTCCCACACACATCTACAGTAGGAGTCCCCACCCCAATTTCCGCATGATGGCTATCGCGCAGCTGGACATTCCGCTGGGAACAGGAATGCGGGCGATCGGTCGGATCTTGGGGTGTGAAAGCATTGATTAATCCCCGCTCCTTTGATATGGGGCGAGTTCCTACTATAGGAGGCAATAAACTGCATCTGCAGGGCTAGGTGATAGCCTGGGAACGGTTCGGGCAATCGGGCAGGGAGGAAAAGGTTATCAAAGGGCCTGTTCCTATGAATGAGGATGAAAGGGTGTGGGGGTTCAGCACGGGATGTGGCTCTGAGGCAGGGTCGCGCTGGAGGTGCGTTTATGGCCCAAGCAGGAGAGATCGTGGGCTGTCAGATCGCGGGGGATGCTTGCGAGACCGGAGAGTGAGGGGGAGAGACGTGCTGGCCATCGGCAGTGGGCAGAGAGGCCATGGCACTCAAAATGGCTGCTGCTTACTCGCACGTACAGACCGGAAAAGGGACAAGATGGCGCCGATAATGTTTACACCACAATCTAGATTTTAACAGAATAACTGAAAGAAAAGCCTTGGGATATGAAGGAAATTAATATATTATTAACTGTATCCGTCTGGTTTCCTTTTTAGAATGGTGTTTACCCCACATCATAAGTTCACAGACGTGGGTATCCTGCTGGGGACCTTTCAGTTTCTGCCATGCCATCATCCTGTCTCGCTGCTGTGGCAGTCCTGGAATGCCCACTATCGGGGATGGCACAGACTGGAAATTAGTACCACTGACTAACTGTGGGTGACGCGTGACGGCCTTGGCTCCATTGCCTGACAGTTGAGCAGTTGTGAGTTTTAGTATAAATCCACATATTTCGGTTCTTGTATTAAAAAATCAGTGAGAGGCCTATAGAGCAACAGATAGAGGTTCCTCCTTGCACGGCCTTGGAAGACTTTTAGCTCCAGTTTCCGAGATATAATGAAAAGCGGGATGTTAAATAAACTGTTTGCCGCAGATTTGCTTCACTTGCTTTTCAATTGCAATCCGGTCCATACCTTTTTGGGTTAAGGTGTGGTCTCAAATTAACAACATTTTTTCCACTACACACCCGTTTCATGCATCTCATATTTTTTTAGGTAGTATTTCCCCCATTTGGGATCATTGCACTTTCAACATACGAATAATTGACCTGCTTATTGCAGTAGCTTTTCAACAGATTACTAAGGCTTGGAAAGATCTTACTAAACTCTCGTATCAGGCTTGGTGGTATGCTATATGTTACAACCATAGGCTGGACAAAACGTTTGTTTATCCACTTGTTTTGGCTCCAAAACGAAAACAGTTGTGGGACCCAGTTGTCTCATTTTTTGATACTTGTGCTCTCCGCTCTCTGCCTCAATCTCCCTTTCAACAGGAAGTCGCTAAGCCTCCTTGAGTTCCCTTCATTCTTTTATCTACTTTATATTAATAATTATTCTATCATTCTTTCGTATATAAACAAATTAATGATTGTTGCATATTTCATTATAGCTGGTTATTTATGCAATTTCTTTCCTATGGAATGTCTCTTTTATTTATATTAATGTATACTTTATATTTACATTGATGTTTTTAAATTGTACAAGTGCTTTATATGACTGTTAATAAACTTTATTCTGAACAGTAAATAAACTGTTTGCCTTTTTTCATAAGTAGTTGCACATCTATGATAAGCACATAGTCTTAGAGGCTCCTTAAGCAAGCGGTGCGCCATGGTTTGTGCTTGTACATGTGTAATGTATTTGTGCCATGCCTTTAATATGTTTTACATTTTATGTGCAAAAACAACTAACAGGAGTAGGTCCATCAGCGTCAGCCTCACAGTGTCCTCCATTAATTTAATTCGTACTTCAAAGCAATCTATATTGCGCCTTACCTGAGCTCCAGTATTTGATTAAAACAGGCGGCCCTGTGGACTCTTCGTGCCACTGGCTTTCTTGAGTGGCTTGTGCAGATTTATTTTTCCTAAGAATTGTTTGCTTTAATTTATGGCGGAGGCCGGCAGAGCTGCTACAGTATGTGTCAACTAAGGAAATACCTGAGGCTTAATGAAGTTTATTTATGCCTCTACTTTCTTCACTTAATTATTACTACTAGCCGCAGAAGCATGGTAACAAGAGGGAGGTGAGGTGAAGAATAACTTCAAAGAGGGTAGGGGGGAACGGTAGGCAGCGGAGAGACAGAGGGAAAGAGGGGTGAGCCCTGAGCCGGAGGTTAAATACCGAAAGAAATGACAACAGAGCAAGAGATGGGTGAGGTCTCGGAGTGAAGGAAAGATATATAGAGAAAGACAGAGTGTTGAGGAGGGATAGGCAGAGAAACACAATCAGAGTTAGTGGAGGTAGACAGGGCATATGGCCGGGGTGAGAGATTTTTAGCGAGAAAAATAGAAGCAAGTAAGAAAGAGAGAGAAAGAATACCGGGGACTCCGCTATATTATGACCCAAACAGGGCGTTACACGTTTGAGTGATGTTTGTAATATATAGGATAAAGTTATGGTGAAAATGTACTCTATTTTGCTCTGGAGATAAAATATTTCTCTAGTGTGGCCTGCAACAAAACTAAAGTCCAAAATATCTGTAATACTCTAGGCCTCCGATTCTTTTTCCCAAAAGTCATTACATTTAGGCTTATTTTTCAAATGTGTAAATTTGATATGTGAAATAAGTCTGCACGGGTGTTCAAGCCGGAACACGAACATAGATGTAAATTTTCCCTCCTATTACACATCTAATAGTAGCTACATTTTTTTTTATTTTACAGAGTTTTATACAGCGCGAACTTGACCCCAAGGTATTGGGTATCAGAGCGCCTTACATAGCACCAGTTGCGTTACATAAGGACACATTTTTTTTTGTTAGGCACGCGGAGATTAAGTGATTTGTTTGTCCAGAATCACAGGATGTTCAGCGTTGTTGCTGAGACTTGAACCCAGTTCCCCAGACTCGAGGTCGACCGCCCTAGCCGTTAGGACAACTCCTCTCCCCTACATTGCTACAACACACAGCTGTTGCAGGAAGCTTAACAAAGAATCCCTGCCAGCACAAGCATCTCTGGGATAGGCTCGGGATAGATTTAAGTTTTACTCTAGTCTTACCATTAAACACAGGACTACATGATGCCTGCAAAGTGGCCTTGACGGCTGGACCCAAGGCACGGTCTGCATTTCGGATCTTGGTAAGTTAGAGTTTTACCCATTTCGAGGGAGGCCAGCTCAACTCGCCAGCCCATTCCTGAGATTGCCTTCAGTTAAAGTGCCAATCCCTGGAGGTACCAAACCTACCGGATGTAATTAATACTTTTTGTGAATCACAGTGTGTAACTAACTCTGCAAACTGCCACCTCACCCTGCTGTAGTAATACCGGAAGCCAAAGCTTAAAAGTGAGGAAAACATTAAAGACTTTGTGTGTCTTTCCAGTGAACGCTGCAGGGCAGGCAGGGGTATGATTTGGAAAATGGATGAATTGGGGTAGGCAAAGTAGGTCCCTTTGGGTTGTACTTGTAGTCAGTCATGGATGGTAATAGAGGTGCAGCTGCAGAAATGTCTTTGGTGCAAACTGCACATAAATATTAATTGTGCCTGTTACTTAGATGAATTGACATCACACTTCGCACATGTCTAGCGTGTTTTCTTTCACTTTGATTCCCTAGAATGTCACACACTGGACAGAAGAAGATTTCAAGCTACTTCACAAAATTTAAGCCCAAAGATGATGAAGAGCTTGCTAGCAAACTTCTTAGAAAAGACCATGGGGCACATGCATCATTGTAGGAATTTGCATTTCCTAAATTGCGAATATTAAGGAATTGCAATTTAGGAATTGCAAAATCCTATGCATCAAGAAATTCTAAATTTTTTTAGGATTTCTTAATTTTCGGAATTTGCGATTCCTTAATTGCGAATCGCAATTAAGGAATGGCATTACATTGATTCCTATGGGCCTAGTGGCCCATAGGAATCAATGCCATTTTGCATTTCTTTTTTTTGGAATTCGCAATTTGTTGATGCATTGCAAGGGTGCAGAGGGGGGTCCAAAGGACCCCCCCCCTGCACCCCTGAAATGTATTTTAAAGTGCATGTTTCACACACACATGTCCTAAGGACATGTGTGTCTGTAACATGACACTTTCCAAAATGCATTTTTGTGCTTTTTTGAAAGAATTTCGCAAATTAACACGAGGGTCAACCTCGTGTTAATTTGCACTTCCTATTTCAAAATTCACATTTTTTTTTTAAATTGATGCATTGCATTTAAGGAATCGCACAAATGCGATTCCTTAAATGCATTCGCATTTTTAGGAAATGCAAAAAAAAGCGAATTTTGAAAAATTGTTTCATGCATCCCCAAAAACGTATTTAGGAAGTGCAAACGGCCGAATTTACCGATTCGCACTGTTTGCACTTCATAAATAGGTTGATGCATGTGCCCCCATGTACTTCCAATGGATGAAGGGAACAAGGGAGATTAAGTGCAAGAGAAGGCAGTAGATGAGGGTGACACTGACACCACTGCTAGCAGCAGCGTTATCACCCTTACAGAAGGAAATAATCCTCTTAGAGATAAGCAGCATCACACTGTGGAGATTGCTACAGAGACAGAGGAAACATCAAGCTCTAGCAAACAGTTTGCCATATTATCACTAAAACACCATTCAGAGAGAGTTTTTAGGAAAGGCATTCTTCCTAAAGTTTGGAGACATGACCAAAAAATATATTTCCAACGCAAGCATCCGTGGTTAATTGTTAAAGGCCTTAGGCTTGGCTGTTCTGTGTGTCTCCAAGTCTGTGATCTTGGTGCTGAGAAATCCAGGGGAATGAAATTGTCCAAAGAATGGACTGAGTCTACTGTGAAGGCATATGGAATCAATATAGAGCAGCAGGAAAAGTCATTGAGGAAAAAGATTGGAGAACATGCACAAAGCAAGGCTCATATTGCAACTTTAAAAATCTTAGACAAAACAAAAAAAGAACCTTTATTGCAAGTAACTGCAAAAGCTCTATCTGTACAAATGTCAATAATAGCCTGAATATTCAGTGTAGCTTATAAGGAAGCAAAACGGAACAGGCCAGTGAATGGTTTTGAAATAGATATAGACTGCCACCAGTTGAATAGACTGGATATGGGGCGAATTTTGCACTCCAATGTAGCTTGCTCAAACATACAATGCCACCTAGCTTCAGAAATGAAGAGGAAGATATTTAACAAAATGATTGAACTTTCTCCAAAAGTAAGTATTTTACTAGATGAAGGCACTGCGTTAAATAGGAAAAGTTCTTTAATTGTGTACATGCGAATTCAGCTACCTGCCATGGACTACCCAGATAATATTTTTGTTGACCTCATTGAGCTGAGTGATTTTTCAGCTGACGGCATAGTAAACAGTTTACTATCTGCACTAAAAAAAGACCCAGTTAATATAAGTGAGGACTTTCTCTCCAAATGCGTGGTTTCAGTTGCCTGGGATGGCACTTCAGTGATGTTTGGCCGCCACAGTGGTGCTGTGATAGGTAGCAAGAAAAAATCTCTCCCAATATTGTAGCCTGGTACTGCTCAGCACATTGCCTGGAACTTGCCGTTCATGATGTCATGAAAGATATTGGAGCCACAAATCATCTCAAAAACGAACTTGATTAGCTGTATTCTCTATTTGCCACATCTGTTAAAAACCGTTTGGAGCTAAAAGAATGTGCAGAAGCTCTTGACATTCAGCTTTGCAGAATAGGTGGAGTGTTAGATACTCGTTGGGTTGCATCAAGCTTCAGATCAGCGGAGGCTGTTTGGAATGCATATCCTGAGCTCTGCAAGCATTTTACTAGTGTAGCTGATGATGGTTCCCGTGACAGTTGAACACGAAATATGTACACAGGCCTAGGAAAGCGGTTATCATTTATCCAGTTTGTTGCTAATCTTGGCCTCATGTATGATGCTCTTCAGGAGTTATCTGAGTTATCACTCGAGTTACAGAAACGTGACTCTACAATCATTGATGCTCATCGAGCTATTTGTCGGCAAATAGCAGTGTTTGAGGCAATGGTAGACAGGCAAGGGAACCACTTCTTAAAGTGTAAAAAGGGCATAGAAGAAAATATATTCCAAGGTGTGATGCTGCACAAAGGAAAGACCACTGACAAAATCATTGAACAGGGACAGTTTTTTGTAGCCTTGCAGAAAATCTAAGACATCGTTTGTTGTCTACAGGAGGTACTAATTCTACTGACAAAAAGGCTGAGTACGAGACACTGATTTGCGAAGTGAAAGTTTTATATAAACAGTACTGGCCTGATGACCTACCGGTTCTCTATGGGGAAAGTGACATTAAGTCTCTGTGAAAAAGATTCAACATTGCCAGTCGAGAAACCATACGTGCATACAGAGAGTATAAAGAATCTGGAGGAAAAGAAATTAAAAGGCAGTTCAAGGAGCTTTTGATGGCCATACACACTATTGCTATCAGTACTGCAGAATGTGAGCGGGGCTTTTCTCAAATTAATCTTATATGCAGAATCTACAAGAGCATCATTGCTGACTAAAACAATATCTTCTTTAATGTTTTTAAATCTTGTTGGTCCACCATTGAAGAAATTCAACCCCATTCCCTATGTTCAGTCATGGCTTGCAAAAGGAAGAAGAGCAGCTGATGACACTAGGAGTAAAGCAAGGAAAGAGGAAGAATTGGAATGCACAAGCAATTTAGACTGTATGTGGGTTTTTCTAGAACAATAGATGCGGCTAGCCCAGTTCAACTGACAGAACATGTGTCATGGCAATGTTTTAAAAAGTTAGGCTTTAGTGTGCTTTGATATTTCTTTATTGTTCTACTTTATAGGATATATATTTATTTGTTTTTATAACACTTCATTGACAGTGTCAATTTGTTTAATATTTTGTTATATTTAGGGGTCTTCCTTGTTTGGTTGTTATATTTATTCCATTTTATTTATTTTGTTTTTATAAGACTTACCTTGCTTTTTCGTTTTTCATTTTAGAACATGTTTTTGTTTGTATTTATCTGTATTATATTCTTTGTTATTTTGTCTTTATATATTTATATTTTGTATGGAACCATGGTTATTTGCACTAGTAGATATGACTTGAAATACGGAAATTCCAACTGCCCAGTCACTACCTATTCTTCTGGCCTAGGTACCTCTAGGACTTTTTTGGGGAGATTACATTTTTCTGTGCTTTGTGTTAAAATACAAATCTTTAATAAAAAAGTCATATTTGGAATACATGCCTCTTTTCTAATCTCTGTCTTGTCTGTGTGGTATCAAAGTAGTTTCATATTTTGTACTATTCTGAATGTCTAATAAATGCACATATACCTCCAGGGGAGTAAGTTATAGCAAGAAGCCCAATTATAAATCATGTGTTTTTATTGTTTCTTTCAAAGTAATATCTTTAACAAAATACTCCACTATTTAGGAACCATGATAAATCCCATCGGCCACTTGAAGTGACAGTGACTCATTCAACCGTATTGCATGATTTTAGTCAGTTTCTCTGTTTAGAGAGTTTGGTTTATTTATTTTTTTATTTTTTTTATTAAACAAGCCGTAGGAGAAACATTGGTACATTAAATACTTCATAATTAGACAAAGATTTCCAGGTAATAGACAAGATACAACACTAAATAAAAATAAAAAATAAATAAATAAAAAATTACCACCAAAGAAAACTACGCAAACTGCAATAGCCTATAACTAAACGTTTTTCCTTTCATAAAGTGCTAGAACAAAGACGTACTCAGTTAAGAAATATAAAAACTACTGGTATGGAGCAAACATCAAAATTACAATACGGTTTATAAAGTGCTAGTGCTATGAGGTATGAGAACCGCTAATTTAAAACAGCAAAGGTATTATTATAATTTTTTAAGTGCTAGTGCAGTAACGTGGAAAGTTAGCATATATAAAGTGACTAGTGCATTAAAGTGCGAAATCTGTCCATATATACCAGCAAGAGTATTATTATATTTCTTTCAAGTACAAATGCAAAATCGCACAACATTGACAAATATATATATGATGAGGTGCACAAACAGCTGATATTATATAACAGATCAAATATATACTTGCAGATGTTTAAAATGTAGAAGCGATACCATCTAAAAATTGACTTAGATAAAACAATCAACTACCTTTTATCCATTCAAGCATCTCAAAATATTTCCAGTTCCTTTCAAATCTTGCAATCGCTCCCACTCTACCTGCATAGGCTCTCTCAAAGTTACATGTTCTTCTCATTTTATTAATCCATTTTAATTGACATGGGGCTATCGTAGATTTCCAATTTTGTAGGATCAAGGACCGTGCTACAGCCGTAGAGATAAAAATAAACACTTCTTCTGAATTGTTAAACCTATTCCTTTCTTTGCAGATACCGAAAAGGGCCATCTCTGCCTCTGGTAGTAGAATTTTCCCAATTACCATCTCCAAGTCTGCAAAAATCCCCTTCCAGAAGGATTCTAACTTTGGACAAGAGAAGAAGATATGATACCAACCACCCTGACCCCTAGTTTTACATCTGAAACATTTATTCTCGTATTCAGGGAATATTTTCTGCAAGGCCCAGGAGTGTAGTATAACAGCCAACGAGAAAAAAAGGACATACGTTTGTAATTGGCTGCTCGGAGTGCTTTATTTCCTAGATGACATATAACTTCCCAGTCTTTGTCGGTAAAAACACACTGGGTCGTAAGGCTTATTTTTTCTAAGTGACTAGCAATTATAGGAGATGATCCAGAAGGGAAGAACTTTTTATACCAGAATCCTATACCCGTATGTTTCTTCCCGTATAGAGCTGTTAATAAAACATTGGGTGATGTGTCTAACCCTCCTATTTCTTTTTTTATAAAATTGACCATTTGTACATATTCAAAAAACCTAATACGTCTAGGATGTGCTCTATCTAATACCATTTGCCAACCAATTAGAGTATTTTGAGTAAGTAAGTGCCTTATTTCCCCAAATCCAGCAGATTTCCATTCTAACAGGTGGTTCAAAGATATCTTAAGACCCATCTTTGCACATTCTACCAGTTTCAAATAAATAGATCCATCTGTGCCATATTTTTTAAATAAAAGCCGTAATCTTGATGAGTATCCTATCAGTGTCTTATATCTCGTTCTTTTGGGAAGCTTTGCAGTTTTTAAGAAGAAAAAAATTTGAGAGCCTGATTCCTCAAGCATTTTATCCCCAAAAAAATTGTCTCTTGTCTGTCTATTCCTTAATAATCCCGCCACTATGTCGAAAAAAGCTGCTTCATAATATGTTTTAAAATGGGGCAGGGTGAGTCCACCTAGGTTTACAGAAAGTTGTACCACGAGAGCTTAGCTCTTGAGGCCTTTTTATTCCAGATAAATCTTCTCATCATGGATTCAAGTTCATTAAAAAAGGCCATGTTGACTTTAATTGGAATATTACTAAACAAGAATAAAAGCAAAGGCAGTACGTTCATCTTTATCAAAGCCACTCTGCCAATCAAAGACAAGGGCAACAGGTGCCATTGTTCAAGTAAGCTCTTGATTTTATTCTTCGTTTTTAAATAATTCAAACGAAAGAGTTCTTGATACTCCCTGGTCACATAAATCCCTAGGTATCTTATTGGATCCCATTTTTCTGCTTGGGGCTGAAGTTCTAGCGGAAGAAAATCTAAATTTGAGCTTAGAACAAGAACTTCCGTTTTTTTCTCATTGATCTTATACCCCCCCAATCTTTTCATATGTTATGTAATGTTATATTAACGAATTATTAAGCGCAAACAGCTGCCCCAGCAACGAGGCGTCCCAGCGCTGGACCATAACCGAACCTGAAGGGAGGGGGAGAAGGGAGGGGAACTACAATAAAATTATGTTAGGGAGAACAGAAAAGTTTTAATCGCCTTGCGGAAGGCCAACAAGTTGGTCAAGGAGCGAATGTGGGGAGGCAGAGAGTTCTAGAGCTTCGTCCCTAAAACTCTGAAAGAACGGCCACCTATTCTGCTTAGCCTGGCACGAGGGAGTACCACCAAGTGTTGTCCTAAGGAGCGTAAGGCACGCTGGGGGGTGTAAGGCACTAGGAGTGGGCGTAGGAGCCCGGGACAGTCAGATCTCAGGATTTTAAAAGCAGTGGTGAGGGCCTTGAATTGAACACGGGCTTCAATACGTAGCCAGTGTAGCTTTTGGATGGTATTTCTGGCAGAGCATCTGCGAGGGAGGCCTACGACAGTCCTGGCTGCAGAGTTTTGTATCCGTTGCAGATGAGCCACCTCTGCTTTGTTGATGCCTAGGAAAAGAACATTGGCATAATCCAGCCGAGCCAGAATGATAGATTGAACTATCAGTTGGCGCGTACTGGGGTCGAAAAAGCCAAGTATCGGGTGAAGGCTCCTCAGCAGGCCAACACAAGTAGCAGCCACTTTCTTGGTGTGTGTCTGGAAATTGAGGGCGGAGTCCACCCAGACACCTAGATTTTTCACCACATTTTTTGGTGAAGGGATGGGGCCGAGTAAGGACGGCCACCAGTGCTCACTCCAGTAACCGGGATTTTTTCCTAGGAGCAGCACCTCTGTTTTTCCAGCGTTCAGCTGTAGGCAGTTGTGTGACATCCAACGAGCGACTGCATCTAAGCCATTCTTAAATTTCGTAGCTGAGATCGAGGGGCCTTCAGATAGAGAAATGACCAGCTGCGTGTCGTCGGCGTACGACACCAGCGTGAGATCCCATTCTTTCGCTACTTCAGCGAGAGGCTGGATGTAGAGATTAAAAAGGGAAGGGCTAAGCGCCGACCCCTGCGGGACTCCTTGCTCTATAGGGTGAGACTGAGAGATGAATGGGGGGGCTGAGACCCGGAAGGATCTATCCTTCAGGAAAGAGCGAAACCACTCAAGAGCTAGGTCACTGATCCCAATGGCCTCGAGACGTTTTAGCAAAAGGGGATGGGAGACCATATCAAAGGCCGCACTGAGATCAAGTAAAATCAGCGCAGCACTTTGACCGGCGTCCAGGATGTTCCGGAGGTGTTCAATGGTAGTCAGCAGGGCGGACTCAGTACTGAATCCTGGCCTGAAACCGTTCTGAGAGGGGTACAGGATTTGATATTGCGTCATATAGTTGGACAGTACTTTGTTCACATGGGCTTCTGCCAGTTTCGAAACCCATGGTAGCAGCAAAATAGGCCTAAAATTTTCTGGCTTTGAGGGGTCTAGTGTGGGCTTTTTGATAATCGGGGAGACCCTTGCCTGCTTCCAACATGTGGGAACCACCACAAAGGAGAAGGAAAGGTTGAGTAGGGTGGCCAGGGGGGGGGAGGAAAAAATCAAGGGATTCCAGAAATTTGGCTGGTCTCATAGGATCGGTAGGTGAGCCGGACTTAACCTTAGAGCATAGTTTGGCTAGATCGTCATGGGTTATACTGGGTATAAGAGGCAAACTGGGGTTGTCGGGCGAGAGTTTACGAGGTTTGGGGTTTTCCAGGAGGTCCTGTGGAAAAGTGTTATAGATTTTTCTCACTTTTTATGTAAAGAAGGTGGCTAGGTCGTCGCATTGTTGAGAGGAGGTAATGCATGGGGCTGGAGTAGAGCTGTTTTGGAGTTTTTCTACAAGCTTAAAGATGGTTTTGGAGGGGTTTATACTTGAGCTGATTTCTTCAGCATAAAAGGATGCACGGGTGGTACGTATTGCTTTGTGATACGACCTTAGCTTTGACAGGTAGGTGGCTTTATCCATATCCTTATACTCTTTCCGCCAATGGCGTTCAGCTCTTTTGCAGTCTTTCCGCATGGTTTTTAGGTTCTCATTATACCATGGGTTAGATGGGGTGCTACGGGTTTTGGTCCACTTCGCTGGGATTAGGGAGTCAAGTCCTGTATTGATCCACTCTTGAAAGGCAGCATAGGCTGAATTTATGTCTCTGTTTTCAGAGTTAAGGTGGAAGTTGCCTAGATAGTTAGTGAGGTCGTTGGATGACAGTTTGTGCCAAGGCCTCTTATAGCAGGAGCTAGAGGTAATTTTCGTGAGCGGGTCACTGACCCTCAGGGAGAATCTAATAAGGGAGTGGTCGGTCCAGCCCCTGGGTTTGGGGGGGTCAGCTGTGGCCTCTGAGAGGTTGGAAAAAACAGGGTCCAAAAGGTGCCCGGCAGAGTGAGTGGGGGTGTGAATAAGCGGGTTTAACTGAAGGGCAGTGAGGTCCGCCTGTAGGTTCTTGATGGTTGAATCAGACAAAGAGTCGAAGTGGAGATTGAGGTCTCCCAGGATGGTGAAGTTGGGAGAGGATACCACTAGAGTGTGAGCTGCATCTAGAAGTTCTTCAATGAACCTAGAGGAGGGGCCGGGGGGACGGTAGATATATAGTCCAGAGAGGGTAAACTGAGGACTGGTGGAGATCTTAAACCGTGCGCTTTCGCAACCCCAGATGGCTTCCTTTATGAAGGAGCAGCTGTATGTCGTTCGGTACATGACAGCTATCCCACCACCCCTAGATTCTCTATTGATGGTTTTCATAGAGAAACCCTCGGGTAGCGAGAGGTTCTGGATACTAGTTTGATCGTCATGGAGCCAGGTTTAGCATAGAAACATAATATCTGGGCTTTCCTCTGTTATAAGGGTGAACACTTCCGTGTGGTGTTTCACAAGGGATCTGACATTGAGTTGGAGGACAGTGAGGGAGGAGTATTTATGCGCAGCAGTTTTTTGTCTTACTAGACCAGGTGTGGGTGTCGAGAATCGGCAGGACTTGCAGTACAGACCTGTTTGTCCTAGGCAGCCTTCCAGCTTGTCGCATCTTGCGTCGGAGTTGAATGCGAGGAGAGACTCCCTGTCATACTGTATTCTGTGACGAACGAAATGTGCAGGGGGACTGGCGAGAGGCGATGGTCTGGCGATGACGGGCGCAGACGGGCTTGCCTTAGGCGCGCCTTCGGCGCGCAAACGGCGCTCCCGCTGCGCTCGTCCGCTGCGCTTCCGTCCGAGGCACATTATGTAAGTGGTTGCCAAGGAGGAGGTCAGGGGGCGTGGCCTAAAAGGGGCGTGGCCTAAGTCCTCGCGCTGGGAGCGTCAGAGGCAAGGTTTGGATTAGCGTCCAGCCGGCAGCGTTAGGATCCGCTACTAGTGCTGGGTGAGTTGCTGGGAGCGTGGTGAATAGTGCTTTTAAAAGCTAGCACACAGACAAATAGTGACAGTTTTTCAATTTTAAAACAAGATCGCTTTTAGGCTCTCCCGGCTTCCGCCTCAGGAGTGTGGTCAAATGGGCTGTCAGGCGCTTGTAATCAGCGCTTTATAGTTGACGCGGGTGGGCGTGGCCTAAAAGGGGCGTGGCCTAAGTCCTCGCGCTAGGAGCGTCAGAGGCAAGGTTTGGATTAGCCAAGATCTTTCATAAGATGTAAAATATTTTCTTTATTGGAGCCATATATAAGATAATATCGTCCGCGAACAATTTTAGCTTTGACATTCCAGCGATTGGCGGAAATATTGCTGCATTATTCCATAGTTTTATTACTAGAGGTTCAATAAAAAAGGTAAAAAGCAAGGGAGATAAGGGGCACCCCTGTCTAGTGCCTCGATTTATTTTTATCTTCCCTGCTTGCCTAGCGTTAATTATCACCTGGGCTTCATAAATATTCTGTAGCATATTAATAATTGGGGCAGGGAACCCAAAATAACCCAGGGAAGTAAATAAAACTGACCAATTAACTAAATCAAATGCTTTTTCTGCATCAATCATTAAGATGCATTATGGGATTGAATAAGTATTAAAAAAATCTAACGCCTGTATCAAATATTCTGTGTTAGCTGCCATATATCGACCGGCTATAAACCCCGTCTGTTCTTGGTGTATTACCTCCTGGGCAGCGAACACAAATCTTTGAGCCCAGATTTTCATAAAGACCTTATAGTCCGAGTTCAATAGACTAATTGGTCTAAAGGAATTCACATCCTCAGGGTTCTTATCCTTCTTAACTAAACTAATAATTGTGGACTCTTTGAACTCAGAGGGAACCGTACCGCCAATTCTAATATAATTAAATACATTTTTCAAGGGGTCTTCTAATTCCTTCAAGAACACCTTATAGAATTCGATCGGGAACCCATCTATACCTGAGGCTTTTGCTCCCGCTGTTTCTTTTATACTATTTTGTATTTCCAGGGAACTTATTTCGCTATTTATTTGATTACGCCTAGAGTCAGAAATTTTGGGTATATCCAGATTGCCAAAATATTCCCCGATCAGTATTTCTTCCATTTGAATATCTGGAGAGTAAATTCTCTTATAATGATCAAGGAATATTTCCGCAATCCCTTCACTCCGAGTCTCTGTACCACCGAGGGGATCCTGAATTTTCAAAATAATAGAAGACTCTTGCTTTTTTCGGATCGAGTTAGCCAGAAGCTTCCCCATCAGTTGGCTATCTTCATACAGTTTTTGCTGGAAGGCCTTTGAGCAGTTTATCTCTTCCAGAATAAAGAAGTCCCTAACGGATGCTTTGGCTTGTTCCCATTTATTAGGCATTTGATGCAATTTTAGTGCGTACTCTTTCTCAGCGGTACACTGAAGGTCAGATATTTTTCCCATTCGGACATTTGCCTTGTTGCTAGAAAATGCTATAATCTGCCCCCGGGCTGCTGCTTTAAATGCGCCCCATACTGCAAAAGGCTCTGCTGAATCCTTATTAACAAAAAGAAATCTTTTATCCACTCTTTAAAGCTCTCTACCCATAATGTATTCTGTAAAAGGGTGCGATCCAGCTGCCACCTGGGACGCCCCCGATCTATACCCTCCAGAATCAATTCAATTTCAATCCTCCCAGGATCTGAGAACGGATTACAGCCTATCAATGCATTAGAGATTTGAAGCGATCTGGAGGATAGAAAAAAGTCTATTCTGGAGGCTGTATGAAATCTATTAGAATAACATGTGTAGGACTCAGTATTGGGGTTCAGGGAGCACCAAGAGTCCCGCAGTTGGTATTCCAGCATAAAGGCCTCCAGCACCCTTTTCGTTTTTGGTTTTAATTGTTTCTTGTTCTTGTTAGAGGTGTCCCTCTTTAAATCCTGAATGTAATTAAAATCACCTCCCATTATAATTTGCCCCCTGAGTACCCCTCAACATTTCACTAATTTCGGTCAGGGCCGAGGTGTCATCAAAGATTGGGCCGTAGTAATTTACAAAATTGAATGTCTTTCCGAGCAGTTTTACTATAACCCAAAGCCATCTACCTTTAGAATCTCTTTGCACCTGCACTATTTCCCACTGTAGGTTTCTTGAGAAATATATTGCGACACCCCTCTGTGCAACCCCTGCTGAGGAAAAGAACCCATGGGAGAAATATCTTGCCAGAAACAACTTTGGAGAATGTGTTTTCAGGTGTGTCTCCTGAAGGAAGACCACCTGGGGCTTAAGAGCTGTAATCCATTTTAAAAGGGCACCATATTTCTGTTTATTGAGCAGCCCATTCGCATTTATGGACAGGATTTTGCATGGATCAAGTCCCATCTATAAAATAAAAAAATTCTTAAACATATTCTGTACCAATTATTTTCGAGACTAACAAACCTACTGTACTTGTATTTTTTTACTGCATTTACCCCCCCCCCCCCACCCTAGACCCCCCCAGTGACGTGGGAGTCCCCCCTCCGTCCACGCATCCCACATCTCTCCCTCCATTTGCTTCTTCAGGTGTCTTCTTGTTACACCTGATGTGACCCATTGACCCCAGGCACCCGCCTTTGATTATTCCCTTTTTTTTTCCTCTTCCCCCCCCCCCTTTTCTTTATTGCTAACAAAAACTAGGAGTCCTTGGATATATTCACCTTTAAGTTTTTAAGCTTTTTAAGCCTAAGCCTTTGTGGATATCTCATTGAGAAGAGTCTGGGCCTCCTCTATATCGGTAAACAGAAAGAATTTTCCCTTTACAAGAACCTTCAGCTTTGATTGATGTGCAATCGAAGCCTGTGCCCCATTGGCTTTAAACAGCTGTAACAATTTTACAAATTCCTTCCTTCTTTTGGCCGCAGCCGCTGTCATGTCCGAGAATATCCTACATTTAGTAGTTTCTGAAATAGCAAACTGACGTTGTTGATAGGCTTTCGAAAGAATCCGCTCTTTGATCCTGAAATCTGCAAAATTCAGTAAGATAGGAACCATGATAAATCCCATCGGCCACTTGAAGTGACAGTGACTCATTCAACCGTATTGCATGATTTTAGTCAGTTTCTCTGTTGAGAGAGTTTGGTTTATTTTTGTCACATAAGCTATGTAAAAGTTTATTCTTTGAACTCGTAGACTGTTAAAAATGGTATTGTCCTTTCCAGAACTCGGTTCATAAAGCACTGGAATTGTCCGTTTTCAATGCATTAGTGATTTTAGCTAATTTAATCCTAAATTGTGCTTTAAATGCACTTTTTGTTTAGTCTTTTTCAAAATATTCACAGGGCAGGGGAACCTCCTCTCACAACCTTACTATGAGGAAGGCTCCCTTGCTGAAATTCAGATCGATTGGGTATTACTTCTAACTTTTAGCTGTGCAACTTGAGGATGTGGGTGGTGCTAATAGAGTGGGTGGAGCCACTGGAGGAAAGGGGTGGAGCTGAAGAAAAGTAGGTGCGGCTTCCAACAAACATTTGAGCACCTGCACTTCATATTTTACAAATTAAGCACTAAGTAAGTGCCTTCTGTGAATACCAAAATGAGTAAGTTACTCAAAATGAGTAAGTTACTCAAAATGAGTAAGTTACTCAAAATTAGTAAGTTACTCATTTTGGTATTCACAGTAGGCACTTACTTATCAATGAGTAAGTGCCTTCTGTGAATACCAAAATGAGTAAGTGCCTTCTGTGAATACCCAAATGAGTAAGTGTCTTCTGTGAAAACCAAAATGGTAGTAAGTTTAGGATTTTGTCTTAAGTTAGTTCTGTGAATCGGGCCCCAACACTCTACCAAACACATTAGACTGAACTCCTAACATACACCTATCATGATCACATGGGACATGTACTGAACTATCACGAAATCGAACTACACTTACAACCAATAAGCGTCTATCACCCATTGGCATACGCTATACAATTGATCAGTATATTGGTTTAAAAGATATAACCACCAAAAGAAGAATATGATCTGAACTCAGTATCTATAATGCATCACAAGTGGAGTCCGATTCCAGTCTTTGATAGTTACACAACATAACATATTGTAACATAATGTAGCGTAGCCTAACCTAATATCTGATACATCTTTATCTTAATCCTTTTACCGCGGCAGCAAGTCCGCTGCGGTGCAGCAGCTTTAATGAGTGGGCGGGGCCACGTCGGCCAACAGATGTATGCAGCACTACAGAGGTAGTGCGCGCGACGGCTGTTGGCCGACAGAAGCCCGCAACGGGTGAAATGATGGACTGAAGAGAATGTCTATGTGGCATTAATGGTAAATCTGATAACGGACTGCTTTCCTAATCCTCCGTACCGTCATGTGCAAATGTTCCGTTATTAAAAAAACATGAATAAAAGTATCTTTAAAAAATGTAACAGTATATCATAGCATAATTTAACATAAAATAAAGCGACGTGTTGTGAGGTAACATGGCATGACGTGCATAAAGTTACATAATACAACATGACAAATATGTGACATGACATGACACATACATAACGTAACATAACATGACACATAATGTGAGGTAACATGACATAACATAACAAAATACCATGTACTGAAAAAAATATACAACAATGTTGTAAAAAGTAATCCGAGCAATCATCTTAAAGGGCCGTAGTGTTTTATACTAGTCATGATGTGGGAAAGGAGTGGTGTGCTGGCCTAAGGTTAATTCTGCTACACTACTTGACATGTACTAGTAAATTGAGTGGAAGTCACACAGTTGACACTGAATTGATCTGATTTTGCTATGTTGGCATGTGCGTATCTATCCATGCAATCCTTGCTAATCCCATGGCTCTTTTAGAACTTCTGAAATGAAGGCACCACCGGGTCACAGTACATGGGCATGTTACAGCGCACTCTACGTTACAGAGGTACAAATCGTGGTTCAGAGCTCCTTGGTGCTGATACTGCACACGCATGCTTTATGCTTCTTCTTTGACAGCAGGGATGCCACGTGTGGAGGTAGGAAGGATCAAATCTAACTCCTGTTGAGAGGGAGGCCCTTTCCATCATTAACCTGACTTCAGAAAGTCGGTGAAGGCATTCCTTCTGGAATAACATTCCCAACCAATGTATTCACCTGCATACAGTACCACAGCAATGAAACCCTGTGCCCTGTTGCTAGCAAAGGCAAATGTCCCACTTCACTATTATTGGGGTAGTAAAATACAGCCATTATCAGGGCTCAATAGGCCGCTCAGGGCTCTGGGCCCCGGTGCACTGCACCTGCTGGACCAATGATAGCTATGCCACTGCCTTCATATTAGCTGTGCACTTCCAACTGGTAAGCTTGGTGGGTATTTCTGGAGTGCACAATGAAGGAGCCTTTGGGATGGAAGTCGCTCAGTTATTTATGAAAATGTCTAATGAGGATGATCCTATTAATAATAATAATAATAATAATAATAATAATAATAATAATAATACTTTGGGTACAAACTAGGGGCATCCTTAGAGCACTTACTGGAGTAAAACGCTTGCAATAATGATTTGTACGATGTTGTCGACAGTATTTCCTGTTCTGTTGAATGTCACGGTGAGATGTGCGACAGGTGGACCTGCAAGGTTAGCCGCAGCCTCGCTTGCAAACTAGTGGTATTCCTATTTGTGCTTAGAGTGACATTCCAGAGGATCTTAAGAGGAACATGTCTGTTATAATGTGCCATGTTGCCTAGCAATACAAATATTCATAATAATAGTAAAAGTAAACATTTATAAACTATGTGAATGGCATAGGTGCCCCCTGTCCCCTTTACCTTTTCCTGTGTGCTTCCTCTCCCTAGGTGCACCCTGCTTTGCACATAGACGTCTGCAAAGGATCCAAACCCCTGCATCAGGCCTTCTATTGCACATTCACTCAAGGGAGCACATGACTCCGGGCTCTGAGCATTCCACTGGCTACCGATTTCCAGATGTTCTGCTTTCACAGAACTCAGATTCATCCACAGAGCTATGCAACTTCACCGAGCTCAGATCCATACACTGGGCCATCCAGGGGAAAGGTCTGTGATATCTATAGATTAAACTCCAGTGACGCTCCTAGAATAACACGCACTGTCCAAGGCTAACACCCAACTCACCTTGCCTCCTAGTGACAGAAAATCTGTTGCAGCACCATTATTTCAGGGCCAACAGCAACACTTTGAAACTCCTTGTTAGCCAAGATAACAAATGATCATCTGAATTTCAATAAGGAAGTAAAAACCTAGTTATTCCCAAGATAATGACTCTAAATATCTGATGACATCAAAGAGAAAGATATTCTTGGTCAGGACTGAGGACTCTGCACGAGGTATCATGTGAAGTTCCAGCGGTGACTGTCTTCAGTGCAAACTAAATAAAAAAGTACTCTCTAGAGAGGCTTTAAAAAGCATCTTTGGCATGACTTGCTATTTCTATAGCAGCCTGAAATCTACCTAGGGCATTCCCATACTCTCAGAAAAAGAATTTGTTCATTGAAACACAATCATTCAATACCAATGAAGACAACCAAATAAGACAAGAAGGGGCCTGCCACATGTAGCAGCCATGTAAGAGGAACCTCATATAGTCAGTTTCAACAATGATATGAACAGATAGGACTCTGATATAGTACCTGCATGTAGATCCTGATATCCACTACTACCATTTCAAACCTGACATCACACATGGAGGGTGGCTGTAATATAGGTCATGCAAAGGTGCGGCGCTCTCTATCCTGTCCGTTTTTCTTTACGCATTTCCTCTCCTTCCCATACGAACAATACTCATAGATTTGGTGGCCGAAAATATGACATTCAGGAGAGTCCTCACTTGGATTTAGACGAAAGCCATAAATAAAGGACTTCTGTAATCACCTTTACCTTAAAGTCATAACTGCACAATAAATGTGCAATAGCTACCTAAGTATAACCTTAGCTACCATCTCTCACATACACCTCGCCCATCAGATTGCTAAGCACTGCAACCAAGGGCAAGATGAGAGCTCATCTCAGGTTACTCAGGACCAACACTAAAATGCTTCCCACAAAGACTTACAAAGAATACAACATTCAGCCAATCAAGAAGTCCCCCAAGGTGTAGTGTGCTACCTAACTTGGTAATGTGCTTTAATGGCCCTCATTGGAGTAAGAGGAGTTATATAAATGCTACCATAGTGCAATACGATGTACCATAAACTGAATTGTCACTTGACGCTAAGTCAGTCCTTCCAAAGGTCTCCTCACTTACACTTTTGTGACAGTTTACGATTGTTTGCTTCTCACACGTGTAATCTAATTGTTGTATCTTCATGACTGCGGAGTCTCTGCACATCAAAAGATAGGCATGTCCTATCTTTTTAGGGCTCGCCTGCTGATGCGCTTCTGCGCATCGCTGGCGAAGCTCTATTACGGCTTATCCAGTGTTGATCCACCACTGGCGATTCCACTGGCGATTTCTTCAAGTGCATGTGCTTTTTAGGTCATTGCGCAAGCGCAAGCCCTAAAAAGCGCGTGCACAATGCCACCAGCCCCCTGCCTGCCTGCCTCGCATTACCAGATCAAAGGCAGCCCAGCCCCCCTCCCACAAGCTTCTCAGCGTGTGCTCTGCCTCAGGCCTGCATTTCTCCTCCCCTCGGGAAAACAGATAGCCGCAATAACACCCTCCCTGCTCAGCTTTTTTTTCTCAATTTCTCCCCGTCTACACTTCCTATTAGGAGCCCTTCCTCCCCCCAGATAATCTATCTCCATAAGAGATAAGCAGCTCTTCCACCATCTCAAACCCGTATTAGTGCTCCTCACTTTGCATGTTTTTACTTAGAAAATCAGCACAATGCAGCAGTGTGACATCAAGCCAGGTTCATCGACATCACTGCAAAAGTAAAGTTTTTATTCCCCATTTCCTCTTCAAGAAAGTGACTGCGCATCAGCCTCTACGGATCAGAAAGCGGAGCCCCTCCACTGACCGGGCTGCGAGTCAAATGGCCATGTTTCACAAATTATGGTTTTCGTGGTCTTATTCTGGAGTAGCCCTGTTGGCAAGAGAGGAAAGAGCAAGGCTCTGACAGTCAGTCCTCCTCTGCTTCATAGTATGCCGCGCCACTATAGTAAGTTGAACAAGGGATATTATTTGACAGAAAGAGGCAACCTGCATCTATTCACGGAAATACATTGAGCAGTCTACATTTTTATTTTTTAAAGCTACATACAATGCACCATAACTATTCTAGGTCTACAAATGGAAATACATAACAAGCAATATTTTTATTTATTTTTTAAGAGGTGCATACTTAAAAAAATGATTACAAAAATTAAACATCAACTAGTAATTAAAAAACCTAGCAATTAAGATATGCCACGTCAAATAATAACTTTTGTCGCCAATTAATTATCAGTGTCTGGAATGGATATGGTCACACCCTCACTCACCCTCAACCCCTCACCCTCACTCACCCTCAACCCCTCACCCACACCCTCACTCACCCTCAACACCTCACCCTCAACCCCTCCCTCACGCTCACCCACCCTCACCCTCAACACCTCACCCTCACTCACCCTCACTCACCCTCAACCCCTCACCCTCACTCACCCTCAACCCCTCACCCTCACTCATCCTCAACCCCTCACCCTCACCCTCACTCACCCTCAACCCCTCACCCTCACTCACCCTCAACCCCTCACCCTCAACCCCTCACTCACCCTCACTCTCACTCATCCTCTATCACCCTCAACCCCTCACCCTCAACCTCTCACCCTCACTCACCCTCAACCCCTCACCCTCACTCACCCTCAACCCCTCACCCTCACTCACCCTCAGCCCCTCACCCTCAACCCCTCACCCTCACTCACCCTCACCCTCACTCACCCTCAACCCCTCACCCTCACTCACCCTCACTCACCCACCCTCACTCACCCTCAACACCTCACCCTCACCCTCACTCACCCTCACTCACCCTCAACACCTCACCCTCACTCACCCTCAACCCCTCACCCTCACCCACCCTCACTCACCCTCAACCCCTCACCCTCAACCCCTCACCCACACCCTCACTCACCCTCAACACCTCACCCTCAACCCCTCCCTCACGCTCACCCACCCTCACCCTCACTCACCCTCAACACCTCACCCTCACTCACCCTCAACCCCTCACCCTCACTCACCCTCAACCCCTCACCCTCACCCTCACTCACCCTCAACCCCTCACCCTCACTCACCCTCAACCCCTCACCCTCACTCACCCTCAACCCCTCACCCTCAACCCCTCACTCACCCTCACTCTCACTCATCCTCTATCACCCTCAACCCCTCACCCTCACTCACCCTCAACCCCTCACCCTCACTCACCCTCAGCCCCTCACCCTCACTCACCCTCAGCCCCTCACCCTCAACCCCTCACCCTCACTCACCCTCACCCTCACTCACCCTCAACCCCTCACCCTCACTCACCCTCACTCACCCACCCTCACTCACCCTCAACACCTCACCCTCACCCTCACTCACCCTCACTCACCCTCAACACCTCACCCTCACTCACCCTCAACCCCTCACCCTCACCCACCCTCACTCACCCTCACTCACCCTCAACCCCTCACCCTCACTCACCCTCAACCCCTCACCCTCACCCACCCTCACTCACCCTCACTCACCCTCAACCCCTCACCCTCAAGCCCTCACCCACACCCTCACTCACCCTCAACACCTCACCCTCAACCCCTCCCTCACGCTCACCCACCCTCACCCTCACCCACCCTCAACACCTCACCCTCACTCACCCTCAACCCCTCACCCTCACTCACCCTCAACCCCTCACCCTCACCCTCACTCACCCTCAACCCCTCACCCTCACTCACCCTCAACCCCTCACCCTCACTCACCCTCAACCCCTCACCCTCAACCCCTCACTCTCACTCACCCTCACTCTCACTCATCCTCTATCACCATCAACCCCTCACCCTCACTCACCCTCAACCTCTCACCCTCACTCACCCTCAACCCCTCACCCTCACTCACCCTCAACCCCTCACCCTCACTCACCCTCAGCCCCTCACCCTCAACCCCTCACCCTCACTCACCCTCACCCTCACTCACCCTCAACCCCTCACCCTCACCCACCCTCACCCACCCTCACTCACCCTCACTCACCCTCACCCACCCTCACTCACCCTCAACACCTCACCCTCACCCTCACTCACCCTCAACCCCTCACCCTCACTCACCCTCAACTCCTCACCCTCAACACCTCACTCACCCCCACGCTCACCCTCACGCTCACCCACCCTCACCCTCAACACCTCACCCTCACTCACCCTCAACCCCTCACCCTCAACCCCTCACCCTCAACCTCTCACCCTCACTCACCCTCAACCCCTCACCCTCACTCACCCTCAACCCCTCACCCTCACTCACCCTCAGCCCCTCACCCTCAACCCCTCACCCTCACTCACCCTCACCCTCACCCTCACCCTCACTCACCCTCAACCCCTCACCCTCACTCACCCTCACTCACCCTCAACACCTCACCCTCACTCACCCTCAACACCTCACCCTCACTCACCCTCAACCCCTCACCCTCACTCACCCTCAACCCCCTCACCCTCACTCACCCTCAACCCCTCACCCACACCATCACCCACACCATCACTCACCCTCACTCACCCTCACTCACCCTCACTCACCCTCACTCACCCTCACTCGCCCTCACTCGCCCTCACTCGCCCTCACTCGCCCTCACTCACCCTCACTCACCCTCAATGCCTCACCCTCACTCACCCTCAACACCTCACCCTCAACCCCTCACTCACCCTCACTCTAACTCACCCTCACTCACCCTCAACACCTCACCCTCACTCACCCTCACCCACCCTCAACCCCTCACCCTAACTCACCCTCACCCTCACTCACCCTCAACCCCTCACCCTCACTCACCCTCAACCCCTCACCCTCACTCACCCTCAACCCCTCATCCTCACCCACCCTCACTCACCCTCACTCACCCTCACTCACCCTCACTCACCCTCACTCACCCTCACTCACCCTCACTCACCCTCACTCACCCTCACCCACCCTCAACCCCTCATCCTCACTCACCCTCACTCACCCTCACTCACCCTCAACCCCTCACCCTCACTCACCCTCAACCCCTCACCCTCACTCACCCTCAACCCCTCACCCTCACTCACCCTCAACCCCTCACCCTCACTCACCCTCATCCTCACCCTCACTCACCCTCACTCACATTCACCCTCACCCTCACTCACCCTCACCCTCACTCACCCTCACTCACCCTCACTCACCCTCACTCACCCTCACTCACCCTCACTCACCCTCACACTCACCCTCACTCACCCTCACCCTCACCCTCACTCACCCTCACCCTCACTCACCCTCACCCTCACTCACCCTCAACCCCTCATCCTCACTCACCCTCATCCTCACTCACCCTCAACCCCTCACCCTCACTCACCCTCAACACCTCACCCTCACTCACCCTCAACCCCTCACCCTCACTCACCCTCAATCCCTCACCCTCACTCACCCTCACTCACCCTCAACCCCTCACCCTCACTCACCCTCAACCCCTCACCCTCACTCACCCTCAACCCCTCACCCTCACTCACCCTCAACCCCTCACCCTCACTCACCCTCACTCACCCTCACTCACATTCACCCTCACTCACCCTCACTCACCCTCACTCACCCTCACTCACCCTCACCCTCACCCTCACCCTCACTCACCCTCACTCACCCTCACTCACCCTCACTCACCCTCACCCTCACTCACCCTCACCCTCACCCTCACCCTCACTCACCCTCACCCTCACTCACCCTCACCCTCACTCACCCTCAACCCCTCATCCTCACTCACCCTCATCCTCACTCACCCTCAACCCCTCACCCTCACTCACCCTCAACACCTCACCCTCACTCACCCTCACCCTCACTCACCCTCAATCCCTCACCCTCACTCACCCTCACTCACCCTCAACCCCTCACCCTCACTCACCCTCAACCCCTCACCCTCACTCACCCTCAACCCCTCACCCTCACTCACCCTCAACCCCTCACCCTCACTCACCCTCAACCCCTCACCCTCACTCACCCTCAACCCCTCACCCACCCTCACCCACCCTCACCCACCCTCACCCACCCTCACTCACCCTCACTCACCCTCACTCACCCTCACTCACCCTCACTCACCCTCACTCACCCTCACTCACTCACCCTCCCTCACCCTCCCTCACTCACCCTCAACACCTCACCCTCACTCACCCTCACTCACCCTCACTCACCCTCACCCTCACTCACCCTCACCCTCACTCACCCTCACCCTCACTCACCCTCAACCCCTCATCCTCACTCACCCTCATCCTCACTCACCCTCAACCCCTCACCCTCACTCACCCTCAACACCTCACCCTTACTCACCCTCAACCCCTCACCCTCACTCACCCTCAATCCCTCACCCTCACTCACCCTCACTCACCCTCAACCCCTCACCCCCACTCACCCTCAACCCCTCACCCTCACTCACCCTCAACCCCTCACCCTCACTCACCCTCAACCCCTCACCCTCACTCACCCTCACTCACCCTCACTCACATTCACCCTCACTCACCCTCACTCACCCTCACTCACCCTCAACACCTCACCCTCAACCCCTCACCCTCACTCACCCTCAACACCTCACCCTCAACCCCTCACCCTCAACACCTCACCCTCAACCCCTCACCCTCACTCACCCTCAACCTCACTCACCCTCAACCTCACTCACCCTCACCCACCCTCAACCCCTCATCCTCACTCACCCTCACTCACCCTCACCCTCACTCACCCTCACTCACCCTCACTCACCCTCACTCACCCTCACTCACCCTCACTCACCCTCAACCCCTCACCCTCACTCACCCTCACTCACCCTCACTCACCCTCAACCCCTCACCCTCACTCACCCTCAACCCCTCACCCTCACTCACCCTCATCCTCACCCTCACTCACCCTCACTCACCCTCAACCCCTCACCCTCACTCACCCTCAACCCCTCACCCTCACTCACCCTCATCCTCACCCTCACTCACCCTCACTCACATTCACCCTCACCCTCACTCACCCTCAACCCCTCACCCTCACTCACCCTCATCCTCACCCTCACTCACCCTCACTCACATTCACCCTCACCCTCACTCACCCTCACTCACCCTCACCCTCCCTCACCCTCAACCCCTCACCCTCGACCCCTCCCCCTTAACCCCTCACCCAGCCTCACTCACCCTCAACAACTCACCCTCACTCACCCTCAACACCTCACCCTCACTCACCCTCACCCTCACTCTCAACCCCTCACCCTCACTCACCCTCACCCTCTCTCACCCTCAACACCTCACCCTCACTCACCCTCAACCCCTCACTCACCCTCACTCTCACTCACCCTCAACACCTCACCCTCACTCACCCTCAACACCTCACCCTCACTCTCACTCACCCTCACTCACCCTCAACACCTCACCCTCACTCTCACTCACCCTCACTCTCACTCACCCTCACTCACCCTCAACCCCTCACCCTCAACCCCTCACTCACCCTCACTCTCACTCACCCTCACTCAACCTCAACCCCTCAGCCTCAGCCTCACCCTCACCCACCCTCAACACCTCACCTCACCCTCACTCACCCTCACTCACTCTCAACCCCTCACCCTCACTCACCCTCAACCCCTCACCCTCACTCACCCTCAACCCCTCACCCTCCCTCACCCTCATCCCCTCACCCTCCCTCACCCTCAACCCCTCACCCTCGACCCCTCCCCCTTAACCCCTCACCCAGCCTCACTCACCCTCAACAACTCACCCTCACTCACCCTCAACACCTCACCCTCACTCACCCTCAACACCTCACCCTCAACCCCTCACCCTCACCCTCACAACACATATTGTGTTACAATAGGTGTCACATTTGCAAAAGATAAAACTATTGGCATTGTAAATAACAAAGCTATTAATTCGCTATTTTCAAAACAAGCACATAAATAAAAAATGTGTCCTTTACAATACCAATAGCTCAAACTTTCCTAATGCAAGACCTATTGCATTGCTGTGCTTCTCTCCCCTGCTGCACTCTCCTGCTCTCTAGAGATGTGGCCTAACGACAAGAGCTGCCATCTAAGTCACGTAAATACAAAATATGTTGCATTCCAAATGCTATAGGTGTCACATTCGCAAAAGTTATAACTATTGGCATTGTAAATGACAAAGCCATCAATTTAGCAATTTTAAAAACCAACAAATAAATAACATATGTCATTTACAATACCAATAACTCCAACTTTTCTAATGCGAGACCTATTGCATTTCCAATGCTTGTTATGTATGGAGACTCCTCTGTTGCAAAGATACCACAAGAAAAATATCTTTGTGAATAGAAAACAATTGTAATTATAAGTTTCCCTTTGTTAATCAGGCAAGGGTCTCTAAGTACACAGCGGAGGGGGCTGGGGGAGTAACTCTGTACTTGCAGGCTCCACGCCCAATGGTTTCCAGGGCTCTGAGGGTAAATGAAGAACATTGGCTGGGATTCCAAAACATGGTCCCCTGGGGAGCCCATCAAGGCTTCCAGAGCTAATACCTCAAGATCAGTGGTGCCGCTCTGGTGGCAAGGAGCCAATCGTCTTTCTAACGAGCCGAAGGCCTGCGCTCATTGGTCATTGATGAAGGGAGCATCTGTTTGGTCTCGGGGTAGACAAATGACTGCCGACCCACTGGCAGTGCTTGCGCGATCTGTTTGCAGACTGGCATCTGCTGTACAAAGAAGATTCTTCACGACTGTCTTAGCAACAGCGGTGAGCACAAAACCTCCGTTTCAAGCACCGCGAAGCCTCGCGGTTCATTAGACTCGGCAGTGCGCCACGGTGTCCAGGCCTCAACCCGGGGCCCGCTTGGGTAAGACAAACGCGAGTGCCCTTCTTGGCACTGAGACAATGCAAGGAGGGCGCGGGTACATGAGTTAAGACGAGGGCGGTTGCCATTCGTGTCACAACAAAAAGATTTTGAAGGATTTGCAAGTATCCCATGGACCATCGGGGCCTCAAAGCATGGAAGAAATCATAATATGTAGTCAGATATAAAAGAAATGGCATGACGTCTTGGCATGGTATGGCACGACTTAGCTTCTTTGCAGTAGTTATCAGGGCCAATACATTCGCCATCCTGCGGATTTGTTTCTTTGCAGTGGGCATTAATTAGAAAATATTTTTTTTCGGTAGATTTATTCGCCAATCAGTTCCAGACACTTGGAGAAAGACAAGATGAGTTTGTGTGTGGATTGCTTTATCCTGGCGAGGGAGCCGAAGAATGCAGTGCCCTCTTTCGCATGCAAATCCGGGGGTGACCTGCCAATATTTCCTTCGCTCTGGGCACCAGCTGAGGAGAACTAATGCCTTCTGTTTCCCTTTAAAATATTTTGTTTCGCGTTCTATGGCTTTGGCGGAAGCTCGGCGTTTCATCAATCTGTGCTGCTCTAGGGCCCTTTTTTCCGAGGCAGTGTTGGCTTCCACCCTCCCTCTAATCAAAAGCACTTTTTTCCCTCGCCCTCATTTAAATAAGTACACCCTGTAATGCCTGCAATCGGCCGTCGTTTGCAGGTTCATTTAGTTCACTTTGTTTGTTTAGTTCCATTTATAGCCGCTTCGCCTGCGCGGCTGCACCCTGTAATCATCCTGCCATTGCATCTCATTGGCCTTTCACAGCCAGGAAGATCGCTCGCCGCCCACCGCTGGCATGGCGCAGTCAAGCTGGTGCAAGACTGGCAGACTGCGATGCGCTGGGCCACCCCCCGACGTGGAAGGGTTTAACACGACTGGGTTTCAGAGCGAGCTGTCAAGCAGCAGCGTGGAGACTGCGGGGAAGCAAGCCATGTGCGCGCTGTGGACCGCTGAGGTGTATACAGCGTGGTGTGCTTGTAGGCCACAGCACCGTGAACATATGCAGTGTAGGCATCCATTTGGAACTTGATTTTTGGCAGTGAGAACTAGTGGCCCGCTGCTCGTTGTTGAAGATGAGATGGACTGTATCATCTGCGCCCACTGGTGCTTCGAGCCCCAGAATGCCATCAGCAAGGCTGACAAAGATGACAGCGGCGTTGTCAATGTGAAAGAATAAGTGCGTGGGCCCAAGGTTTTTCTGCAGAAGCCTGCAGCTGGGGCTATCGAAGGTCGAGGTGCCGAACAGCAAGGCTGCGTAGACTTAATTCCACCCCACATCTCTTTGGTCCACCATCCACGTCCTGCTGCTTTTTCTTACCATTGCAGGCTCTTTTTAGGTTGAGCCTAAGCAGCGTGCATGTGCTGTCTACGAAGCATGGTGTATTGCCTCTGTGGGCTTTGGCCACGCCCATCAATTATAATTGGTTCCTTGTAGTGCCCCTTATAAAATCTGGCTTTTCTAAGGTCCCTTTGTTGCCTTTTTCCCACCTTTTGGCTGTTTGTTTCCGCCCTGGTGACCGACTCAGTTACATGGATACAGCTCTCAAGTGGCTGTCGAGCTTTATGTCTGACAGGACTTTTCATGTTTTTTCGCCGTCTGCTAGTGCTAGGGCAGATGCTTCCCTGTATGGAGTGCCACAGGGATCTATCTTAAGCCTGTTACTCTTCAATATCTATGTTAACACCCTGGCCACAATAGCCGGAGAGGCTGGGCTAAACATAGTTTCTTATGCAGATCATACCCAGCTAATCTTCTCCCTCTCCACCAAGGAGGCTTCTAATGGGTCATCTCTCCAGGTAGGGCTGCAAGAGATAGCTAGCTGGATGCATACCAACAGGTTGAAATTAAATGGGGAAAAACTGAAGTTTTAATCCTTGGAAGAAACAAAGATCTCTGGGGTCCTCAACACTGACCGCCGCTAATGGGCGATCTCCCCCAACCATCCCAATCAGTCCGAAATCTTGGCATAATCATAGATGACCAACTTTCTATGAGTCAGCAAGCAGTTAAGGTCGCTTTAACCTGTTTCACCATCCTATGATGGCACAGAAAAATACTTTAGATGTTGCCAAAGTCCACGCAAAGAACAGTTATCCAGGCCTTGATTGTGTCCAGACTGGACTAGGCAACATCCTATATTTGTGAGCCAACAAGGAGGTGGTTCAAAAGCTGCAAGTAGTCCAGAATTCTGCGGCCAGACTACTTTGCCAGTTACCCAGAAAGGCCTCCATCTCAAGTTCTCTACGCTACCTCCATTGGCTTAGGATGGAGAATGGCACTAAATTTAAAGCCCTTTGCTATATGCATAGGATAAAATCAGATGGAGCGCCACAGTATGTCAGTACTTTGGTACACCCTTACCTCCCCTCGCGTCTTCTTCAATCCTCTACTCAGGAATAGTTTCAAGTCCCCAGGATCAAACAAGTACGAATGTGTGGTTGGTCTTTTGCTTGCTTAGCTCCTTCACTGTGGAATTCTCTACCCCTACAACTCCGGCATGAACCGATTAATTACAAATTCCTCAAATACCTAAAATCATGATTATTTAACCAATAGGGTAGCTCTCTCTTCTTGCGTGGGTCCTATGGCACCGGGAAACCTCCGGGTAGCTGTACGCCTTAGAAATGTAATAATAATAATAATAATAATAATAATAATGGATCACTACACTTTTGACCATTTATGCACATTTAGCGCACTACTTTTTGTTTTGCTCAGCTCAGTCCCTACACCACCTCCCACCTGGTACTGCCTTTCATGCTTGTGTCGGCACCCGCTGCCGACCAATGTGCATCGTAGGACTAACAAGGGAAAAAGTAACCAGTGCCATTTGTTCTTTCTTTGAATTTCTCCCACCCCTTTTGCGATACTGTACACATTCATTACCAGTGTCCTCTAACAGGACCGTGGACAGATGTTTTGACAAGGTGCCTCCATTATGGTAAGTGCTGTACTATATGGTCAGGAACGTGCAGTGCACTGCACCTTTGTTCCACAGTTCTTTCACTTTTTAACGCACATTTATCTTTGAACCCTTGTAAGGTTATGGCAATGCTCACTAAACGCTGGCAGCCCCTCTCTTCTCCCGCCCTTTGGAATCGGATTATCTGTCTTCGTTTTTCCAACTCTGTCCCGCATGGTAATTAAAGTATGCACATAATACAATTCACAGAAACCACTGACAGTCCGCAGTGGTAAGGGCCGGGGACAAATAATGCCCTAAACTGACCACCTAGGCACACAGGCCATAGTGTGATCCATATTGAACTCTGCTGGTTTGGGGCTGCAAAACGCATGCTTTTCACCAAACCAATTTTAGGGACTTTAATTGTAATCCAATACATATTGGCTGCCCACCCCGTTTCACTTTCCCAAAGCTGTTTACATTCCCATGCCCTCCCTCATTGCTGCTTCACCCATCCTCCCCCGATGCCCATCCCTCCTGCCCTCACTTCCCCAGGCATTGCTTGTTTTGGTTACTGCTAATTTTATCCAGAACAGTTTCGGTGCACGTGTCTTTTCCCTGGCTCTTGCCAGCCTGGTACTGTTCCTCCATGCAGGCAACAGCATCTTGGCAATCAGAATAGGAGACTGAGGAGTTGGAATCACCCTTTGTGAATTATGGAAACAAGGAAGGGCCATGCGTGATAAGCAGGATACAACACATCCTTGTCGTAGCCTGCTCAGATAAACAACTGATTCAGTTTGTTAAATGAACAGACCTGTGAATCTTTGAATAACGAATAGTGGATGCTTCCGTTCCGCTTCTGAACACAGGTGTAGGAAAGTAGGATCTGCATTCATGGTCACCTCCACTTTTTGCTGGTGTCATTTTTTTTTACTTACAAGCCTGACTGGGATCCTACTGATCAGGACCCCAGTCTCAGTGCTTCTTCCCTAAATTGGACATGGTGAGTACTTAGGTACACCCCAGATTGGCTACTGGTATACCCTTGTAAGTCCCTAGTACATGGTACTTAGGTACCCATTGCATAGGTTCACCAGGGGTCTCTCATGGGCTGTAGCTTATATTATGCCAACCATGAGAGACCACTCAAATTGTGACTACAGGCCTGCAATTGCAGCCTGTGTAGGCTGGTGCTAGCACCACTTACCCCAGATATATTTCCTTATATCTGGGGTCATTGCACTTAAAACCTATAAGTCACCCCTAAGGCAGGCCTTTCAATCTTGAAGGCAGGGTGCTCAGTTCAAAGTGTGAGGTTGCCCCTGCATGAGCAGGACACCCCTACAACCTTCGGAGTCCTTTCTCCCGGAGTGTAAGTGCATCAGCAATTAACAATACATAGAGTGGCTGTGTGTATTTACACGATGCCTAGCTCTAAACTGGCTGTAACGATCCCTGTCATGTTTGGTATCAAACATGTCGGACACATACTCCCAATATGTTGGAATCATATCCCATACCTTAAACGGTGTGGGAAGTGTGATTCCATGCACTGTAAAGCCCCACTGAGAGTCCCTCAGTGCTCTGCGTACCAATCTTCTAAACCCAGGCAGCAAACTATGACTGCTGCTGACCAGAAATACAATACCGACCTCCTGCTGCTGAGCCAAGCTCGAGCAGGGGAAGGCAGGAAAATAGGTTTCCAGTCACAGGGAGGTGTGACCACCTCCCAGACAGGACTTAGCTTATTGGAACAGGGTGGGGGTGCTTGCCAGTGCCACTAGACTGCTTTGCATACTTTAGTTGAAACCAGTTCAGGGAGCCGTTGGCTCCCGCTCTGGCGCGAAACTACACAAAGGACATGGGATTATCCTACTCACTGTCCAGCCCCTCCTCTGGGGGGGGACGCCTGATTTGTCCAAACCCTTTCCTTAGGGTACCTAAGCGGTCACCTGTGGGTGGGTCCCTAGATTCGTCGTGGGATAAGATTCAGATCTGAAACCACTTCAACTTCAACCATCTGGGCACTTTGAACTTCACTGAACTACGCTTTGGGAAACGAGACTGCAACTTGGAAGATTCCTGCTGCTCCTGGTCTCGTAGTCCTGCCAGTCTTCTACAACGTCTGTGCTTGTGCTCCATACAGGTTCTTCAGAAGGCATGTGGACATCCAAGGCACCAGAAGGACTCTCCCTGGGAGGGAAGGAGTCGCTCCCCTGCATCTGAATTGACTTGGCGTTGCCAAGGCATGTTGACTCTCTCCTCCAGAGATCTTCGGATTTTAAGAAGCTCCAGCCTCAAGCAGTTACCTCAGCCAAGATTTTCTCCTTCAGTGCATCCTTTGCACCATGGGCCTTCATCATTTGATGAGCTGCTCGAGGTCCTCTTGCTCCTCCTGTGCCTGCATCCTGTGGGTCCACTTGAGGGTCTTCTTTGGTTCCAGTGGGCTCACCTGCTTGCTCAGGCCTACTCTGACTTACCTGCTCATAGGGAGCCACTTAGACCGTGCTGGTTCCAACACTGCACCTTTTTCTATGACTAAATTGACTGCCGTTGCCAAGGCTTGTTGGTGCCCCTGCTCGACACTGACCCATTGGCTCTAGTCATCCAAAGTGGGCCAGCTTGTGAATGGCTCCTGCCTTTCGCAGCGTTGCCTGGTCAACACGGCTGCAACTATATAGGGCCCCATCAACTCTCCTACATCTCCAGCATCGGTGGGCATTCGTCTCCCGTGCCTCCTGGTCACTTCTGAGTGGCATAGACTCTGTCCCCTCTGCTTGCAGGTACCTCTCATCTTGAATCCACCATTTGTGTTCCACCGGACTCTTTCGCCTTCTTCGCCACTGAAGTCCTCCATTGTGGTCTATGGCGGTTTCTAACGACACTTCGCACCTATGCACCCGGCTTCCCTAGTGCAGGAATCCTTGTTCCTGGGATATCCACAGTTGGGCTGACTCTCCAACCTTCCATCTTCCACGGGGTGTCTTCAGGGTCCGCTGGGAAGGGTCTTTTTTCTTTAAAACTGCAACAGTGACTTACCCTTTGACTTGCATTGAGTACACGGTCATGTTCCCACTCTGAACACGACCTCCACGGGTTTCCTAGATACTCACCTTGGGTGGTTCCAAGGGTTCCTGACTCTTCTACGTCTTCTAGGTCAATTCTCAACTTAGGTCATGGTTCTCATTCTACTATTTCAGTATATGGTTTGGTCTCCCCCTGGAGACCACTGTGTATTTGTGCTTCTTACGTGTTCTATTTCCAAAGTATTTGTGTGTATTGTGTTTATATCTATGGGGAGGAGATATTGCAATATGTTAGTGAGTGTTTATAATTAATACATATTTTTTATAACTACACTGTGTGGTTCTTTTTGACTTAATCGATAACAATAAGATTACGTTCTGGTGAAACAAGCTGCTTCACAGTCCTTCTTGACTAAACCTGAAGGCTGCTCTCCACAGCTACCACTTAGATTATCTAAAACCACTAAAGTCGCCATAAAGGTTGTCTGGATTAGTGCAGGTGCTACAATTACAAAGGTGAGCACTATATACTAATCAGCCTCCTACAGTGGGCCTCAGTGTTTTACAGTTGTGAGGACATTTGTAAGGCCCTTAACATCCGAACACGAAAAATAATTTAAAAGGCACACACAGATCTATGTATTTTCTTTTTGCTCAAACTGATGGGTTTCCCATATTTAATTCATAAACATGTTTGTCCTCATTCGGATGAGATCAGATCATACAACTGAGTGTACTATTTAGGGTCTCCACCACTACAGACTACATAGAGTTGCAGTGTAGGAGAGAGACTCTTTATTTTGCCATTTCCTTACTGATATCCACTGGGACTACTTCTAGGGGGAACCGATCTCCACCTATGTGCTCTGGGCCTCTTTGTCTCGTGATCTGCCCTTCCTGCCCCCTCCACCCCCAACAACGGAAGTGACGTTTAGTGTCTGGAGGCGTTACATGGACCCTTTGAGGTGCAGGGTCATAAGCCACACAAAGCGAGCCCGCATTTCCGGTTATATTAAATATTTGAGAACTAATCGGAAAGATTACGAAAAGATTAATTTATGTGTTTCCGTTTTTCATATGAACTGCCAATGTGGTATGACTGCTATTTCCGGTGGACGTCGAGTGGATTTGAAAGCGGCCTGAAAGATCTAAATACCAGGTTCAGGTTCATAAACAGTACAGCCCTGGTAAGTCTGTTCTATTCCATTGTGAATCGCACATGGCGTTTATGTGTATCCTGCTTAATGCGGAACATTACAAGGTACAGGTTTACAAAACAAGACATACTGCAGTCAATAGCCTGCCAAGCCCTGTGCGGCTAATGCATATTTCAGACCTCTGCGTGTGAGTCTCTGCGCTGACATGGCCATAATGCTGTCTTCGCTGATTATGTCTCAACCTGGCCTCTGCACTCGTGCCATCTACATTCGGCGCACGTGCGCACTGCTCCTGGACAGCTGGCCCCCTGGGACGCGCGCCGCAAAGATGTCTGCGGCAGGCGGGAGGGCTGCGCGAGCCCATTGTGAGCCACAACCATTGCCAGGCACGGTTTAGCTGAATGTCAGGGCTGCGGATGCATTGGATTTTTCGGGAAGCCTTAAAGTAGAACAGCAAGACATGCCAAAGGACAGCGCCTGCTTTATGACTGGCATAACCTAGCTGTCTCTTGCCTCCGGGCTCACCACTCTTTCTAGGAGGCTGTGCAATGTCTTCAAACACCATTGATTTATTTTGGAGTGTGGTAACTCATCTTTGTTTCTCCTGCGGGCCCTGTTAATGACCTTTGCCCTGCGCAGGTCCTCCTTATCTCGCGGAAACACAAGCTTCAAGCCCTTCCCAGTGACAGGAGGGAAGATGTGATATACCTTGCAAATAGCTGAGAAGCATGGCAGGGAACGCAATCTCAGCAAGTCTTGGCAAAGGGAAGGGACAACATCTCTGTACTCAGAGGTCAAAGCTCAAGAGAGTCCACTAGGCCTAATGTCCACAGCGAGCCACTTCCTACCCAAGATCTTCTGAGGGGAGTTTCGCCTTCAAAACGCCCATAAAGCCAGTAAGGACAGGGCAGCACGAACTAAGATGAAATAAAGAGATTCAGGTATTCTCTAAGAAAATCCGGCAACAGCGTGCCTGTCAGCACCTTGTCAACTTAAAAAGCGCGAAGGGGCTCATATTCGCCACTGAATGGAAATAAAAAAGCGATGCATAACAACCCATAGGATCAAAAAGACAACTTTTTTGGACAACTCCATTACTTTTGAAAACGTTACTGTGAACAAACCTCATCCAGGGACACAATGACAAAGGGAAGGGAGAATAGAAATGGACGGGAGAGTAACAAAATCGATTGAGTGAAGGACGCAATGTGGAGAGACAAAAAGTGAGACATAGTGGAGAAAAATGACAAACAAGCATTTACAATGCAATGGTCTCGGCATTCTTAAAGTTAGAGCTATTGGCATTGCTCATGACATTATTTTTATTTATGTTTTTGTAAATAAATGGCATTGTCATTTACAATGCCAATAGCAGGGAAGGAGAGCAAGCACAACGAACAAGGGGGCAGGACGGCAAGCACAAGCAACAAGGGGGCAGGATAGCAAGCACAAGCAACGAGGGGGCAGGAGAGCAAGCACAACCAACGGGGGGGGGGGGGGCAGGAGAGCAAGCACAACCAACGAGGGGGGGGGGAGGAGAGCAAGCGCAACCAACAAGAGGGGGCAGGACAGCAAGCTCAACAAACGAGGGGGGGCATGAGAGCAAGCACAAGCAACGAGAGGGGGGCCGGAGAGCAAGCACAACCAAAGGGGGGGGGGGGGGCAGGAGAAGCGCAAGCAATGAGGGGGGGCAGGACAGCAAGCACAAGCAACGAGGGGGCAGGGGCAGGAGAGCAAGCACAAGCAACGAGCGGGGGGCAGGAGAGAAAGCACAAGCAACGAGGGGGCAGGACAGCAAGCACGAGGTGGCAGGAGAGCAAGCACAAGCAACGAGGGGGGGCAGGAGAGCAAGCACAACCAGCAAGGGGGGGCAGGAGAACAAACACAAGCAACGAGGGGGTGCAGGAGAGCAAGCACAACCAGCGAGGGGGGACAGGAGAGCAAGCACAACCAGTGAGGGGGGGGGCAGGATAGCAAGCACAACCAACGAGGGGGGGGGCAAGAGAGCAAGCACAACCAGCAAGGGGGGAGCAAGCACAACCAACGAGGGGGGGCAGGAGAGCAAGCACAACCAGCGAGTGGGGACAGGAGAGCAAGCACAAGCACCGAGGGGGCAGGACAGTAAGCACAAGCAACGAGGGGGCAGGACAGCAAGCACAAGGTGGCAGGAGAGCAAGCACAAGCAACGAGGGGGGGCAGGAGAGCAAGCACAACCAGCAAGGGGGGGCAGGAGAACAAACACAAGCAACGAGGGGGTGCAGGAGAGCAAGCACAACCAGCGAGGGGGGACAGGAGAGCAAGCACAACCAATGAGGGGGGGCAGGAGAGCAAGCACAACCAATGAGGGGGGCAGGAGAGCAAGCACAACCAGCGAGGGGGGGGCAGGAGAGCAAACACAAGCAACGAGGGGGTGGCAGGAGAGCAAGCACAACCAGTGAGGGGGTAGGAGAGCAAGCACAAGCAACAAGAGGGGGCAGGAGTGCAAGCACAACAAGCGACGGGGGGTAGGAGAGCAGGCACAACCAGAGAGGGGGGCAGGAGAGCAAGCACAACCAACGAGCGGGGGGGCAGGACAGCAAGCACAACCAACGAGCGGGGGGGCAGGACAGCAAGCAAAAGAAACGAGGGGGCAGGACAGCAAGCAAAAGCAACAAGGGGGCAGGGACAGGAGAGCAAGCAATGAGGGGGCAGGACAGCAAGCACAAGCAAGAGGGGGCAGGAGAGCAAGCACAACCAGCAAGGGGGGGCAGGAGAACAAACACAAGCAACGAGGGGGTGCAGGAGAGCAAGCACAACCAGCGAGGGTGGGGCAGGAGAGCAAGCACAACCAGTGAGGGGGGGGGCAGGATAGCAAGCACAACCAACGAGGGGGGGGCAAGAGAGCAAGCACAACCAGCAAGGGGGGAGCAAGCACAACCAACGAGGGGGGGCAGGAGAGCAAGCACAACCAGCGAGTGGGGACAGGAGAGCAAGCACAAGCACCGAGGGGGCAGGACAGTAAGCACAAGCAACGAGGGGGCAGGACAGCAAGCACAAGGTGGCAGGAGAGCAAGCACAAGCAACGAGGGGGGGCAGGAGAGCAAGCACAACCAGCAAGGGGGGGCAGGAGAACAAACACAAGCAACGAGGGGGTGCAGGAGAGCAAGCACAACCAGCGAGGGGGGACAGGAGAGCAAGCACAACCAATGAGGGGGGGCAGGAGAGCAAGCACAACCAATGAGGGGGGCAGGAGAGCAAGCACAACCAGCGAGGGGGGGGCAGGAGAGCAAACACAAGCAACGAGGGGGTGGCAGGAGAGCAAGCACAACCAGTGAGGGGGTAGGAGAGCAAGCACAAGCAACAAGAGGGGGCAGGAGTGCAAGCACAACAAGCGACGGGGGGTAGGAGAGCAGGCACAACCAGAGAGGGGGGCAGGAGAGCAAGCACAACCAACGAGCGGGGGGGCAGGACAGCAAGCACAACCAACGAGCGGGGGGGCAGGACAGCAAGCAAAAGAAACGAGGGGGCAGGACAGCAAGCAAAAGCAACAAGGGGGCAGGGACAGGAGAGCAAGCAATGAGGGGGCAGGACAGCAAGCACAAGCAAGAGGGGGCAGGAGAGCAAGCACAACCAGCAAGGGGGGGCAGGAGAACAAACACAAGCAACGAGGGGGTGCAGGAGAGCAAGCACAACCAGCGAGGGTGGGGCAGGAGAGCAAGCACAACCAGTGAGGGGGGGGGCAGGATAGCAAGCACAACCAACGAGGGGGGGGCAAGAGAGCAAGCACAACCAGCAAGGGGGGAGCAAGCACAACCAACGAGGGGGGGCAGGAGAGCAAGCACAACCAGCGAGTGGGGACAGGAGAGCAAGCACAAGCACCGAGGGGGCAGGACAGTAAGCACAAGCAACGAGGGGGCAGGACAGCAAGCACAAGGTGGCAGGAGAGCAAGCACAAGCAACGAGGGGGGCAGGAGAGCAAGCACAACCAGCAAGGGGGGGCAGGAGAACAAACACAAGCAACGAGGGGGTGCAGGAGAGCAAGCACAACCAGCGAGGGGGGACAGGAGAGCAAGCACAACCAATGAGGGGGGGCAGGAGAGCAAGCACAACCAATGAGGGGGGCAGGAGAGCAAGCACAACCAGCGAGGGGGGGGGCAGGAGAGCAAACACAAGCAACGAGGGGGTGGCAGGAGAGCAAGCACAACCAGTGAGGGGGCAGGAGAGCAAGCACAAGCAACGAGAGGGGGCAGGAGTGCAAGCACAACAAGCGACGGGGGGTAGGAGAGCAGGCACAACCAGAGAGGGGGGGCAGGAGAGCAAGCACAACCAACGAGCGGGGGGGCAGGACAGCAAGCACAACCAACGAGCGGGGGGGCAGGACAGCAAGCAAAAGAAACGAGGGGGCAGGACAGCAAGCAAAAGCAACAAGGGGGCAGGGACAGGAGAGCAAGCAATGAGGGGGCAGGACAGCAAGCACAAGCAACGAGGGGGCAGGAGAGCAAGCACAAGCAACGAGGGGGCAGAGGCAGGAGAGAAAGCGCAAGCAACGAGGGGGCAGGGGCAGAAGTGCAAGCACAAGCAACGAGGGGGCAGGGGCAGGAGAGCAAGCAATGAGGGGGCAGGACAGCAAGCACAAGCAACGAGGGGCAGGAGAGCAAGCACAAGCAACGAGGGGGCAGAGGCAGGAGAGAAAGCGCAAGCAATGAAGGGGTAGGGGCAGAAGAGCAAGCACAAGCAACGAGGGGGCAGGGGCAGGAGAGCAAGCACAAGCAACGGGGGGCAGGAGAGCAAGCACAACCAGGGGGGGCAGAGGCAGGAGAGCAAGCACAAACAACGAGGGGGCAGAGGCAGGAGAGCAAGCACAAGCAACGAGGGGGCAGAGGCAGGAGAGCAAGCACAAGCAACGAGGGGGTCGGGGCAGAAGAGCAAGCACAAGCAACGAGGGGGCAGGGGCAGGAGAGCAAGCACAAGCAATGGGGGGCAGGAGAGCAAGCACAACCAATGAGGGGGGGCAGGAGAGCAAGCACAACAAGCGAGGGGGGGGGGCAAGAGAGCAAAAACAACCAACGAGGGGGTGGGGGGAGGAGAGCAAGCACAACCAACGAGGGGGCAGGACAGCAAGCACAACCACCGAGGGGGGGCAAGAGAGCAAGCACAACCAACGAGGGGGCGGGAGCAGGAGAGCAAGCACAACCAAGGAGGGGGCAGGACAGCAAGCACAAGCAACGAAGGGGCAGGACAGCAAGTACGAGGTGGCAGGAGAGCAAGCACAAGCAACGAGGGGGCAGGACAGCAAGCACAAGCAACAAGAGGGCAGGGGCAGGGAAGCAAGCACAAGCAACGAGGGGCAGGGGCAGGAGAGCAAGCACAAGCAACGAGGGGGCAGAGGCAGGAGATCAAGCACAACCATCGAGGCGGCGGGGGCAGAAGAGCAAGCACAACCAACGAGGGGGCAGGACAGCAAGCACAACCAACAAGGGGGGGCAGGAGAGCAAGCACAACCAACGAGGGGGCAGGGGCGGGAGATCAAGCACAACCAACGAGGGGGCAGGACAGCAAGCACAAGCACCGAGGGGGCAGGACAGCAAGCACAAGGTGACAGGAGAGAAAGCACAAGCAATGAGGGAGCAGGACAGCAAGCACAAGCAACGAGGGGGCAGGGGCAGGAGAGCAAGCACAAGCAACAAGAGGGCAGAGGTAGGAGAGCAAGCACAAGCAACAAGGGGGCAGGGGCAGGAGAGCAAGCACAAGCAACGAGGGGGCAGGGGCAGGAGAGCAAGCACAAGCAACGACGGGTGGGGGCAGGAGAGCAAGCACAAGCAACGAGGAGGCAGGGGCAGGAGAGCAAGCACAAACAACGAGGGGGCAGGAGAGCAAGCACAAGCAACGAGGGGGGACAGGAGAGCAAGCACAACCAATGGGTGGCAGGAGAGCAAGCACAACCAACGAGGGAGGGGCAGGAGAGCAAGCACAACCAAAGAGGGGGGGCAGGAGAGCAAGCACAACAAGCGAGGGGGGGCAGGAGAGCAAGGACAACCAATGAGGGGGGCAGGAGAGCAAGCACAAGCAACGAGCGGGCGGGGGTTGGAGAGCAAGCACAACCAACGAGGGGGCAGGACAGCAAGCACAAGCAACAAGGGGACAGGACAGCAAGCACAAGCAACGAAGGGGAAGTACAGCAAGCATGAGGTGACAGGAGAGCAAGCACAAGCAACGAGGGGGTGGCAGGAGAGCAAGCACAACCAGCGAGGGGGGCAGGAGAGCAAGCACAACCAACGAGGGGGGGCAGGAGAGCAAGCACAACCAACCAGGGGGGGTGCAGGAGAGCAAGCACAACCAGCGAGGGGGGGAGGGGGCAGGAGAACAAGCACAACCAGCGAGGGGGGGCAGGAGAGCAAGCACAACCAGCGAGGGGGGCAGAAGAGCAAGCACAAGCAACGAGGGAGGTAGGACAGCAAGCACAAGCAACAAGAGGGCAGGACAGCAAGCATAAGCAACGAGGGGGCAGGACAGCAAGCGCAAGCAATGAGGAGGCAGGACAGCAAGCACAACCAAAGAGGGGGCAGGACAGCAAGCACAACGAACAAGGGTGGGCAGGACAGCAAGCACAAGCAACGAGGGTGGGGCAGCAGAGCAAGCACAACCAACGAGGGGGGGCAGGAGAGCAAGCACAACCAACGAGGGGGGGCAGGATAGTAAGCACAAGCAACGAGGGGGGGCGCAGGACAGCAAGCAGAAGCAACGAGGGGGCAGGGGAGCAAGCAGAAGCAACGAGGGGGCAGGAGAGCAAGCACAAGCAACGAGAGGGGGCAGGAGTGCAAGCACAACAAGCGACGGGGGGTAGGAGAGCAGGCACAACCAGAGAGGGGGGCAGGAGAGCAAGCACAACCAACGAGCGGGGGGGCAGGACAGCAAGCACAACCAACGAGCGGGGGGGGCAGGACAGCAAGCAAAAGAAACGAGGGGGCAGGACAGCAAGCAAAAGCAACAAGGGGGCAGGGACAGGAGAGCAAGCAATGAGGGGGCAGGACAGCAAGCACAAGCAAGAGGGGGCAGGAGAGCAAGCACCAGCAGCAAGGGGGGGGCAGGAGAACAAACACAAGCAACGAGGGGGTGCAGGAGAGCAAGCACAACCAGCGAGGGTGGGGCAGGAGAGCAAGCACAACCAGTGAGGGGGGGGGCAGGATAGCAAGCACAACCAACGAGGGGGGGGCAAGAGAGCAAGCACAACCAGCAAGGGGGGAGCAAGCACAACCAACGAGGGGGGGCAGGAGAGCAAGCACAACCAGCGAGTGGGGACAGGAGAGCAAGCACAAGCACCGAGGGGGCAGGACAGTAAGCACAAGCAACGAGGGGGCAGGACAACAAGCACAAGGTGGCAGGAGAGCAAGCACAAGCAACGAGGGGGGCAGGAGAGCAAGCACAACCAGCAAGGGGGGCAGGAGAACAAACACAAGCAACGAGGGGGTGCAGGAGAGCAAGCACAACCAGCGAGGGGGGACAGGAGAGCAAGCACAACCAATGAGGGGGGCAGGAGAGCAAGCACAACCAATGAGGGGGGCAGGAGAGCAAGCAAAACCAGCGAGGGGGGGGGCAGGAGAGCAAACACAAGCAACGAGGGGGTGGCAGGAGAGCAAGCACAACCAGTGAGGGGGCAGGAGAGCAAGCACAAGCAACGAGAGGGGGCAGGAGTGCAAGCACAACAAGCGACGGGGGGTAGGAGAGCAGGCACAACCAGAGAGGGGGGGCAGGAGAGCAAGCACAACCAACGAGCGGGGGGGCAGGACAGCAAGCACAACCAACGAGCGGGGGGGCAGGACAGCAAGCAAAAGAAACGAGGGGGCAGGACAGCAAGCAAAAGCAACAAGGGGGCAGGGACAGGAGAGCAAGCAATGAGGGGGCAGGACAGCAAGCACAAGCAACGAGGGGGCAGGAGAGCAAGCACAAGCAACGAGGGGGCAGAGGCAGGAGAGAAAGCGCAAGCAACGAGGGGGCAGGGGCAGAAGTGCAAGCACAAGCAACGAGGGGGCAGGGGCAGGAGAGCAAGCAATGAGGGGGCAGGACAGCAAGCACAAGCAACGAGGGGGCAGGAGAGCAAGCACAAGCAACGAGGGGGCAGAGGCAGGAGAGAAAGCGCAAGCAATGAAGGGGTAGGGGCAGAAGAGCAAGCACAAGCAACGAGGGGGCAGGGGCAGGAGAGCAAGCACAAGCAACGGGGGGCAGGAGAGCAAGCACAACCAGGGGGGGCAGAGGCAGGAGAGCAAGCACAAACAACGAGGGGGCAGAGGCAGGAGAGCAAGCACAAGCAACGAGGGGGCAGAGGCAGGAGAGCAAGCACAAGCAACGAGGGGGTCGGGGCAGAAGAGCAAGCGCAAGCAACGAGGGGGCAGGGGCAGGAGAGCAAGCACAAGCAACGGGGGGCAGGAGAGCAAGCACAACCAATGAGGGGGGGCAGGAGAGCAAGCACAACAAGCGAGGGGGGGGCAAGAGAGCAAAAACAACCAACGAGGGGGTGGGGGGAGGAGAGCAAGCACAACCAGCGAGGGGGGACAGGAGAGCAAGCACAACCAATGAGGGGGGCAGGAGAGCAAGCACAACCAATGAGGGGGGCAGGAGAGCAAGCAAAACCAGCGAGGGGGGGGGCAGGAGAGCAAACACAAGCAACGAGGGGGTGGCAGGAGAGCAAGCACAACCAGTGAGGGGGCAGGAGAGCAAGCACAAGCAACGAGAGGGGGCAGGAGTGCAAGCACAACAAGCGACGGGGGGTAGGAGAGCAGGCACAACCAGAGAGGGGGGGCAGGAGAGCAAGCACAACCAACGAGCGGGGGGGCAGGACAGCAAGCACAACCAACGAGCGGGGGGGCAGGACAGCAAGCAAAAGAAACGAGGGGGCAGGACAGCAAGCAAAAGCAACAAGGGGGCAGGGACAGGAGAGCAAGCAATGAGGGGGCAGGACAGCAAGCACAAGCAACGAGGGGGCAGGAGAGCAAGCACAAGCAACGAGGGGGCAGAGGCAGGAGAGAAAGCGCAAGCAACGAGGGGGCAGGGGCAGAAGTGCAAGCACAAGCAACGAGGGGGCAGGGGCAGGAGAGCAAGCAATGAGGGGGCAGGACAGCAAGCACAAGCAACGAGGGGGCAGGAGAGCAAGCACAAGCAACGAGGGGGCAGAGGCAGGAGAGAAAGCGCAAGCAATGAAGGGGTAGGGGCAGAAGAGCAAGCACAAGCAACGAGGGGGCAGGGGCAGGAGAGCAAGCACAAGCAACGGGGGGCAGGAGAGCAAGCACAACCAGGGGGGGCAGAGGCAGGAGAGCAAGCACAAACAACGAGGGGGCAGAGGCAGGAGAGCAAGCACAAGCAACGAGGGGGCAGAGGCAGGAGAGCAAGCACAAGCAACGAGGGGGTCGGGGCAGAAGAGCAAGCGCAAGCAACGAGGGGGCAGGGGCAGGAGAGCAAGCACAAGCAACGGGGGGCAGGAGAGCAAGCACAACCAATGAGGGGGGGCAGGAGAGCAAGCACAACAAGCGAGGGGGGGGCAAGAGAGCAAAAACAACCAACGAGGGGGTGGGGGGAGGAGAGCAAGCACAACCAACAATGGGGCAGGACAGCAAGCACAACCAACGAGGGGGGGCAAGAGAGCAAGCACAACCAACGAGGGGGCGGGAGCAGGAGAGCAAGCACAACCAAGGAGGGTGCAGGACAGCAAGCACAAGCAACGAAGGGGCAGGACAGCAAGTACGAGGTGGCAGGAGAGCAAGCACAAGCAACGAGGGGGCAGGACAGCAAGCACAAGCAACGAGAGGGCAGGGGCAGGGAAGCAAGCACAAGCAACGAGGGGCAGGGGCAGGAGAGCAAGCACAAGCAACGAGGGGGCAGAGGCAGGAGATCAAGCACAACCATCGATGCGGCGGGGGCAGAAGAGCAAGCACAACCAACGAGGGGGCAGGACAGCAAGCACAACCAACAAGGGGGGGCAGGAGAGCAAGCACAACCAACGAGGGGGCAGGGGCGGGAGATCAAGCACAACCAACGAGGGGGCAGGACAGCAAGCACAAGCACCGAGGGGGCAGGACAGCAAGCACGAGGTGACAGGAGAGAAAGCAAAAGCAATGAGGGAGCAGGACAGCAAGCACAAGCAACGAGGGGGCAGGGGCAGGAGAGCAAGCACAAGCAACAAGAGGGCAGAGGTAGGAGAGCAAGCACAAGCAACAAGGGGGCAGGGGCAGGAGAGCAAGCACAAGCAACGAGGGGGCAGGGGCAGGAGATCAAGCACAAGCAACGACGGGTGGGGGCAGGAGAGCAAGCACAAGCAACGAGGAGGCAGGGGCAGGAGAGCAAGCACAAACAACGAGGGGGCAGGAGAGCAAGCACAAGCAACGAGGGGGGACAGGAGAGCAAGCACAACCAATGGGTGGCAGGAGAGCAAGCACAACCAACGAGGGAGGGGCAGGAAAGCAAGCACAACCAAAGAGGGGGGGCAGGAGAGCAAGCACAACAAGCGAGGGGGGGCAGGAGAGCAAGGACAACCAATGAGGGGGGCAGGAGAGCAAGCACAAGCAACGAGCGGGCGGGGGTTGGAGAGCAAGCACAACCAACGAGGGGGCAGGACAGCAAGCACAAGCAACAAGGGAACAGGACAGCAAGCACAAGCAACGAAGGGGAAGTACAGCAAGCATGAGGTGACAGGAGAGCAAGCACAAGCAACGAGGGGGTGGCAGGAGAGCAAGCACAACCAGCGAGGGGGGCAGGAGAGCAAGCACAACCAACGAGGGGGGGCAGGAGAGCAAGCACAACCAACCAGAACCAGGGGGGGTGCAGGAGAGCAAGCACAACCAGCGAGGGGGGGAGGGGGCAGGAGAGCAAGCACAACCAGCGAGGGGGGGCAGGAGAGCAAGCACAACCAGCGAGGGGGGCAGAAGAGCAAGCACAAGCAACGAGGGAGGTAGGACAGCAAGCACAAGCAACAAGGGGGCAGGACAGCAAGCATAAGCAACGAGGGGGCAGGACAGCAAGCGCAAGCAATGAGGAGGCAGGACAGCAAGCACAACCAACGAGGGGGCAGGACAGCAAGCACAACGAACAAGGGTGGGCAGGACAGCAAGCACAAGCAACGAGGGTGGGGCAGCAGAGCAAGCACAACCAACGAGGGGGGGCAGGAGAGCAAGCACAACCAACGAGGGGGGGCAGGATAGTAAGCACAAGCAACGAGGGGGGGCGCAGGACAGCAAGCAGAAGCAACGAGGGGGCAGGGGAGCAAGCAGAAGCAACGAGGGGGCAGGATAGCAAGCACAACCAACGAGGGGGCAGGACAGCAAGCACAACGAACAAGGGCGGGCAGGACAGCAAGCACAAGCAATGAGGGGTGTCAGGAGAGCAAGCACAACCAACGAGGGGGGGGCAAGAGAGCAAGCACAAGCAACGAGGGGGCAGGAAAGCAAGTACAAGCAACGAGGGGGCAGGGGCAGGGGAGCAAGCACAATCATCCAGGGGCAGGGGCAGGAGAGCAAGCAAAAGCAACGGGGGCAGAGGCAGGAGAGCAAGCACAACCAATGAGGCGGCGGGGGCAGGAGAGCAAGTAAAACCAACGAGGGGGCAGTACAGCGAGCACAACCAACAAGGGGGGGCAGGAGAGCAAGCACAACCAACGAGGGGGCAGGGGCAGGAGAGCAAGCACAAGCAACGGGGGGCAGGAGAGCAAGCACAACCAGGGGGGGCAGAGGCAGGAGAGCAAGCACAAACAACGAGGGGGCAGAGGCAGGAGAGCAAGCACAAGCAACGAGGGGGCAGAGGCAGGAGAGCAAGCACAAGCAACGAGGGGGTCGGGGCAGAAGAGCAAGCACAAGCAACGAGGGGGCAGGGGCAGGAGAGCAACCACAAGCAACGGGGGGCAGGAGAGCAAGCACAACCAATGAGGGGGGGGCAGGAGAGCAAGCACAACAAGCGAGGGGGGGGGCAAGAGAGCAAAAACAACCAACGAGGGGGTGGGGGGAGGAGAGCAAACACAACCAACGAGGGGGCAGGACAGCAAGCACAACCAACGAGGGGGGGCAAGAGAGCAAGCACAACCAACGAGGGGGCGGGAGCAGGAGAGCAAGCACAACCAAGGAGGGGGCAGGACAGCAAGCACAAGCAACGAAGGGGCAGGACAGCAAGTACGAGGTGGCAGGAGAGCAAGCACAAGCAACGAGGGGGCAGGACAGCAAGCACAAGCAACGAGAGGGCAGGGGCAGGGAAGCAAGCACAAGCAACGAGGGGCAGGGGCAGGAGAGCAAGCACAAGCAACGAGGGGGCAGAGGCAGGAGATCAAGCACAACCATCGAGGCGGCGGGGGCAGAAGAGCAAGCACAACCAACGAGGGGGCAGGACAGCAAGCACAACCAACAAGGGGGGGCAGGAGAGCAAGCACAACCAACGAGGGGGCAGGGGCGGGAGATCAAGCACAACCAACGAGGGGGTAGGACAGCAAGCACAAGCACCGAGGGGGCAGGACAGCAAGCACGAGGTGACAGGAGAGAAAGCACAAGCAATGAGGGAGCAGGACAGCAAGCACAAGCAACGAGGGGGCAGGGGCAGGAGAGCAAGCACAAGCAACAAGAGGGCAGAGGTAGGAGAGCAAGCACAAGCAACAAGGGGGCAGGGGCAGGAGAGCAAGCACAAGCAACGAGGGGGCAGGGGCAGGAGAGCAAGCACAAGCAACGACGGGTGGGGGCAGGAGAGCAAGCACAAGCAACGAGGAGGCAGGGGCAGGAGAGCAAGCACAAACAACGAGGGGGCAGGAGAGCAAGCACAAGCAACGAGGGGGGACAGGAGAGCAAGCGCAACCAATGGGTGGCAGGAGAGCAAGCACAACCAACGAGGGAGGGGCAGGAGAGCAAGCACAACCAAAGAGGGGGGGCAGGAGAGCAAGCACAACAAGCGAGGGGGGGCAGGAGAGCAAGGACAACCAATGAGGGGGGCAGGAGAGCAAGCACAAGCAACGAGCGGGCGGGGGTTGGACAGCAAGCACAACCAACGAGGGGGCAGGACAGCAAGCACAAGCAACAAGGGGACAGGACAGCAAGCATAAGCAACGAAGGGGAAGTACAGCAAGCATGAGGTGACAGGAGAGCAAGCACAAGCAACAAGGGGGTGGCAGGAGAGCAAGCACAACCAGCGAGGGGGGCAGGAGAGCAAGCACAACCAACGAGGGGGGGCAGGAGAGCAAGCACAACCAACCAGGGGGGGTGCAGGAGAGCAAGCACAACCAGCGAGGAGGGGAGGGGGCAGGAGAGCAAGCACAACCAGCGAGGGGGGGCAGGAGAGCAAGCACAACCAGCGAGGGGGGCAGAAGAGCAAGCACAAGCAACGAGGGAGGTAGGACAGCAAGCACAAGCAACAAGGGGGCAGGACAGCAAGCATAAGCAACGAGGGGGCAGGACAGCAAGCACAAGCAATGAGGAGGCAGGACAGCAAGCACAACCAACGAGGGGGCAGGACAGCAAGCACAAGCAACGAGGGTGGGGCAGCAGAGCAAGCACAACCAACGAGGGGGGGCAGGAGAGCAAGCACAACCAACAAGGGGGGGGCAGGATAGTAAGCACAAGCAACGAGGGGGGGCGCAGGACAGCAAGCAGAAGCAACGAGGGGGCAGGGGAGCAAGCAGAAGCAGCGAGGGGGCAGGATAGCAAGCACAACCAACGAGGGGGCAGGACAGCAAGCACAACGAACAAGGGCGGGCAGGATAGCAAGCACAAGCAATGAGGGGTGGCAGGAGAGCAAGCACAACCAACGAGGGGGGGGCAAGAGAGCAAGCACAAGCAACGAGGGGGCAGGAAAGCAAGCACAAGCAACGAGGGGGCAGGGGAGCAAGCACAATCATCGAGGGGCAGGGGCAGGAGAGCAAGCAAAAGCAACGGGGGGCAGGGGCAGGAGAGCAAGCACAACCAATGAGGCGGCGGGGGCAGGAGAGCAAGTACAACCAACGAGGGGGCAGTACAGCGAGCACAACCAACAAGGGGGGGCAGGAGAGCAAGCACAACCAACGAGGGGGCAGGGGCAGGAGATCAAGTACAACCAACGAGGGGGCAGGACAGCAAGCACAAGCAACGAGGGGGCAGGGCAGCAAGCATGAGGTGGCAGGAGAGAAAGCACAAGCAACGAGGGAGCAGGACAGCAAGCACAAGCAACGAGGGGGCAGGGGCAGGAGAGCAAGCACAAGCAACAAGGGGGCAGAGGTAGGAGAGCAAGCACAAGCAACGAGGGGGCAGGGGCAGGAGAGCAAGCACAAGCAATGAGGGGGCAGGGGCAGGAGAGCAAGCACAAGCAACAAGGGGTGGGGGGCAGGAAAGCAAGCACAAGCAACGAGGAGGCAGGGGCAGGAGAGCAAGCACAAGCAATGAGAGGGCAGGGGCAGGAGAGCAAGCACAAGCAACGAGGGGGGACAGGAGAGCAAGCACAACCAATGGGTGGCAGGAGAGCAAGCACAACCAACGAGGGAGGGGGCAGGAGAGCAAGCACAACAAGCGAGGGGGGGCAGGAGAGCAAGCACAACCAATGAGGGGGGCAGGAGAGCAAGCACAAGCAACGAGGGTGCGGGGGCAGGAGAGCAAGCACAACCAATGAGGGGGCAGGACAGCAAGCACAAGCAACAAGGGGACAGGACAGCAAGCACAAGCAACAAAGGGGAAGGACAGCAAGCATGAGGTGGCAGGAGAGCAAGCACAAACAACAAGGGGGTGGCAGGAGAGCAAGCACAACCAACGAGGGGGGGCAGGAGAGCAAGCACAACCAATGAGGGGGGCAGGAGAGCAAGCACAACCAACCAGGAGGGGTGCCGGAGAGCAAGCACAACCAGCGAGGGGGGGCAGGAGAGCAAGCACAACCAGCAAGGGGGGCAGGAGAGCAAGCACAACCAGCGAGGGGGCAGGAGAGCAATCCCAACCAGCAGGGGGGGCAGGAGAGCAAGCACAACCAACGAGGGGTGGTAGGACAGCAAGCACAAGCAACGAGGGGGCAGGACAGCAAGCATAAGCAACGAGTGGGCAGGACAGCAAGCACAAGCAACGAGGGGGCAGGGGAGCAAGCACAAGCAACGAGGGGACAGGACAGCAAGCACCACCAACGAAGGGGCAGGACAGCAAGCACAAGCAACAAGGGTGGGGCAGGAGAGCAAGCACTACCAATGAGGGGAGGCAGGAGAGCAAGCACAACCAACGAGGGGGGGGGGCAGGAGAGTAAGCACAACCAACTAGGGGTGGCGCAGGACAGCAAGCACAAGCAACGAGGGGGCAGGGGAGCAAGCACAAGCAACAAGGGGGCAGGATAGCAAGTACAACCAATGAGGGGGCAGGACAGCAAGCACAACGAACAAGGGCGGGCAGGACAGCAAGCACAAGCAATGAGGGGGGGCAGGAGAGCAAGCACAACCAATGAGGGGGGGCAAGAGAGCAAGCACAGCAAGGGGGCAGACGCACAACGGGGGGCCAGAGGCAAGAACACAGGTACAATCAGGGAAGAGAGGCAAGAAAAGCGAGCACTCACCGGAGGACTCAGCAGCTTCTTGACTTCTTCCGGCGGCGGACGGGCAGGAATGGCTTCAGGAAAGCGCAGCCATTTTCGCATTCGGGCGTGGTTTTTGTTCTCTCCTCTTCCCATTGACTGGAATGTAAAATTCCAGCAATGGGAAGAGGAGAGAGAAAAAAAGAGAAAAAACGTCAAAAACAACCCCGAATCCGGTCTTGAACGGAGTGATGCCCCTCTCCTCCAATGGCTGGCCTCCGTTTAGGGTTCAACCCCCCATACTGTAAACATAAAATCTCGGCTGCGCGACACTGCTGCGCAGTGTAGATAAGGTAGCAAAGGCCCAAGGGTTTCAAGGCTTTGGACAACACTTAAATAAGTATGATTAATTGGTAGATGGAGACACACTTGAAGCTCTGGACCTCTTGGGCTTCAGGTTAGAAAAACTGGTTTAAGAAGTTGTAAGTGTGATCTCCACATGAAATTAATTCAGTTTGCCAGGATTAATATCCGTTTTTTCCAGCTCGTAATATGGAGGACAGAGACATTTCTGTTTGCAGCAAGATTTCTTTATTTTGATTCATACAGCAAGGACAGCCGACACGTGTTTCGCCCCCTCTTGGCGATTTGCGCCGAGCTTTCTCAAGGCTGTTAAAGAGGAATGAGAGAGAATGTTTTAAAATAATGTGGTCTAAGAGCAGTTGACCCCAAGAAGAACCAAAAGAACACCAGGTGTGCGGAAGTGCTTAGAATAGTTCTGTGATGCTATATCACCTTAAAGATCCGGTATCCGTGCTTAGAGCAAGTGATAGTGCCTAAATAAAGTGCAGTGATTTGGAGAATTTCCAAAGAACCACGAAAAATAAGATTCAGAAAAACAGTGTAGATGTGTTATAAGTATGATTTTTTTTAAAAAGAGCAGCAGGATTAGGTGAGCGTAAAGGAAATGAAAGAGAGAATGTCACTCTATTCAGTTAGTCAAACAAGGGAATCCCAAAGTATTGAAGTAAATAAAGATGAAGGAATAAAGCAAAGAATAGTCTGGTCAATAAAATACAATCATAGTACCTAAATAGGTTAAGTCTCGTAGGAAAATCTCGTTTCAAGATGTGTACAGTGTCCGAAGTATAAAAATATAAATCTTCAGTAGTAAAACATTTCCTGTTAATTTAAACGGAACAATTCATTAGTGCAATTGTGTTGACATCTAATCTTATATATAGCATGTTAATTAAAACATTATGTCAGGCAGGCTTTCAATATATAAAAAACAATGTATCCAAAAAAGACAGGTTTCCAACCGAGATACCCGGATTCATGCTGTCAATTCATAGGGTTATGCCATCTATATTGCAAAAACCATATTTACCTCATTTCAGCAGTATCTGATTCGTTATATTCTAAGAGGCACACTAGAGTGGGCTGGCCTAGACACTGACGCGGCTGGCCACGCCCTCGGGGCAGGCAGGGGCGGGTTTACGCCCGCCCTGAAGACGGATAAAAAGGGACGCAAGACCAGAAGGCATCCTCTTGTTCCTGTGCTCTGAAGCTGCACCTCCTCGCTGCACGTGAGCTCGAGACGGAACGAAGAGCCAATTTTGAGCGTTGTAATCTTTCTTTTGTCTTACAGATACTCTGTCGGAGAAATGCCCAAGAAAGGCGGGAAGAGAATGACGACTGAACAGATGGTTCGGGTCCTCATGAAGGAGATGACTGAGCTGAAGAAGCGGGTGGCGGAGAGAGACGGGGAAGGGGGGCCGGAGCGTCCGTCGGCTGGAGCAGCTCCAGGAGGAAGAGCCAAGAGGCCAAGGAGGGGACCAGCTAGGGGAGACGCCCCGGTTCCCTGTACCCCGCTCGAAGCGCCAACCCCAGTACCGGCGGAGGGGATTCCGATTCCTGTGGTGGTCACCCCGGTGTCCAATGAGGATATGCCGCCCGAGCTGGCAGCACAACTTGCAGCGTGGTTGGGCGACAGTAGTGAGGGCGCCACGGCTGCCGAGGCCCAGGCGCTGATGAAGCAATTGCGCGAGAAACGGGATGCAGCGAAGGTGTCCGCGCCGGCTGCAGTAGTTGACAAGCCACAAGGGACGATTGCGACCGCAGATGCAGCGTCCGGTGCAGGTAAGCGGCCATTGCCGATTGCGAGGGATGAGTCAGCACCCTCTCGTAGAGAAAGGTTGGGTCAACATGTGCCTTTGGCAATTAAGGAGAAGATTTGGGCGGGGGAATATGTGAACATCTTCTCGTTGCTTGTTGATCATTATGAGGTGGAGCATGTTAAGGGTCAGAAAGATCTTATGCATCCGAGTGTTTGGCGCGCAAAAATGGCCGCCTTTAAAGTAAATGAGACTATCGGCAATTGGGGCAATGCATGGGGAATTTTTACGTCGATCTTGGGGGAACGTAGGCCCGAGTTGCTTTCCGAGTTGCCGACCTATCAGTCACGAATCATGGGGTACTCGACATCACACCAGGGTAACCATTGGTTCTGCTACGATAATCTTTTTAGAAAGGCAAAAGAGCATAATAAAAGCTTAACCTGGGATTGTTATGATTCTTTGACATGGGATAAAATGAAGGAGACAGGTATGTTAAAAATGCCATTGGTAGGAAGTAATGTTGGCGAATCCTCCCGCCAATATGGGGGGACGCCCTTTCGGTCAGGTACGAGTACCGACGATTACTCGAGACCTGCCGGCAATACAGGAAAAAGGGGTTTCTGCTTCAATTTCAACAGAGGTAAATGTACCAGGCCCCAGGGATCGTGTAAATTTAAACATGAATGTAGTGGGTGCGGGTCGTCCCATCCTGAGTCCACGTGCAGAGCCAAAACGGGTGATAACGGGGGGAGAGGAGGCGCCAAACAGGTCTAACGTAGTCCGAGGGGCGCCTTTACCTACCCCGATTGATACCTTGGCGATGATTCCCTGGCTCAGTGAATACCCGGATCGTACTTCTGCTGGGGTGCTGCGGAACGGATTTTCGTATGGTTTCCGCATCCCGGTAGGGGACTTTCAGGGTGTGGAGAAGTGTAAAAATCAACTTTCCGTCCTGCAGCATACGACCGTGGTTCAGGATAAGATCCGGAAAGAGGTTACTCGAGGTCGGGTCGCCGGCCCGTTTAGTGTACCCCCGGTCCAGAATTTTGTTTGTTCTCCTTTAGGGGTGGTCCCCAAGAAGGACCCAGGTGAGTTCCGACTGATTCATAATTTGTCAGCTCCACGTGGTCTTTCTGTAAACGATGCAATAGATCCAGAAGTGTGTTCGGTGCGGTACGCATCCTTCGATGAGGCCGTAGCCATTTTGAATCGCCTGGGGCCCGGGGCGCTGATGGCGAAGTCAGATATCGAGTCAGCGTTCCGGTTGCTCCCGGTACACCCAGACGACCAGCGTCTCCTAGGTTTCATGTTTCAGGGTTATTATTACATGGATAGGTGTATGCCGATGGGGTGCTCTATATCTTGTGCCTATTTCGAGAAATTCAGTAGTTTTCTACAATGGGTCTTCACAAAGAAGACGGGTTTCCAACATGTAATGCATTACCTTGATGATTTTCTGTTCCTTGGGGCAGCCGGGGATCTCGAATGTGGCCGGGCCTTGGCCGAATTTTGTGTATTAATGAAGCAGTTTGGTGTGCCATTGGCACCAGGTAAGACGGTGGGTCCTGCGACTTGCCTCGAGTTTCTGGGGATCGAGTTAGACTCCAGAGAGGGTTGTTTTCGTTTGCCAACTGACAAAGTGTGGAAGTTCAGGGCAGCCCTGCAAGTGTGTCTAAATGGATCTAAAGTTACGCTGCATCAATTACAGCAGTTGGTGGGACAGTTGAATTTTGCCCTGAGAGTTATACCGAGGGCCCGCCCCTTTTCTCGTTCAATTGCCCAAGCTATGGTCGGCCTAAAGGAGGGCCATCATCGCACGAGACTATCGGCTGAGGTCCGCCAGGACGTGCGTATTTGGTTAGCATTTCTGGCGGACTTTAATGGTCGAGTCATCTGGAACAAACCAGCCGTGTCCTCTGAAGAGCTGGGGCTATGGACAGATTCAGCAGGTAGCATAGGTTTTGGGGCCATCTTCGGCACAAAATGGTCGGCACAAAGGTGGCCGACATGGTGGCATGACAATGGTCTGACAAGTAATATTGCTTTCCTGCAACTTTTCCCCATTTTGGTGGCCCTGAGAACCTGGCCAGAAGGGTTCAAAGATCACTCTGTGATATTTTGGTCTGACAATATGACCGTGGTCGAGTGCATCAATAGTCAGGCAGCACGATGTAAACTGATTTTAAGACTGCTCAAAGAAATTGTTTTACTGTGTATGCAACTGAATGTGCTATTCAGAGCAAAACATGTCCCAGGGGTAATGAATCAGGCGGCTGATGCACTGTCTCGTTTTCATATGCAGGCTTTCTCGGGTTTCCTTCCCTCAGCGGACCCAGAGCCGGCACCCTTTCCCGAAGCTCTCTGGTCTCTCGGTGCCCCGAACTTCGTCACCTCGTGGGAGAGAGTCTAGCACCAAGGACGAGGAAGGCATATGAAGGGGCGTTTCGGTCCTATTTAGCCTTTTTGGGGACTGATAGAGAGAGGCTTTGGGGCCACGAGGAATGGGTAGTGAATTTTCTGATGTCCTTACGTAGGGCTGGGAAATCGGTGGCTACGGCCCAGAGGCATCGTGCTGCTATTTCCTTTGTTGCCAGGGCTCATAGTATCCAGGACCCGACAGCGTCTTTCGTTGTACAGAAAGCGCTGCGTGGGTGGCAACGCCTTGAGGGTCGCAGAGTAGATGAGAGGCGCCCGATAGGTTTGGATAGGTTGGCCCAGTTGTTGGCTACACTCCCTGCCACATGTTCATCTCAGTTTGAGGCGGTGTTGTTCCGAGCCGCTTTTACGCTAGCATTTCACGGGGCGATGCGGGTAAGCGAACTGGTGGCAAGGAACAAACAGGATGTGGCAGGGGGTTTGTGCCAAGAACACGTTCAGATCAGAGGAGAGGCAATGACTGTCTCCTTTGTCAGGTCCAAGACCGATCAAGACGGGATGGGTGACTGCATAATCATACGCAGGATTCCCGGGTCCTCCATGTGTCCGGTAAAGTGTTTAGAAGATTACCTAGCACGAAGGGTGGCATTATGGGGGGGGACCTTGTTGAGACACGCGGACGCCACCCCACTGATGAAATTTCAGTTTCAGCGGGTGCTTGCGATGTCAATTGCCGCTGCGGGCTTGAACCCGGGCGAGTTTGGGACCCATTCCTTTCGGATAGGGGCTGCTACGGAAGCTACAGCCAGGGGTCTTAATGTTGAACAAGTGAAACGAGTGGGGCGTTGGTCCTCCAATTGTTATAAGAGGTATGTGCGGTTGCACATGTTGTAAAGCTGTAATGATGTACTCACGCCTCTTGTTTTTGTTTGGTTTTCAGTTGCGCAAGCCTACGAGGCGGGGCGGACTATGCAGTCGACCCAACACCGATTCAGCGGTCAGACATCACCGGCTGTGAAAAAGGAGGTGTGGGTCGTGGGCCACTCATACGTGAGGCGTGCCGCGGACGTATTCAAAGCAGGTGACATGATTCACGTAGCTGGGGAATACGGGTACAGGGTGTCCTTCTACGGAAGAGGGGGTCTCTGTATTGACCAGTTTCAAGCATTTTTTGAGGATTTGTTAGGGCGGACGAGGTCACCGCCGTCTATAGTCATAGTACATTTAGGGGGCAATGATTTGGTCAACACCGGTAGACGACTTCTCCTGGAGGCAATGCTTTCCACTGTAAGTTGGTTGGCGAGGAGAGTTCCGGGGTGCACAATTGCGTGGTCCCATATGATCCCACGAAAGGTGTGGCGGGGGGCTATTTCTATTCCTGCTTTGAATCAGTCTGTTAGAAAGCTTAATAACAAAGTGAGTAGGTTGTTCCGTTCCGGGACATTGCATTCTATTCCGCATGGCTGTATTAATGATGACAGTATGTATTCGGGGGATGGTGTGCATTTGTCTCGGGTGGGGAATGAGTTACTCATAGGAGACTTCTTAGCATGGTTAAAAACGTTAAAGCATGACCTTTAGGTAGGAGCTTTTTGGGGGGTCCGGATAGCCGGTCAACTATCCGGCCTGTGGCGGTAAGGTCATGATCGGTGAGCAGTAATTGGAAGATCCCTATGAGTGGGCGTCACCCAACACGGATGGGAGCGCTCGGGAGAGGTGGCCTTTGGCCCCTCAACGGGGAGGCGGTCCCTTCTAAGGATGGGTCGCCGAAAGAAAAAGGAAAGGCGGTCAAGGCCCCTTCCTGTGTAGGAGGGGTTACAGCCCCCTCCTGGGGAATTTCCCGGGGCCAGTGACGTCTGCGACGGCAGATGTGGTAAGTTGTGTGGGGTTTGGGGGGAGGTCTACGCTACCTTCTAGATACTCACACGAGTCCTCGAACGACCTTTAAGTGGCGTCGAGTTTATTGGGGCCCCCGTCAAGTCAAGGGAAATTGGTAGTTGCACTTGAGGTACGCCTCAGTGCTGTCGCCCCTCCCAAGTGGGGGGGGGGTATTTCTGGTTAGGGATCTTGACACCGGTTACGACCTTGCCGTTGGCCCTTAAACGTTAGGATGTACAATTTCAATATTTCAAGAAAATGTTTTGTAGGTTGTTAGTTCGGCTAGGAGAACCTCTGTATTAGAGAATCTGTTAAGGTTAGCCAAACATCGCAATGTGGTAATGAAATTGTACATTAATATGAAACTGTTTAATGTTTTAATTTTTTGTTTTAATAAATACGGCCGGGGAGGGTCACTCCCTCCCTCTTCCAAAAACTTCAAGAACTGTTTCCGGTTTCCCTCCTTTGGGGATTGTGTTGAGAGGGGGTGGCGGGTATCTCAGCCATATGGAAAGGGGCGACCACTCGGTCCCCCCGAACGTATGGCAGAGTACCTCGATCCCCCCGGGAAGCCATTTTGGGCGGGAGGCGCGTCTCGGCTGGTATGCCCGAAGCGGCGTAGCCGGGGCGCGCTCTTTCCCGCCCTAGAGTGGGCTGGCCTAGACACTGACGCGGCTGGCCACGCCCTCGGGGCAGGCAGGGGCGGGTTTACGCCCGCCCTGAAGACGGATAAAAAGGGACGCAAGACCAGAAGGCATCCTCTTGTTCCTGTGCTCTGAAGCTGCACCTCCTCGCTGCACGTGAGCTCGAGACGGAACGAAGAGCCAATTTTGACCCACCCACCAGCCCCTGAAGACAGCCAGTTGTTTGTAATAAAATGGATCGATAATTCTATTTCGTTTACAGGTTGTGGTATTATCGTGTTGATATTGAGTGTGTAATAAAGTTGGTCGATTTTTATGTATGTTTTGTGATTAAAGAAATTCGGTTTTTAGTGTCCATTTATAAGCATGCTTATTTTGGTCATAGTGGCCAATGTATTGTTGGTTTAGTTAGCATTGTCGTATTTATTTTGGTCGGGCGGTAAGGTCATGATCGGTGAGCAGTAATTGGAAGATCCCTATGAGTGGGCGTCACCCAACACGGATGGGAGCGCTCGGGAGAGGTGGCCTTTGGCCCCTCAACGGGGAGGCGGTCCCTTCTAAGGATGGGTCGCCGAAAGAAAAAGGAAAGGCGGTCAAGGCCCCTTCCTGTGTAGGAGGGGTTACAGCCCCCTCCTGGGGAATTTCCCGGGGCCAGTGACGTCTGTGCGACGGCAGATGTGGTAAGTTGTGTGGGGTTTGGGGGGAGGTCTACGCTACCTTCTAGATACTCACACGAGTCCTCGAACGACCTTTAAGTGGCGTCGAGTTTATTGGGGCCCCCGTCAAGTCAAGGGAAATTGGTAGTTGCACTTGAGGTACGCCTCAGTGCTGTCGCCCCTCCCAAGTGGGGGGGGGTATTTCTGGTTAGGGATCTTGACACCGGTTACGACCTTGCCGTTGGCCCTTAAACGTTAGGATGTACAATTTCAATATTTCAAGAAAATGTTTTGTAGGTTGTTAGTTCGGCTAGGAGAACCTCAGTATTAGAGAATCTGTTAAGGTTAGCCAAACATCGCAATGTGGTAATGAAATTGTACATTAATATGAAACTGTTTAATGTTTTAATTTTTTGTTTTAATAAATACGGCCGGGGAGGGTCACTCCCTCCCTCTTCCAAAAACTTCAAGAACTGTTTCCGGTTTCCCTCCTTTGGGGATTGTGTTGAGAGGGGGTGGCGGGTATCTCAGCCATATGGGAGAAAGAAAAAGAAAAGTTGAGTTATAGATGGATAGACAGAAATACAGAGAGCTAGAAAATTAGACAGATAGTTGCACTTGGTGATAGTGGAGGTGACATGAGGGAATAGAAAAAGGGGTAATGGAAGAGAAGGGATCTTTATGTTTTTCTGTAAGAGAGAGCGATGTGGCAGAGCATTCCTAGGAGATGAATTGAAAGGATTAATTTGAGTGAATTCATGTAACGTTTCTAGATCCAACTCAAGTCTCTCCCCACAATACAAAAGCCATTAAGTACCAAGCTGTATAAAACGCCCAGGCACATCACTTGCAGAAAGGCTTCTGGGTGACACCTAAAAGAGGAAACCTTGCCCAATTCTGATGTGTACGACTGTGGATGCATTGCTACAATTTTCCAGGGAATTTGGCTGTCACCTAAGGGTAGGTGGCAGCAACAAAGGATCTTATGGTGACCCAGAAAGCCACTGGTTCAAGAGTGAGCAAGTACTTCAGGGGAATAAAGTGAAGTGAGGAGGAACTTCAGTGACCCTATGGTTATCATGAGCCTGCAGGGTCTAATATGGATGTGAACTTCAGGGACGTATGTAATGAGCAGGGCGCTTGTGTACCTCAGAGTGACCATGAGCCAGAGGGAACTGAGGGTGAACAGTGGCCTAGCGGCAAGCAAGAACATAAGGGACATGAGATTGAGCTATTGTTTCAAGGAAATGGAGGTAAACCTGTGCTTCTGCTAGATTAGGCCTGTTAATGCTTACGCAGTGCCTTGTATAAGTTAGCATTTGCTGCAACATTTTATGTTTAGACACCATTTTAAAGACAATCAAAACTAATGTTTGCTATTTCTGAGAAATGCCCTTTGCTGTATTTTGTTTCTACAATGAAGAGCTGTTAATGACAGTGAATAGCTTTCCCACTCTATAGAGGCCCATTCCCACTTGTCTGGTAGCCTTATCGCAGTACTGGGTCCAACAGCCTTGGACTGTGCTATGTTTCGCGAGCAGTAGCCTTATTTTTGTATTTTACTGTCCAGCTGCATTAGCCTGGAAAATTCGACTGTGGGCGTGTTTTTGCTAAACATGAAATGTACATAACGTATCTCTATGTTTGCTGATATTCAGTTTCCTCTGTACCACTCCTAGAGACTGTGCAGACAGAGCTCTGCTCTGAGTGTATACAAATAAACAGTTATTGGTGTATATTCTCCACTGTCCATCCAACTCTTCATTTGGTATGGAAGGCTGAGAGGTGGTCTACTAGTGACCCAGGTGACCCCAAGCGGGTCACTTCCTGCAGTTGGCGCCCAAACAGGTACTCCTACTGGTTATTGACCTATCCTCTTTCTCGGGTGGAGGGGCGGCACGCTTGACCTTTACCGCGCCGCAGCGGTTAACGCACATTCCGGACGGATCACCTCGTCCCGGCCGCGCAAGCTGAAGCGGCCAGGGGCGGAAGAACACACATGCCAGTTTCACGCAGCTGACGGAGACTGTGAAGGGGAGCAGCATTAACGGACTGGGGTGCCGGTTTGAGGCTGCCCCCCTTACATCAAGGGCCATCAGAGCACTGAGACCGACGAGGCTGCCTGAATTCAAAATGGCGCCCGACGCTCTCGCCCACTGAGTCTTCTGAGTGAAATGAAGGGCTCTGACCTGCCTGGGGGCGAACCAAGCATCCTTTGAGTCGGTGAGTGGTGGGTGGAACCCCCCCCAATGTGACCTGTAGTTGGGGAGTGAGTGCGGTGCCCCCCGCCACTGAAGCCCTCTCAGTTGCATGCCTGACCCTAAGATGGCAGATTTCTAGATCGCCTGGAACCCGAGTGGTGATCAGCCCGCACCAGCCAACGACCCACAGAGACACGCAGTACATTCCCCGTGGGCCCACATAGTATAAGGGGACACACAGATCTGAGCGCCCTGGCTACTCAACCCACCCACTGACGAGTAAGCATGGGCAAATTTTGCGGATCTCGGGTTTGCGGATTTTGCGGATTTGCGAACTCGCAATCCGCAAAATCCGCGAATTCTCGCGAATTTGCGGATTTTTTTTTATGTTCGCACGGGTTTCTGCAAGTTTGCGAGGGTTTTGTACAATTTCGCAAATTGCAAAATTGTACAAAACGCGTGCGAACTTGCAGCAACCCGTGCGAACACAATAATATGAAGAGAAAGAAGCTCCTGGTCACAGGAACAGCACGGGGATTGCGCTCATGAAAGTCAAGGATGCAAAGGCCTCTACCCAGCATCACAGCTGACTTTCCACGGTAGATTTGGGAAGAGGCACACCTGTCCAGCCTCGAAGACGCTCATGATTGTTTTTGGGCTAATGAATGAGTCACTGAATTTGAGCATCAACTAGTTCGAGCGACCATGTGTGTGTTACTATGCAATCGCCCCGAAGGGCGCAGGGGTGTCTTGAGTGAGCTGTCCATCATAGTGGGTGAATGGCGGGAAGACGGTGCAAACCGCGAGTGTGTGCGCGGGGCCAAACGTGCGGGGCTTCCATGCGAGTTCACATGCCTCTTGTGTGCATAAAAGGTCAGAGAAAGATCAGTTCAGCAGATGAAGAGAAAAAGCTCCTGGTCACAGGAACAGCACGGGTATTGCGCTCGTGAAAGTCAAGGATGCAAAAGCCTCTATCCAGCACCGCAGCTGATGTTCCACGGTAGATTTGGGAAGAAGGCACACCTGCCTCGACGACGAATGAGTCACAGGAAGGGTCACAGGAAGGGCATGTTGTAAATATTTTAGGATGGCGCCGGCAAGCTGCCAGCGCCATCCTAAAATACTTACTAAATTAGCTTCAACAGGAAGCTCTAATAGATAAAATAAAGCAGGTGCGAGCACCTGCTTTATTTTATCTATTAGAGCTTCCTGTTGAAGCTAACTTAGTAACTATTTTAGGATGGCGCTGGCAGCTTGCCGGCGCCATCCTAAAATAGTTACAACAGGCCAGGCTTGAACTTTTGCCCCCGGAAAAATCCGCCGCTCGCGGATTTGCGGATTTTCGGTAAATTCGCGGGAGTTCGCGGATTGCGAATTTACCGAAAATCCGCAAAATCCGCGAGCGGAACGGATTTTCCGCCCATGCTTACTGACGAGGACAGTGAGCGAGGCAGGAAGGGGGGCTACAACGCCCACGGCGACGGGACCCACTACGTGACACCTCCAGAGCACACCTCAGGGCGCGGACCAGGGGACTCAACTCCAGCTTGAAGCCCTGAGGAACCTACCTGGACCAACAAAGCAGACAGGGGGCAGTGCTCTGGGTCACCCCCTTGGCTGTCACCTACCCAGCCAGACCTTGGAGATAGTTCTCCTCGTCTCTACCCCTACCTCTGATCCCTTACCTCACCCCTCTTCCTCCCATGCCACATTCGTCTTGTATCATGTTCCTTTGTAACATTGCTATTTGTTTGTCTTGTTTGAGTATTCATCACCATGCTCCAGTAACTGTTTGTAACCATGTAACTTTTAACGAACTGCCTACCCTCTACCCCTCCCCGATCTACAACTCTCCACTTTCCTGCTTCTGACCTCTGCCCTCACCTGTCCTGGCCCTAGTACCCACCCTGTTTACCTGTGAATTTTCCCACGTCATTTGAGATCTAGCTATTTTGTCTGATGCCCAATGGAGCTACATAGTTTAGCTATAGGGGAGACAGGTCGGGGATTCCCTCCTTGGACGTCACCTACCCAGTCAGGCTTTAGCCAGGCTTCCTTTCGTCTCTCCTGTCGTCTCTTCCCGCACCCTCCCTCCCTTTATGGCTCTCCTTCTCTCCTCTCTCAATGTATTGAGACTGAACTATTTTGTTTGATGCCCAATGGAGCTACTTGGTGTAGCTATAGGGGAGATGGCCTGTGGACTCCCTCCTTGGTCGTCACCTACCCAGTCGGCCTTTAGACAGACTTCATTTTGTCTCTCCTTGTTGTCTCTTCCCCTATCCTCCCTTTCTCACCTTCCCTTTCTCCTCCCCTCTACACTCCATTTATTTTGCCCTCCATGTTCTTTAAATGTTTCCCATTGAAACCTAGCTATTTGGCCAAAGCCTGATGGAGCTACCTGATAGCTATAGAGGAGAGGGGTTTTGGGACTTCCCCCTCGACTGTCACCTACCCAGCCGGACTTTGGGCAGACTTTCCTTCATCTTTCTGCCGTATCTCCCTCCCACCCCTTTACCCTTACCCGCTTCCCCTCTACACTTCACTTATCTCGTTTTCTATGCTCTTGTAATTGTTTGTCTAGCAACTGATGTAAATTGGAACTGATGTAATCTTGTAATTTTGTGGAACCTCATGTAAAGCGCTCTGATACCTCCGGGTCTAGCCAGCGCTATATAAAACTCTTAAAATAAAAAACAAAAATAAATAAGGACGAGAACATCATCAGGTCAGATTGACAGCTCAGGGATACCTGCAGGAAGAGTTACTGTTACTCGCAGCTGCTGCCTTTGTCCCACCAGCGGGTGCCTCGACAAATGGTCATCCCGACTGGGGTCCTGAACGGCAAACCCTGATCTGACTGTTTGATCCAAAGAATTGGCAGTAAATGACTGGTTTCTTTGTACTTCGGATATCAGGTGAGTCTGTTTTGGTTTTATGTGGATGTCGTACCACTGTGATTTGATTTTGTTTTGTTATTTGGATTGTTTTGGTAAAAAGTGTTTGGAAATACTTTGCCAGGTAAAATAACTATTGTTTTTTTATTCCTTTGCAACGCCTGGTTTTAGTTTGTTTTGTGGTTGTTGTTCTACTGATGCATGGATGGCCGAATTCCAACCTGCACCTCCTGAGGGCAGTCCTAATAATGATATGTATGTGAAACATGGCTTTGGCCCTATTATGTTCAGTACAGTGTGGCACAAATATACAAGGGACAGCATTGAGGTACAGTGGCCTTTCACAGGCTCTTTTGATGAACAAAAGATGGGATTTCTGCAGAAACAGTTGGTGAAAAGACATAGACGACAATCTATGTTTGACTCTCTTCGTACTTGGCATAAAGAGGCCAAGCAGAGATGATTGAAAATGGACAGAGATGCCAGAAACAGAAAGATTCAAACACTTACACAAAAGGCTGTAACTTATACAGAAAAACAGGAGACAGGAATAGGACATAAAGATAGGAGATTTTGGTTGCACATTGATAAGATTTATGTGGCTAGGGAGGATGGAGATACTTTTATGGATGCCTTGTTAGAAACTCGACCTCCGCCACCATATGTCCCAGAAAGTGTTTATCCTGTTATTCCCCGCCAGAAACCACAGGCATCAGGTACATCTGACCCTACGATTGTTACACCTACTGCTTCAGTTAGCGGGCCCCCTGCTCCTCCTCTTTCATTACACTCTTTAACTGTTGCAATACCTACCAATCCTGCCCCAGAAATTCACCCACCATCGTCCTTAATACCTGACAATCCAGCGCGTTGCTCCGGAGATACAGATCTCACTGGACTCAGAGAATGGTCAGGTCTGCTAATGCAATCCAGGGTGGGAGATAGAGAGAAAAATGAAGTACCGGACCAGGTGATAAAATGGGCTCATAACACAATTTATAGTCTTACAGATGTCTGGCAGGTAATGCAAGACTAGGAACCCTTTCTGCAACAACATGCTCTCAAACATTTGTCCTCCACCTTGATTGACCTTTGGCACATACACATTAAAATGGAAGCCCCCAGAATATTATATAGAAACATCTCAACATTGTTGATGCATAGAGATAGATTGCATGTTAGAAGCCTCACCAAAATAACTTAATTGCCAATGCAAGAAGTTCACCCAACTTACCTTCCAGATATTCCTGCAATAACGGATCAGCATAGAAAGGTTACCACACAGGCTGTGCCTGCTCGCTTTCAGGAACAATGGGTTTATAGTCCAAGGAAGAGAAGTGAGGTTGTGGCCCGTAAGGGTACGCTACCCGACCCTAGGAAAAATCCCACTGCTTACTATAATGAATTGACAGAGGCTGCTTCCTCTACTGAGAAGACCCTTGCTTATATCGAGATCTTTTTTGTTTACTAGTTCCAGTTGATATTTGGCAACAAGTACTTACCCAAGACCATGTTGCTGAGTTAGGTGGAATGTGGGACACCATTAAAGGTTGGGACAGAGATAGGAAGACAGGAGATAAACCATGTGCTGAGTTCCTTGCCTTGCCTGGCCGTATAATTGTATACATGCATACTCTTATTCCGCCTAAGAAAGTTAGTTGGAATAGATTGACAGCCTGTCGGCAGAAGAAAGACAAGAATGTGTCTGACTGTTTCACTAGGTATGAGGAAACATTCTTGGATTACAGTGGGCAGGATATGTCTACAGAAGGAGGTGTCGGTTTATTTGTTGATAGGTCTGCCGCCAATCTCCTTCCTAAAGTAATGTACAGGATTTAGGCGACTAAGAGCACTTGGTCTACGTCTTCTCCCTCTGTGATTTTAAATATGGCCCAATATTATGAGCATTGGGATAATGAAGAGAAAAAATATGTCAAAAAGCATAAAGAGTTGAAGACCAAAGTATTATTGCAACAAGCATATTGAGGTGACACAAGGGGACTGGGACCCCAAACCACAGCTTCCTCATACTAGACAGCCTCCGGCTACACCTTTGGGGCAGAATCAGTGTGCGTAGCCTGTGCCTCGTGCTTTTTCAAAAAGTTTCATCCACTATAGGATGAGGTTCCGGAAACAGGGGTCGTGGGACTAATTGACATCAACATACTTCTGCCCCTGTAGACTGTTCAGACAATTATTTTTATGATGCTAGAAACAGGCAGTACTACAATGATGATTATGATATTGATGACGTGACGGGATGTCTTACAGCTAGGACAGCCAGGGACAGGGTACGGGACCAGTTCAGATACCTGTAGATCAATGTGGCCCTTATGTCAAGGTAGATCTGCAAGGATCTCATAAGGAGTTTTTGGTTGATACTGGTGACACAAAAAGCTCTATTGCCCGACACCTGGTCCCTGGGGCTCCCCTCTCTGTCCAGAATAATGTTTTAGTGAGGTTTGCAGGAGTACCGGTTATAAGCCCCATCTCACGCCCCCTTACTTTTACCATTGGTCATTTTACTGTGGATTCTTCATTTCTTTTAACATTTAATTGTGGTGAGAATTTGATGAGTCTGAACTTACCTAAGAAATTGCATGCTACCATTTACTGTTCCCCAGACAGTGTTTCGATTACAATGTGTCTGGATGTAGATACTAGACAGTGTCTATCTAAAGATGCCGCCCTTCCACCTGAAATTGATCAAGTATCCCCTACGTTGTCAGCCACTAGTGATACCAATGTAGGTCTATTGCATATATCCCCAGTTTCCATACAGGTTAAGGATAACCACTTTCCTCAGTATAAAATACCACAGGCAGGAGAACGAGCCCTTCTTTAAATAGTTAATGGTTTAATACGTAAGGGAGTTGTTGAGGAGACTACAGGTAATGTACAGGTAATGTATGTAATAGTCCTATTTTCCTGTCCTGAAAAGAACACTTTCAGATTCCTCTGATGAAGATGATGAGGTATATCGTTTTGTGATTGATTTGCAAGAAGTTAATATAATAATAGTCCCGCAAATTCCCAGTGGTTCCTGACATCAATCCACTTTTGACAATGATTCCATCTACTGCTAAGTTCTTTTCTGGTATTGATTTGAAGAATACATTCTTCAGTCTTCCTAGCCACCCTGATAGCAGGTATTTGTTTGGATTTATCTAAGCTGGCAAAAGCTTTTACTTCTGTCATGCTCCTCAAGGCTATGCTGAAAGTCCTAGTATTGATAGTCAAGCATTGAAAGGTCCGTTAGATTCACTGTCCAGGTAATGCATTGGTCCAATATGTTGATTTGTTAATTGCTTCTGTCACGAAACAAGGTTGTAAGGATAGTATGGTGAAATTATTGTTACATTTGGCCCATCATGGACACCAGGTACTCCTTTAGAAGTTTACGATTGTCGACAGGAGGTCACCTATTTAGGTCACCTATTGTCGAAGGAGAGTAGAAGGTTAATGCCAGAATGCATTAGTACCATCGTTAAAATGCCCCTTCTGAAAACTCAAAAAGATATGCTCATTTTTATGGGCATTACTTCGCCAGTGGATCCCTAACTACTCTCTATTATTCAAACCTTTGCTTGCATTAACAATGAAAGACGTGCATGAGCCTCTGCCTTGGACGCCTGATTGTCAGCATTCTTTCGCGCAACTAAAAACTGCGCTTTGCTCTGCTCCAATGCTAGGTACCCCTGACTATAAGAAACCTTTTGTGCTTTATGTACACGGGTTGGCTGGTTGTTCCCTTTCTGTTTTGCCTCAAAGGTTTGGTGATAGACAGAGACCTTGCAGTTATTTTTCTGCTGTGCTTGCCCCTGTCTCAAGAGCCCTCCTGAGCTGTCTGTGAGTGGTGGTGGCTGTGGCCATTTCCATCAGACAATCATCTGGACTCATACTTGATATTGATCTCACAGTTATGGTAACTCATGCTGTGGATACACTTTTGAATAAAACAAGGGCACATCACTTCACCAGTGCACCTCTTACTGGTTATGAACTGACATTGTTTGCTAAGCATATTACAATACAAAGATGTGCTACTGTGAATCCAGCCATGTTACTGGCCCTCCCTTCCAAAAGTGATGCTGTCGACAAGCTTGGCTGTTTTTTGGGACAGAGGGAGAGATGAAGGTACTGGTAGAAGTGACTGATATTCCCTTATCTGATCCCCCAAGGAGAACTATATGTGAATGGCTCTTGTTTTAAATGACCAGATGGCACAACTACTGCCACTTATGCTATTACTACTTTGCGCACAGTGGTGGAAACATCATGAGTCCCTTATCAGTCTGCCCAGGTGGCAGAACTTGTGGCTCTTATACGAGCCTGCAAATTGAGTGAGTGTTTGGTTGTCAATATCTACACAGACAGCCAGTACGCATTTTGAATCACACATAATTTAAGGCGATTGTGTCTGGGGAGAGGGTTCCTTACTTCTCATGGCACCAAGATCCAGAGCAGACATCTTATACAGCGGTTATTATCTGCTTTAACACTCCCCAAGAAAATGGCGATCATTAAGTGCAGTGCACATTGTAATGTAACAGATGATGTAAGTAGAGGGAATGCGTTTGCAAATCAGACAGCTAAGGAAACTGCAAGAGCAAGATGAAGAGAATGTTTGTTGCAGGTCCAGCTAGATGGGTTCCTGAGAACACCATGTTTAAAAATACGGTTGAGAGTGTCAAAGAGATACAAAGTGAGGCAATGGTAGAAGAACTAGCGATATGGCAGGAAAGTACGGCACAATTAAATGATGAAGGGTGTTGGATTGACAAGTCTGGAGAACAGAAATGGATGTTACCTGATGCATATGTGCTTCCTGTGGTTACTATGACTCATGGCTCAGCTCATATTAGTGCAAAAGGTATTTGTAAATTATTGGCTCCAGTTCGGTGCAGTGATAACGTTTTTAGAACGGCTAAACATTTAGTTAAGAATTGTATGTTTTGTATGATACACAATCCAGGGAAGAGTACCCCTACACCATCCATCGATTTTGCATCACCTACAGTTCCCTTTGAAGTCCTCAAATGGACTTTATTGAGTTGGAATATTGCAATAATCTCAAGTATGTCCTAGTGGTTATTTGCACGTTCAGTAAATTGGATGAGGAGTCAATACAGCTACCACAACGGCAACGGTACTCCTTAAAGAGTATTTTCCTCGTTTTGGTATGCCCCAAATTATCTGGAGTGATAACAGATCTCATTTTAATGGGAAAGTGATTAGATTAGTGTGTGAAGGCTTGCATATGAAACAGAAATGTCATGCTGCCAATCATCCACAGTCAGCTGGTTTGTTCGAGAAGTACAATGGTACTCTCAAAGTGAAATTGGAAAAAACTCAAGAGACAATAGAGATGAAATGGCCAGATGCTCTCCCGTTAGCTCTTTTGTCAGCTAGAACGACAGCAGCACATTCTACAACTGGTTTGTCTCCTTTTGAAATCGTCTTCGGCGCCCTGCAAATATCTGGGGCGTCCCTCGTCCGAAGCGATTTTCTGACATTGAATATCCTGTATTGCTTGAGTATCTTGGACAATTGATAGAAAGTTTGCATTCCAGTCACCAACAGGTGTGAGAGTCTCTTCCTCCTAAACCAGAGGGGCCTGGCCACAACATCCAACCTGGAGATTACGTCTTAGTACGTAATTTTGAGAGGAAGAAAAGTTTGGAGTCCCGATGGAAAGGTCATCCACAGTCACGGGTTTGTTCGAGAAGTACAATGGTACTCTCAAAATGAAATTGGCAAACATTCAAGAGACAACAGAGTTGAAATGGCCCGATGCTCTCCAATTAGCTCTTTTGTCAGCTAGAACTACAGCACATTCTACAACTGGTTTGTCTCCTTTTGAAATCGTCTTCGGCGCCCAGCAAATATCTGGGGCATTCCTCGTCCGAAGTGATTTTCTGACATTGAATATCCTGTATTGCTTGAGTATCTTGGACAATTGATAGACAGTTTGCGTTCCCGTCACCAACAAGGGTGAGAGTCCCTACCTCTTAAACCAGAGGGGCCTGGCCACAACATCCAGCCTGGAGATTACGTCCTAGTACGTAATTTTGAGACGAAGAACAGTTTGGAGTCCCGATGGAAAGGTCCTGAGCAAGCTCTGTTGGTGACACAGATGGCTGTTAAGGTTGCTGGTTGAAAGAACTGGGTGCACTCCACCCACTTCCAAAGGGTATCTTTGCTTCTGCTATTCGACCAGTGGGCCAAGGAGGGAATAGGAGATGTTAAATGTGAGCAAGTGCCCAGATTTGTCCCATTCAGTGATGCACAACTAATCTGGACACAAACAGAGAAGGAGAATAGACGTTCCAGGCTGTCCCACTAGAAATACGAACTATCCAGGATCCTCTGTTCAGTGATCACACAGTGCCTGGGGCTGCCATGAACAATTTGCGTCCTCGGCCGTTGGCTACTGAATCTAAGGAGAAAAAAGATTAGGGATTGACTGTACAAGACAGGCAATGCTGAGTAGCAGAATTGGAACAAGTGAAAATTCTACATTTGCCTTGTTTTTGTTGTTTGAACATTAGTTAGCAAAAAAAGTATACTCTTAGGACAGACCAACCTCCACCGCCGGTGGTCAAGAGCGCCAACTGATTGATGGACAATAGGAGCCTGTGCCAGTGAGGCTCTGACGGACACTGGGAACTTTTATATTTTCTTGCATTTTTCTCTTTTAAATTCACTATGCATCCTTTTGACAGGAAGGTTACCGAGGAGGAGCAGTCAATTGTCATTGTACAACGTAATGTGATTTAGTCAAAGCAGAGTAAAATAACATGTGTTGCTATCTTGATACTGGTTATAATAATACTATGTGGGGGTGTTGTGGGTTTTGGAGGATGCATACAGTGTACCCACAGGTAGTACAGGCAAAACTATTTTCCCAGGACGCAATGAAAGGGCTGTCCCGGGTAATGTGTTTGTTGAGACACATAAGAGGTTCTTTGGGAATGGGGCCGCCTGTTATACCACTCAACCTGTCACTAGCCTTTGGATGGCATATCCCTTGTCACTTGAGAATTATCCCTTGTCACTTGTGAATTATACGTATACCCGACCGCCCCAATTCGCAGAAGTAAGGGGAGTGTTTGGATTTGGTTATCCTGGACTATGTCTGTATCATAAAAAGCCACAAGAAACGGGTTACCCAGGTTGTGATAACAATACATATTGTGATAATTTCCACATGGAAGTGCAGAATATAACATTAGTGGTTTGGCATTACACAGAATTGATAGTACCCTGGGAGGCTGGTTATTATCCTGCTTGTTGTCTCATAGTGAATAGCACGGACACTTCATTGTACATTAATTGTTTCCGGGATAATATTGTTCAGAGATACAGTCCCCTTGGTGAATAAAGCTGATTCAAGCACATTGGGAATGAACTCTAGATACTCCACACTGAATTATGAGGGACCGATATATGCACACCCAGGGTTCTTTTTTCTGTCTAATGGGTCTTATTCCACTGTCCACAATGGTACTAATGATGTAGCACTTGGGGTGGTGTTGCATATGCTCGACCCAGATCTAGAAGGGTGAAAAGGACCTTAGCAAAAGAATTCTGTGAAGGAGTTACAGATTTAGAAGTAAATAGCTATAGTAATGGAATTACATTTGGTTACATCCTTTCCTCCAAATTTACATTGGGTGGTACTGCCATGGCCAGGGGCGAGAAAGCTAGGGAATATTTTGGATGTAAGCTACAAATTCTATCCAATACCACAGTAGCAGCTTTGCTCGATATCACTCCCCAGTTAGAAAGCATGCAGGTGTATTCAGAACAGACTAGATGTACAGTGGTCGGTGACCAATGTGTGGTTGGTATAAAAAAAATTGTAGGAAAATATAATGCAACATATTATGGATACTATCGACAATGCACAGGGGATGAAAAGTGGGAATTGGAATTGGTCTCTTTTTGGCAGTTGGGGTTGGATACTTCCACAACTGATTTACCTTATTGTGGTATTAGTACTCTGTTGTGTCCTCATACAATATCTCCCTTCTTGTTGTTCTTATTGTGCTACTGTTTCCATGCCCAAAGAGAAGATATCAGCCCATGTTACAAATGCCGCCATGATGATTCCGACTGATATTGATGATCTGATGAATATTGACGAGAGGATATTTGAAGTGTCTTCCCTTCTTGCTGTACCAGTTCCTAATGTTGATTGTAAGGAACGCTCATAATTTTATCATAACAAATGGTTCCGAATTTTGATTCTCTATCAATTGCTGACGTATTGATACTGCTATGATGAGGCTGTCTGCTCTACTTTTATTTTTGCACTTTTTTTTTTTTAGCTCCTGCTAAAAGGAGGGCCTGTTAGATTAGGCCCGTTAATGCTTACAAAGTGCCTTGTATAAGTTAGCATTTGCAGCACCATTTTATGTTTAGACGCCATTATAAAGACTAATCTTAGCTATTTCTGAGAAATGCCCTTTGCTGAGTTTCGTTTCTGCAATGAAGAGCTGTTAATGCCAGTGCATAGCTTCCGACTAGATAGAACCCCTTTCCCACTTGTCTGGTAGCCTTATCGCAGTACTGGGTGCAACAGCCTTGGACTGGGCTGGGTTTCGAGAGCAGAAGCCTTTTTTTAGTATTTTACTGTCCAGCTGCATCTGCCTTGGAAATTCCACTGTGGGCGTGTTTTCAACTAATAATGAAATGTACATAATGTATCTCTATGCTTGCTGATCTTCGTTCCCTCTGTACCACTCCTAGAGACTGTGCAGACGGGGCTCCGTTCTGAGTGTATACAAATAAACAGTTATTGGTGTATATTCTCCACTGTCCCTCCAACTCTTCATTTGTTATGGAAGGCTGAGAGGCGGTCTACTAGTGACCCGGGTGACCCCAAGCGGGTCACTTTCTTCACCTCAGATAACTAAACTGAGTAATACCCTTGAAGCCCCTGCTCACCTCATTGTCCTTTGTGGGAACTGGGAGAGAATATGAGCCTCATTTCCTTAGCATGCACAGAGCACCTGATGATTTGGCCTGAGAATAAACAATGGAATCAGAGCCTTTCAGGTGAACATAGTTCTCAGTAACCTTATCACAGATTTCTCTCAAATTGACTCCCCTGATACTAAGAAACATTTCATGAAAGGTTATTATCCATAGATGTGGGCCACTTTTTCTCAGGGTCCCTGGGCCTAATTTGAATCCCAATTCAACCCTGTCAGCAACCACCAGTGATGGATCCATCTTCCCATAGCAATGTTATCTCCATAGTAGGATCTCTCGCTTTCACAACAAAAAAAATGGGACCTGACCAATTACGTCAGATCACCTCAAACACTCACAGTGTGATCTGCCACCTAGAAAGCTTAGTGGGTCAAACAAATTCTAGCAAATCTACGTTCTTTAACAGCCAATGAAGAGATGCCATGACTTTGATAGTATTCTGACACCTCTCTCACACACAGGTCTACATGGGCATCCAGATCTAACACATGGTGCGCAGTGCTCTTTGCAGAATACTTTGATTTTACAGGTCATACCTTTTATAGAGTACACAATGGCATGTTTAAAACTCCTTCAACGATGTATAGCATATACCCCACTACATAAAAAATGCATTCAATTATTCTGGCAAGGGCTGGCTTTAGCACTGGTGGCACCAGGTGCAACAAACTTTTTTACTGCCTTCGCCACATATTCCCTCACTACTGCCCTGCAACAGTTCCCTTCATCTCACCATAGACCCTCTCCCAAATACACTTCATTTGTTTTACAGCGCTACTCATAGCAGTGTAGGATGTCAGAGCACTTTACATCACATACACATTATACAAAGACAATTAATCATGCATGTGTAAATCAGTGCATAGAAAATGCTACATATGACAATGAGGATTACAAGGTGTAGGAATAACCTGTCATCCATATAAGTAAGCAGTATATTTATGAGTGTTTGGTCTGCAAGTGCACAAACTCAGGATTTAAAATGTACCGCAGTGAGTGGGGTTGGCTTTACTAATAAGAATGTATTTCTACCCAAACACACCCTTTTTTGCCAAAATTAGAATAATGATAGACAGTTGAAAAAACTTACCCCTCTAACCTACACCATGCAGTGTGCATGGAGCTCTTTGATGATATTTCATAGGTCACTGTGCTATATTAGGATTGTAACTTATAGTATCAAAAGGATGTCTGTGACAATAGCAGTAATCCAGTGAGCTGTCCACATAAAATACAGTTCTGTGATCTGCATGGCACTCATTCTTTACAGTAGGCATATTAACTCTCTGCACTACTTTACTAGGAGTGAAAATTGCACCCTAGACAAAACTCTGTCTCTTTCCCACAGAAATATTTGTCACCAGAGTTATCGTTACATTTTTTTATTGCCTGAAAACTGCTGGACACACCAAGAACTCTGCAACAGGTGATTTCAAACTCTTAAGCTATTGCTAAACGCAGCATCCCCCTTCAGCGCCATGTGCAGCTCCACCAGTTGCATTGCTTTAAAGCCCTGTTCTGGACATAGTTGTTAGATTGAAATGGCTTCATGTTTATTTTGACACTGCGAACTAAATAACCTTTACACCTTATGCTAATAGTGTGATATGTAAGGCATTTAGCACGTTTCCAGTATATGTATTGAAATGTGGTTCTAAATTCAGGTAGTTACAAGGTTAACAGGTTGTCATCCAGGTCAACACATCACTGTTCAATGAAGCCAGCCAGACTACAACTCCCAGAATATATTGGGTTATTAAATGAACACCCACACCAGGAATTAATTTCCCCTCACTCTATGGATGTTCTGGTGTGCCAGTAATGTGTTCTAGAGAACATGACCTCTTATAGAGGACCAATAACCAACATTAATAGTAAAACATGTTATGTTTGGTTTAAAGTTGAAGACCATTGTTTATCAAGTTAAAATACTTTCTTCATATGCCCTTTCATCTTGAAATGGATAACATACAATATTCAAACCCATGTTTATACATTCCCAAATCCCCACATTGCCTACACAGGAATATGGTAACATATGCTTATAGATCAGTATTAACGAACCAGCTTTATCTTAATAACCACGGTAGAGCTCGAACCCACTGGCTCCTAGTCGAAAGAAGAATAAATGTCAAACTGCACAAACACATCTACAAAGCCCTCCATAACACCGGATCCCAATACCTCAATGAACTAATCTCCTTCCACGCCCCCAGGAGAGACCACAGCTCTGCTGACCTCGCCCTAGCCATGGTCTTCCGCATCCACAGGACCAAAGCAGGTGGCAGATCCTTCTCCTACCTGGCGTCCAAGTCCTGGAATGAACTGCCCCTCCACATCTAACGAAGCCCGACACTGCACCAATTCAGAAAGGACCTCAAGACCTGGCTCTTCCAATGACCTACAGAGCTGCTCGCGCCCTCAACCTTCCCCCCAGTGCTTTGAGACCCTCACGGGTGAGTAGTGCGCTTCAAATACTCTGATTGATTGATTGATTGAACCCTAGTTGAATGATCAACTTAGCCTCAGCCAACTTTCCACCGAAAGGTCTGGACTGGAGAAATGTATTCATCTTTAAAGGACTGCTCTGGGATGTTTTTAGGCTAATACACATCATCAGCTAGGCTATATACTATGGCCCAGATTTATTAACAGTTTGCGCAATGCAGTTTGGCAATGCAAGTTGCTGCCCTGAGTGAATGGCAGAGAGTCGAACTGTGCCATATTTACAAAAATATGGCACTAGTCGACTCTCTCTCTGCTCTGTTGCTCTTATGGCTCCCCAGCCCCATTGCAGGCACCCTTGCTTCATATTTCATTATTTTGCACACCATGCCACCTCAGTTTGAACCCAGACATATGCAAATCAATCTTGACCCTCCTCTTATAAGAAAAGTCCAGACTGAACTGCCAGGCCTTGTCCTCCCTAAACTGTAAGACAAGCAATTTAAGATTGGTTATGCACTAATTGGAGTAGGCTCAATACTGATTTGCAGATAGCTGTGTCTAAACTTAGGTGGAATGGTGTGCAAAATAACGATGGACTGGGATACGGCCTGAGTAATTACCCCTGGCTGAAATTAAATCAAGCATTCCATCTATTGGCGCATAATCTATACACGTCTAGGACCGGGAGTGGTGAAGTTCTGATACCGACTTTGGTGCTCTCTGGCTGGAACCCTCCCTTTAGTTAGGAAAATATTCTCATAAGATGACAAAGATTCTGTTTTCAATGCTTTATATAAGAAGTGATTGGCAAATTACAAAAAAGGCACCAGAAACAAGTTAATAGCAAAGCATATAAATCATAAGCACAAAGAACTCAGTAGAGTTTTGCTAGCAAAATCCACACTTTTATATAGGGCTTTAGATAAAGAGGTTCATACATTTGATAGGATATGATTCTCATGGTTTGGACCAATAGGTATGCCCAGACATGGGTCCCTTGCTCGCTGTGCCACTGGATTCAAGCTAGCCTGGATGATGAGGGTAATATCCCAAAACCGGTCCCAGGATGCTTGTTTCTCGTACAGGGAGAACCTGGCCTGGCAGTTTAGGCTGGACTGTTCCCATGAGGTACAGGGTCAAGACTGATTTGCATATGGCTGGGTCCAAATTGGGGTGGCAAATTGAGCAAAAGAACTGTGGGTTAAACCCAGATCAGTTGACTGGGGGTGAGTGGTTGAAAAGTTTAGGCACTCTGTCCATCATCATGTGTTTGCTTGGACCAATAGGGAACATGTTAGAAGAAACATTTTACTACTGAATACATTCAAAGATTTTCTCAGCATATGGGTACATTAAGATCCAACTGCTATGTTTGTTGGATCTTATACTTTTGATCATAGAGGAACTTTCACAGATACTCAATGACTTAAATGAAGACATTTACAAACTTCAACAGGAATTATCCAAGAACATCCCAGAGGAGGATTGGACAAAGACAATGGAAGACATCAACACTAGACTGGACGTTCACGCAAAGGAAGTACACGACCGCAAGATCCGCAAATTTCGTAGAGATACAATAGACTATAAGTTAGACGAGGTCTACACATGGGCGGAAGCCTATGCACAAAGAAGATTCACTAGCAAAACTCCAAAAAATACATCATCAGAGGAAAGCGTGGTGCAGGATGAAGACCTCTCATTACAAAGGGCACCAGCGCCGATTCTTGTAATCGCTGAATCACAAGAAACAACAGTGGCTGGCACATCTAAAAGTATACAGCCGTCTTTTTTAGCAGAGAGCCAATCATCAGTCCATCCACCAGATCAGACAACAGAAACAAGAACAGACGGATCCGCAGGGGACAAGGTCACAAAAAAAGTCACAGAGACTGGATGACCACAGAGACAGGTAATAAAAAAAGTAACTTAGTAGTCAACATATCAAAAAGGAAAGAGTATTAAATAAGGGGACCTCTTTTGTTCCCACGTATGTGTCGAATGGCTTAGAAACAGAGATTGCTATTTTTAAATTTCTATGGAAATTACGACTGAAGTGGTTTTTTTCTGCCACAGTGACGAATGGGATTACAAGACCACCTGCAAAATTGAAGCCTAAAAGCAAATTCATGTCCCCCATTTCACATAAAATATTGCACAATTTTGAAACCCTTGTGAGAAAAGACCTGGAGGCCATAAAGTATGAAACACCTAAGAAACAAAATTTATCCAAAAAGGAAAAGAAAATTTTGAATGACTTGAAACAGGACACTACCATTACATTTCAACCAGCTGACAAGGGTGGTGCGCTAGTTATGATGGACACTTCACTTTATGACCACAAAGTCAATGAGCATGTCTTGGATGCTGAAACATACATACAGCTTGATTATTACCCTACAAACAAATTCAGCAAATTGTTAGATGAAATCATCAACAAGGCAGAAGACTCAGGAATCATTAACACCAACACGGGCAAATACCTCAGAACCAGTACACCCCAAGTGCCACATATATATATGTTGCCCAAAATACATAAGAGCATCAGAGACCCACCGTTTAGACCCATCGTGGCAGGATGTGGTTCTATCCATGAACCCGTAGGGCGTTTCATTGACCACTACTTGCAACCGCTTGTACAAGCTTGGGACACATACTTGAAAGACACAACTGACTGTTTGATGAAACCAGCAGAAGTCAATGATTCTATTGAAGAAACTACATTGCTGTGCACCATTGACGTGGTGGCGCTTTACACGTCTATAGCACACACAGAGGTCTTAGAAGCCATGGAATGGAGACTTTTACAATCGGATCTTGATCAACAACTAGGGTTTTTTTTACTAGAACTTTTACACTTCTCCTTATATCACAGCTACTTCACTTGGAAATCACAGTTTTTCTTCAAAGAACTGGTACATCAATGGGCTTTTCCGGGGAGCCGGCATACGCGAACATTTTCATGGCGTACTTTGAAAAACAATTCATCTTATCTAAAACCAAATGGACAGACAACCTGGTGTTATTCTTACGATTTATTGATGACATTCTGATAATCTGGAGGGGTACCAAGTGTGAGTTGGAAGAAAGGATTAAAGAACTTAATGATTGCAATCCCAGGATTCAATTCACCCATAATATCCAGGACCGCAAGATACAATTCCTGGACATAGAAATTTGCAAAACACAAGAAGGAATCTCAACCACCGTTTTCCGCAAACCAACGGATGTCAACAATGCGCTACACTACACGAGCGCACACCCAAAAAACCTAAAAGACCATCTAACCACCTCGCAGTTGATTAGAATTAAAAGGATATCTTCAGATCCAATAAATTGTGATCTTCTGATGAATAAACAAGTAGAAAGATACATTGCAAGAGGCTATCCAACGGATATACTTGAAGCTTCAGTTCAAAAGGTTTCTATGATGAATAGAAATTCACTATTGAAGAAAACAGAAAAATCTCCCAATGAACGGATAGTATTTGTAATGAAACACTCTACACAATCACAGAGAATAAAACAGATTCTCAAGAAACGTTGGGAAATGATGGCCAACGAACCAGATTTTTCAAATCTATTCAAGAACTTTCCCATCATAGCACATACTCGATCCAAAAACATCAGGGAAATACTCAAGTACCCACGGAAAAACATAACAACTAATTTCAGAGGCATGAGGAAATGTCATAATTGTGGGCAATGTAACAACGTCATAGTGAGTAAGGTGTACGCGCACCCTCACACTGGTAAAGACATTCAACTGAAACACAGTGCTGATTGCAATACCACAGGGGCGATTTATGCCATACTTTGCCCCTGTGGACTGACCTATGTGGGAAGGACCTCTCGAAAAATTAAGACTCGCATAATCGAGCACAAAAGTACAATACGTAATAGGTCCACCACATCAAGCTTAGCGACACATTGGATTAAGTCACCTTATACCATACCACAACTCAGATTTACTGTACTAGAAGTGATTGAGAAACACCCGGGTATAGATCACAACAAAGCATTATCTCGGAGGGAGACATTTTGGATAAAAAAACTGGGCACATTGACACCGGGAGGGCTTAATGACCAGTATGAGATGGCATGTTTCCTATAGAGATTCACATGTTGCAGCTTATGTCTCGTAATTCTTATGGGATGACACTTTGTTGTCATGCCCAGTGTATATGTACAGTGACCAGGTTGGTGTTTAAGGAGATTCCAGACCCTCAGGAATCTAGTTTGTATTCAATGTAACCCTTTGTACAGGATTGACACTAAGTTTCTTCGATGTTTTACTTTTTACCTATTCACTTTTTCAACAGTATTTTGAATGGAGTTCGTTTTCTCTCACACTTTCTTTTGACTCCTATTTCAAGGGAGACACCATCATTTAACATCACATTATTAATATGCCAGTTTCGATGCTCATTATCTAGATCACCGAGGTCCCCTACTAATACAAGCTTCACTAGACTCAACGCGCACACCGCCATCCATTACAATAGTAATTTTCCACGCATATCACAGCACATTGTCAGTTGACACTTCTAGAGTTAAGAGTTACCATATTGAATGCGCACATTATTATCAAATGCTATAAAAACCATGCAACGAATATTGAGGCATCCCGCCATTCAATATATAATGGTCAGGTATTACAGTAGTTTTCCTTAAAGTAATTAACGTTCCGCTATTAATAGAGAGCGGTTCCGGACCGGATGTTGATGCCGGAAGTACCTTGGAGGTCAGAGTTCGATGTACGCCACTGTGGCGAGGTAGGCTCCTTTCGTCTTAACGGGACAATTTGTTGAGTAGTTTTGACATGCCGCACTAGGACGGGTGGTTTAAGTACATTTTTCATTCTTTAACTGGTGCAATTGATCCAGAAGACGACATCAACAGCAAGGGACACGAGTGCATGTGAAGATTTTGTCTTAGTATCGGGTAAGCTCGCAGCAGTAGCTCTGCTTAGAGCAGGTTCCCTTACACCATCTTTCCACCGTTTACCCTAGTTTTTAACATTTTTTCAGACGTCGACCATATTAGCTACGGCAACCAGACACGATATTAACGTGCAGTTATTTGGACGGGTTACAAGTCAGGTAGATATCCCCTGCATTTCGGTTTAATATATACCACGGCATACAGATGGTCACGGATTGGGGTACATTGGGTTCGGGCACTATTTTACATTTGGATTCTTTTCACGACGGGTGCTTCTTTATTCTCGCCATTGTTAGACATCACTACATCACTTGCTTATTTACACTTTTATTTCATGGAAATCAGTGTTAATCTTACAACATAAGATCATGTACATAGAGTTGTAAACATTGGGAAAATATTACTATTATTATTTTTGCAGTGCCTAGAAACGGAACTGATGTGAAAATAACGTTCGAATAACCAAGATTGGATTCGCTATTCAAATTTTATTCCCCTGAAGAAGGGTCGGACATGACCCGAAATGCATTGGGAAATGTTATTTTTGTTCCGTTATTCATTATTGTTATGTAATTATACAGAGCAGAATCATTTGATTTCATTGTGAATGATTGGATGGGTTTTGTTTGAATTATTTTTCGTATTGAGTGAATTTAAATATTTAAAACACCACTAAAAAGTGTTTGATTAGTGAAAAGACTTGTGGGTTTTTTCATATGGAATATATTTGGGGCATTATAATATTGATTAACCTGATGAAATATTTGAAACCCTAGGGACAACGGGTGAGCTCCTAGTCAGACCTAGTCTTCACTAGGCCTCTACAAAGTACATTAAGATCCACCCATTTTCACAGTCTTAGCTGTAGAATTGAGCTGATGCATTGTTAACGTAGCCTGGGACAGTAAGAACTGTCCTTGATTCAGCGCAACAAGGAAATCTCTCTGAGAAAATGTTCTAATTATTCAAGTAAAGGTATATGAGTTTTGTTTAGGAACAGAATCAACAACAGTCAATATGTGATATTGTGTGACGTTGAGGCAAGATGGAGGACAGTGTAAACAGAAGCTATGTTAGCTCAATGGTAGAGCTCTTTTTATTAACAGAAAATCAAGGCTCATACATCTATGTATATTTCAGTGATTTTTCTCATAGACTTCAGTCTCTGGGTTTAGTGTGGGTACAGTGACTGACCCAAACAGGGTTTGATTGTTAGAGATTGGACAACACTAAGAATACCATGGTATACTCCCAACACAGACACCCAGCTCTCAGAGCCCAAGTTTAAAGTGGCCAAAGACGTTTGCCATCTTGAAAATGCCCAAAGTAGGTACGGTTGGCATTGGGAACTTTTACCCCCTTGGCTAGGGCATGCCCAGGAATCGTTCCCCCACAGTAGCTTGTGTCAGGCATAAAAGCTGCAACTCCAGGCTCTCACTTCAGAACACTTCTGGACCTGTGGATGATCAGAAGAGGACTGAACCTGTTGTTTGAGACCTAAGAAAAGCCTGGAAGACTGGACCTGTTCTCCCTGTTGTACCCAGGGCAAACCAGTGGACTCCAGAGGGTCCTAAGAATGACCTCTTATTAAAGCTACAGGGGCATAAAAAGCTACAACAGGCCTTTGCATGCAACTCCCCAGATGACCTGTGGTAAGTGGACCTGGACTGGATCCTGCTGTTTGGCCTCTACCTCACACACTGTGAGTCTCTAAGGGCCTCCTCTGAGGCCTTGTGTGGAGCTTTAGAAGTATATTCCTGTGGTGGACTTCAATCACTAATAAGGTACCATTTTTTACCAGGATGAATTTGGTTGGTATATCCGATCTGGGATCCAATGCGCTCAGCAACAAATAGCACCTAGGTTCAGGTCAACCGCCAGCATTGACTATCATTGCCACTTTCTGCTTCTCGGTGCTATTTTTAGTTAGAACTTTAAAAATTCATATCTTTGGTTCCCCTTATTGTATTTTTGTCATTTTGGTTTCATTTTGTTTCTTACATTTTACTCCATGTTTTAATTCGGTTTGGGATTTTCATTTTGTTGCATTTCAACGTTATTACTGTTTTGGCACTGCATAAATACGTTACACACTGCCCTAAGTTAAGCCTGTCTATGTGCCATAGCTACCAGGAGGTTGGGCTTGGGTTAATTTAGTGACTTTGACAGTTCACCCTGTAGGGGAATGAATATTCCTTGAGATGGGTAGTCACTCACCCCAAATAATAATCCAATGTCTTTCACTAAGGGAATCAAATTCTACATTTTGGGAAAATAGTAACTATTTACTTAAAGCTGCACAATATTTAATCGCAATCCTGAATCATTCTCCTCAATGTATTTCAATAGAGAGTGATAGTATCCTCTCATTTGATCCAAAATGCGCATGATTGTAGGAGTCTGAAGTAGGCAAAGTCATGAGTCGTGGCCCTTTTGGGGCTTCAGGCTATGTCAGTCCACTGCATCAGAAAGACAGATAGGGCAGAAAGCAGAGCATGTCAGCCTGGCATGACGTGCGCAACCCCTGTGTCCCATATAGAGGGAGCCAGTTGTTGCCACTAAAGTATTGTGTAATATTATAAAACCTCTTCTTTCTCTACTAGAATTTGCATGTTTAGGCAAAAATATGTTTTTTTCATAAAAGAGATCAAAACTTACTAAAGAAATGTTCACTGATATTCCTAAAAAAAATATGTACTGCCACGTGCCATCTTGCCTTCAATAAAAAAATATCACTGCCCTGCCACACAGACACCGGAAGACCAATCATATAGTAAACCCATTGATGTCTCAATGAGTGGCTTGTCCACAGAAAATTCTCTAAAGGAAACCTCAGGTCTAAGCAGAAAATCCTACAAGGGCTTACTCAACTTGTCATCATTCTGTGGTCAATAACATTAGGACCCAAACAGCTTTATTACAATAGCACTGTTTTTGTCTAAGAAGCCCAGTATTTCTAAATATTTTCCTCAGAGGGTAAAGAAAAGACCTGTTTTTGGACTGGGCTATCAAGTGGGCCATCGGGAGGGATGGGTCCCCGCGCTGGGATGGAGACACTGTTGTGTCAAGTCTCGCCTGTGTTTTTAGATTCCTCAAGGTTGTATACGAAGTCAGGGGCGGGAAATGGCTGCGATTGGATTTCACTCTCCCGCATGGTGTGCAAGGTTTCTCTCTGTTTGGTGGTGTCATTGTTTCCCCACGTTGAAGCCACATCTGACAAACCTCCATTTCACGAGTACAGGGGAAGAATGTCAACAAAGAGATCCGTTTCAAGGAAGTGGCTGCGAGAGTTCCACCAGAAGCCGGCAGTCCGTGCCTACGTACTTGACAGGCAGTATTAGACAAGACAGATAACAAGCACTGATCGCTTTGATTAGAACATCTCGGACATGAAGCATTGCTTGTCTTCTTATGTTACGATATGCTGCTAAAAGTTGAGATTCGGTAATATTTTTTTGTGACACCACAAAAAAAATTATTGGGTAGGTGCAGGAAAAAATCATTACATTTCAAATACAGTTATCACACAAGTTTGATGAAATTAGAAAAATTAATAGAACAATATTCAATTCAAATGTTTAATTCGAATTTTTGTTCTCTGTTGAACGCTTCTTCCAGTCGATTAATACTTTTTTAGAGGTATAATAATTTAAATGTAAAGTTATGGTGGGCCAATTTGTAAAACTTCTGCTCCCCCTCTGAAGTTTCTGTTTTCGAAACGAGTACCTCTCTTCTGGATACTTTATTTTCGTCACAGTCAGTTCCCATTGGCCAACTGCGGGTGGTTCGCTAGCCCTTCATCTTTGGCCAGTGATTGATGTTACTACAAGAAATCCAAAGCAGATCAAAGCTTCGCCAGAATGCTCCTTGCCGTATTTTCGTCGCCTCCCTCTGAGGGTGGCAAACCCGCATAAAAATTCAGACCAAAGCCCAAATGCTTTATTAAATATTCGAATATTTACACACATGAGGGCTGTATTTTTTTAGCAGTCCCATATCATCTGTGGGGCATAACACAGACCTCTGCAGCCCCTGCAGAGCGTCGGGGCCCCAACCCTTCAGAGGGCCCCAAACCTTCAGTGGGCCTCCATGTAACCAAGGCATTAGATATCTGTGAGCTATGAGAGATTCAGGGGTCCCTCATCACAGTCCACTGGGGAGTCTGATCATTTTACATTAGAGCACTGATTATAGTAGTGGAGACCACATTAACCCCTCACCTGCTGGTGACGGAACCACTCCGTCATCAGCCGCGGTCGCGCTGTGCTGATGACGGAGCGGTTCCGTCACGGCCCGCCTGCGCGGCGCGGATTCCGCGCCTGCGCTGAGCGTTCTATTGAGTGGGCGGGCCGTGACGGAACCGCTCCGTCATGAGCACAGCGGAACCGCGGCTGTTGACGGAGCAGTTCCGTTACCAGTATGGGTGCGCCGCGCGGCCCCCCCGCACCCTTTGCACTGCGGTGGAATAGCCGCCGCAGTGAAGGGGTTAAAACATTCGGGACATATTTATCAAAGGTTTCGCCATTGCAAAGTTCGCCCTTGCGCAAGGGGGCGCAGGGCGATACAAAACCTAGAATGTGCTTTACCAAGCAAAGCAAGGCCACCGTGCGCGGCTCTGATTGTCTTGGCGAATCTGGAGTAACGCAAGTTGCTGCCAGGGGTTTCCTCTGCCACATGGAGGTGTTCCTAGGGTAGAGCGTGGGTGTTCCCATGTATTTTGGTGCAGATTTACCATGAGTGGTAGAGCTGGGAATGAGTCAAAATGCCAGCACAAATAGAAAGAGGAAAGAGCCTCAGTGGATTGTTTTTGTGCAGGAAGTAGGCTCTTCCTGCATAAAAACAATCCTGCCTGTAATGCAGCCTGCATTGACGCCAGGCAGCACAAAGTGCACCAGTGCAAGGAAGGGTAGGAATGTGCTCTATAATGTTGAAAATATGGCGGATTCCTGCCTTCTCCCTGTCATCCAGCGCAGCGAAGCAAGGCGTCTTGCTGCTCTGCTTTGTGTGACATTTTAATAAAACTGCCCTATAGTGCAATGATCCTATACTATGCAGATATCCTCCACTTCTTTGTTGTTGTTTCTGTTGTTGTTGCTATTTATATAGAACACAATCCGCCATTAATATGGCATTGCAACTCGTTCAGCAGTTGGGGGAGCACCTTCGCACATCTTCTTGTAATTGGAAGACATCTCCTATGTCGAACCTCTGTAAGCTCTCCATAAGCATGTGTTATAACAAGGGTGTTCAATGTAAGTGCAGGAGGGTCGCATCCATGAAATAGTCCTGCTCTCATAGGCTGTCTGTCGACACACTCATAGGTGTCTGCGTGATGTTTAGAATATGTTTTGCACTGGAAGGGCGCCATTTAAAACTTTTCTTACTTTGGATATGTGCTATACAGTGTGGCACACATACAAACAAATTTCACTATGAAAAGTAAATACTCCAAAAACATTTTGCACCAGTTTGCCCAGTTTTGAGGTGCAAATCCGGTGAAAATATGCTGCAATCTATTTAAATGGAATTCATTTGCATTGTCGGTGGTTATTCTGAAAATCCTCAACGATCTTCCTTTCCCAGATGTATATGGATACCTCCCTTTTATTGTTTATACAAAAGTTTTTCGGGGTGTAGCACACATGCCATCCTTTTTCCATACATTAAACCTCATCTTTAGCTTACTGTACGTTCATATTACAAACTCTACTTTAAGAGAATCTGTCTGAATACAAAAGGGGCTTTTTTATGGGCCCTTGCGTCACTTTTGCACCGCTGGTGCATCACTTTTTGTGATGCACCAGCAAGGAAAAAATGCGCCATGTAGCACCATATTTACAAAGTAACGCATCTGGATAGATGCGTCACTTTGTAAACCCCTGCACCGCATTATACCTGCGCCAAGTATAATGTATGCAGGAGGGCATTCTGACGCAAGAAAGGGTCGTAGAAGTGCTGCAGTGAAATCTATAAGATTTCACTGCGCCACTTCTAGGACGCAAGTGCGTCAGTATCTTACACCTGCCTCATGGCAGGTGTAAGACTGACGCAGGCACATTTAACATGGGGCTTGACACACTCCAGCAATGCGTCATAGGGAGATAATTTTATCTCTGCTTTCTTGACTTTTAAAGCCAAAAAAGCGGAGATAAAGCGGAGATAAACCCCCTTGATAATATGCCCATGTGTGACTGCTGCTCAACCAGGATGCTCATGCTACTGGGCAGCGCAACGCCTGCGAGAATCTGTGCACGTTAGCCATGAACAACCAATACAAGTATCAAATGGTTACACTGAAACTGGCCAATTAAAAAGATGCAGTCGGCTATGGTTGTGTCATTATTTCTGTACATCCATCCCTTGCTAAAGTAGAGTTGCAGAGTAATTAAAATATAATTTCGGAGTTTTGATTATGCCTTAAAACACCGTAAAGTTATCTAAGATATTTCCTTAATATAAATCGCATTTCTTATGTATAAAATAATAGCACTGCTTGGGCATTATATTAATTATTATATTTATTGTAGGTGATATATCCGCTACCTGAGCCAGACATTCTACCCCACACCACCCTACAAGATTAAACCATCTCTGTTTGACTTTGTTACTCCCTGTGAAACAAAACCTAGAGAGTAGGTACCATGGAATTCAATAAAACCTCAGTATTACCTGGTCCCTGTGTTTCCAGGAACAGCAGCACTGCTTGTCAGAAAGGTTGTCCCACTGATATGGGTGTTGGTTGGTAGTTGTAGGATTGGTAATGGAACTTGTTTTTCTATTGACACAGTATGTGTATGGGAATCTGGCACTGCAAGAGTGTCATAGAGTGGAGTGTCATAGAGTGTTGTGGAGTGAGGTGGAGTGTCATAGAGTGGAGAGGCACAGAGATGAGTGGGATAGAGTGTAATGTCATGGAGTGGAGTACTGTGGATGGCAGTGTCATAGAGTGACATAGAGTGGAGTGTCGAAGAATAGAATGTCAGAGAGTGGAGTGCAATGAAGTGAAGGGGTGTAGTGTGGAGTAAATTGGAGTAGTCTAGCGCAGAGTGGAGTAAAGTGTTGTAGGGTGGAGTAGAGTAGTCTAAAGTGGAGCAGACCTGCATAGAGTGTAGTGTAGTAGAGTTGTGTAGAGTAGAATGGTGTAGAGTGGAGTGACGTAGAGTGGAGTGGCAAAGTGTGTCTTATAGTAGCATGGAGTGTCGTAGAATGTAGTAGAGTGGCGGGTTGTAGAGGGGAAGGTCATAAAGTGGGGGGTGAATAGTGTCCTAGACGTAGAGTGGAGGAGCGTAGAATGAAGAATCTAGCGTGGAGTAGAGTGGAGGGTCATAGAGTGAAGTGTTATACGGTGGAGTGGCATCTAGTCTCATAGTGTAGAATATGTGTTATAAAATGGAATGTCATAGAATGTAGTAGAGTGGAGAGGTTCAGTGCGGAGGGACATAGAGTGGAGGGGCGTACAATGCTGTGAAATAGCATGGATTGTTGGTGAGTGGAGGGTTGTGGAGTGGAGGAGTCTAGAGTGGAGGGGTATAGAGTGGAGGGGGGCAAAGTGGAGAGTCATAAAGTGGAGGTGCGCAAAGTAGAGTAAAGTGCCATAGAGTAGGGTGAGGTGGTGTAGGGCGGAGTGAAGTAAAGTGTTGTATAGTGGATTAAAGTTGAGTGGTGTAGAGTGGAGTGAAGCAACATAGAGTGGAGTAGCATAGAGTGGCATAGAGTGGAGTAGCTAGAGTGGCATAGAGTGTCATAGAGTAGAGTGGCATAGGATAAAGTGGAAGGTCGTGGAGTAGAGTAGTCTAAAGTGGAGCAGACCTGCATAGAGTGTAGTGTAGTAGAGTTGTGTAGAGTAGAATGGTGTAGAGTGGAGTGACGTAGAGTGGAGTGGCAAAGTGTGTCTTATAGTAGCATGGAGTGTCGTAGAATGTAGTAGAGTGGCGGGTTGTAGAGTGGTAGGTCATAAAGTGGGGGGTGAATAGTGTCCTAGACGTAGAGTGGAGGAGCGTAGAATGAAGAATCTAGCGTGGAGTAGAGTGGAGGGTCATAGAGTGAAGTGTTATACGGTGGAGTGGCATCTAGTCTCATAGTGTAGAATATGTGTTATAAAATGGAATGTCATAGAATGTAGTAGAGTGGAGAGGTTCAGTGCGGAGGGACATAGAGTGGAGGGGCGTACAATGCTGTGAAATAGCATGGATTGTTGGTGAGTGGAGGGTTGTGGAGTGGAGGAGTCTAGAGTGGAGGGGTATAGAGTGGAGGGGGGCAAAGTGGAGAGTCATAAAGTGGAGGTGCGCAAAGTAGAGTAAAGTGCCATAGAGTAGGGTGAGGTGGTGTAGGGCGGAGTGAAGTACAGTGTTGTATAGTGGATTAAAGTTGAGTGGTGTAGAGTGGAGTGAAGCAACATAGAGTGGAGTAGCGTAGAGTGGCATAGAGTGGAGTAGCTAGAGTGGCATAGAGTGTCATAGAGTAGAGTGGCATAGGATAAAGTGGAAGGTCGTAGAGCGGAAGGTCATAGAGTGTCATGGAGTAGAGTAAAGTGGAGTGGAGAAGAGAGTAGCAGAGTAGAGTGGCGTAAAGTGACGTAGAGTGGAGCACAATAGATTATAGTAGAGTGGAGTAGACTGGCTTAAAGTGAGGTGACACAGAATGGTGTAGAGTGGAGTGGAATAGAGTGGTGTAGAGTGGAGTGGAGTGGTGTTGAGTGGCATAGAGTGGAGTACAGTAGGGTGGCATAGAGTGGGGTAAAGTGGAGTAGAGTGTCATACAGTAAAGTGTTGTATCATAGAGAGGAGGGTTGAAGAATCTCATGGAGAGGAGTGGAGTACAGTGTAGAAGAGTGGAGTAAAGTAGAGTAGACGATGTACAGTGGAGTAGAATGGGGTGGCATTGAGTGGTGTGGAGTTGAGTAGAGTGGAGCACATTGGAGTAGTGTGGCGTAGAGGAGAGTGGAGAAGAGTAGAGTAGTGTAGGGTGTAGCAGAGTATAGTAGAGTGGTGTAGAGTGGAATGTCGTAGAGTGGACTATTGTAGAGTGGAGGGGCATAGAGTGAAGGGGTATAAAGTGGAGAGACGTAGAGTATCATAGAGTGGAGTAGTGTAGAGTGAAGCTCAGGAGAGTGTTGTGGGGTGTCATAGAGTGGAGTGGGAGAGCATGGAGTGGCAGAGAGTGGAGTAGGAGAGAGTGGAGTGGTAGAGAGTGGAGTGTTGTAGAGTAGAATAGAGTAGCGTGGATTGGCGGACTGTACAGTGGAGTAAAGTGTCGTACAGTGGAGTAGAGTAGAGTAGAGTGGCATAGAGTGGTGTATACTGGAGCAGACTGACAAAGAGTGGGGTAGAGTAGAGTGGTGTAGAGCAGGGGATTGTAGAGTGGAGTGATGTAGAGTGGAGTGGCATAGAGTATCTTAGAGTAGCATTGAGTGTCGTAGAGTGTTGTAGAGTGGAGGGTCATAGAGTGGAAGGTCATAGAGTGAAGGGGTGAATAGTGGCATAGAGTGGAGGGGCATAGAGTAGAGAGATGCAGAGTGGAGTCGCACAAAGTGGAGGGGTGTACTGTTGAGGAGAGGGAAGTGGTGTAGACTGGAGTGTTGTAGAGTGGAGAGGCGTAGAGTGGCATAGTGTAGAATAGATTGTCATAGAGTAGAATGTCTTCAAGTGTCATAGAGTGGAGGAGTGCAGTGGGGAGAGGCTTGAAGTGGACGGGGTAGAATGTCAGGTATAGAGTGGACGGTCAGGGAGCAGAGGGCGGTAGAGTGCAGGGGTGTGCAGTGGAGGAGTTTGAGTGGAAGGGTATAAAGTGGAGGGATGCACTCTACTCTATGACTCTCCAGTCATAGAGTGGAGGGACATAGAGTGGTGTAAAGTGTCATAGAGTAGTATGGGGTGGTCTAGCACAGATTAAAGTAAAGTGTCATAGAGTGGATTGAAGCGGAGTTGTGTAGAGTGGAGCAAAGTAGCGTAGAGTGGAGATGCGTAGAGTGGCATAGAGTGTCGTAGAGTGGAGTGGCATAGATTAAAGTGGGGGGGTCATAGAGTGTCAAGGAGTGAAGTAGAGTGGAGAAGAGTGTAGCAGTGTGGAGTGGAGTAAAGTGACGTTGAATGACGTAGAGTGGCATAGAGTGGAGTAGGGTACAATGGATTAGAGTGGCATGGGGTGGAGTAGAGTGGTGTAGGGTGGAGTGTGTAGAGTGTCATAGAGTGTAGTGTTGTAGAGTGGAATGTCATGTAGTGGAGGGATGTAGAGTGGAGGGGCATAGAGTGGAGAGGCATAGAATGTCATAGAGTAGAGTGCCGTAGAGTGGAATGGAGTTGAGTGTCAGAGTGTTGTGGAGTGGAGCATTATGGAGTGGAGTGTCTTAGAGTGGAGTAGAGAGGAGTATCAGAGTGATGTGGAATGGAGAGGCGTGTTGTAGAGTGAAGTGGTGTAGAGTGGAGTGGGATAGAATGGAGTGTTGTGGAGTGCGATGTCACAGACTGACATAGAGCAGCATGTCAAGGAGCAGAGTGACATAGAGTGGAGTAAAAGACACAAATAATGGACGGAATGCAGAACAAATCAAAACATTCACCCCCAGTAAAGTGATCTGGATTAAATCCATCATTCTTTTGCTCACCATGCCACCCCAGTTTAGACCTGGCCACATTCAAATAAGTTTTCACCCTTTGCCTCATGGGAACTGTCCAGCCCGAACTGCCAAGCCAGGTCCTCCATGGACCAGAAAAAAGGACCACAGGACCAGTTTCGGGGTTTCACCCCTCATCGGACAGAATAGCTTGAATCCCTGGCGCACTTAGGGTGAGAAAGCAAAAGACACACAATTGACTGCAGACCAAATCAAAACATTCACCCCAGGCAAGAGTTGTGGGTTAAATCCATCATTCTTGTGGGGAGGCGTAGCATACAGTGGAGTAAAGTGTCATAGAGTGGAATGTTTATGTTTGTTTATGTTTAGGGGTTTTATAAAACGCATAGCTGCCCTGTGGCTTCCCAGCCCTAAGGAGCGGACGATATCAGGTGAACTGGGGGTTCTTAAGGGAACAACCATGTCTTTAATTTTTTCCTGAAGCTTGTTTCATCAGCGAGCAATCTCAGTTCTTTGGGCATGGAATTCCACAGTTTTGGCACTCGGTGCAAAAATGATCTTCTTCCCCATCTGGATCTCTTTATCCTTTTGGCCTTGATGAAGCGGTCTGAGGAGCATCTTAGAGATCTTTTGGGTGCACATGGGGAGATGAGTGCTCTGAGAAGGACTGGACCCTTGCAGTTCATGGCTTTGGGTGCTATGCATAACAATTTACATTTGAACCTGGCCTGGATCAGCAGCCAGTGGAGTTGCCTCAGTGCTGCTTTCGCTGATTCATGCCTGAGTATACCTCTGAGTAACCTGGCTGCTGCGTTTTGAGCCACCTGTAGTCTGTTCACCACGTATTTGGGTGATCCCAAATAAACGGAGTTCCCGTAATCCAATCATGAGACAACCAAGGATTGTATAACTGTTCTCTGTCTCTGTTCGGGGATGAGACCTACAATTTTGCGAAGCATACTTAGTATTCCAAAGCAAGTGGCAGCCAATTTCCTTGCTTGCATTTCCATTGAGACATTATGGTCCAGCCACATTCACAGATTCATTACAGAATTCTTGTCAATGGGTGGACTTCCCAATCCCTTTGGCCAGCTAATGGTGACTTGTGGTACAGAGTTATTTCCCAGGAACATCAGTTCCGTTTTGTCTCCATCCAGTTTTAACCTACAGCTGGTCATCCATTTTGCTACTTTTTCCATACACGGAACAACTTGGTTACAGTTTGATTTGAGACCCTCTGCCAGTGAGGCTACCAGTTGGGTATCATCTGCATAAGATAAAATTGATAGCCCGAATTCCTGGACGATCTTGGCCAGAGGTTGCATATAGAGACTGAATAGTGTGGGACTAAGGGTGAAGCCCTGTGGTACTCCGTATGTGACCTCTAGAGTATCTGAGAGATGTCTGCATTCCATTATCTGGAAGGATCTGTCCTTTAGGATGATACTATCCAGCTAAGGGCGATGTCCTGGATACCTGCTTTCTCCAGCCTGTGAATCAGTGTTTTATGATCCACTGTATCAAAAGCGGTACTAAAATCTAGCAACAGGATTGCCGTAGTACCCCCCCTTTATCGAGCATTCTCTTGAGTTCTTCCGTGACCATCAGTAGAGCTGACTCCGTGCTCTGTTGTGGTCTGAACCCCATTTGGGTCTGGTGTAGCATCTCATTCTCTTCTAGGAATTGGGATAATGAGGGGTTGATGTTTTTTTCCTGCAAATATCCTTAGAATGGGTAGGAGTGAGATGGGGCGGTAGTTCCCTAGGTCTATCGGGTCTAGGTGTGGTTTCTTTAGTAATAGTCAAACTATATAGCATGCTTCCATTTTTTTTAAACTCTTCCTTGAGTGAGAGGTAATGCGAACGGCTCTGTGGAGGTGGTCAGAGTGCCCTCCCCGCCCTGTAGTAGGATGTGTGGAGGAACTTGGTCTTGTGGGGAGCCTGATTTAATATTCTGTTGAATCAAGCTTGTAGTTTTGTTGCTTAGTGTCGGAAAATGCATTAGTACTGGTCCTGTGACCTGAACCGAGGGGTCTATTGTTTCAATAGGTAGATCCGGGCTATCTGTGTTCCCTTGCATGGAGTTATAGATGTTTTCCACTTTGTTTTTGAAGAAGACTGCAAGTGTGTTGCATTTCTCCTTTGATGAAGATTGCGGGGAGACTTCTTGCTCAATGGACATGAGGGATCTGACGACCTTAAGGAGGTCTCTGGAGGAGTGGATTGCAGAATTTATTTTTTACTCAAAATGCCTGGCTTGGACTAGTTTCATTTCATCATGGTAAAGTCTGCCTGCTTTCTTATATTGGCCCTTGATAGTCAGGTCATATGATTTCTGTGAATTCCTTTCAATTTTTTTGCATGCTTTTTTCAGAGAGGCAAGATGGTTGTGAAACCAAGACCCTTTTCTCTGTGTGCGGTTGGGCACTGTTCTCTCTTTCTGGCTCCAATTTTCTGCTGCTTGGTTGAGCCATTTGGCCCAAAGCATGTCTGCGTCCTCTATATTTCCTGTAAAGACCGGGATTTGTGCCTCGAGGGACTTGATCATGCTATCTGGTATGAGTCTAGGCAACTTCCCACCTGCCTTCTTGGTGTTGCCACCTGGGGTTTGTGTATGTGTTTCGGTCAGTGTGAAAGGTATAAAGAAATGGTCTAACCAGGGGACTGGTATCGGTGTGTCTGCCTGTAATTTGAAATAATTTGAAAAGAATGCGTCTAGAGTGTGCACTTTTTCATGTGTGACAGCGTGAACATGCTACCTGAGTTGCATGGCTTCTATGTCTCGGGTTATTCTGTTTGTTGAAGTATTACTGTTTTCATCTAGGTGAAAATTAAAGTCACCTAGTATAGTCACTGAACCTTTCCTGGCGGTGATACCTGCTATGAGTTCGTGGAAAGACTCCAGGAAAGCATTACAGGGTCCAGGTGGCTGGTAAATAAGCATTTCTGAGACGATCTGGGGGGGGGGGGGGGGGGAGGGGGTTTAACCCGATAGTGGTTTGTACTGTATCATAGTTGATTATGGACTTTGGTGAGACACTGCAACTGTATATTTCTTTATAAATGATGGCCACTCCACCCCCAACGTTTACCACCCTATCCTGTCTCCTAACTGCAAAACTTGGAGGGAGGCCCGTGACTAAGTCTGGTGTGGAGCAGTCTTTAAGCCAGGTCTCAGTCACGAAAAAAGCGTCTAGGTTTTCCTCCTTGATTAAACGCCTGATCTTTGTTTTGTGGCCCGGAAGGGCTCTACTATTTATTAGCTCCATTTTCCACATTGTGGACACAAAGTGTTGCATAGTGGAGTAGAGTGTCGTTAAGTGGCATAGTGTATCGTGGAGTGGAGTCTAGTAGAATGGAAGGTCGCAGGGTTGATAGCCGTCGAGTAGAGGGCAGTAGAGTGTAAGAGTGTAGAGTTGAGTGAGAGAGTGAGTAGAGGGTCGTAGAGTATGGTGGAGTGAAGAGTTGTAGAGTGGAGGGCCACAGAGTGGCGTAGAGTGGGGTAGAGTGTCAAGGAGTGGAGTGGAGTAAAGTGGAGTGTCCTAGAGTAGAGTGGAGCGATTGATTGGCTGATTAAAAATACTTTATTTCAGTGGCAAGAAGCAGAGATAATAGCACAAACCAAGACATTAAAACATCACTAAAATATTTTCACATCCTGTTCTGCTTCCAGAATTCATAAACAACAATAAATAAATGCATGATAACATGAGACAATAATAGACATGAAATAAAACTCCTTAATCAAATGACCAGGGTTAAATCTCCACACAATTGGAATTCTAAAGCCTTAACAAACCCAATAAACCAATGCCCCTAGGATAGCATCTGATAAAGTAACCCAGGGGCATATTTACAAGCCCCTAATGCCACCAGAGCGTCACTTTTTCTGACATTCCTGTGGTGTTGTGCCATTACCCATATTTACAAAGTGGCGCTTACCTTGTAAATATGCCCTTTTCCTTCCCAGTCTGCTGCTGCATTGGGTTCAGCAATGGGTGTTGAAGGGCTTTCCACCCCAACACTCATTGTTTTTTTATGCTGCCCCAGTTTTACAAGGCTGGGGCAGCGCCAAATCTAAGGCCAGGTAATAACTAGTCTTAGAATGGTGATACGAGGAGAAATTATACATTTTGCCTTGTTTTTTGCTCTTTCTATGTGTGCTGCACTCAGCAGCACATATAGAAAGAGAAAATCGCCATTATTGAGTGTTTATGTTCAGGGAGGTGCCCCTTCCTGCACATAAACAATCGCCCCTGCAGCGCAGGCACCCTTGCAACAATGCGCAAGGGTGACTGCGCTGGTGCTAGGCCGTTTGTTTAGCGCCAGCACCAGAGGAAATGCTGGGGTGCACCGTGTTTTTGTAAATACAGCACATCCTTGCATTTTGAAAATGCGGAGCACGGAGTTGCTAAATTTGGTATAACATGCGCTCCAGCATTTTCTTGTAAACATCCCCCCAAGTGTGACTAGAGGTACCTTAAATCAATATACCATCTGTTTTCTTTTGGCAATTGCAAAAGGGGCAAATGCTCCCACAATGAGTGGGGCAGCTTAGCTGTTGCAGATATGACAGGGCATCAGCACATCTTTGGTTACCACATTCTCTAATTAGAGTAACTAAAAACCTCTTAGAATAAACCATGTAATACTAGATGAAGACGGTCAAATGAAGCATGCTCTGGGGTGAAGACTCAGCACATGGGCAGATTAACATGTTACTAGGGTCAAATTGGATCAGGGGGAAATCCAGGTGTCACCTCACATGACTGAGCCTAAATCTAGTCAAGAGAACTCTCCCAGGTAACATCAACCCATGCCAGATATGGCTCCATCTCAAGGGTAGTTTGAAGATTCACATACTCCCTTACGGAGTTCTTAACGATCTCACCTTCACCTCTAAGCTGATTTTTTTCTAGTTTTGAATGCATTCTTAACCTAAGCCAGGTCACTCTTGGACATAACAAAGGGGTTAGAACATTAGACATTTCTTCCATTAGTATATTTCAACCAGGATTTTTCCAGGCCTCTGTCACAAGCAGGGCCGGACTGGCCATAGCGGGCTCCGGGCAATCCCCTGGTGGGCCTCACGGGTGGAGGATGGTTTTGGGCCCCTGGGGGCCGTTTTTGTTACAGGGCCGTGGCCGTTTTTGTTACAGGGCCGTGGCCGTTTTTGTTACAGGGCCGTTTTTGCAGCATACCTGTACCAAAATCGGCTGAAAACTGGTCCTGGCAAAGAGCTCGGCGGCACCTCCAACCCTCTCCCCCCCCCTTCGAGTGTGGGGGGGGGGGGCGGGGGCGGGGGTGCGGCCGAACACTTTGCCAGGGCCGGTTGTGGTTCCCAGTCCAGCCCTGATCACAAGCAAGACAGACAGTGATCACCTTCCTGTTAAGGCCTGCATGCAGATTCGACCAGGCTGCACACCATAGCGCCAAAGGAGGCAGTTTAATGCTGTCTTCTACATACTCATCCCGAGCTCACGAGGAACCGTATAGGTTGGACAAGTGAGGAGGATTCCCAAGAGGTGAAGTAAGACTGTTCTCTTTGATCTGAAAGGAGGTGGCATTAGAATATGCCCAGATGCCGGCCCCATAAGTAAGAATAGGGTGAAACATACTGCTTAAAACCTCACAAAGGGGCCATTGGCTTTCTACCAATACAAGTGGAGTGGGGAGACGTAGAGTGGAGTGGAGTAGAGTGTCATAAAGTGAAGTATCATAGTGTCATAGACTGGAGTGTTGTGGAGCTGAGTGGAACAAAGCGAAGTGTTAGAGTGGAGTAGAGTAGAATGGACTGGAGTAGAGTGGCATAGTGTGGTGTAGAGTAACCCTTGGTGTAGTTCGCGTAGTAGTGATACGCATAGCTACGCGAAACGCACTTCGCACTACGCAAGCTACGCAAACTGCGTAGTGCACTGTGCAAAATGCTGTTCGCACTGATTGCACAGTGCCGGATGCTTGTCCGCACTGTGCAATCAGTGCAAACCGCATCTTCCACAGTGCAAGCGGTCATTTTCTGCCACTCTAGTAGATTTCTACTCGAGCGGCAGCTTTCTCAATGCGGACTGGTAGTTTCTCATCGTGAGCGGTCGCGAGCATACACGACCACTCGCAATGAGAATCCTGACGTCCCCGCGGTGAGAATCTAGCCGGGAGGTTTATTTTCCACGTTCGTGATCGGCAACTTGATGTTGCTGATCGTGAACGAGGAAAAGTCTCGCCGGGATGTCATTTTGCTCGCTCGCGGTCGCCAATTTGACATTGAGGACTGCGAGCAAGCAAAAAATATCCGCTACGTGTGTTTGCACTGTGCTACGTGCAATTTGCGTAGTGCAAAGTAGCGCAAACTTCGCAAACTACGCAAGCGTAGCATAGTACTTCGCCCAGGGCTAGTGTAGAGTGGCATATAGTAGCGTAGAGTGGAGTGCCATAGAGTAGTCTCAAGGAGTTTCATAGAGTAGAGTGTTGGATCAAAGAGTGGAGGGTTGTAAAGTGTCATGGAGTGGAGTGGAGTGGAGTAGAGTGGAGAAGAATGGAGAAGAGTGGAATACAGTGGAGTGGCATACGGTAGCGTAGAGTTGAGTAAATTGGTGTACAGTGGAGTGGAGTAGAGTGGCACAGAATGTCATAGAATGGAGTAGATTGACTGATTGATTTGATTTTAAATCTTATATAGCGCACAAATGCCGATGGGCATCTACATGCTGAAAGTAGAGTAGGGTGATGTAGAGTGGAGTGGAGTAGAGTGACGTCAAGTGGAGTAGACTGTCTCGGAGTGGAGTGTCATAGAGTGGAATGTCGTGGAGGGGTGTATGTAGAGGGTAGTAGAGTGTTGTCTTAGAGTAGAGTGTCATGGAGTGGAGTGTCATGGAGTGTCATGGAGTGCTGTTTTGTAGAGTGACATAGAGTGGAATGTTGTAGATTAGAGCAGAGTGGAGGGACATAGAGTGGATTAGAGTGGAGTGGCGTAGTGGAATGTTGATTAGAGTAACGTGTTGTAGAGAGGAGTAAAGTGTGACAGAGTCAAGTAGAGTATAGTAGAGTGGTGTAGCATGCAGTAAAGTGGCCTATAGTGGCATAGAATGGAGTGGTATAGAGTGCCATGTAGTGGAGTGGCATACAGTGTCGTAGAGTGGAGCGGTGTAGAGTGGTGTTGTGCACAGTGGAGGGGTGTAGAGTGGAGGAGTGTAGAGTGGAGGGGCGCAGAGTAGAGTGGAATGAGTGTTGCAGAGTGATGGGGTGTAGGGTGACATAAAGTGTCACTGAGTGGAGTGGAGTGGTGTAGAGTGAAGTGGAGTAGAGTAGAGTATTGTAGAGTGTCATTGAGTGGAGTGAAGGGAACTTTCATAAGTGGAATGTCATGAAGTGGAGTTTGTAGTGTTGAGTGGGATAGACTGGAGTAGGATAGAATGGAGTAGAGTTGAGTGGTGTGGAGTAGAGTGGAGGGGCATAGCACAGATATCAGTAAAGTATCAAAGAGTGGAGTAAAGTGGAGTTGAGTGGAGTAGAGTATAACAGCATAGTGTGGCATAAAGTAGAGTGGTGTAGAGTGGCTTAGAGAGGAATGGCATAGAGTGGAGAATAACTGAGTAGTGTAAAGGGGAGAAGAATTGAGTGGAGTAGATTAGAATGGTGTAGAGTGATGTAAAGTGGTGTGGAGTGTTGTAGATTGGCATAGAGTGGAAAGTCATAGAGTGGAGGGTCATGGAGTTTTGCAGAATGGAGGAGTATAGAGAGTTGTATAGTGGAATTGAGTGTCGAAAGTGGAGTGTCAGAGTGTCATAGAGTGAGGGGTGTAGAGATGAGATGCATAGAGTAGAAGGGCATAGGGGGCGTAAATTGGAGTAGAATGTTGTAGAGTGAAAAGAAGTGCAGCATTGTACAGTGGAGTACAGTATAGTGGCGTAAAGTGGAGGCGAGTGGCATAGCGCGAAACAGAAGCGTGGCGTAGAGTGTGTAGCGTGGCATAGAGTGAAGTACAGTAGAGTGGCAAAGAGTGGGTGGATTGGCAAAGGGTTGCATAGGATGACATAGAGTGTCAGAGTGGCGTACAGTAGAGTGATGTAGAGTGTCTTGGGGTGTTGGGGAGTGAAGTGATGTAGAGTGGCGTAGGTTTCAGTGACATAGAGTGGAGGGGTGTACAGTGGCATAGAGTGGAGTATAATGTCGCAGAGTGGTGTGGCATTCAGTGGAGTATGCATGGTGTGGTAGTGCACTGCCATTACAGACAAAACAGTTTTAACTGAAATACCATTACATTCGTACAGGCATACAGTTTTACTGATAAAAATATACAATGCACAAACAATAATGTGTGGAAATGGCATCACCTTGTGTATTGATTTGTTTTTAACGTATTAAAGTATTTGTTTTTACCACGCTTCAGAATTACAAAAAAAATGTGCTTCATTTGTGCTTTCCTATATATTCTGAAATATTGCCACAATTCATTTACAAACATTTAAATTTTGTTGTGTGCTAAAAAAAAGCCTTTTCTGTCACCTCCCCCCCCCCCAGATTGTTAGATAAATCCCCTCACTTTGAAGTCAGAGAAAAAAAGTAAACACCAAGCTCTGTCTTTGAATGCACAACGAATGTGACTAGATAATAACAAAATGTAAAGGCCTGTTTACAGAAAGCCAGCACTCATGGAAGAATACAGTAAACGGGCTATGCTACTTGGGGGGGGGGGGGATAAAGAACAGCCTAAAACAAATAAAGCCAGCAAATTTAAAGCAATCAAATGTTAATTACAAACCACAAAGCCAATGGTAAGCAATGGGCGGAATGTATTTCTAGGTCAGCTTTCAGAATGTCCTCCGGAAGTCTTTAGCAACCAGGCAGCTGGGCTGTCTGGTAGGCTACAACCGGTAGTGTATGTAATCCATGATCCTGCGAGGCAAAAACCATTGAAATTGTCACTCTGAGCAGGGGTTTTAGAGGACACCTAGGTGTCTCCAGGCACCCTCACAGCGCACAGGGAAGGAGCTCTTGCATCATGCCTTACATTTAGCTGGAGAGAGGCAATGGGGGGCTTTGAAACCTCTGTGTGGAATTATTTATCAAATAGCTATGTATATATATATTTTTTTTTAATGCTTCATATCAACTTTTGGTCACACCAGGGCACTGAATTACAGGGCTTAGGGGGGCCAAAGTCAGTCGTTGAGGCCTCAGTTTCTAAGGAAATGGACATTACAGGACTTCTTGCTTTCGGGGTTTAACAGCAAATTAAAAAATATCCCAGACGAAAATTAACCATAAACTAGAGTTAATGCGGAAATTTGGGAGCACTGGGGTCAGAAGCAAGGAACAGCCTGAGTTCTCACTCAGTACTGTAACTAAAACCCGCATTTCAGGTTCAGAAAGCAACTACAAACAGCACATTTTACCAAGGTGCATACATTCAAAGGTGTTAATACAAAAAAAAGCTCTTTTAAAGGAGGAATGCTGATGTGCAGGGAGATGCCTCCCATCTGCAAGGGCGCTGTCTGCCTACATTCTCTTTTACATCTCACTTTGAGTGTGAACAAAGGAGCTTGGCAGTGGAACCCTTTGCTTGACTCTCACTGTGAGTGTCCCTACTGCTTTCGTGACTAGGACACTAGTGCTCCTGGGCTGCTGGGACAGTCACAGTTTCAGTGACGCTAACCAGAATGCTGTTCCGGGCACTAAATTGTTGTCTGGATTGCCGATCTACGGCAGACACAACCAATGCCAACACGGATTACAATCTCCACAATAGACGTTCATACTTATATCATTGCCTGGAACAAGCAGTGGCAACGCCAGTCAATCTGGCTTATAACTAAAAGTGCCCCTACATTCACATATGGGGTTAGCCACTTTGAAATTGTACATATACTCACTCTGTCACTCATTCTGTCACTCATACATACATTCATCCAACAACAGACTCACTCGCTTTCAACCCCTTATCCAGCCTCAATAAATCAGATGCACAAACTCAACATGCATATGGAAAATAAATTAAAGATATAAAAGTAGAAAAAAGAAAACATGTCCCCACCTAAACTTGGTGAGGATATACCTACAGTACAAAAATAAAATTAAACATAGCATCAGATGGAATCTTACATTGGTATTGTATAGAGTGTACAATTCCTTAAAGTTACAACATAGTCTCCAAATTTGGAAGCAATGCATTGGCCACCTTGAAGTAAAAAAAATAGTGATGAGTTATGCACAATACCATTTCAAGGCTGCTTGGTATACATTGCGCTGGAAAGCCATCTCGAAGGCTAAAGTGTTCTGTGTATTACTGCTGTATTTATATAAGTTGGCCAACATTATGCTTCTGAGCAAGATTTATTTCTTTGAATGGTAAAACAAAGATACACTATGGACAATACTTGATGCAGCATACTGCAGAGGAAACGAGCAGCCAGCGAGTGACCATGTAGGACTGTCTAGGAAGCTGCTGGATTCTCTAAAGATAAAAAAGTAGGAAACGAATGGAAGAAATGAAAGGGGACATATAAAAGAAAAAAAGTGGGAACCGAAAGGATGGGCCACCAGCCAAGATGAGGAAGCACACTCATTTAAAGGCAGATTTGCACAGACAATCGGGCAAAATGCTGTTACACACAGGGCAACAAAGGCGCGAATGGGCATGGCCCAAGGCAGTGTGCTGTCTTTGGGAATAGCCGTGCGTGAAGGACACTCGAATAATGAGGGAAGGGGGCTGAGCCTCTGTATCTATTTATATAGAGTGTATTTATTTACTAATTTATTTGTATTACAAGGACCTGGAAGTAAACTACACCTGCCTGGTCCTGTGCATCAAACTCTAAATCAAGCCCTGCGTCTGCATCTATGGTCGGAGAAACCCAATAGGGGTGTCTTTGGCTAGTCTTAAATAATGTACACATTCATTCTATTCCGTATGTGTCTTCTTCCCAATAAAATAGTTTTCTACTCTTTGCTTAGTATCCGGTTCCTGCTCTGTGGGCTGGAGGGTTCGCCAGTTGTCTTTGCCCGTGTTGTTATAGGACTCGTGTTCCTCGAACGCCGCTCGCGCTGCGCTCTCGTGGCCGGCTGGCATGTGTGACCTCTGAGATGCATGTGGTCACCGTGGAACTCTGGCGCTTTGCCAGTTCCCCCGGCGGGAGCTAGAGTTACAAATATTTGTGTGGCTCGGTCCAGCGGCCCCCAAGGGAGAGAGAGGTGACAGGGAAGACGGGTACGTTGGCTATACGTGGGACACTTTTCAGCATAGCGCCTTCTCTCATTACATGTAATATCCCTCTCAGGAGGGAAGCAGAACATTCGCACCTACTCAGGCCTGTACTTCCCTCCCGTGTTAAGCTGGACATTGCCGACTACAGTATCCATTTCTCAGTATATCATATGTTTGTTCTGCTTATCTAGGGCGAACTCGGCCCAAGGGAATTTGTGGCGCTTTAGATGTGCACCAGTAACATTACAGAAGGTCAGATCTGATTCATTTATATTTTTAGATTTGCCCAAAATCACAAGTTGTTGAGCCCATGAGAGACTCAAACCTGGGGGCATATTACCAAGCAATAGCGATAATTATCGCTATAGCTTGGTTGGAGACAAAAATTTACCGCTGAGCTGCGGCTTTTTTTTACCGCAAATAAACCTTGGTATTACCAAGTTTTATCGCAAATGCGATAAAAATCGCCGCAATGCATGAATATCGCTGAAAAGTCAGTGATATTCATGCATTACCGAGCTAATGCTCTTAGCCATGTTATCCACCTCCCATTGGATAACATGGCTAAGAACTGCTCAGGGCAGGTGTTAGCTTTTGGAGATATTCGCGCTTAGCGCGAATATCTCCAAAAGTTGGTAATAGGAGATAGCGATGTTAGCGACTGTTTTCAGTCGCTAACATCTTGGCACGCCCACTTTGCATGTCATTAGTGATAAATATCACTGACATGCAAAGTGAGGCCCAAGATGGCCGCTATCTCCTACTAGCTGTCGCTAACTGGTGTTAGCGACAGCTAGGTAATAGGGAGATCATTTTATCTCCGCTTTCTTGGCTTTTAAAGCCAAAAAAGCGGAGATAAACCCCCTTGATAATATGCCCCCTGGTTCCCAAATTCGAAAGTTGGCAGCTGTGGAGCTAAGGTTCCTTCCACTCAGATCCTTTTTGTCTATACTTTATATATCCTGAAATGACTGTACCAGTCCAAAACGTGTAATTTATGCCAAGTAAAACCAAGTGAATTGTGTATTATCTACAGCGTTGCCTGCCTCAGTTTTCCAGTTTTATATCACTAAAAACAGCAGGTTGTATTTTCATCCCAACTTAAATTCTCGGGTTCTGAACTTTCGAAGACATGACATTTCAAAGGAAGCTCATGTTACTTTACCTGCTGCCCCAGGTCAAGCTTCTGCCCTGCACTTTGCTCCCTCCGTAGCCTTTTTAGGGGGACCCACATTAAGTTAGATAAGGTGAGAGACTTCGCTGATTAGCTGGAACCTCGGCGCCCCCCTTGAAGTCCAGTGGCATGGGAGGCCTCCCCCACAGACCTCTCTCTTCCTCGAGGGATACATGTGAATACATTCCAATGCTGTCTCTTCCTGCTGAGAGTCCTATCAAGGGAACCGGACTCCCCCCTCCTCAGCAGTTGGCTTCACTTCAGAAAGTCTTTCAGGAACAGCTGATGCCTGCCTGCTATTGCTGTCTCATTCCCCTGGGACACCATCCCCCTGCTCACTTCCTGCTTACAAATATGCATTTGCAAGGCCCTCGTTGCTGTGGTGCATGCAGTAGTCACCTTGCACAATGTATTTCATTTATTTCATAAAGTGCTGACATATCATCTAGGGCCCAAAATGGCCATCTCTTCCGATATTGGAGATATGTTTCCTATTTTAAACATTCCAGGTTATTTTCGGGGACTTTAACATTTTCCATAAACCCCTTTCCCTAACAATTCCCAGACTTCAATGGAAGTCAGTAACAGAAGGAGAAATCAGCCTTTCTTTTCCGAACCAGTCCTACACCTTTGAAGATTTTAAAACTTTGCTGAGGAAAGAGTTCATTTTTTTGGGGTGGATAGAATAGCTTCTGCTGATTCTCCACCTTATGAATATTCTTCAGGCACCAGGCAGGATCTAAAAACACTATTTCTTCAGGATTTGTTCGCAAGCATCATCAGGTGGTGCCACATCACTACAGTCGCTGTACTGTCCTTCCAAGATGGGACCACGCTAGCCTAAATAAGGAACAATACATTGAAGCGGTGTTGCTTCCTTGAATTCCCTTGGATACCATGGAAGAAGATGGGAAACAGGAGCTGCTGTTGCTGGGATACCTTAGGGCCACCTTTTACTTGAAAGAACCAGTAGTGTCTGGACCTGCTGGGAAGGTTAGCATTGCCGTGAGGGTTGGCCTCCCGGGAAAGCCCTCAAGGAACCCCTGAAGGTGATGCAATTGTTGGTGAAAGTGCCTGGTAGCCATATCACCATTTTAAAGTTCAGGTTAAAATCGTCTAATCATGATATGGTTTTTAGGATGAGTACGGCCACAGTAAATTAAAGACACGTGGTTTTTGTTTACCCTTAACTCAATTTTAACATTTGGAGTGCCAAAGAAGGCCTAACGGGAGTCTATAGGGAATATATTATTTGGATGTACGCAAAAAGTCTTTAGTACACACACAGTTTTCTTTTCAGTTGTATTTTGGGAGTTGGTTTTAGCGTTTCTGGTTGGGACAGTGAAACAGTGAGAAAAGTGGTGAGTACCTGCCAACTGCTCCCAGGATGTTGCTTACATGAGGCACTTCCCAAACACATCACATTTTTTTTGGTGTCTAAACACTTGTCAGTATCACCCTGGGATATTGGCCCTGCAATCAATTTTCAAAATGATACACATGGGGGGTGGGGGAATCTATGAATAGACATCAAACCTTTCCCCACTGAAAGAAAAAAATGTGGGGTACGCTTGAATGTTCATGTGTAATGTGGAGCACAGGCCTTTTGTTGTTGATCGTGGTAGAAGGGAACTGGAACGATGAAGTGCAGAGCTGAAACGGGATGTCGTCAGAGGGAAACTGAAGGGAGCAATCAAAACAACAAATGTGCAAATGAAGGGAAGGCTGGGTGCAAATACGTACAAGAGTGAAGAAATCCAACAACATATACAGTTGCCAGGATTGTTGTTCTTAGTCATGTAGGGTTAAATTCTATATATTCCGCACTTGACCTAGAAGCACTCCTACGCCATCTTGGATTGGAAAGTCTTGTATTCTCCAATGGAAACAGTTACCCTGTTGAAGTGGAAAAGTTGCATGCGGGGTCTCCACAGTATCAATGTCCTTTTCTTATGACTGGGAACTCTGATATGTCCGTCAAAAGGTGAGATCTCCTTACAACTCTAACAGTTTGGCTGCACCATAAATGTCCTGCGGCAGAATTTCATCATGTGGCAAGATCTGAGGCTTTACTTCAGGCATGTCTGAATGTTAATGTGTATTTGATAAAGAGCGAATTGACTGAGTGTACTGCAATTTCATGTGATTGTCTGCTTCTATATTAGAACACAATATGTCATCCTCTGCCCATGAGCTTTTGGTAAGGCTGTGTTAGATAATGTGAACCTAATCAAAACCCAAATCTAGTTGAATTTTACCATAATTCTTTCCTTAGCTCCAGATTGCACACGTTTAGTCAGTCTTTTAATGGGACAGTCACAGGCTCCTTCAACTCTCTCCTAAGTAACTATTGAATTTACTACAGTCTTAATGTAGTTGCAGTATCCATTATAATCTCTTCTCGTACAACAGATATCATTCAGAGAAAGGTGTTATGTCATTTGTTGCTGTCTTTATTTAAGTTCACTAAAGATTTTCCACCAAAATATTAGGGTAGAGGGAGGGACTTCTGTTTTTTTCTTAGGTTATGTATTCCAAGTAATTTGGTATTGTTAGGAGTAGACTTTTAACACTTAACTGTAGTATGTCATGTGCGATGTTTATTGTTGATTTCTGTAACATGTAAATACCAATAAAAATTTCATTAAAAAAAAAAGAGATTACTCCATCTATTCCCCACTCAGCTTCCCAGAGATCAAAGTAATGTGCTCGTGACTAATCCGAGCAAAAAGTGGTAGGTGAGGACATAATGGGTCAACTTGATGGAAAGTAGAGTGGTGAATGCTTCGGTGTATATACAGTGGAAATGTTCTGACTTCATGGTGAGTGGATCAATAAATTCGAGAAGACGGTGATAATTCCAACCCGGCTGGTCTAGACCGCAAGTAGAGTGTAACGTACACCACTCTACTTTCCAGCGGGTTGGAATTATCAATGGCTCTGGGATTTACAGATCTTTGTACTTTTCCGCATAGAAGAAGAAGACTGAAGAAGTCGTGGGAGTATCCTCCTAGACGAAACACGTGTCGGCTCGTTGCTTTTGCTGGTTTATTTCCTACACAAAACAAATTAAAAGAAACAATCAACAACTTTTCTGCGAACTTGAATGATATTTACCGATGAATGGACTTATGTTAATGTCACTTCATTTGTATACACGAATGCACGTGTACCCAGTATTTGGATGTACTATTTGGATGTAGGACAGTGAGGAATCCCAGATCCCCATGCTTTCTCAATCGTTCTGGGGCAGCCTCTGGCTTCATAAATCACTTTCTCTGATTGATTATTTATGATTTTTAGGGATGTGTTAAATGCACAGTTCAATAATGGTTTACGTTTCTTAACATGTTATGTTATGTTAGGCGATTTGTAAAGTGCATGGCTGTCCCAGCAAAAATGAAAGTGAATGTCAGATATGTGCATTGATGGGGGTGTCGAAGGACTTTGCTGTTTTTTGTTGAGTTTGATCATTGGTTGTCCATTACCCGTTCTCTGCAGCGTGAATCATCAAGCTAGAACAGTGAGAAGGTGAATAGCTATGACCAGAAGATGTACGCACGAGAGTGAGGTATGTTTACCTAACTTTATCTGAATGGTTCTAAGATGTATGTTTGTGTGGTGCGTGGGAGGGGTGGCGGGGGGGGGGCGTAAGGCTGGTCAGTGCTTTGCCAACCGATGATGTTTGTGATGTATTGTGCCCACGAAAGTGTCAGGTAGGCTGTGTACATGTTTCTGTCTTGAAAAGGCGAATTATAAGCGTAACTAGAAAGGTGAATTTTATAAATGAATTTCATGATTCTGCAAAGAATTTGTATAAAGTGCTGCAGCAGATGAACATTTTGATTTAAACTATGTAAAGTTCAACTGTCCTCTAGATTTCATGAACAAAAGCAATGTACCTCGGGTATTCTTTCCTGATATCACCTGATTAAGGACTTGTCAGTGCGAGGTACGAATATTGTGCAGTAGACAAAATCCGGCTAAAATGTCGGCTTTGATCTTGTGCACAATATCACCAGAGGCCCATCGACAGCCAGACGGACATCAGTGGAACAGAGAGAGGTGGTTTCTATGGAAACTGAATGAAAATGATTTTTGTTCCAGTTATTTTAAAAGGATTTCATATTCTAATTGCGACTGTCCGCCTGACAGCAAACTCGTCTGTCCATCACAATTCTCTTTGTTGGGTTGTTTGTTGTGGTCCATTGTGTTGGATGGTTTTTCCCCCTTGAGCTTTCCTGCAATGTGATATGCTTTTGCTAGTGTAGCAGATCAATTACCATCTCTCCCTCCAGCCACAATCAATTTTAATTGCGGGATACTAATGTGAGCTGTGGCTCGTTGTAGGAAACAATGACAGCCACAATTTCAAGAAGTCACCCAAATGAAAAAGGACAGCATCTTCCAAAGACATAAATTCCATGTTTTCAGACTTTTTTTTATCTCTGTTTTGCTCACTGTCTGGCGAGTTGTTTGGTTTTTCTGCTGAATCGTATTTGCTTTCCTGCGATTAGACAGACATGCGATGAAAATAAAAAATAAAATAAAACCTAAATAAATAAATATCTATCTATCTATCTATCTATCTATCTATCTATCTATCTATCTATCTATCTATCTATCTATCTATCTATCTATCTATCTATCTATCTATCTATCTATCTATCTCTCTCTCTCTCTCTCTCTCTCTCTCTCTCTATATATATATATATATATATATATAAAGCTCCACGGGTATTGTCCAACAATGAGCGGCACACGAAAGTGAGAAGCTTTTACCCATCAGCCTTTTATTGGTATGGAAATGCGTAGGCAGAGTTAATCATGAACACCTGACCTTTAGAGTCCGACGCGTTTCGTTTACACTTCCTCATGGACAGTTCAAAGTCAGTGAGGTGCATGTTGGGGATGTTAGTTCCATATCCCTTTCCTTTCCTGAATGGATGCACCTTCAATTGCGTGCGAAAAGGCTCCGAATGAGCCCCTCTGCTGCAGCACGTCCTAAATCCATGCTCACTCTCCCACCTCACGAGCTCCTCTTTCCAACGAACTCAGTGGCCCCCTCCTGGGGGGTGGTGCCAGCTCGGCGGCAGGACGGCCGCCCATACATAAAGCTCCACGGGTATTGTCCAACAATGAGCGGCACACGAAAGTGAGAAGCTTTTACCCATCAGCCTTTTATTGGTATGGAAATGCGTAGGCAGAGTTAATCATGAACACCTGACCTTTAGAGTCCGACGCGTTTCGTTTACACTTCCTCATGGACAGTTCAAAGTCAGTGAGGTGCATGTTGGGGATGTTAGTTCCATATCCCTTTCCTTTCCTGAATGGATGCACCTTCAATTGCGTGCGAAAAGGCTCCGAATGAGCCCCTCTGCTGCAGCACGTCCTAAATCCATGCTCACTCTCCCACCTCACGAGCTCCTCTTTCCAACGAACTCAGTGGCCCCCTCCTGGGGGGTGGTGCCAGCTCGGCGGCAGGACGGCCGCCCATACATAAAGCTCCACGGGTATTGTCCAACAATGAGCGGCACACGAAAGTGAGAAGCTTTTACCCATCAGCCTTTTATTGGTATGGAAATGCGTAGGCAGAGTTAATCATGAACACCTGACCTTTAGAGTCCGACGCGTTTCGTTTACACTTCCTCATGGACAGTTCAAAGTCAGTGAGGTGCATGTTGGGGATGTTAGTTCCATATCCCTTTCCTTTCCTGAATGGATGCACCTTCAATTGCGTGCGAAAAGGCTCCGAATGAGCCCCTCTGCTGCAGCACGTCCTAAATCCATGCTCACTCTCCCACCTCACGAGCTCCTCTTTCCAACGAACTCAGTGGCCCCCTCCTGGGGGGTGGTGCCAGCTCGGCGGCAGGACGGCCGCCCATACATAAAGCTCCACGGGTATTGTCCAACAATGAGCGGCACACGAAAGTGAGAAGCTTTTACCCATCAGCCTTTTATTGGTATGGAAATGCGTAGGCAGAGTTAATCATGAACACCTGACCTTTAGAGTCCGACGCGTTTCGTTTACACTTCCTCATGGACAGTTCAAAGTCAGTGAGGTGCATGTTGGGGATGTTAGTTCCATATCCCTTTCCTTTCCTGAATGGATGCACCTTCAATTGCGTGCGAAAAGGCTCCGAATGAGCCCCTCTGCTGCAGCACGTCCTAAATCCATGCTCACTCTCCCACCTCACGAGCTCCTCTTTCCAACGAACTCAGTGGCCCCCTCCTGGGGGGTGGTGCCAGCTCGGCGGCAGGACGGCCGCCCATACATAAAGCTCCACGGGTATTGTCCAACAATGAGCGGCACACGAAAGTGAGAAGCTTTTACCCATCAGCCTTTTATTGGTATGGAAATGCGTAGGCAGAGTTAATCATGAACACCTGACCTTTAGAGTCCGACGCGTTTCGTTTACACTTCCTCATGGACAGTTCAAAGTCAGTGAGGTGCATGTTGGGGATGTTAGTTCCATATCCCTTTCCTTTCCTGAATGGATGCACCTTCAATTGCGTGCGAAAAGGCTCCGAATGAGCCCCTCTGCTGCAGCACGTCCTAAATCCATGCTCACTCTCCCACCTCACGAGCTCCTCTTTCCAACGAACTCAGTGGCCCCCTCCTGGGGGGTGGTGCCAGCTCGGCGGCAGGACGGCCGCCCATACATAAAGCTCCACGGGTATTGTCCAACAATGAGCGGCACACGAAAGTGAGAAGCTTTTACCCATCAGCCTTTTATTGGTATGGAAATGCGTAGGCAGAGTTAATCATGAACACCTGACCTTTAGAGTCCGACGCGTTTCGTTTACACTTCCTCATGGACAGTTCAAAGTCAGTGAGGTGCATGTTGGGGATGTTAGTTCCATATCCCTTTCCTTTCCTGAATGGATGCACCTTCAATTGCGTGCGAAAAGGCTCCGAATGAGCCCCTCTGCTGCAGCACGTCCTAAATCCATGCTCACTCTCCCACCTCACGAGCTCCTCTTTCCAACGAACTCAGTGGCCCCCTCCTGGGGGGTGGTGCCAGCTCGGCGGCAGGACGGCCGCCCATACATAAAGCTCCACGGGTATTGTCCAACAATGAGCGGCACACGAAAGTGAGAAGCTTTTACCCATCAGCCTTTTATTGGTATGGAAATGCGTAGGCAGAGTTAATCATGAACACCTGACCTTTAGAGTCCGACGCGTTTCGTTTACACTTCCTCATGGACAGTTCAAAGTCAGTGAGGTGCATGTTGGGGATGTTAGTTCCATATCCCTTTCCTTTCCTGAATGGATGCACCTTCAATTGCGTGCGAAAAGGCTCCGAATGAGCCCCTCTGCTGCAGCACGTCCTAAATCCATGCTCACTCTCCCACCTCACGAGCTCCTCTTTCCAACGAACTCAGTGGCCCCCTCCTGGGGGGTGGTGCCAGCTCGGCGGCAGGACGGCCGCCCATACATAAAGCTCCACGGGTATTGTCCAACAATGAGCGGCACACGAAAGTGAGAAGCTTTTACCCATCAGCCTTTTATTGGTATGGAAATGCGTAGGCAGAGTTAATCATGAACACCTGACCTTTAGAGTCCGACGCGTTTCGTTTACACTTCCTCATGGACAGTTCAAAGTCAGTGAGGTGCATGTTGGGGATGTTAGTTCCATATCCCTTTCCTTTCCTGAATGGATGCACCTTCAATTGCGTGCGAAAAGGCTCCGAATGAGCCCCTCTGCTGCAGCACGTCCTAAATCCATGCTCACTCTCCCACCTCACGAGCTCCTCTTTCCAACGAACTCAGTGGCCCCCTCCTGGGGGGTGGTGCCAGCTCGGCGGCAGGACGGCCGCCCATACATAAAGCTCCACGGGTATTGTCCAACAATGAGCGGCACACGAAAGTGAGAAGCTTTTACCCATCAGCCATTTATTGGTATGGAAATGCGTAGGCAGAGTTAATCATGAACACCTGACCTTTAGAGTCCGACGCGTTTCGTTTACACTTCCTCATGGACAGTTCAAAGTCAGTGAGGTGCATGTTGGGGATGTTAGTTCCATATCCCTTTCCTTTCCTGAATGGATGCACCTTCAATTGCGTGCGAAAAGGCTCCGAATGAGCCCCTCTGCTGCAGCACGTCCTAAATCCATGCTCACTCTCCCACCTCACGAGCTCCTCTTTCCAACGAACTCAGTGGCCCCCTCCTGGGGGGTGGTGCCAGCTCGGCGGCAGGACGGCCGCCCATACATAAAGCTCCACGGGTATTGTCCAACAATGAGCGGCACACGAAAGTGAGAAGCTTTTACCCATCAGCCTTTTATTGGTATGGAAATGCGTAGGCAGAGTTAATCATGAACACCTGACCTTTAGAGTCCGACGTGTTTCGTTTACACTTCCTCATGGACAGTTCAAAGTCAGTGAGGTGCATGTTGGGGATGTTAGTTCCATATCCCTTTCCTTTCCTGAATGGATGCACCTTCAATTGCGTGCGAAAAGGCTCCGAATGAGCCCCTCTGCTGCAGCACGTCCTAAATCCATGCTCACTCTCCCACCTCACGAGCTCCTCTTTCCAACGAACTCAGTGGCCCCCTCCTGGGGGGTGGTGCCAGCTCGGCGGCAGGACGGCCGCCCATACATAAAGCTCCACGGGTATTGTCCAACAATGAGCGGCACACGAAAGTGAGAAGCTTTTACCCATCAGCCTTTTATTGGTATGGAAATGCGTAGGCAGAGTTAATCATGAACACCTGACCTTTAGAGTCCGACGCGTTTCGTTTACACTTCCTCATGGACAGTTCAAAGTCAGTGAGGTGCATGTTGGGGATGTTAGTTCCATATCCCTTTCCTTTCCTGAATGGATGCACCTTCAATTGCGTGCGAAAAGGCTCCGAATGAGCCCCTCTGCTGCAGCACGTCCTAAATCCATGCTCACTCTCCCACCTCACGAGCTCCTCTTTCCAACGAACTCAGTGGCCCCCTCCTGGGGGGTGGTGCCAGCTCGGCGGCAGGACGGCCGCCCATACATAAAGCTCCACGGGTATTGTCCAACAATGAGCGGCACACGAAAGTGAGAAGCTTTTACCCATCAGCCTTTTATTGGTATGGAAATGCGTAGGCAGAGTTAATCATGAACACCTGACCTTTAGAGTCCGACGCGTTTCGTTTACACTTCCTCATGGACAGTTCAAAGTCAGTGAGGTGCATGTTGGGGATGTTAGTTCCATATCCCTTTCCTTTCCTGAATGGATGCACCTTCAATTGTGTGCGAAAAGGCTCCGAATGAGCCCCTCTGCTGCAGCACGTCCTAAATCCATGCTCACTCTCCCACCTCACGAGCTCCTCTTTCCAACGAACTCAGTGGCCCCCTCCTGGGGGGTGGTGCCAGCTCGGCGGCAGGACGGCCGCCCATACATAAAGCTCCACGGGTATTGTCCAACAATGAGCGGCACACGAAAGTGAGAAGCTTTTACCCATCAGCCTTTTATTGGTATGGAAATGCGTAGGCAGAGTTAATCATGAACACCTGACCTTTAGAGTCCGACGCGTTTCGTTTACACTTCCTCATGGACAGTTCAAAGTCAGTGAGGTGCATGTTGGGGATGTTAGTTCCATATCCCTTTCCTTTCCTGAATGGATGCACCTTCAATTGCGTGCGAAAAGGCTCCGAATGAGCCCCTCTGCTGCAGCACGTCCTAAATCCATGCTCACTCTCCCACCTCACGAGCTCCTCTTTCCAACGAACTCAGTGGCCCCCTCCTGGGGGGTGGTGCCAGCTCGGCGGCAGGACGGCCGCCCATACATAAAGCTCCACGGGTATTGTCCAACAATGAGCGGCACACGAAAGTGAGAAGCTTTTACCCATCAGCCTTTTATTGGTATGGAAATGCGTAGGCAGAGTTAATCATGAACACCTGACCTTTAGAGTCCGACGCGTTTCGTTTACACTTCCTCATGGACAGTTCAAAGTCAGTGCCGCTCATTGTTGGACAATACCCGTGGAGCTTTATATATATATATATATATATATATATATATATATATATATATATATATATATATATATATATATATATATATATATATATATTTATATATATATATATACATTAAAAGGTTTTCATGATCTTTGGTGTTAATCGTGAGCACCTGGTGAAATAGGTCTGCGGGTTAGTAAGCTTTAAAGAGATCTCTGTGCAGCCAGGTTGAACTCCCTTCAGAATTGACTCAGCTTTTATAATCCCGAGGTTGATAACATAAGTACTGTCGGGTCGGTTAGTGGTAACTCCGGCTCTCACAATGTTCAGGTACACTTAAGCGCCTTTGAATAATAAAAGTGTGAAATAAAAAATAACACCAAAACTATGAATAACAATACCTTCTTATTCTTGTATTATTATCATTATTAATATTAGTAGAAGTAGTAATAGTAGTAGTAGTATCATTATAAAAATCACTTCGATAATTTAATAATATTAATAACTAACAATTATAAAGAAAAAGTATAATTAATATTACTTTTATTATTGCTACAAAATAACATAAATGCACTAATAATAATAATAATAGCTTTCACCTAGTCCAACAGCACATTATAGGTGTGGATGGGACCATAACCAGAGTAAGAGGCACCAATCATTCCACAGGATTGGTGAAGAAATAATGATAATTGGGCCAATTCACAAAGAAAGTATCACATCTTTCTCTGTAAAAGTATGCCTAGATACGGGTGCACATGTACTAATATTAGCATTTGGCATGCATTTCCTGTGGTATAACTAAAGCTGCAACAGGCGCAAGTTTCAAAGCAGAGGTTAATTTGTAAAGTAATATGTGCCGGTGCCAAACCTCTGCTCAGAAGCCCGCCGCCAGCACTACTAACTATCGGCGTGTCTAACACAAAAGCTGTTAACCCCTTGGGAGCGGCCGCGATTCTGCGCCTGTGTGGCACATTCCGATCGTGGGTGTGGTCATGACGGCTCCCGGCCGTCATCAGCACACGCCCACTGTGATGCATGACGGCTGGGAGCTGCCATCAGCATGGAAGGGGTTAAATCCACCTCATGCCACTTTAACCCACTACCAGACACTCTCTGCCTATTTATTTAGTCCATGCGGGTTCCTGCTTTCTCCTTTTGTGACTTTTTTTGTCTTTCTTTTTCTCTGTCTTTTCCCTTCGTCTGTTTTTTCTCTCGTGCTCTCGGAAAATGGAAAAAGGATGATGAGAAAAATAAGTGCCGGTCCCCCAAAATGAGTGCTGGTGGTGGTGGCCCACCAGCAACCACCGGCTCAAATTAAGCACTGTTTCCAAGCATGCTTCGGGGAATGTCATATGACACACACCCCTTGCTACTATTTCTGCAGTACCTAATTACACAAAGTGAAAAATTTGTCTGTTTATAATTCATTTGCACAGTGAAGAGCACTGTGCAAATGCACATCTTTCGTCCTTTTTTTGCCTGTTAGGAAAACATTTTCCAACAAGAAATAAGCCCCTCCCGTCTACCCCGACCAAATCAGCAGGTGATCTGCTCCCCTCCCTATCCTCTAAGGGGAGTTACTACATCTATTGGCTGGAGTAAATCTCTCTTAATTTCCAGGATGTTTAAGAATAAGGTTGGATTTTGTGAATAAGAACAAATGTAGGAGTTTGTCGGTGTTCCAAAACTTACAAGGCTACCGAGGCCTGGTTCTAACCGTGAGTATAGAAGACAGTCAGGCTTCTCAGACAATTGAGGTTTTTTCCTTCAAATTAGTTTTAGATGCAGACCCTGCACCCCATTCACTAACACCATTGCAGACTACAACGCATCCCAGCCCTCGCCTCCACGGACTACGTACTGCTCGGAGACCCGAATTTCCACCTTGAAAACCCCAGCGAGCCCCAACTCCACCGTCCTCCTAGACAACCTTGGACTGACCCCCACACACAAGGCGGGACACTCCCTCAACCTCATCTTCGCTGGAGGAATCAACATTCACTTCAGTCACACCACACAACTCCTTTGGACGGACCACCACTGCGTTCACTTCTACTTCTCCAAACCCACTGCACACAAGCCAACGCCATCCCCGCGCAGAAACTGGAGCTTGATCACCGAAGAATACCTCTCCTCCGCCCTCAGCTGCACTCCTCTCCCAAAACACCCAACACCAAATCTGCAGCCAGCGAACTCCACAAATGGATCACTGACTGCGCCAACACACTCGCACCCCTCCAGAACTCCGACAGACAACACACCACGAAAGCAACCTGGTTCAACACGAACCTCTGAGAATCCAAGTGATCATGGCGATGACTTGAGAAAGCTTGGAGGAACAACAAAAACCCAGAAGCACGCACCCCCTACAGGACCGCCTCTACAGCACACCACCAACTCATCAGATCTACGAAGAGGAACTTCATCCAGGACTGAATCGTCTCTAACTCCCGCAACTCCAAGGAACTCTTCAACATCATGCAAGAATTCGCTAGACCCCCCCAGCAAAACCTCTGATGTCCCTCCCCCCGGACCTCTGCAACAAACTTGGCTTGTTCTTCCACCACAAGATCAGGACACTCTACGATAACTTTGACAAACAGACCCAAGGCACTTACCTAACACTTTCCACCAACAGCTCCACTCAGCTGACCAACTTCGCCTGGACGCGTGTCACCACAGAAGTCACCGCAAAGACCATGAGGAGCATACAATCCAGAGCACCCACTGACCCCTGCCCACCGCACATCTTCCACAGTGCCATCTCTGCCATCACACCAGAACTACGACGGACAATCAACTGCACCCTCAAAGAAGGCATGATCCCCGATGACTGGAAATGCGCAGAAATCAAACCCCTCTTCAAGAAGCCGACGGACTTCAAGAACTACAGCACCATCTCCCTTCTCCCCTTCTCCGCCAAAGTCACTGAGAAGATCGTCAACATCCAGCTATCACTGAGAAGATCGTCAACATCCAGCTATCCGGTTTCCGCAGCAACCACAGCACCGAGGCTGCCCTCCTAGCCGCCATGGATGACATCCCCACACTCTTCGACCAAGTCCACACTGCAGCCTTCATTCTACTAGACCTCTCAGAAGCCTTCAACGCTGTTTCCCACCGCACACTAGCTGCCGGACTCCACGACGCCAGCATACACGGAACTGCTCTACACTGAATCAGCTCCTTCCTCGCCGGCTGAACTCAAAGAATTAGACTCCCGCCCTTCCTCTCTGAACCCACAGAGATCAGATGCAGAGTACCTCAAAGATCCTCCCTCAGCCCCACGCTCTTCAACATCTACATGCAACCCTCCCACTCCCATGGACCACACCCGCAACCTCAGCATCATACTCGACTCATCCCTCACCATGAACTGACAAATCAATGCTGTATCCTCCACATGCTTCAACACACTCCGCATACTCCGCAAGACCTTCAAATGGATTCCCCCCGAATCCAGGAAGACCATCACCCACGCACTCATCAGTAGCAGGCTGGACTACGGAAACGCTGTCTACGCCATTTACGCCGCAGCCAGACTCATGCTTAGCATCCCACGACTAGACCACATCACCCAGCACTTACGGGACCTCCACTGGTTCCCTGTCGAAAAAAGAGTGACCTTCAGGCTGCTCACGCACGCCCACAAAGCCCTCCACATCACTGGACACCCAATACCTCAACAAAAGAATCTCCTTCTATGGCCCCATGAGACACCTAAGGTCCGCTGACCAAGCCTTGGCTGAAATCCGCCACATCCTTGGAGCCACAAGGAGTGGCAGATCCTTCTCCTACATCGCGTCCAAGACCTGGAACAAATTCCCCCTCAGCATCAGATGAAGACCCACACTGCAAGCATTCAGGTAGAACCTCAAGACTTGGCTTTTCGGATGACCTGAGCTGCCTGAATGCCCCCAAGGCGCCCCCCCAGTGCTTGAGACCCTCACGGGTGAGTAGTGCGCTCTATAAATCCCTGATTGATTGATCTATTGATTGATGATTCTTATAATTCTATCCCTTTTCCCACTGGGAATAAACGCAGTACTTTCTCTTTTATCTGCAGAGTTATGTGCTCTTGGTTCTGATGTGCTCTGGCATGTCTGAATGTCTTTCTCTGGAACACCAATGTAGACTCGATTGCAATAGTCTACGGATGACAGCACAAGCCTCACAAGTACGCTTTTGTGATTCAAAATGCAGTAAACGTAGCACCTTTCCAAATATCAAGGTTGTGTTTTTTTTTTCATTTTTGCCTTTTCTATTATTTGATTACCAAACGATATTTCTGTGTCAAACCAAACCCCAGGATTTTTCACTGCTTGCTTTGGTGTGGGAGTATGTTCCAGTCAGTTGGGTGCATGAATCCTAAAAAACAAGTCATCACTCTTTCTGTAACCACAATCTCTGTGTTTGAGAAATGTATGTAGAGAAACTATTCCCTCATCGAAATTTGCAGATAGAACCCCTGGCGTGTTGTGACGTGTTGTTATCAAATCAGTTGATAATTGGAGTGTCATGAGTGGTCTTTTGAAATGTAGCTGATATACACATCTGCTCTGGGCCACATGCATGTATTGACTGGGAGCAGAGAAAGTCTGAACCCCGAGGTGCTCCACACAACATTGGTTGATTGCAAAAGTCACATTCACGATAGCACCGTCGGCCTACCAAGAAGGGTTAGATCCATCGAATGCCCTAAACGGCTGTAGGTCATGATATTGTTAGCACAAATAACATCTGACAGAAATATCAAGTCCTAAAAATTGTTTACAAAAATATTATCCCATTTTATGTAGAGTTTCTTTTATTAACTCTAACAGGGCAATATTTTTGTTAATGATATTTAGGATAACATTTTGGTTACAAAGTTCTGGGGCCATTCACTCTACACATTACTGCTGCTATCAAACTGGGTACCCCGTAAATTCATCTAGTTGGCAACTTGGTTCTGGTTGTGAAACATAGGCGCAGAGCTGGCGCATTCCTTATAAACCTGCTCGAAAATCCCTTTTACAGGACACCACCTATGACTATGAAAAGCTGATATCCACTACTAGGAAACCTTTTTTTATCAAAACGTTATTTAAAAGCCTAAAATCAAACCAAAATATGTTCCATATTGTCAAACACCATATTGTCCTACTAACCTCTTCGTCATTTTTAAAGAACTAATACTTTGTGTTCACAATGCTCCTAGTGCGTTGCCTCTCTCCACCCCTCCTGTGACTCATGTAGATCTGTGCCAGACATCCCGATAACCGAAGCAGTAATTAAACCTAAAATCTATGCCATCAAATCGACCTCTTCTTTTGATCTCTCCCTCATCGCTGTGGCCAGACAGGTCACTGGCACATTACTCCATACTCACTAACCTTTGCAGTCGATCTCCTCTTGAGGGTGAATCAGACGTTCTTGGAAGTAGGTTTTGGATATTCATTTGTCAAAGAAGTTAGCAGAAAACCTAGTTGTGCATTAGTAATCTTTAGATTGACCTCACTCCTCCTGTTCTCTAAAATTACAGAAAGCATAGGGAACATTCAACTTTCCTCTTTCGTTGAAAAGCATTGTACATGTATTCATACACAGGCTGTTTTTCTCCTACATCATGGCACTGAGGTAGTTCCAGTGTGAGTACTTTTTGACCTTCTCTGTCATACAGTTCTCTCCTGCCCTCTCTCTACTTAACAACCTTCTCATGCCCCAATAAATACCTCTTCTCGATATCACACCTTCCCTCAATCCCCCAGTAAAAATGTCAAGCTCTTCAACACAGCCTACTGACCAGCGATTCCCGATCCCACCCTCTCCTCCACAAACCTTTTTGAACTGAATCCTCTCTAACTCTTATATTCTGTTTCATATACAAATACCAAAATCCCATGGTTATGATTACCCGCACCTCCACTTCATCATGCTCTCACTTGCAATGACGTACTAAAAAGATGCAGATCTGGACTACCTACGTAATCATCTAAGGGCCTTAATATCTCAAGAACGCCCCTACCTTACTAATACCTTCACTCCTTCCTGGCATCAACCTATCTTTTCTGCCCCTTTAACATCTTTAATGTCTACCTTGCACCCTAATATTATTTCCTTATCACCACCCCCTTCCGGGCGCTCCCAGTATGCAAGCTCCGCCCCCTCTTTCCCACCATAAGGCACCCTCTTGGATAAACGAGAGGAACGTCTTAACAAACTCTGATCACCACCTAGAACTACAGTTGCTACAACATGCACCGATGACAACACTGTCTAATCGGTGAGGCCTATTAAGACACACAAATCATCATTCATCATCATCATCAAAAAACATTATTTGCTGCTATTACAGCCATAAAAGCACATTTAAATTTACAACACATTAAAATCCCGATCATGCAAAAGATAAAGAACATCAAATACACTGGAGAATGATCATGGGGATATAAGATCACGCATTGGGAAATGTAAATGTATTTGAGCTTATATAGCGCACAGCTACCCACAGTGGGTTTCCCGGCGCTTGCTTAGGGAACCCGTCCTGGTATTCCCCTGTGAGATAACCCCGGAAGGATATCCACAAGGTGAAAGCCAGGCATCCCGCCGCGAGGGGCCGTTGTGGAGATTAAGCAAGCTATTGCCCAGAGTCGCAGAGAGTGAACCCATGAGTCTAGGAGGCACCGGAGCGAGAATTATCAAGTCCGTGGAATTTTTAGCCCAAGACCCGCTGAGGCAGGGAATTGAACCCTGGTCCAGGGCCGATCTCAGCTTCCGGGTCTGCCGCCTCTAACCCCTGAGCCACACTTCTCCACTACAGATATATAAAAGAAAATCAACTTTATGGGAAGTTTCAGGTATTAAAACATGAATTAAAAAATATAATTTAAACTAAAAAATATTTTAAAGAACAATTCACATCCAATATTTTTACAACACCCAGGATCGGGACAACAGCAAATTAGCAGGTATTGCTAATTTTCACATAATTTAATCAGAAAATATCTACACTTAATAATTACGGACTACATATCACAAAGGTAACAAGTAAAAGCTGGTATTGCATATAGTCAAAACACTACTTTACTAGATGTCTCCATTTACACCACATAGCAAAGAGAGATATCGAGATTGCAACAACATAAACCGGGTCAGTATCTGTTTTTAGGATCCTGTAAAATTAAATGTAATTCCTAATACCCAGGTTTCTACAGAGTTGAATAACCCACTTAAGCCTAGCCTGCTTGTATGCCTCACAGAAGAGCAACACATGGATTTACTGTTTCTTCCTCAACTAGGCATCCAGGGCATAGGCAAGGGGTGGTGCCCATCCACTTGTTCGTTATCGCATAAAGCGGGAGCGTCCCATATCTAAATTGCAAAAACAATTTCCTAGCTAATGGTGGTTGTATTGAATCCAACACCAGCTCAAACTTATTATGAGACTTAAAATCCAGAAACTCATAGGTTAAACTAGAGGGATTAGCTGTCTGTAAAATACTTGTCAATTTTTACTCTTTCAAAGCACTAGCTAAAGATTTCTTTACAAAAGCTATGCAAGATTCCTCAGGTATAATCCATAGATTCTCCCTCCCTATTGCACGAAAGGTATCCCTAACAAAGAACAACCAGGAAATACTACCAGCCCCCATAGTTAGCATTACCACTTTTACAGCTAGATTCATGAAAGGAAATTGCGCTCGCAAAGGGCCAGATTCTGAGAATCTGGCCCTTTGTGAGCCCAAGTTTAGCATTTGGGATTCATCATCCCGAATGCAAAAATCGCTATTTGCGAAATCGCATATTTGCGAGGAATTGCATTTTAGGAATCTCTTTTAGAGATTCCTTAAATGCAATTCATTAACCAATTTTAAATTGCGAATTCGCAATATTTGGCCGCTATTTACCACGAAGTCCGACTTCGTGGTAAATAGCGAAATGATAGAAAAATGCACTTTAGTGCATTTTTCTCTATTGCATGTTACACATATGTGTGTGCGCAACACCTGTGTAAATTTGCATTTCAGGGGTGCTACAGGGTGTCCTTTGGACACCACTGGCACCCTTGGAATCGCTATCTTATTTGCGATTAGCAAATTGCTAATCGCAAATAAGGAATAACTCCCCATTCATTCCTATAGGCCCATAGGAATGAATGGGGAGTTATTCCTTATTTGCGATTAGCAATTTGCTAATCGCAAATAAGGAATGTGTAGGAATCGCAATTTATTTAGTCCTTAATAGCGATCCCTTAATAATCGCTATTAAGGACTCGCAAAACGGCTCTTTGATGAATCTAGCTGTTAATTCCTCCCTATAGTGGGCCAGCTCTGGGGTACTCCATAGCTGATGCCAATACAGCAATTGGAAGGATATCCAGATCCATCCTTAGCGGTACTAGAGGTGTGTTTTAAGGCAGACTCAATTCAAATAAGCTTTATTCGGTCTTTTTCAAAAACCATAAAAGCGACAAAAAAAGAAATACATACATGCATATATAACTCATCAATTCATTACAATGTTAAAAGAAAACCGACTATTTAAAACCAACTAAAATCAATTTAGCGAATCAACTAATCAAAGTACACAGAGTCCCCTTCATCAAGTATTATAATTCAGTACTTGGGGGCCAGGATAAAAGTCATGCAAGTCCCAGATACAGATGGGGCCATCTCCAATTTTGGGCTCGGTAGATCGTAGATAGGGGGTAATGTTCCTGTGTTTGAATTTAATTAATATCAAGTCTCCCGGAATGACTTTGGGCAACATACCTAGCCACCCCACCCTCCTGAAGCTCAGGATTCCGCCATCTAGAGCAGGTGGCAGCGGTCTGTTGTTTTTGAGCCAAAAAATGGCTTTGTTCAGCAGGTCCTGGCGTGTTTCACGTTTGCACTGACTAAGTGCAGGGACCCCAGAGAGAACGGTCACTTGTGGGGCGGCTTCAGGGGGTAGATTAATTTGATGCCTTCTTTCGTGGAGTATCCTAGGAGATATGAGAGGGACATGTGCGGAATTAGAAGTAACATTGCGGCCACTTGGAATGGGTGTATTAAGAGGGGAATCAAATGTTCGTGCTTTCCTGTGAGCAATTGACTTAGGCTTTTCATGGTTAGTAGGGAGAGTAGGACAAATGGGTATAGCAGAATTACCAGTTAATGGATGAATCCTTTGTACTGTTTTTTCTATATTGGTCAACCTGTCCCCCAGATCGTTGATTTTTGTGACCAGGGGTGATAATGCAGAGTTTAACAATCGCTCAATGTGAGCCAGTAGGGTCAATTGGAGGGGTGATACAGAGTCATTTGTTCTAGTCCCCGCCTTATCCGGCGTTAATAAAGTTGGGTTAGGTGGTGATATTGAGGGGCTACAGGACATTTGATTGACATTAGATATCTTTTTACTGGTAGAGACCCGGGACAGTGTGTTAGCTGGAGAAAGAATTTTTTCGGGGGATAAAAGTACGTCCTGGGGGGTGCAGTTTATGTGGTCAGTGTCTCTGCCCACTATAGGGGGGGTTGATATGGCAGGGACATAGTTTGTGCCACACAGGGCATTCAGCTCCTCCCAGATGGACATAGTTATTGGACAAAAAATAAAAATCCGGGAGCGACACTAGGCTGATCAAAGCGATAGAGATAAAAGGGTTGAGCGTCTCTGTACCTCTTCCTTCGGTGGGGCCAAGTGGGGTGGCCCGTCCCGTCCTCCTCGGGTCCTCCTCGGGCCACAGAGGGCCCGCCCTTTGCCCAGGCTTCGCCCGCGCGCGTCCCGCAACGCGGGAGCTCTCCTTCTGATTTAAGCGCCGGCGGGCGCGGGCACAGCATCAGCGGCGTCCTGGCCGCAAGTATTGCCGGGATTGGTAGTCCCCCGGTCAGGAAGCACAGCAGAGGTGACCCGGTGTCCCCTGTGGGTCTGGGTGTCTGTGTTGTGGCGTGGAGGTAAGGAGCGTCGTCCTCCGTCCTCCGTTCACTGCCCCTGGCTCAGTCCCCCGCTCCCCAGGAGCTCTCCTTCTGATTTAAGCGCCGGCGGGCGCGGGCACAGCGTCAGCGGCGTCCTGGCCACAAGTATTGCCGGGATTGGTAGTCCCCCGGTCAGGAAGCACAACGGAGGTGACCCGGTGTCCCCCGTGGGTCTGGGTGTCTGTGTTGTGGCGTGGAGGTAAGGAATGTCGTCCTCCGTCCTCCGTTCACTGCCCCTGGCTCAGTCCCCCGCTCCCCAGGAGCTCTCCTTCTGATTTAAGCGCCGGCGGGCGCGGGCACAGCGTCAGCGGCGTCCTGGCGGCAAGTATTGCCGGGATTGGTAGTCCCCCGGTCAGGAAGCACAGCGGAGGTGACCCAGTGTCCCCCGTGGGTCTGGGTGTCTGTGTTGTGGCGTGGAGGTAAGGAGCGTCGTCCTCCGTCCTCTGTTCACTGCCCCTGGCTCAGTCCCCCCAGACTCAGAATTTGCCTTAAAAATTTATTTTCTGTTATAGTAAGGGGGTTCGATACACTATGGCCCCACAATTCTGCCCCATAAGCAGTTGCTCCTCTAGATTGGACTATGTAGATTTCTAACGGCGGGCCTATAACTTGTGATGCGCAACTCTAATGGACTTTTAAAATCTCGCAATAGCCTGGGTTAGCTTTAAATTAGCTTTATTGATTTTGGTGTCCCCATCCCATTTTATCGTTTAAAGTGAGATGAGACCCAAATAGTCAAAGATAGGGACCCTTTCCAATGGTCTATCATCCATTCTTGGATGCGGACAATTTATAGAATTAGCATTGAAAACCATGTATTTTGTCTTCTTGATGTTTACCACCAAATTCCTTTTTATGCGAAACTGGCTAAATTCTTTCAACACACGCTGCATCCCCATTGGTGATTTCGAGAGGAGCAGGGTGTCATCTGCAAACATTAATGCAGGAAACTTGCGGTGCGCTAGTTTTGGAGGGTTGATATCCCTAACGGCGAGTAAATCTTTAATTAAACCGTTAAGTAGGAGGGAGAAGAGGGTCAGTGCAAGCACACAGCCCTGCTTCACCCTCTTCTCAACGGGGAAGGGAGTCATTAATTTCCCGTTCTTGCCGAGCCTTACTTTAGCAAATGTTCCCTCATGGAGGCGTTTGAGCTGGTAACAAAGATAGGAAGGAACACCCATGTCCAGCATGATACCCCACAGCTGGTCACGGTCCACCATATCAAACGCTGACTTAAGGTCCACGAAGGTAAGGTACAGGCTCCCACCCTCCAGAACTACATGCTTCTAATAGATCAGTTGTAACCTAAACAACTAATCAATAGTAGATGTTTTACATCTAAAGCCCGCTTGCAAGGGGTTAACACATTAAAATCGTCCAACCATTCCTGGAGTCTACCCAGTAACACTCTAGCAAAAAATTGCGATTCTTCTATTAACATGACTAGAGAATCTGAATCCTTGTTTATGATAAAACCCAGGTTTTCTAAAAGGTCTACAACAGTTTTCAGATCTTGGATGATTTGATTGAAATCTTTAGAGAGGATAAGGATGTTGTCTAAGTAGATGATGAGACAAATACCCTTTTCTCTTAAAGAAGAGGCGACTGCCCTCATGACCTTGGTGAAACACCAAGGATCTGAGGAGAGGCCAAAGGGAAGGGCTTGGAATTGAAAAAGATGTTTTTTCCAAATAAACTGAAGGAAGGGTTGATGTTCTTCTGCCATAGGAATGGTAAAGTAGGCATCTTTCAGATCCAATTTGACCAACCAGTCCCCTTCAAATAAGAGGTTTCTCAGAAGATGGTGCCTACCATCTTGAAATGCCTGTAAACAAGGTATTTGTTGAGTTCCCTCAGGTTTATGACGGGTCTCCTACCTTTGTCCTTTTTTTCTACAAGGAAGAGAGTGCTGATAAATCTCAAAAATTCCATAGGTACCTCTATGATTGCACTTTTCTGAAGCATCGAGGAGATCTCTTCCTCTATTATCTTTTCCTGATCTAAAGTGAGGGGGATTACTTTGGTAAGTGACTTTTGTATTGGAGTTGGGTGAAATCTATAGAAAATATGCCCACAGTATTTAAAACCCATGGATCTTGAGTGATAAGTTTCCAGTTGTGGTAAAAGAATTTCAGTCTGCCTCCCACCTTTGGTTTCGAAGAAAGGGGGGAAGGATAAGGGAGAGAAGTACTCACTTTGAGTGTTGGTGTCAGTAGAAGGCCCTCTTGCTCTGAATTCTCTCGAACGTAAGCCTCTTCTTCTTGGGGCTAGAACTGAGGTTGATTGGAGGGTTGGTATCCTCTTCCACCATAACCTCTAGATCTGGAGTAGAGCCGTCGGTTGAAGTGGCCGGAAGATTGGCCCCTTCTTCCGGCCTTTCCAAAAAGGTTGTTGGAATTGAAGACCTTTTTCAGGTTCTGATGGGCTTTGTCCAAAGCAGTAAATGTTGAAACATATTTACTGAGGCTTTTAATTAAATCTTCCTCGAAAAGTAAGCCTTTTGGATTAAGAGAGGTTTCTTTGTCAGCCAAGTCGCTTAGTTTTGGGCTAATCTTGGTCAAGACTACTCTTCTCCTCTCTGAGTTAAGACCTGCATTTACATTGCCTAATAAGACAAGAGCTCTTTGACTCCAACCCCGAATTGAACGGGTGTCAAGAGGGGAGTCGTTAAGGTAGCTTTCTTTCGGCGGCATCAATAATTTTTGTTAAAGGGCCTAAAATATCTAAGACCTAATCTTGTCAGATTTTAAGAGATCTTTCTAACCCCTTACGTTATATATATGTGGTTTTGTAGCGTGCTCCGATAGTCAAGACTGTCCTGGCGCGGGAGTGAAACTGAAACAGAGTGGGAAGTAGGTATGCTAATCATGAGTTTGAAAGAGGTGAGTTTTGAGCAGTTTTTTAAAATTGGTCAGATTGGGAGCGTGTCTAAGAGCGTCTGGCAGGGCGTTCCACATTTGAGCTCCCTTTACCATGAGGGATTGTCCGCCCAGGCGGACTCTTCTAAATCTGGGGATGATCACCTGCTTTTTGGAGGTGGAGCGCAGCTGACGGGATGGGAGGTAGGGTGTGAACCATTTGGCTAGGTAAGAGGGGCATGGTCCATTGAGGGCTTTGTAAACGATGACCAAAGTTTTAAAGCGCACTCGTTGAGCCACAGGGAGCCAGTGAAGATCCTTCAGCTGTTTGCGCACGCTGAGTCTCCTGGGGATGTTAAAAATGAGTCTCACCGTGGCATTCTGGACAACCTGTAGCTTCTTGATCATATAGTCAGGAGCCCCTAAATAGAGGGCGTTTGAGTAGTCCAGCCGGGAGAGTACCAGAGCCCTGGCAACCGTTTCTTTCGCTGATTGAGGAAGGAGGGGAAAGAACTTGCGAAGAGGGGTCAGAGTTCCAAAGCATGTTCCAACCAAGCGTGAAATCTGGTCACGGAAACATAAGTCGGCTCCGAACCAAATTCCCAGATTCTTGGCAATCCCGTTCTCTCCCTTGGGGCATGTTGATTCACCGGGCCAGAGGGACTCCTTAAAGTCACTAGGGAATTGGCCGTAGAGCAGGATTTCTGTTTTATCCTCGTTGCATTTGAGGGATGATTTGGCTAGCCAGGTGAATACGGAGGAGAGACATTGGCGAACTCCAGAGGTGCATAGGTTCTCCTTTTTCCAGGTGAAGAGAAGCTGGGTGTCGTCGGCGTAAGCCATTATCTTGGCACCCCAGCTCTCTGCTAGCCAAACAAGAGGAGTTAAATAAATATTAAATAAAAGGGGACTTAGGGTCGATCCCTGTGGTACGCCAGTTTCCACCCTTCTGTTAGAGGAATGATAAGGGGGAAGCCAAATCTGTTGGGTACGGTCCGATAGAAAAGACCTAATCCAATCCAGGACCGTGCAGGAGATGCCTATGTCCTTCAGTCTCGCTAAGAGCTGGAGGTGGGGCACCGTGTCGAATGCGGCAGAGAGGTCCAAAAGAATAAGGGCCGCTCTGCCGCCCCCGTCGAAGCATTCCCTGATGGCCTCAGCCACCTCCACCAATGCAGTTTCCGTACTGAAAGAGGTGCGGAACCCTGATTGGGCGGGATGGAGAGCTTCAGAGGATTCAACGAATCTCTCTAATTGCCTGAATGCTGCCTTTTCACAGACTTTGGCAAGGGCTGGTAGGAGTGATATGGGTCTGTAGTTAGAGGTGATTGACGGATCTGCGGTAGGTTTTTTTATTAGAGGGAGAAGTTTGGCTTGTTTCCACTTGGTGGGCACAGTTCCTGAGGATAGGGATTCATTAACCAGTGCGGTGACCATGGGGGTGATTATTTCAGCTATTCCATTCAGGACCCTTGCAGGGCAAGGATCTATAGGTGATCCAGATTTCAGAATTTTTAATATGGTCATTACATCTGTACTTTCTACGTGAGTAAATTTGGTCAGTTCTGCTTTAGCTCCTGATGGTAGGGGACGTAAAGGAGAAGGGGGTTGGCCAGTTAAGGTTCGGTCTGATTGTGGGGCAAGTGGGAGGTCAGGGATACTCAGACTGTCTTGAATTTTTTGGATTTTTTCGATGAAGAAAGTGGAGAGTTGTTCGCACCAGACTGTGGAGGGTGGAATAGCTGTCTTCTCTGCTACCGGGGCAGTAAAGCTTTTAACTATGGAGAAGATTTCTCTGCTGTTGTTTTTGGCTTTTTGAATTCTAGAAGCATAGAATTCTCCTTTAGCGGTTTTTATTGCTGCGTAGTAATTTTTTTGAGCTGCGCGAAGTTCAGTTTTAGCAGTGGGACAATAGTTCTTTCTCCATACTCGCTCTAGTGCCTTGCATCCTGTTTTTAAAATCTTCAGTTGATCAGTATACCAGGGGGAGGTGGGGGTGATCCTATGGTTATTTTTACCCTTGTTTTTTGGTAGTGACTCGATGGAGGAGTTTATCCAGGATGAGAAGTTGTCTACGAGGGTCTCTGCTGAGTTCAAAAAGGTAAGTAATAAGTTTGGGGTAGAGATTTGGGGTTTGGCAAACTCTCCCCTCGATTGAAGGTCTGGAGCATTCGGCTCTTAAGAGGTTGCGAGTCTCCTTCTCCAAGGGATTCTTTAGCCATTTAGTAATACATTTGCATACATGATCATGGGGGGTCCATTCCGAACTCCTTGGATGTTTAATATTAAAAGGAGAGAACATCTCCTCCCCCAGGGGGTCCATGATACTATCTTTAGATGAAGATGGAAGATTCTTGTTAAAGAGAAGGGAGTCAATATCTTGATCATCCTTATCGAGGTCAAGGATATATTCACCCGGGAATTCTGAGGCATTGTCAACATGAAAATTGTCATCATGAATAAATTTGAGATCATTTACATCATCCTGAGCACTTTGATAGTTTGTGCCGCGAGGGACACCTATGTAATGTTGTGCCGCTAGGGACACCTGAAGTATACGAGGTGTGAGTACCTCCTGTAAATCTCGAGGTGCTAGGAACCTCCTGTGCTCTCTGGGGTAATTTCAATATTTTTAGATTTCTTAGATTTCTTTCCCATTGTTTGAGTGAGACTATTCTCGCCTATTAGGTCAGGTTCGGGAAAGTCATCCTCTTCAGAAGGGAATGATCTTTTTGAAGACATGACCTGGGAGAGTGTTGCGAACATATAGGATCTCATTTCCATATGAATAAGTTTTTAATAGCCTCATTATTAACGTCAGATTCAGCTGCGCTAGTGTGATCTGAGTCTGAGTCAGACATAGTGAATAAATATATCTATCTATCTGATCCTCCTTCTATTTATTATTAATTAAACATTTTTTTTTAAATAGCTCAAATAAAATGTCCTTTTTATTTTAATACTAAATAGGAGGGGGGGTGGACTAATGGAGAGGGTCCTGTAGGACAAGGAGACTTAGTAAAATCTATCACTCCATAGAGTGAGTTAAAATGAAGTATATTGGTTAAAATACGAATATTAAGAAAGAAACTATAATATTGTCAAATGTGGGGTTTTAAAAGGATTTGCACAAGAATGTCTAAATATATTGAAGCGAAGGGGAAATGAGCTCTGTAACTGCCAGCTGATCCACGACACGAGCAACTGAATAAGCTCTGATCAAGTGTCCGATCAGCTGGCTTCGCGGTTTAGAGGAAAGTTCCCTGGCAACGCGCGTACGCTACGCGGGCGTTGCCAGGGTGAATTCATTTAAATGCGCTTGGTCGAAAGGAAAGTAGGGAGTTTCGACCCGGTAAGCGCTTCCAATTTTAACCGATACCATTGAAATTTTTATGCGGGAGAGAGTACAGGGGAGAGGAGCCTAAGAGCAGCGATCCTCTCCCCCGGTAATTAAATAATGTGCAAATAATCAGCGAACGAGGGTAGGGAGGGTGGTTTATAGCCAAAATATACGCTGCTCTCCATAAATTGGAGAGCGGGAGAAGGTGCTGAAGACGCCTGATAAGGGGGTACTAGCCAATATTAAAAATCGTTAGTAAAGCATATAAACAGAAATATAATCTTAATAGTAATACAAATAGCGGTAATAAGAAGCAATGATACTAGAGTTTTGGTGATAACATAAGCATACAAAATGAAAAAGAATAAGTTAAACAGTTAGAAGGAATAAAGTATCAAGAGAAGTAGTGAACTTATCTGCTTGGAGCCGCATTTAAAAGAGGCTGATTGCCTAGTGCTCATGCCTTTTGTTTGGTTTATAACGTTCTAATATGGAACTATTGCTTTGTGATATATGTGGCTGCTTGGGTCTGCATTCAAAGTTATATGCATATTGGTAGCCTCCGGTCTTGTAATGAAATTTTTGTGTTACGTCGATAAGGCTAATTGGCCTATAATTTGCTGGGTCAATGGGGGACTCTTTTTTATAAATCGAGACTATCCCTGCTCCAGCCCATGTCGGGGGCTGGCGAGCCATGATGAATTGCATTAAATAATGTTAAAAGGTATGGAGCCCACACTACTTGCTCGCTTCTATACAGATCCCCAGGGATTCTATCTAGCCCCAGCGCTTTATTTGGTAATAATTTGGCTAGGGCGGATAATACCTCAACCATAGTACATATCCTATGAAGGGTCAGGGAATAAACAATACAACGTAATCTTGCTCACACTCGATTTATTCAATGAGCTCGAATATAAGGTGCTTCCCATCCACAAACATGCCTTGGTGCTTCAAAAGGAATAGGAAGCCCTACAGAAAATCAATTACAATATAGTACTATGCAGGTGACACTTGTAGTATAAAGATGATTGCACCTGCAAATGAGGTATTGGAGATCTGATGATGTGCGAGAATGAATCAGCAGTGACCAGTGAAACTGGCGCAGAGGTCACACCTCCATTTCAAGACCCACCACCCTTTGAAGTGGTTCTATTTCAGGATGTGCATAGATTCAAGTAACTCTTTGAACATACCTCTGAGCATTAAGATTTAGATGATTTATTCACCCTGGAATAAGGTTCTGTAGAGGCCACATAGGAATCCTCCTGAACAGGATTAGAATACTATGGACCTCTCATGCTTTGGCCAAATTTCCATAACTTTCAACAGACATTGCAACCTCAATTATATGGATACCAGTAAATCTGTACAAATGTGGCCTGTGTTAAGTGTGGCTGTGCAGAAGCAATAAAAACTCAGCTCCAACTCTGACCATTCAAAACTAGATAAAAAATGGTTAAGGTACACACTTCCTTCAAATCAGTAGTTAGATTGGGAAAATAAGTTATCGAATGTGCAAAAAGCATAAGACAAAGGACAGCAAAGCACATTTTTTGTTTTTTCTTTACAGTGGAATATTTCCCTATAAGTATTCTGAAGCTTAAATTCCAGGCTCAATTTCTTCAGCAAATAGAGGTGTATTTCAGCATGTGGGGCCTCCTCACTCTCTGTAGAGTGTAAGAAGTGAGTGAGAGGGTTTACTGCATCTCAATGTTTGGATATTATTGTTAAATAACTAGGTTGAGTTGGAAATAATGTGAGATAAAGGTGTCAGTTCATATACCCAATATAGAGTTCTTAATGAGGTTGTCAATGCACAGGCATATAGCCTTTGCGCATCAGACCAGAACATTTTTCCATTGTAAAACAGCAGACAAAAAGGAAATAGTATAAATAATCTCTTATGTAAAGATGTCTAAGAAACTCAGAGATGAACCTGAGATCAAGGTGTTGGTAAAGGAATCTGGACTCTACTCTAGGAACATGCACTAATATAGACAAACACTATTCTACATTGGAGCATTATTTTCTTTCTTCTACTGGGTCCTCCAACAAAAATGCAGCATACTCCTGGGAATGAGTACACTCCCCATTTTCTCATAGGGGCACAATAGGCTTTCAGGCATTAAACCTTGAATAGTTATATAATTGATATTTTGAGGTCCTGACAGTTCTTCCCATGAATCATCCTTTCGGTAGCCTCCTCTCCTACCAATTGTCTGATACATAAAAAAAAACCTTATTCACTAGTTAGCAGAAGGCTTCTGGAAAAATACATTTGTAAGAAAAACATAATGTGAAAACAACTGTTCAATGTGAAAAACAAGCCTTTCAGTGTTAAAGCATTATTTTGCAAATTATTAATAAAAGCATTCCTCAGTAAACAGAATTTGAGTCAACAGTTTTCCCCTTTGATGGTTGAAAAACCATTACAATGTCTTCACAAAAAAATCTTTAGAGTGCACTCTCATTTCTGTTGTCTCATCCTTTTTATTTTTCAGGATTTCAATTACCATCAACCTTTTATATTCTCTGTTCTTTCTTTCTTCCATTTCATCTAATTTGCCTTTTTCTGTCTTTATCCTTCTTCCTGGTGATTCAGCATCTAAATCCTTATGCAATGCGTATGAGCACATCAAATAAATACCAATGATTAGTATCAGTCTCAGCATGACCCTAAAAGGTCTTCCACCCACTGTTGCAAACCAGTTGCCAATGACAGAAACTCCTTTGCCTAAGCTTCCTAATACACTAGTGTTTTATAAAGGCTTCTAATTCAGTTTTCAGGTCAGAAATGTTCTTTGCCAATTCTTCTATCTTTCTACTCTTGCCAGGGTAGTTTGAGCAGCAATGATGAGCTGTCAGCATTTTTTAGACTCCTCCTTTCTTGGCTAACAATATATCTAAAGCTAATTGATCTTGCAAGATCATTGATCTAATAGTCACTAATTCTGTGTTAACAACCAATGAGGCACCAGACATACTAGGAGCCAGATTATTTACTACTGTTGATAACTTTACAATTTTCTCATCATTTACAACTACTCCTACAGGTCGTATGATTGCTTCAAAAATATCTTCTATTAATTGTGTCCCATCAACAGTACTACATGGGTGTCTATGGGGTGGTGTCATAGTTAAAGCATCTATGGTATTTACATTATACATCTTAGAAAACAGCAAAGATAAATAGCAAACACCCTCCCAATAAGCAGCCCACTGAAAGTAGGCAAGAATCCTGTCTACACGCAAAGTAAACTCCAGGAATAACTGCCTCTTCCCTTGTTAAAACTTGTACAGATCCTCCCAAAACTTCAAATGTGAGTTCACAATTACTAATCCCAATGAGTCTCTTTCTAAACTTGTTTCTCCTTTTATAAACACACCATTTCACTTTTTTGTCTATCTAACTTTATTTTTTGGTAAAGCATTTCCTTTTTGTAGTTATCTTCTTCTTCCTTCCAAACATTTGTGAAAACATCTTCCTCTCTATTTGCACTACGAAGAATCTGAACTATTCACTCTTCTAATGTTAAAATGTACTTCTTTTATAATGGCCTCATTGAATAGGTTAAATAATATCTGCATGCCTTAACAGTGTCTTTGACTATCGGAGATCTAAAGAAATACCATGCAATTGTCATTATGGCTGAGATACCCGCCACCCCCTCTCAACACAATCATCCCCAAGAATTGGGAAACCGGAAACAGTTCTTGAACTTTTGGAAGGCGGGAAGGGAGTTACCCTTCCCGGCCGTATTTATTAAAATATGAAACAAAAATAAAACATTAAAATAACAGTTTCACATTATGTACAATTTCATTTCCACATTACGATGTTTGGCTAACCTTAACAGATCTCTAATACAAAGGTTCTCCTAGCCGAACTAACATCCTACAAAACATTTGACTTGAAATTGTACATCCTAACGTTAAGGGCCAACGGCAAGGTCGTAACCGGTGTCAGATCCCTAAACCAGAAATACCCCCTTCACTTGTGAGAGGAGCGACCGCACAGAGGCGTACCTCAAGTGCATCTACCAATTTCCCTTTGTACTTGACGGGGGCCCCAATAAACTCGACGCCATTTAACGGTCGTTCGAGGACTCGTGTGAGGTGTCTAAAAGGTAGCGTAAACCCCCTCCCGCACCCCACACAACTTACCCATCTGCCGTCGCAGATGTCCTGGCCCCGGGAAATTCCCCAGGAGGGGCCGTAGCCCCTCCTATCCAGGAAGGGGCCTTGACCACCTTTCCTTTCCTTCCGGCGGCCTCTCCTTAGACAGGACCGCCTCCCCGTTGAGGGGCCAATTGGCCACCTCCCCCGAGCGCTCCCATCCGTAATGGGTGACGCCCCCTCATAGGGATCTTCGAATTACTGCTCACCGATCATGACCTTACCGCCCGACCAAAATAAATACGACAGTTCTACCTAAGTTACTAAGATTACAAAGTAAAACATCACTTATTACCAAGCGTGAATACTGATCAATCCCAATTACTTTATTTGCAAAACATACTGAAAATAACCAATCTTTATTGCATCTTAAGAAATTTCACGACAATCATCACAACCTGTAAGAAAACAGAGAAAACAAAAAAGATACTACGTCAACTGTATTTACAACGAATCGCTGTCCTCAGGGGCTGGTGGGTGGGTCAAAATTGGCTCTTCGTTCCGTCTCGAGCTCACGTGCAGCGGGGAGGTGCAGCTTCAGAGCACAGGAACAAGAGGATGCTTTCTTGGCTTCCGCTCCTTTTATCCGTCTTCAGGGCGGGCGTAAACCCGCCCCCTCCTGCCTCCGAGGGCGTGGCCGGCCACGTTGGTGTCTAGGCCAGCCCACTCTAGGGCGGGAAAAAGGCGCGCCCCGGCTACGCCGCTTCGGGCATACCAGCCGAGACTCGCCTCCCGCCCAAGATGGCTTCCCGGGGGGATCGTGGTACTCCACCATACGTTCGGGGGGACCGAATGGTCGCCCCTTTCCATATGGCTGAGATACCCGCCACCCCCTCTCAACACAATCATCCCCAAGAATTGGGAAACCGGAAACAGTTCTTGAACTTTTGGAAGGCGGGAAGGGAGTTACCCTTCCCGGCCGTATTTATTAAAATATGAAACAAAAATAAAACATTAAAATAACAGTTTCATATTATGTACAATTTCATTTCCACATTACGATGTTTGGCTAACCTTAACAGATCTCTAATACAAAGGTTCTCCTAGCCGAACTAACATCCTACAAAACATTTGACTTGAAATTGTACATCCTAACGTTAAGGGCCAACGGCAAGGTCGTAACCGGTGTCAGATCCCTAAACCAGAAATACCCCCTTCACTTGTGAGAGGAGCGACCGCACAGAGGCGTACCTCAAGTGCATCTACCAATTTCCCTTTGTACTTGACGGGGGCCCCAATAAACTCGACGCCATTTAACGGTCGTTCGAGGACTCGTGTGAGGTGTCTAAAAGGTAGCGTAAACCCCCTCCCGCACCCCACACAACTTACCCATCTGCCGTCGCAGATGTCCTGGCCCCGGGAAATTCCCCAGGAGGGGCCGTAGCCCCTCCTATCCAGGAAGGGGCCTTGACCACCTTTCCTTTCCTTCCGGCGGCCTCTCCTTAGACAGGACCGCCTCCCCGTTGAGGGGCCAATTGGCCACCTCCCCCGAGCGCTCCCATCCGTAATGGGTGACGCCCCCTCATAGGGATCTTCGAATTACTGCTCACCGATCATGACCTTACCGCCACAGGCCGGATAGTTGACCGGCTATCCGGACCCCCCACAAAACACTCCTACCTAAAGGTCATGCTGTAAACTCCTTAACCATGCTATGAAGTCTCCTATGAGTAACTCGTTCCCCACCCGGGACAAATGAACACCGTCCCCCAAATACATACTGTCCCCTTTGATACAACCATGCGAAACAGAATGCAGTGTATTTGAACGAAACAGTCTACTCACTTTGTTATTTATCTTCCTTACTGAATGATTTAATGCAGTAACCGAAATAGCCCCCCGCCACACTTTCCGTGGGATCATATGGGACCATGCAATTGTGCACCCTGGAACTCTCCTTGCCAACCAACTTACTGTGGAAAGCATTGCCTCAAGAAGAAGTCGTCTACCAGTGGCCACCAGATCGTTACCCCCAAGATGGACTATGATTATAGACGGCGGTGACCTTGTCCGCTCTAACAAACCCTCAAAAAAGAATTGAAACTGGTCAATACAGAGCCCGCCCTTTCCGTAGAAGGACACCCTGTACCCGTATTCCCCAGCCACGTGAATCATATCACCTGCTTTGAATACGTCCGCGGCACGCCTCACATACGAGTGGCCCACGACCCACACCTCCTTATTCGCAGACGGTGATTTCTGACCGCTGATCCCCAGGAGTCGGGTCGACTGTACAGTCCGCCCCGCTTCGTAAGCTTGCGTAACTGAAAATCAAACAGAAACAAGAAGCGTGAGTATATCATTACAGCTTCACAACATGTGCAACCGCACATACCTTTTATAACAGTTCGAGGCCCAACGCCCCACACGTTTCACTTGTTCCACACTCAGACCCCTGGCTGTAGCCTCAGTAGCAGCCCCTATCCGAAAGGAATGGGTCCCGAACTCGCCGGGGTTCAAGCCCGCGGCCGAAATCGACATCGCAAGCACCCTCTGGAACTGAAACCTCGTCAGTGGGGTGGCGTCAGCGTGTCTCAAGAAGGTCCCCCCCCATGCTGCAACCCTCTGCGTCAAATATTCCTCTATGCATACAACAGGGCACATGGAAGACCCGGGGATCCTCTGAATGATTACACAGTCCCCGATTGCACCTTGATCGGATTTGGACCTAACAAATGAGACCGTCATCGTCTCCCCCCTGACCTGAATGTGCTCCCGGCACAATCCCCCCATCGTATCCCTCTTGTTCTTCGCCACTAGTTCACTTACCCGCATAGCCCCATGGAATGATAGCGCAAATGCGGCTCGGAATAACACAGTTTCATACTGGGATGAACATGTTGCAGGGAGTACGGAAGATAACAGGGCCAACCTATCCAGACCTATCGGGTGCCTCTCATCCACTCTGCGACCCTCAAGGCGTTGCCACCCACGTAGCGCTTTCTGCACAACGAAAGACGCTGTCAGGTCCTGGATCCCATGAGCCTTTGCCATAAAGGAAATGGCGGCCCGATGCCTCTGGGCCGTAGCTACTGATTTGCCTGCCTGATGTAAAGAGAGCAGAAATTGTACTACAAACTCTTCCTGACCCCAAAACTCTCCCCTAGCAGTACCCAAAAAGGCCCAATAGGAACGGAACGCCCCTTCATATGCCTTCCTCGTCCTGGGTGCTAAACTCTCTCCCACGAGGTTTCGTAGTTCGGGGCACCGAGAGACCAGAGAGCTTCGGGAAAGGGTGCCGCCACCGGGTCCGCTGTGGGCAGAAAACCCCAGAAGGCCTGCATACGGAAACGAGAAAGCGCATCAGCCGCTTGGTTCATCACCCCCGGCACATGTCTTGCCCTAAACAGTACATTTAGTTGCATGCATAACAACACAATCTCCTTGAGCAGTCTCAGAATCAATCTGCATCGTGCTGCCTGACTATTGATACACTCAACCACGGTCATGTTATCGGACCAGAACACCACAGAGTGATCACGGAAACCCCCGGGCCACGTTTTCAGGGCCACCAAAATCGGAAAAAGTTCGAGAAAAGCAATGTTACTCGTCAATCCGTACCCATGCCACCATGACGGCCATTTTTGAGCCGACCATTGTGTACCAAATATGGCACCAAAACCTATACTCCCCGCCGAATCTGTCCAAAGGCCCAGCTCCTCGGAGGACACCGCTGGTTTGTTCCAGACAATTCGACCATTGAAATCCGCCAGAAATGCCAACCAAATGCGCATGTCCTGGCGAACCTCTGCCGAGAGTCTCGTGCGGTGATGTCCTTCCTTCAGGCCGACCATGGCTTGTGCAATCGAGCGGGAAAAGGGGCGCGCCATTGGTATCACTCTTAGGGCAAAATTCAACTGACCCACCACCTGTTGCAATTGATGCAGGTTTACTTTTGTTGCACGAATACATGTCTCAAGGGATAACCTGAATTTCAACACTTTTTCCTTTGGTAATCGAAAACAACCTTCTACCGAGTCGAGCTCGATCCCCAGAAACTCGATCAAGGTCGAGGGCCCCACAGTCTTACCTGGCGCCAATGGCACACCAAATCGATTCATTAAGACACAAAATTCCTGTAAAGCCTGTCCACACTCAGGATCCCCGGCGGCCTCCAAAAACAGAAAGTCATCGAGATAGTGCATAACATGTTGAAAACCTGTCTTCCTTGTGAATACCCACTGCAGAAAACAACTGAACTTCTCGAAATAGGCACATGAAATCGAGCACCCCATTGGCATACATCTATCCATGTAATAGCGACCCTGAAACATGAAACCAAGAAGACGCTGATCGTCTGGGTGTACCGGGAGCAACCGGAACGCTGACTCGATGTCTGATTTCGCCATCAGCGCACCGGGCCCCAGGCGATTCAACATGGCTACGGCCTCATCGAAAGATGCATACCGCACTGAGCACACTTCCGGGTCTATCGCGTCATTCACGGAAAGACCACGTGGGGCTGACAAGTTATGTATCAGCCGAAACTCACCCAGGTCCTTCTTGGGGACCACCCCTAGAGGGGAACAAACAAAGTTAACAACCGGTGGCAAATCGAATGGACCGGCAACACGACCTCGAGTCACCTCCTTCCCAATCTTTACCTGTACCACCGCCGCGTGCTGCAAGACCGACAGTTGATTCTTACAGTTTGCTACACCCTGAAAATCCCCCACTGGGATGCGGAAACCATATGAGAACCCGTTTCGCAACACCCCAGCGGAAGCATGATCCGGGTATTCGTTGAGCCAAGGAATCATTGACATGGTATCAATCGGGGTAGGTAAAGGCGCCCCTCGGACTATATCAGACCTGTTTGGCGCCTCCCTTACCACCGTTATCACCCGTTTTGGCTCTGCACAAGGACTCAGGATGGGATGGCTGCCCACAACCCCCACACTCATGTCTGAATTTGCATGACCCCTGGGGCCTCGTACATTTCCCTCTGTTAAAATTCCAACAGATCCCCCTTTTCCCTGTGTTGCCACTCGGTTTCGAGTGGTACTCATTACCTGCACCCGTCCGAAAGGGCGTCCCAGAGTTTTGGCGGGAAGATTCTCCTCCGTTACTTCCCACCAATGGTACCTTCAACATTCCTGTACTCTCCATTTTTTGCCATGACACGGAGTCGTAACAATCCCAAGTCAACAAAGGGTTGTGTTCCTTAGCTTTTCTAAAAAGATTGTCATAGCAGAACCACTGATTGCCCCCATATGCCACAGAATACTCCATAATACGCGACTGATAAATGGGTAATTCGGTCATCAACTCGGGCCTGCGCTCGCCCATGATGGAGGTAAATATGCCTCACGCTCTGCCCCAAGTACCAATGGTCTCGTCAACCTTAAAGGCGGCCATTTTTGCGCGCCAAACACTCGGGTGCATGAGCTCCTTTTGGCTCTTCACATGCTCTATCTCGTAATGGTCGGTAAGCAATGAAAACATGTTTACATACTTATCCGCCCAAATCAATTCCTTAATTTCTAGCGGGACATGCTGGGCAATCTTCTCCCTTCGAGAAGGTACAGACCCCTCCCACGCAATCGGCAATGGCCGCTTACCTGAAGTAGACCCCGTGCTTGTCGCCGAACTTGGGCCTGCTGTACTTCCAGCCGCCGGAACCTGTGGGGGAACAGAAGATGTTGCCTTCGCAGCCTCCCTAGATTCCCGCAGTTGCCTCATTACTGCCCGGGCGTCGTCAGCCGTGGCGCCCTCGCTATCTTTTCCCAACCACGCTGCCAATTGTGCCGCTAACTCGGGGGGCATATCCTCCCTGTTCATGGGGGTGACCACCACAGGAATTGGATTCCCCTCTTTCGGCACCGGGATTGGCTCCTCACGTGGGGTATCGGGAACCGGGGTGTCTCCCTCAAGTGCTCCCCTTCTGGGCCTCTTGCTTTTTCCACCGGGGACTGCTCCCTGCAAAGGCCGTTTCGTTCCTCCCGGCCCGTCCTTAGCCTCCACCTTTTTCTTCAGATCGGCTATCTCCTTCATGAGCATGTGGAGCATCTGCTCGGTACCGACCCGCTTTCCGACTTTCTTGGGCATTCTCCGACGGGATATCTGTAAGACAAAAGAAAGATTACAACGCTCAAAATTGGCTCTTCGTTCCGTCTCGAGCTCACGTGCAGCGGGGAGGTGCAGCTTCAGAGCACAGGAACAAGAGGATGCTTTCTTGGCTTCCGCTCCTTTTATCCGTCTTCAGGGCGGGCGTAAACCCGCCCCCTCCTGCCTCCGAGGGCGTGGCCGGCCGCGTTGGTGTCTAGGCCAGCCCACTCTAGGGCGGGAAAAAGGCGCGCCCCGGCTACGCCGCTTCGGGCATACCAGCCGAGACTCGCCTCCCGCCCAAGATGGCTTCCCGGGGGGATCGTGGTACTCCACCATACGTTCGGGGGGACCGAATGGTCGCCCCTTTCCAATATTTTGCTTGTGGATGAGGATTCATTATTTTCTGAAGAGGAACTTCGGAAAGGATCATGCCATAATTGAAAACATAAGCGTCACACACAGCATTCTAAGGACCTCATTATTGAAATGGATCCCTGGTTCTGGCTCCAGTGAAACCGGTAAACCAAACCACGGAATGAGTTTATGTAACAGCAGCTTAGCTACAGAGAGACTGTTATTCCTCCGCGTTGGATAGGCTTCCCCCATCAGCAGAAAATGTGCACTATAACCAGGGCATACCTCAGCCCGTTGCAATCAGGCATTTCAATAAAATTCAGCTGCATCCTGGGAAACGGTCCTTCTGATCTTCGAATGTGGCTAAGTGTTATAGGGGTTCTTCTTCCTACATTCATCTGCTGACAAGAAAGGCACCTATGGCACAGCTCTTCAGCTAAAACTTTGACCTGAGGCTTAAATAAATTCTGTCTAAACAGTCTAACCATTGCATCCTTCCAATGTGTGCAGGACCATGGAATTGTTGTGTCATGTGGAACAACAAACTGTCTGGCAATGCTGAAACCCAAATATAATTAGCATTTTAACACATATAGGGGCAGATGTATCAAGAAACCATTTTGCACTTCTCTAATAGCGATTGTTAAGGAATCGCTATTTGAGAAGTGCAAAATGGTATGTATGTAGAATTTCGCTATTTTTTAGCGATTCCTTAAAATTCCTTAATTGCGATTAGCAAATTGCTAATCGCAATTAAGGAATCATTTTCCCATTCATTTCTATGGCCCATAGGAATGATTGTGCAGTAATTCTCAAATTGCGAATTAGCAATTTGCTAATCGCAATTTGAGAATTATTTCAAGGGTGCAGGGGTGTCTCATGGACACCCTGCTGCACCCCTGAAACTTACATGTGTGTGCATATGGCACACATACATGCCCTATGGGCATGTATGTGTGTCACATGCCACCTTCAAAATAGTCATATTTTGTTTTTTAAAAGGATTTCGCAAATTAACACGAACCTCAAATTGGTGTTAATTTGCGATTCCTTAACCCAAATTCGCAATTTAAAAAAGTTTCATACATGCCATTTAAGGAATCGCTAAATTGCGATTCCTTAAATGCATAAGCAAAATAAGGAATCGCAATTTTTTGCGATTCCTTATTTTGCTAATGTGTGATACATCCCAAAAGATGCTAAATGTCCGTTTGCGATTCCTTAAGGCCGAAATCGCAAAAGGCTTGATACATCTAGGCCTTTGCTCTCCTCCGCCCTTGCTGCTCTGCCTCTGAAATATCTTCTTGTAGTCTCTTGATTTCTACCCAAGTATCAACTACTGACAACAACACAGAAAAGGTAGTGTCTTCAGATTCATTTGCATATTCTCTGTTAGATGTGCATGCTATGAGTGCACAATATCATGCAACTTCATTAGCATGTCGATTTTCTGAGGTGACATAGAAATTGCCACTTCTGCAAGCTTCATATTTAGCTACTGCAAAGCTGTCAATAGTCTCATTACATATTCTCTGTTTTAATTAGGGGAACTTCCTGATGTCATAAACCCGATTGCAGTGAATCAAAGACCAGGAATTGGTAAGTAGGCAGACTAGTGCTTTCTTATTCTTGAAATTTGAAAGGCGATTTCCCTACCTGTGATTACTGATTACATCATTTTAAACTGTTTTTTGCTGGTGATTTTAACAGTTTACAAATGTAAGTATTTAACCTGCTTGCCTGTGATTCATAATTTTTCACTTGTTTCGTTTAGAAACTTGTGGTTTTTACTTGCCCATGACTGTTCATTTAACCAGTTGAGTTGTGTGATATGCAGTCTAAAATCTGTTGTTTTTTCCACACATTCCCCATGACTACCTATTTTTTCCTCCAATTTCTCCCTTGCTCTGTGCTCAGACCTCTTTGTTCAGCAATCCAGCCCAGCTCCCGTTTTGTGTTAGCAAATGAGTGAAACCAGATTCATCCTCCCTCGCCGCTTAGCAACAGGAATATTCTACATCAGAGAGTGCACAGAGGGTGGTCTGAATCAGCAGCAATCTGCAGTAAGCTGTCTAAGCTGTGTTTTTTAGGGATTGTGAACTCATTGAATGGTTAGGAGAGTGAGTAAAGTTTTACACAAACCGTATTGTTAGGGGGCAAAGTTTGTTAGGCCCTTATCAGCAGAAGTCCAAAGTGTGGATTGAGCCTGTCTATCTCCAAGGAAATTCTGAAATGAGGACCAGCTTCTAACTCCCTGGCCAGCAAACCTTGCCTGAGGTTGCAGGGACCTTATGTAGTCTGCTATTGGATGCTCCATGTGTGCACTCATTGGTGGTTCCATCTGGTGTTTCTATTGCATTAGGGTTACTGTTCTCATTGGTTGGGTATTGGGTCAGTGATTCTATTGATGTAGAACTTAGGGTTAGTGATCTGATTGATGAATAGGTTTAGGGGGAGGATTGGTTCCTAGGGCTAGGCTTTCTATTGGATGTGGGGTTTAGGGTTTCCTATGTCATTGGCTGCTGGGACTAGGGTTGGGACTGGAGCTAGGGTTAGACTTTCTATTGGATATAGGACTTAGGGCTTCCTATGTGATTGGTTGCAGGGAATAGGGTTGGGTTTAGACTTTTAATTGGGCGTAGTGTTTAGGGTTTTGTGCCTGATTGAGTGCTTGGTCTAGGGCTATGATTGGTTGTAAGACCTCCTATTGGTTCTAGGGTTTACGGCTAGTGTTGTGATTGGTTAGGGTTATGGCTATGGTTTCCTTTGGCTGAAAGGATCATCTGATTACAAGGGCTATGTAAGGCCAGGGCTTAGGTTGTCTCAGCCCAGGTGTCGAGGCTAAAGGTGGAGAGGACAAGGGTGAGTGCCTGTTCTGGACTAGGGCAGGAAATGCTGCCCAATTATATATACACAGCAACCACCCTACACTACCCACATCCACAAACAGAGTTACACATTCACAGCACATGTACTCTACTCATTTACTACAAACTGACCCTATACAAAATCCTGTCTTAGCACCCACTACAAAACCACACAAACCACACCTATACACCCTTCTATTCCAGCTACCACAAATTTGCACCATCACCTACAAGCAGTACAGGACTCTATCCTATACCACTAGCCAATCCACTCATGACTTACACACCCCAATTCCACACCACATGAAACTATATCCCAACCAGACACATTCTTCTTGCTCTAATTCTATCAAACACACCCATTTTTGTCACTAACAAACCCATACTCGGCCTTTTATCATTTCTCCAACCAACATCCTCCTCTTCTTTCAACCACAATAAGACAACCACACAACACTTACACTCCACTGCACCACACATAGTACCTCTAGCAGCAAACAAGTCTATGACAAACACTCACAACTCTACTTCATCCCCTTTCACATGCGACACACTCTCTATTCACAATTGTATACAAACAAATCTATCTCATTAAACAAGTACATCAGCATCTACTTTCACTACTCTTCAAAAACAAATACATCAGACACACCAGCAGAACAAAATCTCTCAAGCACAATGCCTCATAATACTTACCATCACAAACTACAAACATACACCCACCTTTCACATCACACAAATGCACAAACTCCAATACCAAGCTTTCTCTCTTCCACTACACCTAACACATATACAGCATCGCAGCAACTCTCTTTTAACTACCTCTCATCCATTGGACAATTTAGAACCTTACTACAGGACCAACATGCTGCAGTGCTACCCCTAACTCATACACCTTCTGCCCTAAACAGACACAAACAAAATAAGCAACGTGTCACACCTCACACCTTCACCTCTCCATGTCTACTGCACAACAAGGTTACACTACAAAAACAACACCAACTCACCCTCAAACACCGTCTCCAACACCTACACATGCAGACCCATCAAAATGCCTTCTTATCCTGCTGGACTAAGAACAAAATACAGAAAAGATACACAATTGCTATCCTCATAATACCTAATACCAACACTAAGGACACACCAGCTGCAAGCTGACAAAATACTGCTCGCTCTTCTACCAAACAAAATCACACTATCTCCAAAGCACATTCTCTAACTGTCTACTAGTAAATACTCAATCGCTCTCTAAGAACAAACATCACATCCACGACCTTCTCACTGACACAAAACCAGACATACTATTCATAACTGAATTATGGTTGGGAGATGATATAGCTCCAGTCCTGAATGAAGCTGTTGCTCTAGGCCATCAAATGATCACCCAAAACCGTATAGGCGAAAAAAGAGGTGGCCTAGATGTTGTATTCAGATAAACATTACGTATCACTAAAGTTTGTGACTTCTCAATAAAAAATTGTGAGGCCCTTTTCATCAGATGCAATCCTACACCATCGTCCTACTGTAACTTCCTGCTCCTTTATAGACCTCCACAAAGCAAGGCAACATTTCCAGACACACTTCTAGACACGGTTTCAAATGTGATAACACTACACTCCAACCTATGCATTCTGGGTAACCTCAACTTTTGGTTTGACAAACCAAATATGCCCCATTCAAAAACAATCATAGCTGGCCTAGTAGTACAGAATTACATCAGATCGTCCAGAAACCCACAAACCTTGCTGGACACAAACTAGATGTCATTTTTGCTAATACAGAACTAGTTACCTTTCAAACGATAACTAAAGTCACCACCATTTGCTTGCCTTCTAGCATAAAACAACACTAAGCGCCTTACATGCATCCACCTATTACTGTGAAACAAACTCAATTTGAAACATTTAGAAACACAACTAACATCCAGTAGAGATCTAGAAACAATAACTGCTGTTAAAAAAAACCATAAGAGTGGCTACAAGAAGCTTTTGCTATCCTGGTAGTACTAAAAACGACACAACAGAGCAAAAGAAAACAATGGAGAAATATAGAGATAAAAAAGATAAAACAACAAATTAGAAAGCTGCAACATGCTGGCTCAAAACAAACGCCAACCAAGACATACTTCACCTACAGAACAGATTATACAAGTCAGCTATCAAAAAAAGCGCCCAAAAAATACTATTCAGGCAGAATTCAAAATACTAAATGTGCAAATAAAGAATTCTATAAAATTCTCGAATAATTTTGTGAACCAAATTGCCTGGACGCAGCTCATCTCATTACTCTAGAGTTCAGGACAAACTGGCAAATCATTACCTGGACAAGACTAGACACGTTGGACTCCTACTTAAAACAAAGACAAAGCATCAGCACTAACTCTTTTACAAAACTACAATCCAAGAATACTGTAACCCAGTCCCTCTGTTCCTTCCAACACATTTCACACAATTAATTTATGGACCTGGTCAAAGCAAGCAGGCCTGCCAGCAGCCCTTCTGACCTATGTCAACCGCAAACTTTCAAGACAATTCTTCTAACAACCTCTGCTGCCACTCCAGTAAGGAGAATCATCAACAACTCCTCAACTACCGGAATATTTCCAGAAGAACTCAAAAAGTCATACATACACCCATTACTGAAGAAAACTAACTGAACCCAGCCAACTACAGACCAATTTCAAATGGACCTTTCCTGGGCATACTGATAGAAAGAGCAGCTTTCGCCCAGAAGTCACAATTCATTGAAGAGAATGGCATACTTTTAGACTTCAAATAGGATTCCATCCAGGAAGAGGCACAGAATCTGCCCTGCTTGCCATCAGGCATGAACTAAAGAACACAGTTGACTGCAACAGGGTTGCTGCGCTACTTCTCTTGGACCTCTCAGCTGCCTTTGACACAGTTGATCATGACACTGATACAAAGACTCTACGAAGCTGGCATAAAGGGGACTGATCTAGACTTGATCACGTCCTACCTTCTCAACAGAACACATACCTCACCTTTCTCGTCCAAACTGTACTTCACAAAAGCAGGGGTCCCTTAATGCTTTATTATTTCACACTTGCCTTTTCAACAGCTACATGAAGTCATTACCGACACTGATCAATCAATTTCACTTCATATGTTTTCACTATGCAGATGACTCGCAAATACTCCTTCAACTGCAATGCCCCAAAGACATTAGAAACTCACCAATTTTCAGTTGTTTCAGAGCTGTGGATCAATGGATGATGTGGAGCCATCTCAAATTGAATGATTTCAAAACAGAAATACTCACATATGGTGATTGGAAACATGACCCACTGACCACGTGACCTGATGATCTGGGAACACCACCTAAAATATTGAAGGAAGGAAGAAACCTGAGACCACCATGGACTCCAAGCTATCGATGAATGCCCAAGTGGATAAACTAGCAAGATCAAGCTTTGTTACTTTAAAAACTCTGTGACTAATCTTCCCTGATTTGAGAATTTCATACAAGGTCCAGGCTACCATCTCCCTAGTTTTGTCCAAACTTGATTACTCTAATTGCCCCTACCACGGATCACCTTTAACGACCATGAAAAGACTACAACGGATTCAGAACTCGGCTGCCAGACTACTCTTACATATAAAACTTCAAGACCATATATCCCCTGCCTTGTAAGCCCTGCATTGGTTACCGGTTGCCAGAAGATCCCAGTTCAAGGTGCTTTGTATCACCCACAAAGCGACACATAAAATGGGACAGCTCTTCATCAGGACAAAATCACCAAACGCATTCAACAAAGGAGCCTCCACGCTAAAGTGACACCTCCCCTCAAAATCCCAAGATACAAGGAAAAAACAATGGGTGGCACATCAATCTCTGTTCAAGCAAACGAACTATGGAACTCTTTACCCACCACCATAAGATCCATGGATAACCATCTTATCTTCAGAAAGCTGCTAAAGAATTGGCTCTTTCCCACATAACCACCATACTCAAACAGTTAGAATTATACAGCATATCTCTCTGTTTATAAGCATTTATTTGTACTATAGATATGTACCTATATATGTGTATTGCTTTGTTTAAACATGTGGAATGATTATGTTTAAAATAAAAAAAAGAATATATTGATATTCATTAGTTCTGCTTAACAAATGTACATATTCTTAATAGTTAGATCATTTTTTTACACATATATAAGCGACTCTGTAAATAAGGAAATCTTTTTATCATAACTATTTAGCTACAATTGCTTCACTATTGATATATATTTAGGCCGTCTGTAACCTATTGACGGTGTCAATCTCTCAGTGACCATCTGACAAACAGTCATTTTGAGGACTCCCCGAAACTTTCAAACAAGAAATCCATCTGTGGTTTCCATCCGTGTGTGCAAGTACAGTAGGAAACGGACCAAGTATGAAGGGAGACCCAACGATCCACGGCCCATAAGAGTGATTACAAAATTACTGAATTGTAATTCAGATTATGTAATCCATTGCCTGGAATGCCCGTGCTCCAAGAGATACATCGGAAGTACAATCAACCCGGTGAAAAAACGTATCCTGGAGCACATGCGTGCCATAACCAACAGGGATAAAAGTTACCCCGTGGCACGCCACTTTGAAACCCACCACACCAACAATAGGGATCTATTGTCATTCTTCCTTATTGATCAGCTGGATAGAAAGGATCGTGGGGATGACAGAGTTAGATCATTGAAAGCATTGGAATCCAGGTACATCATTGACCTCCAGAGTTTGCAACCGAGAGGATTAAACAATGATGAGGAATTATGGGTACATCTGGAATAAGTCTAACATAAAGGGTGAGAAGGGAGTCAGTCTATGTCAGCATAAATAACTTACATCACGAGAGATCACTAAGAATGTAAAGCAAAGAAAAAAGAAGAAGGGGGCAAATGCGGAGATGCATATTCTCCGGTTGCCATTGTTCCATACCATTCTCTAACAACAAAGTACATCATGAATTGTCTAGCTGTGCTGACAGAAATGCCCATATAGGGCGAAATTGCAAGGCAGGGATCTGTGTAACAAATAAGCATGCCCATACAGGGCAAGAGCATACAATCGCATATTCATATATGATCAATTGGGGACAAAAGGGAATAAGACTAGATTGAACATTGATGAATATAATGGTTAATGTTCTTTTATCAGACAAACTGCTATAACATGAAGCATGTAATAATGCGCATGAAAAATACTTGTTTTACTTAAATTTATTGTGCCCCTTATAGGGGGGACTGTTTTGATATAAGCACATGTAAATAGCAAGATGGAAGGACAGGATTACCTTTATGAATGTAGTTTTTCTTTCCACGGTCCCTTTCCAAGTGAATGGTATATATGCGATGAAATGAGACGCAACTATATCGTTTTGGGTAATCCCATGCTGTTTTTAAATTGCACGAGCACTTTGTATACACTATTTTCCCTACCATGTAGAGCTCTCAACAATATCGTATTAATGCAATGAGGCACATTGTAAGATGGCTGCCGAATGGCTTTGGTAAAATTCAGTCCTCTTTCTATGGTGAGGAGGAGGTGGGGATATAATGGTGTCTTTCACTGTAATCTGGTTGACACTGACGAAGTCCAAGTGGTGAAATGCATTTGTCGAGGGGGCAGGGGGGTCTGCCAATACATTTTCACCTGGAGAAAAGACTTTGAGTGCCGTCTATCTTTCGTGTGACACAGCGGATTGTGGCGACTATTGAATACGGCTCACCACTGTACGATTGAGCACCCGGGAATAAGGAGGAGCGACGGCGGTGGTGGAGCTGTTGTAAAAGTTAATTTGGCCGTTTGCCCCGAGGTTTGTCGAGGAATACGAACGAAGCATCCAGATTGTGGAAGCTGAGAAAAAGCAGCTTACGGAGGAAACCTGCACGCACCACACCGGAGCTGTGAGGACGCGGGACGCTAGCTGGCCGCCGCTGAACTCCGGCAAGGGTAAGTGCTGCATGCACGAGTACCCGGTACACATAGCTTTATTTTCAAACCTCTGTCCCGTTTATGAAGTCGTCCGTGGCAGACCCCTGTTAACTCTTGTTGTGCCCCCAAAAAACCTGTAATCACAGCGCGAAGTGAGTATGCTATTCCCTGCCCAGCAAAGATGTCAGTAACAGCGGAAAGAGAAAGGGAGGCTGCCGATATCTTTAAATGCATAAATGCTGTTGTAACGAGAACGGAGGGTGCGACAACATCACAGGCACCAGCAAAGAATCTGCAAATACTTTTCCAGCAACTTGAAAGAACGCAGGAATGCAAAGTTCGAAAATGGTGGGAGGCAACTTCGCTGCAGCGTTATGTGGAATGTAACAGAGTCCCAAAGGGGTTGAGAATTTTCACAATACCTTCCTACGAAAATCCAGACCCGCAACTCTTGAAAGACTGGGCGGTGTATACCGCAGATATGAGTAAAGGGATGTTACTGATGATAATCAAATACGCTTGGAGCCATAGGGACAAAGCCCTTGCCGAAATACAGAGACTGGAGGATTTGATCAGTAAGGAGAAAGACACCAAAATGGCTGAGGATTTATGTGATTCAATGATGAAGAGCCTTAAAGATTATGAGAGTGGCATAAAGAAACGAAAGCAAACTAAGTTCCAGAGGGACGAACAGGATTACCTGACAGGCAGAATACTCACCAGTGGAGAAGTGTGGCTCACTGGTTAGAGCAGGCAGACCCAAAGCAGAGGTCAGACCCGGGACCAGGGTTCAATTCCCGACGCGGCAGGGTCTTGAGCTCAAATGTCCACGGACTCGATAATTCTCGCTTCGGTGCCTGACCTAATCATGGGTTCACACTCTGCAACTCTGGGCATTAAACTTGCTTAATCTCCACAACGGCCCCCCCCCCGCGGCGGGATGCCTGGCTTTCACCTTGGGGATGCCCTGTAGGGGCTATCTCACAGGGAAAAGCCAGGACGGGTTCCCAAGGCAAGCGCCGAGATACCTCCCCAGGTGATCGAGCGCTATATATACATACAAAAAAAAAAAATACTCACCTTTGCGAAAAAGTTTGACGCAACAAGGAAGAGGCTTGCTCAGGGGACCCAAGTTACCACAGAGACCGTAACTTCGGAATCGGATGCGTCTGTATCGGAAGACGAATCAGTGAAGAGCAATAAAGGCAAAAAGAAAGGGCCAGCCGCCACGACTGAGGTCCCTTTCTTAGACAAGTACCAGGTCCTAAAGGAGACACGACAACGCCCCCAAGCCCAAACGCCACAGAAACCCCAACAAAAAAGAGGAAAATCAGGAGGGGCAGGAGGGGCAGGAACAAGTGCACAGGCGGCGCAACCAATGGTGATTCGCAGCAAGGGCAGGAGAGGGAGATGGTAAAAGATGAACAAACCATAGTGAACCTCTCGAAGAGAAAACAAACTTCCCATGAAGAAAATGTCTTAAAAAGAGGACTAACCTTCTGCCCTATGGCAAAATTTGATCCGGTACAAACGAGAATAGACATCTTTAAATTCGTCCGGAAGTTAAAACTGCAAAAAATATTTGCTTTGAAAACACAACCTGGAAGGAATGTGCCCCCGTAACCAATTGGGGCTACTGGCAATACTCTCAGGGACAATGACTTACCACTCCTCATGACCACACATGACTTGGCAGGAACGGAGGAGATTCCTGGCTCAATGGAAGTACTGCGGAGAGAGGAGATTGTACAAGTTAGAGATCCCAGTAATTTGAAACGCAAATCCAGATTTCTACCACATGCCACACACGACGCAATAGAGGTCTTCAATGATGCTATCCTTCAAGACCTGGAAAAAATGACCAACAAGAACATGGAACTGAATAGAAAGAACTCGAACATTTCTCGGCTGGAGTGGGAGGCAGTTAAATCACTGAAAGAGGACACTTCTATTGAAATTAAACCCTCAGATAAGGGGGGGGGGAACATTGTGATCTTCAGCAAGACAAAATACAAGCAAGAAGCCCTGCGACAACTTCAGGACAAGAACTGTTATACCATCATCAACAGGAAAGACTTTGTGAAGTGCACAACAGATTATCATGCTTTATTGGAGGGGTGGAGGGATGAGGGGATGCTCAATAAAAATGAATTTGAATACTTACATTGTGAGCACCCAATAATTCCCACATTTTACCACCTCCCTAAGGTGCACAAGGACATAAAATCCTCTGGAGAGACCTTTAGTCTCCTCAATAGGAAGTCTTCTGGAGAACACTTCAATGTTTATTGACACCTAACTGGCCCCTTTCTTGAAAGACTTGCCTTCCTATGTCAGGGATACCCAAGATTTTATAAGACTGATTGATGGCATCAAGTGGGAGTCAGACATGCTTCTGATCACCCTTGACGTCGCCAATCTGTATACCTGTATAGATCATCAGGAGGGTATTTCTGCAGTAAAATGGTTCCTTGGCACTAAAGATATCAGATACCACCAACATAATCGCATGCTTTTGGAAATGGCGGAGTTTTGCCTCCATAAGAACATCTTTCTATTTGCAGGCAGCATGTACAGACAAATCAGGGGGACCGCCATGGGCATGTGCTTCGCCCCCAGTTACGTGAACTTGTTCGTGGGCTGGTGGGAGAAGCACGTGGCCTGTGGGGGGGGGGACCAACGAAAAATGGCTGGACAAAATCATGATCTGGGCAAGATACATTGATGATTTGTTTGTCGTCTGGCGAGGCGACAGATCCTCGGCTGAGAAATATGTTGCGGCGCTCGATGACAATCATCTCAACTTGAGATTCACAAGCACCATCAGTGATACATCTGTATATTATCTTGACCTAGAGGTCTTCGTGGCAGGAAGCTCCTTACAAACCAAACTCTACCGTAAACCCACAGCGGGCAACACCGTATTGCATGCGGCAAGCCACCATCCCAGGAGTATGATAAAAAATATCCCCTTTGGGGAATTACTCCGCCTAAAGAGGAACTGTTCAGATCCCAACGATTTCTCACGAGCACGGGATGAAGCTGTGTAGGTTCCAAGATAGAGGATACTCGAGGACATCACTAGTGAGTGCAGTAAGTAGAGCTGACCTCCTAGAAAGGACAGACCTGATCAAGGAGGTCGAACCAGAAGGAACCACTAGAATGATAACCACCTACAATATGAGATCTAGTGAGTTGGTACAAATATTCAACAGGAATTGGCAAATTTTAAAAACAGATGCCGTAATGAGAAATATGCTACCCCCAAGGCCGTCTGTAACCTATAGACGGTGTCAATCTCTCACTGACCATCTGACTAACAGTCATTTTGAGGACTCCCCGAAACTTTCAAACAAGAAATCCATCTGTGGCTTCCATCCGTGCATGCACTGCAAGGCGTGCAAGTACAGTAGGAAACGGACCAAGTATGAAGGGAGACCCAACGATCCACGGCCCATGAGAGTAATTACAAAATTACTGAATTGTAATTCAGATTATGTAATCTATTGCCTGGAATGCCCGTGCTCCAAGAGATACATCGGAAGTACAACCCGGCGAAAAAACATATCCCGGAGCACATGCGTTCCATAACCAACAGGGATAAAAGTTACCCCGTGGCACGCCACTTTGAAACCCACCACAACAGCAATAGGGATCTATTGTCATTCTTCCTTATTGATCAGCTGGATAGAAAGGAACGTGGGGGTGACAGAGTTAGATCATTGAAAGCATTGGAATCCAGGTACATCATTGAACTCCAGAGTTTGCAACCGAGAGGATTAAACAATGACGAGGAATTATGGGTACATCTGGAATAAGTCTAACATAAAGGGTGAGAAGGGAGTCAGTCTATGTCAGCATAAATAACTTACATCACAAGAGATCACTAGGAATGTAAAGCAAAGGAAAAAGAAGGGGGCAAATGCGGAGATGCATATTCTCCGGTTGCCATTGTTCCATACCATTCTCTAACAACAATGTACATCATGAATTGTCTAGCTGTGCTGACAGAAATGCCCATATAGGGCGAAATTGCAAGACAGGGATCTGTGTAACAAATAAGCATGCCCATACATGGCAAGAGCATACCATCGCATATTCATATATGATCAATTGGGGACAAAAGGGAATAAGACCAGATTGAACATTGATGAATATAATGGTCAACGTTCTTTTATCAGACAAACTGCTATAACATGAAGCATGTAATAATGTGCATGAAAAATACTTGTTTTACTTAAATTTATTGTACTTCTTATAGGGGGGACTGTTTTGATATAAGCACAAGTAAATAGCAAGATGGAAGGACAGGATTACCATTATGAATGTAGTTTTTCTTTCCACTGTCCCCTTCCAAGTGAATGGTATATATGCGATGAAATGAGACGCAACTATATTGTTGTGGGTAATCCCATGCGGTTTTTAAATTGCACGAGCACTTTGTATACACTATTTTCCCTACCATGTAGAGCTCTTAACAATATTGTATTAATGCAATGAGGCACATTGTAAGATGGCTGTGGAAGGTGGGGAAAAGATGGCGGCCGCGTTGAGCGGCTGAGCAGCAGCGATTCGGGAGCGAGGACATAGAGTGATGAGCGGGTTTTGCCTCAGAGCCGGTGCTTGACGAATTGGGTGATTCTCACGGTAACAAATGTTTACTTACCGACTTTCGCTACCACCGGCTGTGCTTCGGATGCTCGCAGCGTCTGGGATCTCAGTTTGCCTGGAGTCGGGTAACAAGGAAGCAGTCAGCGGAGTTCGCGGAGATAGTGGGCGGAGCAAACCCGGTGCACTCACGGTCATTCTGAGCGCTGGAGGGACGCGCTGCCGACCCGAGAGGATCGAGAGGATTGAGAGGGGTAAAGTGATCTGCTTCAGGGCCAGACAGCGAGGCAGCAGGATGGCCCCAAAAGTCAATATCGGCGAGAAGTCAAATAAGAAGAAGAATGTGGGCGAAATTGTGAGCACTCCCGCAGCAAGTAATGTTGGACAGAGTGAGGAGTCAGCTTTAACACCAGTGCAATCTCAACCCCCGGCGAAGGAAGTCAGGCCACCAGCGGTCAGGACCCGCCAAACCACCGCTACTACTACTGCGAGTGTCAGCATAGTGGAGATGTTCGCCCGTGGTGGTAAGGAGGAAGGGGGTAAAGCTCCTGTAACTCTGAATGAAGCAGAGGTTGGAATGGTTGGTGGCAAGATACTGTTGGAGGTTCAGAACGACCTTGAGGCCAATGAAGCCAGCTTTTCAGACCGAGAAGGTAGAGAGGGGTCAGATCTGACTGCTCCCACGGTTACTAATTCAATAATGACTACGGTTGGGGGTGCTTCAGACACACTCGCTCAAGTTTCCCTGGTTAATCCTCCAGATGAGAATAACACCCAGGCAGATACTGTCAGTCTTATTCCTGGCTCAGCAAATGTAACACAAATGGAACGTCTGGAGGGTATGGGAGGCAGCGCTTTCAAAAACCATGATTTGACTAAGGTTGACCACACTGTTGTCAGTACTATGTCTGTGTCTAAGGGTATTATCTCAACTGAGGAGACGGCGGCAGCCAGCAACACTGAAAGTGAGAAAACCCCTAGTGAATGCTTTCACTCTGTGGCCGAAGAAGCAGACTGGTCTGAAGACGAAGGTGAACAAAGTTCAGATATAGATGGTAGCAATCTTGAGTCAGAAAGTGATCCGGAGGAGACCATTCCTGTAACGGCAGTGAAACCAGGAGTTTCCTTAATAAAGATTGGGCAGAAGGGGTTGGCTTGGGATCATTCTCCTACTAAGCCCAGGACATACAGTGGAAACTGGAGGACCTTGAAAATAGGCTTAGGAGAAACAATCTAAGGGTCCTAGGGGTTCCGGAAGGCTTGGAGGGGGGAATGTGAGAATGTTTATTGCCAAATTATTCTCTAAAGCATTTCCTGAATTGGACAGTTGGTGCTGGGAGTCAGAAATTCAGGGGGCGCACAGAACCCCATTCAAGATAAAGCGAAACACAAGAGAAGGAGATAAACCCAGAGCAATCCTGATTTTTTTGGGGAACTTCATTCTGCGCCAGGCTATAGCGGAGAATGCTAGACCGGACGCAAAGAGAACAGTCGAGGGGTTATCATTTTTTGTTAGACCTGATTTCTGCCATGTGACGGTAGAAAGGCGTTGGAGGTTACGTCAATTGATTAAGCCTTTCCAAGATAAGAAAGTGCAAGTCTATCTTATAAACCCAACCCAGCTCAAAATAATCCATGAAGGGAAAACCTTGTATTTCCCATCAGAAATTAAGGCGAAGGAATTTTTGGACTCCATATAAATTTTGTTTTGGAATTATTGTTATCTCAGGGTGGGTTTAGGGGTACGGGCAGACAGATATCAGGTTATACCAGTAGCTAAGTGTACATGAAGGGATAAGAGGCTATTGGGTATTGGTGGGACGATCTTTAAGGCATAGGCAATGAATGGAATTGTCCAGTGTTTGCTATTTGTTAATTCTGTGGCTGGTTATAGGATATTTGAGCTCTGAGGCTAAGGCCGGTAAGGCCAGTAAGTAGGTTGTCCTCGCCGCGACGCTGCTTCCATCACATGCACAGACACAGTCTGAGCACCCCACAGAAGTGAGAGAGTGGCCGAGGGGCCAGTGCAGGGAGGGGGGTGGTGGGTGCAAGGGGGGGGGAGGGGGGAGAGGTGGGAAGGGGGGGTAAACTTAAAAAAGAGAGCACGTGTCCCTAATTCACTTATAAATTCAATTGTAAAAATAAGGGAAAAGAGGTGTTGCAATTATGTATTTAATATGTATTTTTGTCGTTTGAGAAGCTGGCAATGTCTGGTGCAGGAGTATGCCTAAGCTTAGGATTGGCTCCATAAACATTAATGGGTTGAACGACTGGAAAAAGAGGGGTAGATTTGAGGAATATCTTAAAATGACAGGGATTGATATCCTTGGGATACAAGAGACTCATGTGCCATGGAAGAAAAAGCATTGGCTTAAGTTAAAAGGGTAGGATATTCTCTCATGCTCTTCTCAAACATCTACTATAAGGGGGGTAGCTATTATCGGGAAGGAAGGTTTGGGAGGCATCAAACGCTCGAAAGCAGACGCCCTTGGCAGGTGGGCTGTGTGCAAAATGAACATGGGATTCACTGTCTGCTCAATCTATGGACCGAATTTGGATGACCCAGAGACCTTCGATTTTATGGAGAAGGAATTGTTAGATTGGCCTGCCCCAAGAGTAGTTTGCGGAGATTTTAATATATCAGCCGATTTTACTAATGGTACCTCATATACTGGACGTAAACCCCGGGTATATAGAGCCATATCGGCGCTGTTGCAGACACATGGGTTGAGAGATGTATGGGGTAATAAAGAATCAGGGGATACCGGGTTTACCTACTTCTCACATCCTTTTAACAAATACTGTAAATTAGACTACTTCTTCGTATCAGCTACTGAATTGAATAAGGTTGAAATCTCCAAACTTCCAATGATAATGTCCGATCACAATCCCCTGGTAATTACAATAGATGTTAATCGACCTATCAAGGGACCCAGACCATGGACTTTTGATAGGAAACTATTAACCAACACTGTCTATATAGAATGTATTAAAAATTGGTCAAAGGCTTTCTTCGATGCCAATAGATACAGTACCTCCCGGGGGGTAGTATGGGACAGTTATAAGGCAGGGTTAAGAGGGGAGACCATTAGTTATTCTAACAGGCAATGGAAAAAGAGCAAGCTGGAAAGGGAGCAACTATTGAATAGATTGAGTGAGGCAGAAGCACAGCACCGTAGAGATATATGTCAGGGGCTGCAAGGATTGGAAAGTCTAGAGAGGATTAATACAATTAAAGCGGGACTACAGAGTCAATTGGCTAAAAAATCAGCGGCTGAATACCATACACAAAGAACCAGGTTATATGAGACAGGGGAACAGGCTGGGAAGGCACTAGCGTTGCGGATCAAACAGGCCACGTCGAAAAATGTAATTGCAAAAATAGAAGAACAGGGGAGAGCATATGAGGAACCATCTGAGATCTTAGAGGTCTTCAGACGGTATTATCAAGACCTATATCAGGAAGAGGCGGAGATAGGTGCCACAAGTAATAATTGGGCAAACACAGGTGTAAGACTGGGGCAGGAAGAGAGGGAAGCGCTTGAACAAGTCATTACTATGGACGAGGTCATAGGAGGATTAAAAAGTTTGGCATTAGGAAAGGCGGTGGGTCCGGATGGGCTACCACTTGAGATTTATAAGTGTTTGCGGGAGGAAATATCCCCTCTCCTTCTAGACCTGTTTAACGGGATCATGATATCTGGCAAAATACCGGAGTCATGGATGAGCACCAACATTGTGGTGTTCCACAAGAAGGGCAAACCTAAAGAAAACCTGGGGTCCTATCGGCCTATCTCCCTAGTCAATGCTGACAACAAGTTGTATTCTAAGATCTTGGCTACCCGATTTGGGAGGATCATCGCGGCTCTTGTATCGCCCTGGCAGCATGGGTTCATCCCAGGGAGAGGTACGACGGATCACATCAGAAGGGCTATTACTGTGTTTGATATCTGTGCTGCCAGTGGGGAGGGGGCCGCAATGGTCCTCCTCGATGCGGAAAAGGCATTTGACCGGGTAAGGTGGTCTTTCTTGTGGAAGGTGTTGGAGGAGAGAGGGTTCGGACCAAGGTTCCGACAGGCCATACAGGCAATGTATTCTACTCCTCCAGCTCGGATCCAATTGATGGGGGGGAGCTCAGGAAAATTTAGTATAACGAGGGGGACCAGACAGGGCTGCCCCTGTTCTCCCATTCTATTTGCGATGTACATCGACCCTTTAATAACTCAAATAATGTCTAATATGGTGATAAAACCTGTAGTTATAAAAGGATTTCAAACAAAATTGCTCGCATAAGCGGATGACCTAGCTGTCATCACAACTGATCCGGAATCTACTATGAGGGAAATAGTGACTTTGACAAACTTGTTCGGGGAATGCTCAGGATACAGATTAAACGAGGCAAAAACCCAAATTCTGTGTTCCAAGAATATAATTAAACGGGATGCTAGATATGTCAATTCGGTGCTGTATCTTGGTATAACACTTAATTCACAACCAGGAAATATAATTAGAGATCATTTTACACCACTTCTGAAATCAATGGAACAAGATTTAAAAAGGATGGATACTTTACATCTAACGATAATAGGTAGGGCTAATGTCATTAAAATGACTATGTTTCCCAAGATTTTGTACAAGTTCAGGTCTATCCCTTTTAAAATAGAGGATAAACTAAGAAAGGAAATTGAAGCAATTTTTATGAAATTCATATGACAACACGGCAAGATCAGAAGATCAAATAAATTCATGTCTTTACCCCAGGAAAGGGGAGGTTTGGGTATGCCAAATATCAGGAATTATCACTGGTCCTGTCTCCTTACAGAAATGGCAATACTTTTTGATCAGGAGGGGCGGGACAGGGAAGGGGCCAAGATGACATTCCATCTATATTCCAGCTGGCATTGGGTAATGAAGCTTTCGGGGTACTCTTGCGGAAAAAGGAAAGAAGGTATTATAAGAAAACCCGGTATAAACTGCTCGAAGATATAGTGGGGGTCTGGGCATCGGTGCAGAAAGCAATGGGAATTTCTAGGTATAATCACCATACTCCTCTGTGGAATTCCGGACTTTTCCCAAACTTGTGTATGGATGGATCTTAGAGACATTGGGAGCAGCAGGGCATTGTAACACTGGGGCAAATAATGGTGAAAGATGTATGTAGATCACTGCAGGACCTAAGGATGCAATATTCATTACAGGAAGGGCAAAAATATAAATATCTTCAGGTGGTAAACACAATTAGAGCAGTAAGACCCCGAATAATTTTGGGGAAAAGGAGTGCACTTCTGGATTATCTGAAGGGTGGGGGGCGGCGCAGAATAAATGGACTGTATAAAATTTTTATGGAAAGCTCTCCAGATGATATGGTCAAGACTGAGGCTGCTTGGGCGTTGAAATTGGGGGACCCAGAGACTGATCTGGATAGAGCCCTCTCACTCGACAAAAGATTTCTCCGCTCCTCCAATCTCAGAGCTCAACATTTTAAAACCTTATTTAATTTATATTATATGCAATCCAAGCTGTTTGATTGGGGGAAGAGGGCTGATAGCGATTGCCCTAGATGTGGTAGAGGACCGGCAGATATTGTGCACATGTTTCATGGGTGTGAGAAATTGGAATTAATCAAATCGGAGATAGCGGCTTTTCTAGAGAGACTTTTAGATGTCAAATTGAATTTATCCCCAACATTACTGATTATTGGGTGTGATATTAAACTGAATTTAAGCATCGAGGAGGAAGCCTTAGTTTTTATAGCAGCAGCTGTACTCCGAATATTAATATCAGCCGCCTGGAAAGAGAGAGAGGTTCCAACTTTTCAATTGTGGATGTGTAGGCTTCTCGGCATCCATAACATTGAGGGCGCCCTATATGAGCTCAAGGGCTTAAAAACCAAAGAGATGGGGCTACGGCTGTGGGCACCAGTAGCCAGATGGAGAGCGGCAAGGATGGGGGGTCTCTCAAGTGGGTCTGCAAATGTTATGCCTTAAGATTTTCTTTTCTGTATAGTTTACTTTATTCAGAAAGTGATTTGTGGCGACATGAAATGTAAAGAACTGGCTTTGATTTTGACCATTATTTGTTTTTATATGTCAACTTGGCATACTGCATTTTCTGGATTGAATTGCTTTTTGTTACGTGATATGTGTACACAAACTCTCATTATAAAAAATAAAAATAAAAATAAAAAAAAAGTAAGATGGCTGTCGAATGGCTTTGGTAAAATTCAGTCCTCTTTCTATGGTGAGGAGGAGGTGTGGATATAATGGTGTCTTTCACTGTAATCTGGATGACACTGACGAAGCCAAAGTGGTGAAACGCGTTTGTGGAGGGGGCAGGGGGGTTTGCCAATAAATTTTCACCTGGAGAAAAGACTTTGAGTGCCGTCTATCTTTCGTGTGACACAGCCGATTGTGGCGAATATATATATACCGCAGTGGCAATGTATTTGACATCCACCGAGGTATATAGTCAATTTAGACACTTTTGCACTTTGCGCAGGACTCCATGTGTATTTCACAGCCATGATGCATGAATTAATGCTGCTTGCTGCACAATTCAAGCGCCATGTTGCTCTTATCAGGACATACCATGACTTAATGCTGTCTCTGTTGCCTTCAATTTATGATTTTTACTTTACGTGTATTTCACTGTCATGTTGCATGTGATGTAAATAAATAATTTACTCTTAATTTCTATGCAGGTAAGTACTTAATCAATAATAACTCAATCGGAAATGAAAGAAAACAGAGTCCGTGGTGTTAGAGTTCTTAGGGGTTTTATTCCTTAAAAAGGAATGGTCAAGACCAGGATATCATGTTCTGAACACCACACAGGGTGTCAGAAGGGATAGAGCGCTACATTTTATTAACAGTACATAGCTTATATACTTATTTTACACCATTGGAAACAATATAGAAGGCGTAACAGCTGAGAGAAGACAAGATAACAGTATACACGTGGTACATGTGCGTAATCAAGAGGCGTGAACTAGAGGTGTGTTCTCGAAACGTCACAAGTAAGTGTCACGGAAGGGGTGGCACGAACAGGAATGTTGCAATGTCAGCAGAAATCAGAAGCTTGGATGCGCGCGCAGCTGCATGACGTGTGCATGACATGGAGTCGGAGGGTGCTGGGGACTTGACATTTGAACTGACGGAAAGAGACAGAAGTCTGGCATGTCAGATCAACTTGTGCTTCTATCATATCTGATATCTGATGTTTAGGAACTAAGCTATCTGGGCGGAAAGGTCTCTAGGGCAGAAACTATTCTATACTGACAGAGAGTGCGTGTATAAGCGCCTGAGTGTCTGCATGAGAAGCGTGGGGGCACGGGGCCTTCCAGGGAAGCATGGCAACAGAAGCTATGAATTACTTGCATGGAGACAGGTCGGCCCTTTGGCTCTGCAGCTGAAGAAGGATGTTTACTGAAGCTAGCAGGCAGGAATGTATTTTCAGGGAACGGAGCAGATAACTCGAAGGTTATAGTCAATCTTGGCAGGCAGCAGGCTGAGCTAAGCGCGAAGGGCCGCGCTGAAAGTAAGTCAGAGTTCACGGGTACAGGGGCAGCCTGGGCTGAGGCCCTTCGAGTCAGAAGCCAGTAAAGAGGCTCGGTGGCAGAAATTCAGAGGCCTACTGGAAAACGTAGGAGTACACTACAAAAAGACGTTGGCATAGCATACTTAGGAACGGACCACTCAACCCATTCATGGTGGGTCTGAAAGAGGACATGTTAACGTTGGACGCAAATGTATTTGCGTCTTCATAGCTGGTACAGGAGGGAAGTTACATGCACTTTAACTCGTACATGGAGACGGTGGGGTACTCGCTAGGGAACACAACTTGACCATAAAATTTATATTTCCTCATTCCCTCCTTGTTCCCTACGGACCCTTCATGATATGTCGATCATCATAAATCTATCAGTTTGTTCTTGTAACATAATTCGTTCATCTTTCTTTCTTTGACGATTTGAGAGACAACTGGAATGTTCAATGCAGGAAGTGGCACACAGTCCACATATCGCCGGTCCACATTGTAGACACAGGCAGCAGCTGAATACTATGACTAGGCCAATGCCTAGGAAGGATAGGATCTTCCATCCCCAAGCTGTTAACGTTGTCCAGAACCAACTGGACCAAGTCCAGGTGCCTGGATTCTGATGTATCTGATTTGCAATTTTATGCAGACCGGTAATAGCTTGATAGACAGATGGCGCATTTTGTGGAATGAAAACACAGCAACTCGACCCGATGACCTTACAGGCTCCACCTCTATCTGCCAAGATGACGTCAATAACAAGACGATTCTGAAGGACAACAACCCGCATAGCAGATTGCTCCTCTGTTAAGTTACCTAAGGCGGAGGCAGTTTCATGTACTACTGCTTCAAGTGTTCTAGTTAATCTACGAATGAGTTTACTATTCTGGACAGGACCTAGGAAGAAGAAGAATCCTTTATTAAAGTCTGTATATTGCTCCCATGCTGTTTCGGTCTGATCAACAATCGGGAGTTCTCTCTTGGGTCTGGTCTGTATGAGTCGGGAATTTCTATGGTAATCAGGGGGAGCTAGAAATACTGGTGGCAGAAGGAATGCAATATAACAGGTACCATCCCAGTCTGGAGGCAAGCGTATGTATGCGGTATGACCACAAACAAAATAAGAGTGACTGATAGCTTTGAAGGACGATTTACCCTGATCACTGAATTCGACCACAGTAGTGCATTTACTATGACCTAAGTGTACTGAACCTTTCTTTCGGACACATAATTCACCAGCGACTGGTAACACTGACATATGGGGCAGGACTGGTGCGGCTTCGGATTCTACAGTAAGGATCATAAGGCTAATGGTGTAGTTACCTAATCCATATACTTCATTTTCTAGATCAGTTCCTGTTCGAGTGGGGAGTCCCTCCTTGTCAGGGTAACAGACATCTAGCAGGACTAAGTTCAGATTTCCCCAAACCCAGCCTCCATCGAAAACAGCAATATCAGGATCTAAGGAATTAATTATTTTAAACCATGCACCGCAGGAGCCATTGTGAGTGAACGGGTACGGAAAGAGAGGAAGGGCTCCCTTGTAATTCTGGTAGGGAGGGAGTCGGCCACATATCCAGCAGTCTGTAGCATTATTAGTCTGATGAGAATGGTGTAACATACTAATGAATGTGTTGTTGCGCAGCGCAAGTCTGTAAGAGAGTTCGTGTGCAGGTAGTTCACTAAAAGTGTGTTCAGCAGAGACATTGTAAACAGATTGTTCACGTTTGAAGATAGGCCAGTAGACAGGTAGCAGGAAGCTGGCAACAATAACAAAAATACTTAGAATAAACATTATTAATAGGGTCACTATACAGTGACTACGAAGTGATTTACAGTATGTACGTTTCTTGGCTTCTCTCTCTCTATCTCGATCTAGGGGATACATGTCAGAAACTATTTAACCGATTCACCTAGGGGAGGACTTAAACAATTAAACTGTCTGACTTGCTAGATCGGAGTTTCATGCGATAACTTTCTTGAGGAGTTTTTTCTCGTTCAGATTCTGTAAAGTCTTTTTGTTCGACACAGTCTTTGGTGGGGGTGGACGAGTCTCGGTCAGGTTTCAGTCCAGAGAATTTTTTCACATGACTCGTGTGAACCCACCCCTTTCTCCCTTCGATTTTCACTGCCGTCCTTGTGGTGAGAAGAACGGTCTTCGGGGACTTCCAGCGGGGCTCCAGCGGACTCTTTCTGTCGAAGTTGCGCACTAGAACCAGATCGCCAGGACGGACGTCGTGCGGCTTTACATCAGTGTTGTCCGGGAAGGCTGCGGCAACCTGTGAACGACATGATTGGAGTGCAGACATCAAGGAGGCAAGGTAATCTGTCAACATATTACAATCAACATCAGTGATTTTCTTCGGAATGGGCGTCCCCCACATATTCGGTGGTCTGCCAAAGACCACTTCGTACGGGGATAGCCCTGATCTCGAATGGGCGACCATCCTCATGTAGAATAGTGCCACTGGCAGGGCGACTATCCAGTCGACCCCTTTCTCCTGACATATTTTGGCAAGGCGGATCTTTAGTGTCTGGTTATGCCTTTCTACAAGGCCTGCTGCTTCGGGATGTCGGACACAATGGAACTTCCACTGGTATCCTAGCAGTAAAGAAACTTCTTTCATTAATGCAGATGAGAATGGCTGACCGTTATCTGAGTACACGACACGAGGCAAGCCGTATCGTGGGAAGAATTCACGAACCAGCTGCTTGGCAGTGGTCGGAGCAGTGTAGTCTGGAACTGGGTATGCTTCGGTCCAGCGGGACAGAGCACAGACAACTACGAGAACATATTTAAATCCTCGACAACGGTCCATCTGGATATAATCCATCTGGAGGACTTCAAAAGGGTGATCGGGAGGATGAAATCCACCTTGCTCTACAGGGACGCTTTTACCTGGATTGAACTGACAACAGATCATGCAAGTACGCACTTTCTGTTTTGCTGCTGCTCGTAAGTGTTTGTTGCTCCAGAGATTCTGTAAACTGTCTAACATCGCTTTCTCTCCCAGATGTGCTGGGCTATGTGCTGTATTTATCATGACTTGAACCATAGAGTCAGGGAGAAACCATATAGATTTTCCCTTCGTCATCCAACCTTGATCTGTCTGGATCCCTCCTAGTTCAATCCATTTCTTTATTTCCTCTGGAGTAGCATGTGTCTGAATATCAATTACGTCTAGGGCGGGATCTTTGACTGTCATACACTGTGTCGGTACTGTTGGCTTTGTCATATCAGTTGTCTGGATGTGAGTCAATGCTGTATGTTTTGCTGTCTGATCTGCCAGGTCGTTACCCTGGGAAACAGAATCTGTAACCTTAGTATGTGCTTTACCCTTCATGACTGATATGCCCGAGGGCAAATGTATTGCTTCTAACAGTGCTTGAATGAGGGGACCGTGCTGTATCTTGGCACCATGAGAGGTCAAGAAACCTCGTTCTTGCCAGAGGACTCCGAAGTCGTGTACAACTCCGAATGCATAACGGGAATCTGTGTATATGTTAACATTTCTGTTCTTGGCTAGTATACAAGCTCGGGTCAGAGCGATGAGCTCTGCTGCTTGAGCAGACAGTGTGTCAATACGGTGTGTTTCTTTAACTTCAGTTTCAGTGGTCACTGCATACTCAGCCACTAATTCTCCTGTACTTGTTCTCATGCATGAACCGTCCACATAAAGTGTCAGGTCTGGATTTGTCAATGGAACATCTGTTAAATCTCGTCTAGGCTTTGTTACTGCATTAATGATTTCTATACAATCATGTGGGGCTGGATCTGTCATAGCTGTGGGTAACAGTGTTGCGGGGTTCAGGATACTGCAGCGCCTGATTTCTATGTGTGGCTGGAATAGCGTTAATTCATAACCTGTTAGTCGTGCTATAGTCAAGTGTTGAGTCTGGGTTCTGTTTAACAGAACCTCTACAGAGTGTGGAACTTGTACGGTTAACTGATGGCCTAAAACTATTGAATCGCTCTGTCTGATGGCTAACGCTGTTGCTGCTACTGACTTCAAGCACGCAGGGAGTGCCTGGGCTACGGAATCCAATGTACTAGAAAAATAAGCGCAAGGCTTATGTGACCCTGCTTGATCTTGAGTGAGGACAGACAACGCTGTACCATCACGTTCTGTCACAAAAAGTGTAAACGGTTTGCTGTAACATGGTGTCGCTAAAACTGGTGCTTGACATAAGGCTTTCTTTAATTCTTCAAAAGCTTGTGTGTGTTCCTGAGTCCAAGGGAGGGCAGTCGAAGTCGCTGCCTCCTGTGTTGTTAACTGGATGAGTGGTTTAGCTAGAAATGCATATTGAGGAATCCATTGTCTGCAGTACGAGGTGAGGCCTATGAAGGCCCGCACTTCCTTTTGTGTCTGGGGTTGCGGCATATTTACAATTAACTGAATGCGATCGGGAGTGAGCTGTCTCCCCACTTTGGACAGCAAGTGACCCAAGTACACAACTTGCTGAACACAGAATTGTAGCTTTGAAGGAGACACCTTGTGTCCCTTGTCGGCCAGAAAATGTAAAACTGTCAGTGATGCTTGTTCACATTCGGGTTCACTTCGTGCGGTGATCAGTAGATCATCGACGTATTGCAGTAAAGCGGTGTTAACTGGCATTTGAATACAATCTAGTTGTCTTTTCAGTGCTTGACTATAGATGCTGGGGCTTTCTGTGAATCCTTGAGGTGCGCGCGAAAATTTGAAGCTGCGTCCATTTAAACTGAATCCGAAGAGATATTGGCTCTCTGGATCAATAGGCACGCTGAAGAAGGCGTTCTTGAGGTCAATTACAGTGAAGAACGTTGCTTCTGAGTCAATAGCAGTCAATAGGGAAGAGATATCAGGAACCACAGGGTACTGTGGTACAATGCATTTATTCAGTTCTCGAAGATCAATCACCAGCCGATATACTGGCGGTGCATTGGGGTCTGTACGTTTAAGAATCGGAATGATAGGTGAATTACATATATTGGAGTCGGTCTCTACGACCACTCCTTGGGCAATAAGCTCTTCAATGATTTTCAGTAAAGCCACTACAGCATCGGGTGGTAACTTGTATTGTCTGATTCTGGGTAAAACAACTCCTGTCTTGAGTGTAACACGGTATGGAGTGATGTGCATACAACCTACATCAGTTGGGCCTTTTGCCCACAAGTAATCTGGTACATTTTTCAATCTGACATCGAATTCTCGCAAAACATGATGACCCTTGAAATCCCGTAGAAAGAGTCTAACTCCCTTCGGGGAACAGCATATTATAGCTCCTAGAGCCTTCAATGTTTTAATTCCTAACAGATTTTCTGGACATGATTTCGTGAGTAACAGGTCTGTAACACGTGATAATGGACCTACAGCCAGGGGAACTGGTTGCGATACTTCATTTACAATAGGCTGTCCTGAAAAACCAAGGGAAACATTCTGTGAGCCTGAGAGGGGTGCCCCTGGAACTTCATCATGGCTGATTGTTGTGCGACTTGCCCCTGTGTCAATTAAAAACTTTCTGTCTTTTCCCAATACTTGACTGTGTACATAAGGACCTTCTTGATCTACAGGAATCTCAATAAGAGGCAAGTCACCTTCCCTCCCTAGGCTGTTTCATGTGTATCGTGAATATTCGGGGTAAGCGGACTGGGCATACTGGTACATCTGTTGTGAAACTTGCTGAGTTGCAGCAATGGGCTGTGGCTGTGATACCGCTACTGTCTGTGCTGGAGCTGAAGACGCATGCATAGGCTGTGTATTCTGTGCATTCTGTGAAGACTGATGCTGGTTATGGTCTTGTCTAGGCGGATGCGGTCTTTCTTTAGTTTTACCTGTCTCTATGTTGTGCTTCAGAACTGGGCATTCGTGTACGTAGTGACCTGGTTGCTTGCAATAATTGCATGTCCCTTTAACGGGAGCTGTAGTGTGACTTGTCTGGGTCCCACCCTTTCTGTGGCCGTCGGCTGGGACCGTCTGAGCTACTAACATTTTCATCTTTGTGTCTTTCATGCGTTTTTGTTCCTGATCTTGTTCTTCTCTAATTCTGTTCTGATGATATTGGAGCATTTGTAACATCTGTGATGGCGTATTTGCTTGCCATGTACTCTCGACCTTGTATACACGGTTCTTGACTGCTAACAGGGAATTCTCGACTAACTTTGATACAAAAAGATGCGGATATGACTCGCTACTTGGTTTAAGGCCACTATTAATAATGAAACATTTCTCGAATCTTGAATAGAAGTCACTAGTATCTTCATCATGTTTCTGTTTACAGGACGAGATGGCGTCCCAATCTTCCTTCCTCGTTGTCAATAATCTGGGCAGAACCTGTACTATCAAACCTGGTAATGCTTTAGTTTTGTCCCCAAGGCCTAACCCTGGGATCCGTTTCTTTTCTTCGTCCTCTATTTCTGCCCATGCAATCTTTGTGTCCCCCACCTCCCATTCCTTTTCCTTTAATTTCTCGAAGATACCCGTGGGTAATAGTACCTTTAACATTTTCATGATATCATCATACGTGTAATCCCCCATTAGTAACATGTCTTTAAGCTCTCTATGAAAACCTGCAGGATCTTTATCATGACACGGGACTAGTTTCTTCATTTCTAACAGTTCTAACTTGGTCAGGGGCGTGTGAACATATACACGCTTCAAGACACGGTCCTCACCCATTACTGGGTGGACTTCCCGTAAAGGGTTCTGACTCTCAATGCCACCCCCGCATTGCATGTGGTACATTTTCCTTTCTGGAGGTGGGGCGGGAACATATTCAGAGCTTACAAAAGTGCTATATTTACGGCGTTGTTCTAGAATTATTTGTATTAACTTGGTACTGAAACCTCTCCATCTGTCCATGAGAAGTGCTTCTAATGTTTCGTGTAAGGGACCTGGATCAGAATGATGGTTTCTGTATTTGATGAGGAGGTGCTGAATCATGTATACACCTGCTAATTTCTGCTCGTCTGGGGAAAGGTTCAGAAACGTCTGTGCTAAAGTATCATCATTGTACATGTCTGGATTTTCGGCCCATAATATGGCTGATCGGGCTAGTTCTTGTTCATCCATAGAATTGAGTACGTGGTACCCTACTCGATCTCGAAGCCTTTTATCTGTCTCCTGAAACTGATGTTCAGAAGAATTCGGATTTGTTAAAGCAGAGAGAAAAACTCTCTTACTTTCTGGACGGATGCCTTTCCTAAGGTAATTTCCCTTACCTACATATGCTATGGTGCCTACATTTCTTTCGGGTTCTTCCTGTTCTTCTTCCTCCTCTGAGGAAACCTTTTCTTTCTCTTTCTGGTGTACTGCTATCACTGCTTTCCTAATCTTCTTGTACATAGAGGCTATGCAAGTCCCCTTGTCGTGTTTTCCTTCAGCTATATTTTGACCCCACTTGTTCAATGCATCTAATTCACTCTGATCTGTTCCGGGCCTATCTCGTTCTCTTATTAGACAATTTATGAAAAATCGTAGTATCTGTGCTTGCATGTCAACTTTCTGTTTCTCCATGGCATCCTTAATACTGTCAGGGTCTTTCCCTGTCTGAACAAACTCATATATTCTATCTAGACGCTCCTTCATTCCTACATAGCATAGCAAGTTATCAGTAGCAGATCTTAACCGTAGTGATGCCAATATCATTAAATCGTCTTTTCCGGGTACTGGATCATATCTGCAAACTGAAATGTTTTCTTTTAATGCGTCAAGGCGGGATGAATTAGAGAAGTGGGGAGACCTGTACGTGAGAGGACTCTGCATACCTCTGAGATTGAATCTGTGAGTTGGTGGCGGGGTCTGAGGACCCGCGGTCGCACCTCCTGAAGCGGAAGCTTGTGCATTATCTCCCTGTGGAGTCTGTATCTGAACTTGAATTTGTCGTTTAGGTGGATCAGGCAAACGTGGTTGCGGTAGGTCAGTTTTGAGTACGGGAAGTGGCGGGGCTGGCGGAGCGGGGGAGGTCTGTCGTGGTACTGGCGGGACATGATCTGGAGGCGGGGTGCCACCCCCGTCCCTGTCAGTAGGCAGGGCTCGAACAGGCAGATTGGTATAAGCGGGAGCTACATCCTCTAGATAAGAATTTAGGAATATATCTTTAGTAGTTTTATGCATTACTTTAGTTGGAACTAATGGTGGTGGTAGATTTTTCGGTATTTCTGACATGGCCTCAGGTGTACCCTCGGCCATAAGATACATGCCGTTTACTTGGCTATTTCGGATTCGATCTATTTGTTCTGTTTTTACTCGGATCCCCTCGGTAACTAGTTCGTTTTCTTGAGCTTTTTCTGATTCTTTCAGTCTATCTTCTCTACGGAGTGTTCTTTCAGCACGCTTATGTGCTTCCTTACGCCAAAATTCTATGGCGTCCTTCTGAGATTGTCTGGCTTTCTTTTTCCATAATGCTTCTTCTACCTTCATGATGCACTCGGCATCCCATGTTCCGATAACGGGCCATCTGTGTCTCTCGTCTAGATGTTTAGTGTACTCGGCCCATAATTCTAGATACAATATGGCATCTATGCCATGCTTATTATACATAAAGTTGCCTGGAGTGTCCCTAGGAGGGATAGGAATTTCTTCCTCTAGTATCCCTTTCCTAGTTCCTATCTGCTTTAACTTGTTGAAAAACGGCATTTTGCTTACTTATTACTGAATGGTCAATCCTTACTACTTACTACTGAATACGGCTATTTGTACAGAAAACACAATAATACACATAAAACGGTCTCATTCATGCCACAACATTAATCACATAAAAAGACATTTGTAACATATATAACTACCCCCTACATCGGATGTACTGCTAAACAGCACAGATACACTGCCTAAAAACAGTGCAAGAACTTGAAAACTGATGTACTGCTAAACAGCACAGATACACTGCCTAAAAACAGTGCAGACCGGACTTGTGTACCCAAACCCGTCTAGATACGTCCCGGCAATGGTACTCACCGGGAAGCACGGAAACAGAAGGCCTCGGAAAACTCGACTGGACTCGACTCGATACTTCGGAAAACTTCGGAAAACTTCGGAAAACTTCGGAAAACTGGTGGGCCTCTTGACACCTCGGACCTTGCTTCTTTCGGCTAGGCTCTGGTCGGGATCCTCCGCACTCCTCACCGCCTCGTCTGGGTACTGATCGCAGTCTTCGTCACCTCCGTGGGTCAGAGGGAGATGCAGGAAATCCTGCCGGTACGCGTATGTTCCGGCTAACTGACGGCAGGGGACACAGGTTGCAACGCACCAACCGGCGCGTGAGGTGGGGGAGGGGTCCCTATTCGGGCGCCAAAATGATGTAAATAAATAATTTACTCTTAATTTCTATGCAGGTAAGTACTTAATCAATAATAACTCAATCGGAAATGAAAGAAAACAGAGTCCGTGGTGTTAGAGTTCTTAGGGGTTTTATTCCTTAAAAAGGAATGGTCAAGACCAGGATATCATGTTCTGAACACCACACAGGGTGTCAGAAGGGATAGAGCGCTACATTTTATTAACAGTACATAGCTTATATACTTATTTTACACCATTGGAAACAATATAGAAGGCGTAACAGCTGAGAGAAGACAAGATAACAGTATACACGTGGTACATGTGCGTAATCAAGAGGCGTGAACTAGAGGTGTGTTCTCGAAACGTCACAAGTAAGTGTCACGGAAGGGGTGGCACGAACAGGAATGTTGCAATGTCAGCAGAAATCAGAAGCTTGGATGCGCGCGCAGCTGCATGACGTGTGCATGACATGGAGTCGGAGGGTGCTGGGGACTTGACATTTGAACTGACGGAAAGAGACAGAAGTCTGGCATGTCAGATCAACTTGTGCTTCTATCATATCTGATATCTGATGTTTAGGAACTAAGCTATCTGGGCGGAAAGGTCTCTAGGGCAGAAACTATTCTATACTGACAGAGAGTGCGTGTATAAGCGCCTGAGTGTCTGCATGAGAAGCGTGGGGGCACGGGGCCTTCCAGGGAAGCATGGCAACAGAAGCTATGAATTACTTGCATGGAGACAGGTCGGCCCTTTGGCTCTGCAGCTGAAGAAGGATGTTTACTGAAGCTAGCAGGCAGGAATGTATTTTCAGGGAACGGAGCAGATAACTCGAAGGTTATAGTCAATCTTGGCAGGCAGCAGGCTGAGCTAAGCGCGAAGGGCCGCGCTGAAAGTAAGTCAGAGTTCACGGGTACAGGGGCAGCCTGGGCTGAGGCCCTTCGAGTCAGAAGCCAGTAAAGAGGCTCGGTGGCAGAAATTCAGAGGCCTACTGGAAAACGTAGGAGTACACTACAAAAAGACGTTGACATAGCATACTTAGGAACGGACCACTCAACCCATTCATGGTGGGTCTGAAAGAGGACATGTTAACGTTGGACGCAAATGTATTTGCGTCTTCATAGCTGGTACAGGAGGGAAGTTACATGCACTTTAACTCGTACATGGAGACGGTGGGGTATTCGCTAGGGAACACAACTTGACCATAAAATTTATATTTCCTCACATGAATTAATGCTGCTTTTTAATTGATGCGCACAATTTCCAGCGCTATGTTGCTCTTTGGTGTCCTTATGCCGGCGCGTAAGCAACTGTGACAATGGTGCCGACTCTACCCCACAGTGTCAACTTGACGTGTACTTCATTATCATATTGCATGATTCAATGCCGTTTGTTGATTGACTCGCATGATTCCAGCGCTCTGTCATGTTCTCGAGTGCTGAACTGCTAGCGCGTAAAAAACTACAATCATGGCGCAGACTACACTGTTGCTCCATGTATTGAGCTCTGTATTCCCCTTTCAACTCGACATTGTATGAGTTGTTGGTAGCTATGTTGCACCGAGGGCACACATCATTTTTAGACACGTAATTTTGTCTATTTACAAAATGTTCGTAACTTGGCGTTTAATGCAATGTTTACCTTACAATTTGCACAATACCATTTGGTAGCCTGCTAGACATTCGTTTTGCATTTGATTTCAATTTTACATTGGTTTCTGAGTCGATTTATCTTGTGATTTGTACCGCATGTGAAAGTCCCATTTCTATGTTCCTTTTCACTTGACGCCTTTATGAATGTTCGAAACTGACACACATCCTAACGTGATCAAGGCTGTCCGCAGCCGAAACATGTTGTTAGGTGAATAAACACCCTTGGAGTTGCAGCTGGAGTCGCGTTGTTTGTGGTCTGAGAGCACCAGCAGTTCTTGAAACTTTGGAATCACTATTACCGGCGTGCTCGGCCGGCATTGGTGCCACCTCCCTCGGGGCCGCAGGTAGCACACCAGAGCGGACTTGGAAAACATATATATATATATATATATATTATATATATATATATATATATATATATATATATATATATTACCTACTGGCGGTCGCCAGTAGGTAGTTATAGTTAGGATTTTTTTCAATGTTAAATCTCAAAATTCTATTTGGAATAACTTTGGCACCGGTTGACGAATCTGCCTGAAAATTTCCTGAAAATGGCCTCGTCGAGCTCCGGTTCTTCCTTGAAAGTTTGGGGGGGATACGTCAAGCGGGGGCCGAGATAAAAGGGGGGTCCCAAAACGCGTTTTCCCCATGTTAATTTCCATAGGGCGGTCGATTTCACTTTTAGCCCGAATGGCTGAATGGATTTCCACCAAACTTGGCAAAATTGTAGGGACTGTTAGCCCGATGTGCCTTTGCTATGTCTCAAGATATGTGCTGCAGTGGATTTTGAGTAATTTAGGTTCCAAAAAATATATATATCTATAGGCGCTCTCCGGTGCGCGCACCGGAGTGCGCTCCTGGCGCGACACGCGACTTGCGCGCAGAAAGCTGATTGGCTCTCAGTTGTCTGTAAACATTCGAAACAGTCCGGACCGGCCGCCATCTTGTGTCTCAGTAGGATCGAGACACGAGAGGTGGCCAAAACAAAGGGGGAAATGACCATAAGGGGGCAGGGTAGACCCCCCCTAGACCCCCTAGGTTTGATGTGGGGGCTATAAAAGGGCCCCGCGGGCCATTTAAAATATTTTTTTTTTTCGTTTTGCGCGGGGGAAGCGCCCGGTAAGCGCACCGGGGAGCGGCCTGGGGAGCGTACTATGAGGGAAAAAGATGACAGAGTTTTTAAATAATGAATTTTTTATTTAGAAATTGGAGGTAGTTCTAAAAAGAACTTTTTTTTTTCTTCTTTTTGTTGTTTTATATTTTTTTTGTGTTTTTTGAACTTTTTGAACTTTTTTTGGCTTTTTAAAACAATTTTATAATTTTTTTGGATTTTTGTCAAGGGAAAAACAAAAAACAGGGATTCCAAAACGGCTCAACAGGAGCAAAAAAATGTGAAAATTTAGGGACTGTCAGGGCAGCGGTGTTGCTGTTTCTTTTTGGCAATGAGTTCAACACTCTGCTCCCCATAGCAGAGCAGTTCGTCACACTCCGTGCACAGAAATTTGATGCCTGCAAACTCTGGCTGTATGTTAGGGACCATTCTTCTACGGGATGGTCCCGAAGGTGTTGCTCCACCAGTGGAGGTGCTGCCGCCATCTGTGGGTAATTTCCGTGCCAGGTCTCTGACACTCTCCCTCGCAAAGTTGTTTGGGTGTCTTCTTTTGACATGCCTGATTAAATTGGCATTTCCAAAACTATATTTTTTCAGAGGATTGCCTCTGGATAAAGTACTACCACATATTTTGCAGGTTACTTTTGGAGCGTTGACTTTTTTTTCTCCTTCAGGGATGTTATAAAATTTCCAGATGAAATGGATTTTTTTCTTCTGCGTAGGAGGGTCCTCATCTACAAATGCCTCTGAATCACTGCTGGATGACTCTCTTGCAGCCATTGCGGTAGATCAGGAAAGTAGGAGATGAAGATAGTACACAGAACAGCTCTTGCTCTCTCCAAGTACAAAGCAAAAGTGAAGGAAATGGGTGGGGATTTCATTCTTTGTAAAAAAAACTGTTAGCAACCAATGAAAAGTGTTATTTTAGGGTCACATGACCCGACGCGCTTACGCAGCGCGCTCCGGAGCACTTCCGGGTGCGTTTACGCGGCGCGATCGTAGGCGCTTCCGGGGCGCAAACGTGGCGCGATCTTGGGCGCTTCCGGGTGCGTTTACGCGGCGCGATCGTAGGCGCTTCCGAGGGCACTTACGTTGCGCGCCAAAGTGACGTCATCAAACTTTTTCAGAAATACATAATCATTTTCCTTATTAAAAAAAACGGATTTTATTTGTATGGAACGAAATGTTTTGCATTATTATTAACTTTTCATTCATATTTTTTTTCACGAACGACAGTAGCGCTCTGGGTGCGCTTTCAGGTGAGCTCACCGGAAAGCTTACCGGAGAGCTTAGCTGAAAGCTTCCCGGAGCGCGCACCCAGAGCGCAAAAGAAAAAAAATATAATAAAAAAATGAATACTTACAAAAAAACAGCGAATTGTAAAAAAAAAAGGTTAGAAACTCGATATAGAAAGGAATTAGCATTTAAAAAACCTATGAAATTCACTGAAAAAACCATAGGTTTCACACCAGTTATAGTTAGGAATTAGCATTTAAAAAACCTATTAAATTCACTGAAAAAAACATAGGTTTCACACCAGTTATAGTTAGCTGGAAATTTTACTGATATAAAACCATTGAAATTCCCACGTTATAGTTAGTCGGACTCACTATAACTTGCGCGTGCAATGCACTGCTGATGACATCACATATTACATCACTCATGACAGTGTTTGTTCGTGAAGGCGGTGAAAGGGGAAGCGGGTGCCACCAAAGACTGTCTTTGGTATGACTCCGGCATCAGTCTTAAAAGAGGACTGCCGCGGGGCACAGAAGTTCGAGGACAAAAACAACAACTAATGATTAAATCAACACCGCCCATGCACTATGACTACAGGTTCCAGCATGCCGAGATGTCAACGCCCACCTGAGGGACGACCCACCAGGGGAACAAAATAAAGGCAAGTGCTGTAAGAAGGTGCATAGGCGAAGGTGTGGGCTTACCTTTGAGAAAGTTCAAGTGTGAACGAAACGCGTCAGGACTGCCATCACCCAAGTGATTTCAATAAATTATTGCCGAGAACCGAGTGGAGTGCGACTCAAATTCTTCAAGGCTTTGAAGAGATGGAATGATATTTAGCGGCGTGGTTCAGCCGCATGAGTGACGCACAGTCAGAGAGAGCGCCCAGACTTCCCCGACAGGAACCAACAGTGTTTGTTCGTGAAGGCGGTGAAAGGGGAAGCGGGTGCCACCAAAGACTGTCTTTGGTATGACTCCGGCATCAGTCTTAAAAGAGGACTGCCGCGGGGCACAGAAGTTCGAGGACAAAAACAACAACTAATGATTAAATCAACACCGCCCATGCACTATGACTACAGGTTCCAGCATGCCGAGATGTCAACGCCCACCTGAGGGACGACCCACCAGGGGAACAAAATAAAGGCAAGTGCTGTAAGAAGGTGCATAGGCGAAGGTGTGGGCTTACCTTTGAGAAAGTTCAAGTGTGAACGAAACGCGTCAGGACTGCCATCACCCAAGTGATTTCAATAAATTATTGCCGAGAACCGAGTGGAGTGCGACTCAAATTCTTCAAGGCTTTGAAGAGATGGAATGATATTTAGCGGCGTGGTTCAGCCGCATGAGTGACGCACAGTCAGAGAGAGCGCCCAGACTTCCCCGACAGGAACCAACAGTGTTTGTTCGTGAAGGCGGTGAAAGGGGAAGCGGGTGCCACCAAAGACTGTCTTTGGTATGACTCCGGCATCAGTCTTAAAAGAGGACTGCCGCGGGGCACAGAAGTTCGAGGACAAAAACAACAACTAATGATTAAATCAACACCGCCCATGCACTATGACTACAGGTTCCAGCATGCCGAGATGTCAACGCCCACCTGAGGGACGACCCACCAGGGGAACAAAATAAAGGCAAGTGCTGTAAGAAGGTGCATAGGCGAAGGTGTGGGCTTACCTTTGAGAAAGTTCAAGTGTGAACGAAACGCGTCAGGACTGCCATCACCCAAGTGATTTCAATAAATTATTGCCGAGAACCGAGTGGAGTGCGACTCAAATTCTTCAAGGCTTTGAAGAGATGGAATGATATTTAGCGGCGTGGTTCAGCCGCATGAGTGACGCACAGTCAGAGAGAGCGCCCAGACTTCCCCGACAGGAACCAACAGTGTTTGTTCGTGAAGGCGGTGAAAGGGGAAGCGGGTGCCACCAAAGACTGTCTTTGGTATGACTCCAGCATCAGTCTTAAAAGAGGATTGCCGCGGGGCACAGAAGTTCGAGGACAAAAACAACAACTAATGATTAAATCAACACCGCCCATGCACTATGACTACAGGTTCCAGCATGCCGAGATGTCAACGCCCACCTGAGGGACGACCCACCAGGGGAACAAAATAAAGGCAAGTGCTGTAAGAAGGTGCATAGGCGAAGGTGTGGGCTTACCTTTGAGAAAGTTCAAGTGTGAACGAAACGCGTCAGGACTGCCATCACCCAAGTGATTTCAATAAATTATTGCCGAGAACCGAGTGGAGTGCGACTCAAATTCTTCAAGGCTTTGAAGAGATGGAATGATATTTAGCGGCGTGGTTCAGCCGCATGAGTGACGCACAGTCAGAGAGAGCGCCCAGACTTCCCTGACAGGAACCAACAGTGTTTGTTCGTGAAGGCGGTGAAAGGGGAAGCGGGTGCCACCAAAGACTGTCTTTGGTATGACTCCGGCATCAGTCTTAAAAGAGGACTGCCGCGGGGCACAGAAGTTCGAGGACAAAAACAACAACTAATGATTAAATCAACACCGCCCATGCACTATGACTACAGGTTCCAGCATGCCGAGATGTCAACGCCCACCTGAGGGACGACCCACCAGGGGAACAAAATAAAGGCAAGTGCTGTAAGAAGGTGCATAGGCGAAGGTGTGGGCTTACCTTTGAGAAAGTTCAAGTGTGAACGAAACGCGTCAGGACTGCCATCACCCAAGTGATTTCAATAAATTATTGCCGAGAACCGAGTGGAGTGCGACTCAAATTCTTCAAGGCTTTGAAGAGATGGAATGATATTTAGCGGCGTGGTTCAGCCGCATGAGTGACGCACAGTCAGAGAGAGCGCCCAGACTTCCCCGACAGGAACCAACAGTGTTTGTTCGTGAAGGCGGTGAAAGGGGAAGCGGGTGCCACCAAAGACTGTCTTTGGTATGACTCCGGCATCAGTCTTAAAAGAGGACTGCCGCGGGGCACAGAAGTTCGAGGACAAAAACAACAACTAATGATTAAATCAACACCGCCCATGCACTATGACTACAGGTTCCAGCATGCCGAGATGTCAACGCCCACCTGAGGGACGACCCACCAGGGGAACAAAATAAAGGCAAGTGCTGTAAGAAGGTGCATAGGCGAAGGTGTGGGCTTACCTTTGAGAAAGTTCAAGTGTGAACGAAACGCGTCAGGACTGCCATCACCCAAGTGATTTCAATAAATTATTGCCGAGAACCGAGTGGAGTGCGACTCAAATTCTTCAAGGCTTTGAAGAGATGGAATGATATATATATATATTTATATATATATATATATATATATATATATATATATATATATATATATATATATATATATATATATATATATATATATATATACTAGCAGCCCGTCCCAACGTTGTCCGGGTATGAAATGGAATGTGTGCAATGTGTGTAATAGGCAAGGGAAATGTATTTTAAAATCTTGCGTTAGACAACATTTTTAGCATGAAGTGTCACAATAGTAAGGCATGTGTGTGCAGATACTGTGTGTACCTCGGAGTAAGAAGTATTAGCAGATGTCTCTAGTGTGTATGTACTCCACTTCAGTAGGTAAGCGTGTGTGAAAGTGCATTCAGTTGTAAATTTCGTGTTCCCGCAGGCACGCTGAATCGCGTCATCCCCCACTTGAGGCCCGGCTCCAGTTTTGTTTGATGTTGTGCTTGTGGTGTAAAGTCAATGCAGAGAGTTGAGTGGGTGACAGCGCGTGCTGGACACGCTGCGCATGTGGGAAAGTGCAGTCAGTTCAAAGGTTAGTGTCCCAGCCGGCGGGCTTACTCGCGTCATCCGCCGCCTGAGCCCGGCTCCAGCCCTGGTTGATGTTGTGCGCCTGGTGTCAATTCGTTTATGCAGAGAGTTGAGTGTGTGACAGCGCGCAGGAGACGTTGCAGTTGGTTAGTGTCCCCGCAGGCACGGTCCTTTATGGAGAGAGTTGACTGGCTGACAGCGCGCAGGATACTGTGCAGTTATTGTCCCCGCAGGCACTATCAGTCGCGTCTGCCCCGCCTAAGCCCCGGCAATTGCTGCGCCCATTGGCCACGCCCCTTGCTCCCGGCAATTGCCACACCCATTGGCCTTGACCTCGCCCCCGGCCCAACGCACACGTTTGTTTTCCACACACCCTCAAGGCACGTTTTTTTGGGGGGATGTGCCGCGCGATTGTTGCCGTTTGCTGCGCCCATTGGCAACACCCCTTGGTGCCGCGCAATTCCCACGCCCATTGGCCTTGTTCACGCCCCCAGCACATGCCCCCAGCACAACGCACACATTTAAGGAACACTTTTTTTTTGTCGTCATGCTGCGCCCTGCCCACGCCCACACTCACAAGGGACTACTTTGCCGGTAAGGTTCTTTTATGTTTCTAATGTATATGGTGTGCAGCTGTATAGCCTATGTCCATCTGCTGCAACTGTCCTTTCCAATGCTGTATTGGGTGTTGTGAATGGTGCTGTGGTTCCTGAGATTACCTGCCTCAAAGGTTTGGGCTCTGTCTTTATTATGTATATATATATATATATATATATATATATATATATATATATATATATATATATATATATATATATATATATATATATATATATATATATATTATATATATATATATATATATATATATATATATATATATATATATATATATATACATCAATAAAACTAATTTAAAGTCCAACAACACTTGAAAGCCAGATTTTAAATAATGCATCTTCAATCTACATATACTTCCTTCCTTTATGCATCCATATACCTTACATCTACTTATGGATCTATATCTTTAATACTTTAGGATCTATATATTTATTACGTTTACTTTTTTACTACTTTTCTTCAAATTCAGCATGTCCTATGCACTACCCTATTTTTAACCCTATGCCGCTCTCAATATATTCTCTACCTCAACTCTTTGACTCATTTGAAACCTCTTTCTACTACTCTTTCCAAGGCACTACCCTATTTCTCACCCTATATCTCTATCAATATATCCATTCCATCCACTCTCTCATTCATCCCAAACCCTATACCACTACTATGATCCCCAAAACAACCCTTTTGAGACTCTTTCCTACTTCACCCCTCCTTGCATCATCTCATACCTCTTTTTACTATTCCAATCCCCCAAAACAAGCATTTCTAATTCATCCCTCCCCCTCCCTTTTACTCATCCCAAGCCTCCTCTTACTGCTATGAGCTCAAAAACAAGCAAATAAAAAACATTGAAATCCTTCCCTTCTATTCCTCCAATATCCTTTTCAATTCTAAAAACAGACTAGCATGTCCACCACTCAAATTAATTTCATATTTCACTATACTAATTCACCACTAAAACTTTGTGTTCCGGACTACTTGCTGAAAAAGCACGATAACATCTCATCAGGGGTAGTAAGCTAACATCTCATCAGGGGTAGTAAGCGCTATATAAAGACAAACCTTTTTACCTCTTCTACCCCTTCACTATTCTTCTCAATCCAAATAACTGACTAACATATCCACCACTCAATTTACTTTCATATTTCACTATACTAATTCACCACTAACACTCTGTGGGTTCCAGAGTAGAGTGCTACTCACTGAAAAAGCACTTCAACACTCCATCAAGGGTAGCAAGCGCTATATAAAGGCAAACCTTTTTTGCTTCTCTATCCCTCCACTTTCCTTCTCAATCCAAATACCTAACATATCCACCACTCAAATGACCTTCGTATTTTCACTATACTAATTCACTACTAATCATTTATCGGTTCCAAAGTAGCATGCTACTCGCCGAAAATGCGCTTCAACACCCCATCAAGGGTAGCCAGCGCTAAATAAATGCAAACCTTTTTGCTTCTTCTTTCCCTCCACTATACTTCTCAACCCAAATACCTAACATATCCACCACTCAAATGACTTTCATATTTTCACTAGACAAATTCACTAATAATTCTTTCTGAGTTCCGGAGCAGTGTGCTACTCACCGAAAAAATGCTTCGACACCTCGTCAGGGGTAGTAAGCGCCACATAAATGCAATTACAATACAATACAATTACAATAACTGTCCAAAGTCATTTACCCCACCAACGCCATATTGACTCTCTGTAAATATAGTCACTCATCATAAGTTGAAAGACAGCAAGCTCTTGCAAGCGAAAATAATTCTGCCACTTGTGCAGAGGTAACACTGCAAAGCTAGGAGGCGTCTATCACTTCCTGTATTGTGCAGACAGCATAAGTTGCTCTCAAAGTTCCTTCATTGTATCTTAGACATGAGTCATCCAAAAAAATTACATAGTTCATCTTTATCTTTAATGTGTGGTCTTGGTTTGTTGCATAAATCCGTAACATCCAGGCAGTTATTTTCAATTTCATGCACATCAACTTAATTCTCAGGCAATGGTAATAGTATAGCTGGATTCAGTGTTAGACATCTTTTTAAAACAACATTTTCGGCTGCAAATATTTGTTATTATACTTTGTAAGTCTGTGTTTGTCAGATACTGTGTTTTTGTACAGGTGAACAATATATCTACTAATGGATGGACCACCACTGTTAGAGTGTGTCCCATCACTATGCTCTCACATCTCTCAATACTGACACAAACTGCTGTAATCGATTTAAGGCAGCCATGTAGTCCTGCAGCAAAGGGGTTAAGTGCTGTTCAAAATATGCCATAGATCTTTCAAAGTCTCCATGCAATTGAGTAAGCACTGAGAGAGAGCACCTCTCTCACTCACTGCAAAACAATGTGAGTATCTTAATGTAATCAGGAATTCCTAGCAATGGGGCATGGCAGAGACTTTCTGTCAGCTTTAAAGCATTCGTTGTCCCATTGAAGTGGATCAGGCACATCTTTGTGTGTCAGTCTCAGTGAAGGCTTAGGCACTAGGTAAAGCTTGGTATCTACTGTTTACAGTAGCCAATCATTCCCAGGAATATCCTGACTTCTCTTTAAGTTCTAGGCGGGCACATCATTTGAGTTAGCTCTATTTTCTCTGTGATACTTTTCTCATTCCCTTTTCAATGAGATGTCCCAAATATTGTTCCTTTCTGACAGTATTGAAATGTATTCGCAGACACCTTGTGTCCGTTCCCAGCCAAATGATTTAAAAGAGCAATTGTGTCCTGTTTACAACCTTCTTGCGTACTTGATGCCCCAAGCAGGTCATCACTGTACTGTACAAGAACTGAATTGCGAGACATACACAGATTCCCAACATTGTTTTCTAGATTTGAATAAAGATTGAAGGACTCTCTGTAAACCCCTGTGGAACTCAGCACCATGAGAAAATTGTATCTCTAAGAATGAATGAGAACAGGAACTGACTGTCCTCAGGCAATGAAATAGAGAAGAAGGCCTGACAAAGAACCACAGCAGTACACCATTCTGCAGTGTGGAGAATTTGAAATAGTATTGTTGCTGGATTCAGTACCATGGGACAACATGGGATAACTAACTATGTTGTTAATTTTTCAAAGATCCTGTACAATCTGATACTTGCCGTTCGGCTTCTGTAAGTCCATAATTGGTGAATTACAATGACTTCTAACAATTCCCTTCAATATCCCTTGTTTTAACATGTTTTCAATCACTAGTGTAATTCCTGCCACTATCTGGTTAGATTTTAAGGTGGCTTTCTGGGGGAAACTACACCTTTAATATGTTTGATGTCTTTTCCTGAAAAGTCCCATATTTCTGTGTTTACAGTATCAAATCAGTGGGAAAATCCTCCACCATTCTCACAGTAAATGATCGTACAGCTGTTCTTTGTAGGGCCATTTTAAATTCAATATCTCCACCATGCATTTGAACTTCACCACCACCCAGTGTGCAGTACATAGTGTAATTTAGCATGCTCAAAATACCTCTCCCTAACAGATTTACAGGACGTTTTTTTGTTATTGTTTTACTTTTATATAGCACAAACGAGACCCAGAGGTATCAGAGCACCTTTACATGAGAGCCAGTTGCGTTACAGATGGACACACAATATTTTTTGTTTTTTGATTAGGAACTTGGAGATTAAGTGATTTGCCCAGAATCACAAGATGATGAGCATCCCTGCCGAGACTCGAACCCGGTTGCCCAGCTTCAAGGGCAACCGCCCTAGCCATTAGGCTACATCCTCTACCCTAGTTTGAAACTTGAATCACATATCACAACCTGATGGTCTTCCTCAAATGAACCTATTTTTACAGGCACTTTCTTAGAAACCGGATTAGTTCTTTGTTTATTTCTGACACCTACAACTTGGGGCCTGATTTTACACCTGCCACATTACAATGGTGGGCGTGTCTTTGGCGGTCAGTAATACTGACTGCCACGGTTCAGAAGGGCTCAAGGAGCCCATCTGACTGTCGGAGGGGAATCATATCCCTACAACGGTGGTGGTGCCTGCCAGGCACTGCCGTAGGGATTATGATGCCCTTTCCGCCTGCCTTTGTCATCACTGGTAACCGGCCATAAAAAGGCCGGCGGAAAGGGGCTTTGGGACCCCTGCACCCCAGATATGGGCACTATGGTGCCTCCCTACATACCCTTGCACCATGTGGCAGGCACCGCATGGTGCCTGCCACCTAGTGCAGGGATATGTTACATGTCCCGTTTTTACATTGCGGTGGGTGCTGCAGCCAACAAGACACACCGCAATGCAAAATATACGTAATGTGACCCCCGTGATGGCAGTCGCATTGTAATTACCACTGTAGGACCGCTGCCTTGTAGGCAGTGGTCCCACTTCCCGATACGATGGCGGACGGACTGAAGTCTGTCCACCATCGTAATCAGCCCCTCGGATCTTCTTTCCTTAGAGGGGTAGGTCTGAGTCGAAAAGAAATAACACATGGTGGACATTAACCTCTCCTTCTAGAAATGATCCATTTTGATCTACTTCTAAGACTGAGCCAAGTACACAATCGCCCCCGGACCATCATTGGGAATTGTCAAAATTGAAAGACTTGTTCGCCAACTGTTGAAATGGGTTCTGATTTTGGAATGGGTTTGAATTTGCTATTGATACTTGATTCATATTGAATTCTAGGATTACCCATATTTTGTGAGGCCATCGGAACTTGCAGACCTGCATGATAGAAATTTGTGATTGTGTTGGCATCTGCATTTGTTGAACTTAAACCTGAACTGGAGCATTTTAAATTTGCGTTTGAATTACACCTTGCATTTGTCTATCACCACCCACTCAATTTAAATTCTGTCTACACTCTCTCTTCCAATGCCAGAGCCTTTTACAGTACTGACAAGCAGTTGACTTCTTAAACATTGCAATGTCTATTCCTAAATTTGGAACTTTTGGAGAAAATAGGGGACCCCTACTAATGAGAAAGAAAGCTGTAGTAAACAAGTTTTATAGTATATGCCATCTCCTATGGGGTAGAAATTTAGAACAATATAGTGTACATCACGATGTAAAATGACAATAATAAATATCAGAGAATATCATTTGTATCAAAATATAGTCAGTTTTATTTCTATTTTTTATCCTTTTTGGTTTATATCATATGTATTTTTACAGTTATAATTGATTCAGGATATTGCTAATATTTCATATACATGTAGTGAGTAAAATTCACAGAAAAGACAAAAAAGACACAAGTTATTATCAAATGACAAGATGAATATTGGGGACTTTTGAAGTAGGCAAAGCGGTGGGTTGGAACACTACGCTCGTTTCGGCTACTGCCTTCATCAGGAGACCGTCATTTGCAATAATACATTTATAGACAACATTTAAATATCACAAAGGTGAATATAGTGTTTCTGTAATATATACTTTTTTCCTCTTTGGCCACTTGTCTTTCTTGTGGGTTTTTAAAGGATCACCAGAGAAGGGTATCTTGGAAGATGTAACGATAAACGTTGATTATAGATAAAAACGTATCCAAAGATTTGAAGTAGCCATCTTTATGGGACGAGAATCTGCATGATGTTGCAAAGAATCTTTGTAACTGGGTTTCCGTAAAGCCAAAGCCGTCAACCGTCTTTGGATAGTAAAAATATACATGATATAAACCAAAAAGGATAAAAAATAGAAATAAAACTGACTATATTTTTATACAAATGATATTCTCTGATATTTATTATTGTCATTTTACATTGTGATGTACACTATATTGTTCTAAATTTCTACCCCATAGGAGATGGCATATACTATAAAACTTGTTTACTACAGCTTTCTATTCCTGAATTTGGACGAGCCGCAACACCTCAACTTCTACCCAGTGAAACACCAACTCCGCCCTGATCAATTTGACCTACAGGCTGAAAATCAACGCTTTGCATTCCACTAACATTCCCTCCATGCGATTCATTCTGAAATCCCCTTTGAGACAGCTTATTTTGCGCTAGCATAAACGTCTCTTTAATTCTCTTCTGTTTCATTTCTTACTCATCACTACAGTATTTTGCATACCTCAGGAACTCATCTAAAGCCTTTGTCTGCCAACAAATCACATTCTGTTGTATGTGCATACTGATATCTGGTTGCAACCCAAGAATAAACTGTGGTCCAAAACTCCTCATACCTCTGTTTTTGGGATTTTCTTTTCCGCTGTATTATTTAAATACCTGTAACAATCGTTCATAAGAAGAATGGGCTGATTCTTTAGCTTCTTGGATAGTTCTGTTGATCTTTAGTCAATCATTATCCCTTGCCGGAACTTTTCCTTTCAAAGATGTAATCACCTCATCATTCTTAGTTATTACCACAGGTGAAGGTGCACGCGTATGTGCATCACTTGGAGGCTCATTGTGGCTCTTGCCCAGCTATCTTGAATTTAGCCCATAAATCAATCAGTATCACAATATTAACCCCTTCCATGCTCATGACGAGCTCAGCTCGTCATGCAGTACACTGCTCGTGTGCTCATGACGAGCTGAGCTCGTCATGAACAGTGGGATTCAAGGGAGTGCAGCATCCGGGATGAATTGCTGTAGCATTGAAGGTGTTAAAGAAAGTTTTCAAGTCTTTCCACAAAACCTTTGAAATCTTTTCAAATCTGTCAACTTGTGTATACCACTGGGCATGATTCTCTCTCAACTTAGGAAAGTTGTTCATAAATGTTGCACAGTCACATTTACTCTGCGGTACTTGGTATTTCTCTCATAGGAAAAGTTAAAGCCTCTTTTCCATCTGGGGTTACTTTTGAGGCCTATCTTCTGCTTCTGTAGCTTCTGATTGTTTCCTTTTCTTTCCCTACTTCTTTGCCCATTTGCGCTCTAATCTGGCATAATTGCTCGATTTGCAGCTGCACTTTGCCAGTTACCGAATTTGTAATCTCATTCCTGTAGACTGCATTGTCACAATTGCTTCATCATCTAATTGCACCCTGAAGCTTATCTGTAAATGAGCACTCTTGGAGAGACACACCTGGTATTTTTCTGCCAATTCGGCTAATTTGTCATCTGTGGCAGTCGGACTTCTTGTGATCTCTTTACTCAGATATATCAATTAATTTTATTGGTGTTGAATCAAATGTGATATAGATACGCATCCTCTAATTATCTCTTCTTATTCAATTTTCAATTTTGGGACATTGAAGGGTCTTACTCTCTCCTGGCTAGTAGATGGTCTCTCAGTTTCTCCCACCCTTTTATGGAGTCCAGGCAACAATTTGTGAATTTTGCGATGTCGGAATGAACTCTGACGCAGCTCCTCCTTCTACAGAAACTTGAACCACAGCATTTGTTACAATATTTTCTGGTGCAGTTGCAACAGGCACTGACTATGTCTGAGCTGATACAACTTGTGACACTGCAGCAGGTAAAGTCACAATAGGAGCAGTAACATCGGAGCAATTGCAGTACAGGCTACTTCAAAAGCTGCAGGTGCAATTGTTAACGTTAGAAGTGGTCTTTCAATTTTTTAAATTCTATTAAGATCAACAGAGGCTGTACCCACTGTAGTACTAGCGGTCGTATCGCCCTCTGTTTTTGTTGTGGGAGCCACATATGATGGTGGTCGTGAGGACAAAAAAGCAATTCACGGCCTCAAAAAATCATGAAAAGTTTCCCAGACCTGCAGGTCTAGTGACTTAAACTATCTACTCGACCTAGGTGTAATGCTATTGACTCATAAACTGGTCTCAAATAATGTGACTTTGGGCAAATATTTTATTCACTGACCCACCATTTTCTTCATTATCATATATGTGGGAACCTTCAAATATGTGAGTTCAGCATGTGTGCTGTACAAAAAAACGCTTTTGTTTGATTTAATAGACTAAACGTTTGCTCCATGTACAATACAAATCTAGCCCCACATAGGATATACATGACCCCTGCCTTGCCTCTTAGTTTAATAACAGCATTGTCATTAAGGCGGTGGCAGGAATGTTTATCAGTTCACGTTTAAAAGCTCACTTTTAATAAATATAGACCTAAAGCATGAAGTGGTAGCACATTGCCATTTGCAGTCAGCACATTCTTCATTGAAATGGTCACAGACTTTCACACTGATATGCGGTTTTACTGATAATACGATATAGTGTACAAAGCATAATGTTTGGAAATAGCAGTTTCTACACATATTTGTCTTTGGCACATCACCAAGTAAAGTGTTCTGATTTGGTTTGCTCCTATTTAAACCTTTGTTTGCATCACACTTTTGAATTACAAATAAATTGCTTTTCTAATTCCTGATATAATTTGAAATGTTTGTACTATTCATTTACAAGCTACTTAAATGTTGTGTGTCAGAAATAAAACTGACACACTTTTGTTTCACAATGATTGTAAGAAAGATCACTTTTCAAAATCCTCTAACTGCCGTACAGATAAGTCAACACCATTTTCCAGGATAAGATAAGCAGCAATTTGTAAAAAGACAAGCTAACATTTGACCTCTGTGCATGCACAGACAGCAAATGTGTCAAGATAAATACAAGATTTAAAGGCATCTTTATTGCTCATTCAATTTCTGAATGAGCACAACACCTGTTACTTTCCAGCTCAAGTTCACTTGCCAGAGGGACCAATAAGTCGTATAGCTCAATCTAATCAAATCTGACTGGATTTTTAGAGGCCTGCATCTAAAATGTCATCCTCTAAATTCCTATTAATTTCTGTTTTCCTTTCAGCTTCCTCTTCAGTTCCTGTTTCTGAGCCTTTTTAGACTTTTCAGTAGTTACAACTGGTATATCCTAGCTCCCTCAACTACAAATTTCCTCCACCTTTGCTGCCCTTCATCCTATTGAGCTGCAGTTTAAGTTTGCACTGCTCTCTTTGCTTTATTCTAATATTTGTATTTCTCATTGGTGTGGGCTGCTTGGTCCCAAGCATCTCATGCTTCATATTGTGTTGGCCTAGGAGGTGCTTCATTTCATATAACTTTTCTCTTAAGTTTTTAATGATCTTTAAATCACAAGTACCATACTGTGGAAATTTAGACTCCCCTTCGTTTTCAGTGATCTTGCACCACTGATGAAGCCAAAAACATGTATGAAGCACCACATTTATTGTCATATAATGAGCTGGTGTTCTTTTTAGTGGTGCCTCTTCACCCTTTCAAACTTGGACTTGTACTCCATGTCGAATCTCCGTGAGCTTTGAAAAATGTCATACTTGCAAGAATACAACAACGAATGAACAATCATCAAATTACAAAAATGGCAGTGTTTTTGTTCCGTTTGCAGTTCTGTCTATCTCAATATTTTCCTCCAATTCCATCACAATTTTTTTCCCTCAAACTGATCACAGCTTAATACTTGTTGAGTCATCAACCAATCTCAGCGTGGCATTTCACTTCAACTGACCTATCTCTGTGCAGCACACTCTGACGTAACTCTTCACTCTTTGCAGCAGTTCACACTCCTTTACAATTTTCTCTTACACAAAATTCTACAACTCATAGTGAGCACAATAAACAAGTAACATTTGTCTGCTCTGCTAAAGAATTCAAAGTAGACCATTCAAATAAGAAACAATCGGTAATAAGGTTTTAACACTTTCTCACTACTTTACATACATGCATATATACGTATGAAATCTCAACTAGTGGAAAATCACCATGACTGATATAGTTTCCCCTTTGTGAAACAGGTTCCACTAACATCAATCAATATTAATACACCCACATCAAATTGTTACAGTCCACATCTCAATTGTGCAATCGATGATACCTCCTGGCTCACGCTCCATGGATGCCCCGCACACACTGCCTCCATCCCATCAGCCTGGCGTCCAACCCGCCACCCAATAACAGCGGCTACCCCGGGCCGCTCTCAAGCAGAGCCCGGGCTCCCCGCGCCCCGGGGGCCAGATTAGCGCCGGAGGCTCCTCTCCACACCAGGGATTTATGGTTCTCCCGAACCTGCAGGATCACCATGCAGCCCCCGCCGAGAAAAGTGAGCCCTGGCCGCGCTCCCCAGTGGCCGCCCCACGTCTGCAGCAGCCCCCGCAATTCTGGGCCAGCAGAGAGGGCCCGTGCAGAGCGGCCCTCGGGGCACACACACCGCACCCAAAAACAAAGCAGCGCGGCCATGAAAACCCCAGATGCAAGCAGCAGCCCTGCAGCCACATTCGAATGAAAGAAACTACAGCACGTACTCTCCTGGACTTCTTTACTTTTTCTTTTGTCCTGGCCGCCATTTTGCTGCTGATCTAGGCCGCTTTTATCTGGACTCTGACCCACCATCTTGCCCATTCCCTCGTCCTTTAACCCCTTCACTGCGGCGGCAATTCTGCCGCAGTGCTAAGGGGTGGGGGGGGCCGCGCGGCTCACCTGCGCTTTTGACGGAACCGCTCTGTCACGCGCCTCGGGTGAGCTGTGCTAGTGACGGAACGGTTCCGTCAGGAACGCTCCCGCTCAATAGAATGCGCCGCGCAGGTGCGAAATCAGCGCCGCGCAGGCGTGTCGAGCGGGCCGTGACGGAACCGTTCCGTCACTAGCACAGCTCACCCGAGGCGCGTGATGGAACGGTTCCGTCATAAGCGCCGAACGGGTTAACCCTTTTCCCTCGTTTCCCCCTTGACGATCCTCAAATGTTTCTTCCCTTTTCTGATTTACCTTTTCTCCATACCCTTGTATCCCTCCCACCCTCCCTTGGTGCTGTGACTGCATTCCCCCTCCGACCCCACCTAATGGAACTCTGCTTTTTTTGGGGGGGTCTTGACCTGAGAAAATCTACTATGTGTATATATGTATGTAGAGATAACTCTAATCACTAGTATATGCAGTAGACCTTTGTACGCTCTACCATTCCTATCTGACTCTTAGAGTATATCCACTTGTATCCCTTCCCTATGTATATAGAGATAACTCTAAACGCTAGTATATGCAGTAGACCTTCGTACTCTCTACCATTCCTATGTGACTCTTAGAGTATATCCATTCATATCCCTTCCCTATGTATATAGAGATAGCTCTAATCACTAGTATATGCAGTAGACCTTCGTACTCTCTACCATTCCTATGTAGCTCTTAGAGTATATCCATTCGTATCCTTTTCCTATGTATATAGAGATAACTCTAATCACTAGTATATGCAGTAGACCTTTGAACTCTCTACCATTCCTATGTGACTCTTAGAGTATATCCATTTGTATCTCTTCCTTGAGTGACTTTACTATTTCCATTTGTATCTCTTCCTTGAGTGACTTTACTATTTGTACATTTGCAATGTTTCTTTCTGTTTGTATCTCTTCCTTGTGTGACTTTACATCTTGTACATTTGCAATTTTTTCTGTTTGTATCTTTTATGTAACGCATGTAATCCTAAATCCTTATGTTTTGCAACTGGTTTTTATGTAAAGTGCTATGACACCTTCGGGTAAAGTTTGCGCTATATTTAAATTGCATTAAATAAAAATAAAAAATAAATAAATAATACTTCGAGTCCGATTACAACTTCAACTGCTCAACATCTAAGCACAAACACAATCATTCTATCGGCTTTACTGTGATGCAAAATGCACACATTTCAACAACATGACAGACTTTTAATCAGACAATTGAGAGGCATAACCCTATTGTTACTCACACCTCCACCACTGCAGCCACATTCGAAACCACAAACTCTTTCAGTCTTCAAATTCGAGTTTTAGATTTGTGGACAATGAGCACTTTTAAGTTGGGGCAAATCATTTCAGCTCCTCTCTCTTGTTACAACAACAATCCTCCTGCTACCATTTGAGGGAGCAGAGTTTACTGTATCTCAGTCTTCGGGTATAATCATTAAATAACCTCCACCAGTAGCCATAGAAACCTTTGTTCTGGGAAAAAATGAAATAAGGAGAAATCATTCAAACAACAATTAATCATTAGAGACTCTCAGGAAGGTCAATAAAGCGAATTGGTGTAAGTTTAAAGGTTTTATTATTTTATCACTCAGGTATCTCAATTTTATTCAGTAAGGATTAAGTAAGGATTAATCTTGTATTCATTGGCATTAGAATTAAACATAGTCTAATAATTGATATTTTCTATATAAGATAAAATAATGCATTGGATTAATAGCAGTTATAGTTATAATGCATCAAGTGTGTTCAATAAAGAAAATTCCCTAATTTAGATTCAGTTGGAACTAATATGAGATAAAGGTGTCAGTTCAGATACCCAATAGAGATTTCTGATGAGAGAATCAATGCACAAGCATAACAATTTTTCATTTCAGACTGGAAAATGTATCAGTCATTAATCAGCAGACAAAAAGGAAACAGGCTAAATAACCTCTCATGTAGAGATGTCTAATAAACTTTGAGATGGGTCACAGTCAAGGTGTCGGGAAAGGAATCTGGACTCTACTCTAGGAACACGCACTTGTATAAACATTCAATATTCTATGTTGCAACACTATTTTCCTTCTCCTTCTCGGTCCTCTAATAAAAATACAACAAACTCCAGGGAATACATAAACTTTCCATTTTCCCATAGGGGTACAATAGGCTTTCAGACATTAAACCTTGAAAGTTCCATCACTGATATTTTGAAGTCCAGACAGTTCTTCACTTGAATCATCCTTCTGGGCGCCTCCTCTCCTCTTAGGGAGAACTCATAATCAGTTGTCTAATACATAAAAAATGCCGATTCACTACCTAACAAAAAGCTTCTGAAAAAAAGACATTTGTAAGAAAAACATCACGCTCAAACAACTACTCAATGTGAAAAACAAGCTTTCAATGTTAAAGCATTTTGTTTTTCAGTTAACATGATATTGACAGTCAGGATAACTTAAACCAGCACTTTTATTCGTGTACAGGCCTATGAAATTTAAATATGATTATCTACTGGAAATTTTGCATTCAGCATATGTTTTATTTAAGCATAAACTTTGGACATTATTAATAATATATAATATATTATATATAATTATGTATGTATGTATATGGTCCAATCAATTCAATCAATTTTATCCACAGATTGAGAAAGCTAGAAAAAATGTTGATAAAGCTGTTTCTGCTTATCTCAGAGATGATAGTATGGGGTCCATATGTTATGTTATGTTATGTTAACATTTCTTGTAAAGAGCAAACAGCTGCCCCATCAAAGGGGCGTCCCGGCGCTGACAGTAAAGCAACTGACAAGACGGATGGGCCAGAGGGAGAGAGTATGGTGCAGGAAACAGGTAGGTTTTGATGGCCTTACTAAACTCCAGGAAGCTGTTGAGGCCCCGGATCTGGGCTGGGAGTGTATTCCAAAGGAGGGCAGCTCTACAACGTAATGAGTGGCCTCCAGCGTGGACTGTCTGTGTTCGGGGAACAACTAACAGATGTAAAGTTAAAAATAGGCAAACATAGAATGGGACAGGAAAGCACAAACACTGGTGAGCAATTTTTTAAAATTCACTTTGGATCACACACAAACGCAAAATAAAGCTGTACAGCGTCCTGCAACCGCGCTCTCCGAGATCGCGTCAGTTACATGCCGTGAGCATGAATACAACAACAATCAAACCGCTTGGTAGACGTGCGCTTTATAAATTCTTTTAAATTCAAATATGTATATATGTATATACATATATATATTCACTGAAAAAAACCATAGGTTTTAGCCCATATATAGTTAGGGATTAGCATTTTCAAAACCTTAATTTACTCGCACAAAACCATAGAAATTCGCATATATAGTTAGATGCAATAACTATATATCACGCACCCGCAACCCACTGCTGATGATGTCACATATTACATCATTCATGACATGGTCAGTGACATCACTGATGACATCACTGATGACATCTCAAATGACATCACTGATGACATCTCAAATGACAACATCCAGTGACTGTATGTTTCTGTAAAGTTAAAATATGTCTTAGATATTGAAGAATGAGTGGATGTATAAGTGTTTGGATGAAGGATTTAGTAGGTGCATGACTGACTGTATGAGTGAGTGATTAAATGTGTCTCACTGAGTGCATGGGTTAGTGACTAAACTGTCTTAATTTGTGCATCATTATGTCTGTTGTTCTGTAAACTGCTGCATGTGTTGATCAGTAGCTATATGAGTAACTATATGGGTTATTGATTGGTTGCCCAAATATTTGTATGGGAGAGTGAGTGTGTGAGTGGGGGTGGCTGGGAGGTGTGTGACTCTGTGCATAGATGTGTGAGCAGTTGATTCACTAGATGTATGGGTTCAAAAGTGCATGTGAAAACAGCTGTATGGGCGGTTGACTATCAGCATGAGTGCATTGGTGAGTAATTGGATTTATCAGTGCTATATGTCAAAGTAAGTACATATGTAAAACACAGTACATGTAAGAGTTGACATATATAAATAACTGTGCATAAGAGCCAGTGAATGTGTGAGTGGCTGTATGGATCATTCTGAACTTGTATCAGGGATTGTATAAGAGAGTAAATATGTGTTAGTATATGTTTGATTAAGTAAGGTGTGTATAACTGTATAGTTGAGGAAATAGAGGTGTGATTGATTCTTTGCATGACTGACTAGGTGTGTGAGTAACTCCATGGATGAGTGACAGTCTGTGAGAGTCTGTTTACACTGATTGTATCTAAGGTTATATTAGAGTCTGAAGAGGTTGATCGTATTATCACATGAATGATATCATCAGTGATGTGATCAGTAATGACAAATGAAATGTTATCAGTGATGTCATTAGAGATGTCATCAGTGATGTCATCAGTGATGTCACTGACCATGTCATGAATGATGTCATTTGAGATGTCATCAGTGATGTCATCAGTGATGTCACTGACCATGTCATGAATGATGTAATATGTGACATCATCAGCAGTGGGTTGCGGGTGCGCGATATATAGTTATTGCATCTAACTATATATGCGAATTTCTATGGTTTTGTGCGAGTAAATTAAGGTTTTGAAAATGCTAATCCCTAACTATATATGGGCTAAAACCTATGGTTTTTTCAGTGAATTTCAATGGTTTTTTATTAGCAAATATCAAAAGCTGTAAAATGTCAAGTACGTGATAGGTAAAAACTTTTTCGTGTTTATGCACGCTAATGTGCTTTGAACGCTGCCCCCCCTCCCCTCTTTTCTCTTAGTAGTACTCTCTCTTTGCAGATAGTGAAGGGTAGTTAACGCAGGCCTTTACCTCCGTTGTAAGCCGCCGTGCCTGCTTGTCTCTCCATTTGATTGATTGTTATCCAAGCATTTACTGTTTTACAATTGGTTCTCTTTGGTTCATTCTCTATTTACAAACAAGCACAAAGTCGCAATACTCTGTTTAGTCTTTGCAGATTGTGAAAAATCGTGTAAAAAAATAAAAGTAATCGAGCAAAATCAGTAGGCCACTAATGGAATCTCTTTTTGACCTCGCTAAAATAGAAACATTTGGAACAACCCTTCTTGAGAAATACGAAAATAGTGAGATGAACTGAGCTCCACACCATGAGGACTGCAAGACAGCTCGGCTCCGCCACCCACCCCGCCCAAAATAACGATAAACTCTATGCAAATATTATAAATATATACAACACACCAGCAAAGTAACAGGGTAAAACATTTTATTAAATAACTATTTACATAACAATTTTATACTTTTTGTTGCCTGATCCGGCTAGCTCAATCGATCGAGTATGAAACTCATAAACTCTGATAGCAAGCGTTGCTGCTGATGCTATGCAGACAAAAACTGGTTTTCAGTTTGTACATTCATCAAGATTTTTCCATCCAAGGCTGGTTGAGAGTTTGTAGAACGATAGCTTCAAATTTTCAACATACGGTGTGGTGGCGCGGACTGGGAGGGGGCGCTTGGCTCCTGCCCCCTCCCCAAGTCGTGTTGCCCTGATGTGACCTAAGATCACCCCCGACATAGGCGGCCGGCTCCCGGGGTCCGGCGGAACTTTTTGCCTTTTGATGACTCATCCATTCTGGACCTTGTCCCACAATCCGTTTGACCTGAAGACACGCTGTAGTGGGGCGCCCCTTTACCGTTTCAGTTGCCATTCCGCCCGCTTTTGCTACACTGTGCCTCTTCCGCCATTCAGCTGTTTACCGCCCGCTCTTGCGACTACAGCGTCTCGCTCACCATGTAGTTGAGTTGCGCCCACTCTTGCGGTGCAGCGATAGGCGGCTGCCACAAGACTCTCAAAATGGCGGCCGGCTTTTCAGATTTGGGCGTGATCCACTAAAATGGCCCTGGGACACCTTGGAACTCGGACGCTTGTCTTCTAGGGCTTGGGCCCCCTTCTCGAAAGCGTCCCCTGAGCCTTGAAGATTCTACAAAAGTCTTGGGGGCCCCCGACTCCCGCAGGCTTCTGGTGGGGAGCGGCTGCCATGATTGCTCGTGGAATGGCCACGACTGAGCTACGAGATGGTGGTGCTCTCATGCTGACGCCAGCTTCAGTCTGAAACATCCATAAACACTGTAGACTACCAATTCGATCAGTTCCGGTAGCGCCCCAACGTGACCTGGTAGGGAAGAACTTGCCCTCCCCTCTTTGACTGATGGTTCTTGTTGCCTGTCCCTTCTGTTGTCATTTAACAGAACTTTTTAGACTACTGAAAGGGGTTGTGTTCCGACCGCTGGTTGGTGGAGACATTTTGACTATATTCTGGACCTACGTTGTCGCGTAATGCGTTATATGACACCCCGCGTTAGCGCACCGGGAAGTGCTCCGGTGCGCGAAGTGCAGCTTCCCGGAAGCGATCCGGGGCGCGGCGCGTAACGTAAGCATAACAGGTCATGTGACTTGTTTATAAAACTTTTCATTGGATCATTTTACTTTTGTTATTCTAATGATGAAAGGCTTGGTCATATGACCTAAAAATTACGCTTTTCATTGCTTTCGAACATTATTTTTTCTTAAACATATATGTTATAATGTTCCAGGCTAATGTACTTTCCCGGAAAATTTACAACTGTCCTGCAAGTAAAATATATTCCTTTTTTAGCAAAAGGGTGTTTCTTCGTCCCATGACGGAGCCGTTGAGCAAAAGATGCTCGGCCTGCTGTCTTAGTCGCCGGAACGCCTGAATATCAGATTCTTATCGATCACTTTATGTTGCAGGAGTAAAAAACACAACAGCCCTTGACCATTTATCTTAACTGCGTTCCTGCGTATTATACTTTTTATCCGTCATATAATTGGACTGCTTTATTTCACTTGCCTTTTACTAATTCGAAAACAGTGACTAAAATTAAAAACTTTACCAATGTAAATACTACTACCATGTTTTGTTTTAAAAACCTTTATTGTGAAAATGTCAGTATACAAATACGGGCCTATAACCACGTGGGCCGGCCACGGAGCAAACTGGAATCGTATATGATGAGGAAACATTTACACTGTAGAGGAACGTAATGAGCGGGCCTTTAGGTTGCAAGAACTAAGGTGTCTAACAGTTGCGGAATCGGTGGACGTACATTTTGTAATTAAAATACGACAGGGCCACTTACAATAAAATTTTCAAGATATACATTTGCGGGCAAGTACCATGGGTGACGTTAATTCGAACTTACAATAGTACAGTAATCAATAACACATCAGAACTTAATATCAATAGGGATGTCCAAATGTTCAATCAGTACTCGTCCCCGCCCGCCATGTGCTTCAAAACTGCATACGTATCTCGTGATATCAAGGTTGTTCAACCAGTAAACAACAAGGAGTTACGAGTCCCATTTATACCGGCGCCATTTTGGGCGAGGCCGGGCAGGTCCAGGATATAGTCAAAATGTCTCCACCAACCAGCGGTCGGACCAGAACCCCTTTCGGCAGTCAAAAAAGGATCAGTTAAATGACAACAGAAGAGATAGGCAACAAGAACCAACAGTCAAAAGAGGGGAGGGCAAGATCTAAAGCCATTGTTCTACAAACTCTCAAGCAGACTTGGATGGAAAAATCCTGAAGAATGTACAAACTGAAAACCATTTTTTGTCTGTATAGCATCACCAGCAACGCTTGAGTCAGCTTTGTGTGAAGCCGCCATTTTGATTCAATCAATAGCGTCCCCCTGCACACATTCAGGGACCTGGTCGTGTCTAAAGGTCAAAGGGATTGTGGGACAAGATTCAGAAAGGAAAAGGAAAAAAGTTCCGCCGGACCATGGGAGCCGGCCGCCTATGTCATGGGCGATCTTTGGCCACACCAGGGCAATAGTGAAGCTGCAGCAGGTGCAAATAAGCTTCAGACAGTGTTACAAGCACTGCTCAGAACTCTCAACTATGACACCCAACATCCAGGACTTGCCATCCGGATCTTGGCTCTCAACTATGGCACCCAACATCCAGGACTTGCCATCCGGATCTTGGCGCCTTGTGCTGGTTCCGACCTATTCACACATCGGTCCGCTACTGACACCACCTCATAAGCCAACGGGGCACCCCACACCGACTTTCGGCGCAGCATTGTAGGATGGCCACACCAGTGCGGCAACTTGCTGGACACCACCTCGGTGCCATCCAGATCTCGGCGCGTTGTGCTGCCTTCGGTCTACTGTAGCCGCAAGTGCGGACGCAACTCAGCTGGATAGCGAGTGAAACACCAAGGGGCGCCCCACTGCATCCAAGGAGTCTCCATCTTGGGGGCGACGCACAGCATCACATTGCTTTCTCAAACAGCCCCCACTGAGTGACGCGACCTCACAAGCCAACAGGGTGCCCCACGCCGACTTTCGGCGCAGCATTGTAGGATGGCCACACCAGTGCGGCAACTTGCTGAACACCACCTCGGTGCCATCCGGATCTTGGCGCGTTGTGCTGCCTTCGGCCTATTCGCACATCGGTCCGCTACTGACGCCGCCTCACGTGCCAACGGATTTTCTACGCTTTTTATACCAGCGCGTAACGTAAGCATAACAGGTCATGTGACTTGTTTATAAAACTTTTCATTGGTTCATTTTACTTTTGGTTTCCTAATGATAGAAGGCTTGATCATATGACCTAAAAATAACACTTTTCATTGGATTAAAACATTTTTTTTTTCCCAAACGATGAAAGCCCCACCTTGTTTCTGGATGTTTCAGACGGAAGCTGGCGTCAGCATGAGAGCACCACCATCTCGTGGCTCCGTCGTGGTCATTCCACGAGCTATCATGGCAGCCGCTCCCCACCGGAAGCCTGCAGGAGTCGGGGGCCCTCAAGACTTTTGAAAAATCTTCAAGGCTCAGGGGACATCCGAGTTCCAAGGTGTCCCAGGGCCATTTTAGTGGACCAGGCCCAAATCCGAAGAGCCGTCCGCCATTTTAAGAGTCCTGTAGCAGCCGCCTACCGCTGCACCGCAAGAGTGGGCGCAACTCAACTACATGGTGAGCGAGACGCTGTAGCCGCAAGAGCGGGCGATAACCAGCTGAATGGAGGATGAGGCACAGTGTAGCAAAAGCGGGCGGAATGGCAACTGAAACGGTAAAGGGGCGCCCCAGTACAGCAGACGAGCCTCCACCTGGGGAGGCCCGTTCACGCCGCCCCCCCACCCCCCGGGGCGCCCCACGCCGTTTTTCCGAGCAGCATTGTAGGATGCCAAAACCAGTGCGGCAACTTACTGGACATCCCCTGGTTGCCATCCACATCTCAGCACGTTCTGCTGCCCTGGGACTATTCGCACAACAGACCGCTACTGACGAGGCCTCCACCCGCACCACCCGGGACGCCCCACGCCGTTTTTCGGAGCTGCATTGTAGGATACCAAAAACCAGTGCGGCACCCAGGTAACATCACCTGGGTGCCGTCCAGAACTCAGCGCGTTGTGCTGCCTTGGGACTATTCGCACAAAACACAGCTACTGACTATTGTTGCTTCTTTTTTAAAAAAATGTTTAAATGTATTTACTGTTTTTGTTGCGTTGTATATATTTATAAGTTATTAAAGTGTTATAATCCTACAACTTTGTTGGAGTGCTATATATTTTTAATGTGACACATAATTGTGAAGACTTTGATGTACAAAAAGGCATCCCTGGAATCTTCCGCTTCAGGCTCGGACCCACACACCCTCACAGTGAGAATCCCCTCCCCAAGCACAATACAGGATCGTTATCAGATAGTAGGAACGCATGTGGTGTGATGGATCTCATGAGGTGGGAGCCTTGATCTACTGTAACTCCTTTGAAAAGGGGTGATTCTCTACAGCTGGGGCCATAAACTACACCTGCAGGACTAGGTGATAGCCTGGGACCGGCCTGGACAATCGGACACAGAGGAAGAGGAGTGTCAGAGGGTGCGGTAGTGAATAGGGTGAAAGGGAGGTGTCGGGCGGGCACAGGGTGTGATTCTCAGAGAAGAACAGCGCAGATGGGAGGAGGTTTCTGGGCCATGCATGAGAGAGAGAGCGGGGGTGACCAGTGCGTGGGGGAGATGCTTGCGAGGGAGGGAAGCCATGCTGAGGATCAGCGGCGTGCAGAGAGTGGGTTTGGTCAAGGCATCTAAAATGGCTGCCGTGCTCAACAAAAGTGTGGCATTGCAAAAAAGGCAAGATGGCGCAGACAATGTTTATCAATAAGGATTAATTTATAACAATTATTTTTAACAAAATATTTAATCGCAGTGACAAAATAGCGGTCAACAGTTCCTGATTTCCATCGAATCGAACGTTAACAGACGTCACGCAGCAAAAAAAAAAAAAACGCTCACGAACAGCGCAGATGGGAGGAGGTTTCTGGCCCATGCATGAGAGAGAGAGCGGGGGTGCACGCAGCAAAAAAAAAAAAAGCTCACAAACAGCGCAGATGGGAGGAGGTTTCTGGCCCATGCATGAGAGAGAGAGCGGGGTTGACCAGTGCGTGGGGGAGATGCTTGCGAGGGTGGGGAGCCATGCTGAGGATCGGCGGCGTGCAGAGAGTAGGTCTGGTCAAGGCATCTAAAATGGCTGCCGTGCTCAACAAAAGTGTGGCATTGCAAAAAAGGCAAGATGGCGCAAACAATGTTTATCAATAAGGAATAATTTATAACAATTATTTTTAACAAAATATTAACTCGCAGTGACAAAATGGTGGACAACAGTTCCTGATTTCCATCGAATCGAACGTTAACAGACGTCACGCAGCCAAAAAAAAATAAAAAGCTCACGCACAGCCGCTGGAAGACATGTATCAACATATATGAGCCTCCTCAGCCACCCTCAGAAAACATAAGGAGTCAGGATACGTCTCCCGTACCCCCTTATACCTAGTAATTTAATTAAATCGAAACACAAAATGGCGAATTCCCGTTTCGCTACCAGTTTGCGGCCAGGTTCGCGAACCGAGAAGCGCTTCTACCGTGAAAAATCTAATTTTAATTATTTGCCCCACGGGACCCTTTAATAACCCCAACATCATTCCTAGGGGGTCAAGAGGAGTCTACCTTGCCCCCTTTCATTAAATTCCCCCTTCGTTTTTCTCCTCCTCTTGTCTCTCGATCCTACCGAGAGACAAGATGGCGGCCGCACCGGACTGTTTAGAATGTTGACAGACACCGGAGAGCCAATCAGCTTCGCTATGCAAAGCTCCATTATGCGAAAAGTACGCGATCTGGTGCGCTATCTAGGACGCTGTCACAGATATATCTGTTTTTTTAAACGTTAATTTCTCAAAATCCACTGGAGCACATATATTGAGACCCAGCAAAGGCACATCGGGCTAACAGTCCCTATAACTTTGCCAAGTTTCGTGTAAACCAATTCAGCCGTTCGAGCTAAAAGTGAGGCCAAAGGCCCTATGGAAAAATGAATGGGAAAAACGCGTTTTGGGACCCCCATTTTTTCTCGGCCCCCCCTTGACGAAACCCCCTCAAATTGTCAGGGGCTGTTCAGAAACAAAATGTGCCATTCTCCTGAAACTTTCAGCTGATTCTGTCCACAAACGCCAAAGTTATTAGACATAGAATTTTCAAAAGTTCCATAGAGGAAAAAATCCTAACTATATATACCTACTGGCGACCGCCAGTAGGTAATATATATATATATATCAAACACACTAGAGAGTTTGCCCCCTTTGAAAGAGCCGCACACAGGCTGTAAACTTCGGTTTTTATTCGGGAAGATGCAGCGCAGCAGGCAGGATACCATACAACAAAGATTCAGTCCGCCAACGCGTTTCGTGCTGACGCACTTGTTCACAGGCAGTTTGTTCAACAACGCAGAGCATAATGAGCACTCGTTTATAATCATGACACCATCCCATGTGGGCGTTGGCTCCACTCGCGGAGCATGCTGGTGTCTGTAGTGCTCACAAGTGATTCCCAAAGTGATTGCTCTTTGCGCTGCCACCGTGTGTGGCTCTTTCAAAGGGGGCAAACTCTCTTGTGTGTTTGATGTTTAAACGGCTGGCCGGGTCGTGTTGAAGAGCCCTGCCGCATGAAAGCGGACCTGCGGTGATGGAAACTGACAATCTCCGAGTTGGGACAAGCTGTTGGTTTTGTGGAAGGTATAAGAATGCAGCCCAGTGTGAACGGGGCACTTTGCATACCCACTGGGGATTTTACTAGTTCTTACGGTGGCAGCACAATGAGCAACTCACTTTGGGAATCACTTGTGAGCACTACAGACACCAGCTTGCTCCGCGAGTGGAGCCAACGCCCACATGGGATGGTGTCATGATTATAAACGAGTGCTCATTATGCTCTGCGTTGTTGAACAAACTGCCTGTGAAAAAGTGCGTCAGCACGAAACGCGTTGGCGGACTGAATCTTTGTTGTATGGTATCCTGCCTGCTGCGCTGCATCTTCCCGAATAGAAAATCGAAGTTTACAGTCTGTGTGCGGCTCTTTCAAAGGGGGCAAACTCTCTTGTGTGTTTGATGTTTAAACGGCTGGCCCGGTCGTGTTGAAGAGCCCTGCCGCATGAAAGCGGACCTGCGGTGATCGAAACTGACAATCACCGACTTGGGACAAGCTGTTGGTTTTGTGGAAGGTATAAGAATGCAGCCCAGTGTGAACGGGACACTTTGCATACCCACTGGGGATTTTACTAGTTCTTACGGTGGCAGCGCAAAGAGCAACGCACTTTGGGAATCACTTGTGAGCACTACAGACACCAGCATGCTCCGCGAGTGGAGCCAACGCCCACATGGGATGGTGTCATGATTATAAACGAGTGCTCATTATGCTCTGTGCTGTTGAACAAACTGCCTGTGAAAAAGTGCGTCAGCACTAAACGCATTGGCGGACTGAATCTTTGTTGTATGGTATCCTGCCTGCTGCGCTGCATCTTCCCGAATAAAAAACGAAGTTTACAGCCTGTGTGCGGCTCTTTCAAAGGGGGAAACTCTATTGTGTGTTTGATGTTTAAACGGCTGGCCCGGTCGTGTTGAAGAGCCCTGCCCCATGAAAGCGGACCTGCGGTGATGGAAACTGACAATCACCGACTTCGGACAAGCTGTTGGTTTTGTGGAAGGTATAAGAATGCAGCCCAGTGTGAACGGGACACTTTGCATACCCACTGGAGATTTTACTAGTTCTTACGGTGGCAGCGCATAGAGCAACTCACTTTGGGAATCACTTGTGAGCACTACAGACACCAGCATGTCTCCGCGAGTGGAGCCAGCGCCCACATGGGATGGTGTCATGATTATAAACGAGTGCTCATTATGCTCTGCGTTGTTGAACAAACTGCCTGTGAAAAAGTGCGTCAGCACGAAACGCGTTGGCGGACTGAATCTTTGTTGTATGGTATCCTGCCTGCTGCGCTGCATCTTCCCGAATAAAAACCGAAGTTTACAGCCTGTGTGCGGCTCTTTCAAAGGGGGCAAACTCTCTTGTGTGTTTGATGTTTAAACGGCTGGCCCGGTCATGTTGAAGAGCCCTGCCGCATGAAAGCGGACCTGCGGTGATCGAAACTGACAATCACCGACTTGGGACAAGCTGAAGGTATAAGAATGCAGCCCAGTGTGAACGGGACACTTTGCATACCCACTGGGGATTTTACTAGTTCTTACGGTGGCAGCGCAAAGAGCAACTCACTTTGGGAATCACTTGTGAGCACTACAGACACCAGCATGCTCGGCAAGTGGAGCCAACGCCCACATGGGATGGTGTCATGATTATAAACGAGTGCTCATTATGCTCTGCGTTGTTGAACAAACTGCCTGTGAAAAAGTGCGTCAGCACGAAACGCGTTGGCGGACTGAATCTTTGTTGTATGGTATCCTGCCTGCTGCGCTGCAGCTTCCCGAATAAAAACCGAAGTTTACAGCCTGTGTGCGGCTCTTTCAAAGGGGGCAAACTCTCTTGTGTGTTTGATGTTTAAACGGCTGGCCCGGTCATGTTGAAGAGCCCTGCCGCATGAAAGCAGACCTCCATTGATCGAAACTGACAATCACCGACTGGGGACAAGCTGTTGGTTTTGTGGAAGGTATAAGAATGCAGCCCAGTGTGAACGGGACACTTTGCATACCCACTGGGGAATTTACTAGTTCTTACGGTGGCAGCGCAAAGAGCAACTCACTTTGGGAATCACTTGTGAGCACTACAGACACCAGCATACTCCGCGAGTGGAGCCAACGCCCACATGGGATGGTGCCATGATTATAAACGAGTGCTCATTATGCTCTGCGTTGTTGAACAAACTGCCTGTGAAAAAGTGCGTCAGCACGAAACGCGTTGGCGGACTGAATCTTTGTTGTCCGCTTTCATGCGGCAGGGCTCGTCAATGCGATCGGGCCAGCCATTTACACATCAAACACACAAGAGAGTTTGCCCCCTTTGAAAGAGCCGCACACAGGCTGTAAACTTCGGTTTTTATTCGGGAAGCTGCAGCGCAGCAGGCAGGATACCATACAACAAAGATTCAGTCCGCCAACACGTTTTGTGCTGACGTACTTTTTCACAGGCAGTTTGATCAACAACGCAGAGCACAAGAGAGTTTGCCTCCTTTGAAAGAGCCGCACACAGGCTGTAAACTTCGGTTTTTATTCAGGAAGATGCAGCGCAGCAGGCAGGATACCATACAACAAAGATTCAGTCCGCCAATGCGTTTCGTGCTGACGCTTTCTTACGGTGGCAGCGCAAAGAGCAATCACTTTGGGAATCACTTGTGAACACTACAGACACCAGCATTCTCCGTGAGTGGAGCCAACGCCCACATGGGATGGTGTCATGATTATAAACGAGTGCTCATTATGCTCTGCGTTATTGAACAAACTGCCTGTGAAAAAGTGCGCCAGCACGAAACGCGTTGGCGGACTTAATCTTTGTTGTATGGTATCCTGCCTGCTGCGCTGCATCTTCCCGAATAAAAACCGAAGTTTACAGCCTGTGTGCGGCTCTTTCAAAGAGGGCAAACTCTCTTGTGTGTTTGATGTTTAAACGGCTGGCCCGGTCGTGTTGAAGAGCCCTGCCGCATGAAAGCGGACCTGCGGTGATGGAAACTGACAATCACCGACTTGGGACAAGCTGTTGGTTTTGTGGAAGGTATAAGAATGCAGCCCAGTGTTAACGGGACACTTTGCATACCCACTGGGGATTTTACTAGTTCTTACGGTGGCAGCTCAAAGAGGAACTCACTTTGGGAATCACTTGTGAGCACTACAGACACCAGCATGCTCTGCGAGTGGAGCCAACGCCCACATGGGATGGTGTCATGATTATAAACAAGTGCTCATTATGCTCTGCGTTGTTGAACAAACTGCCTGTGAAAAAGTGCGTCAGCACGAAACGCGTTGGCGGACTGAATCTTTGTTGTATGGCATCCTGCCTGCTGCGCTGCATCTTCCCGAATAAAAACCGAAGTTTACAGCCTGTGTGCGGCTCTCTCAAAGGGGGCAAACTCTCTTGTGTGTTTGATGTTTAAACTGCTGGCCCAGTCGTGTTGAAGAGCCCTGCCGCATGAAAGCGGACCTGCGGTGATGGAAACTGACAATCACCGACTTGGGACAAGCTGTTGGTTTTGTGGAAGGTATAAGAATGCAGCCCAGTGTGAACGGGACACTTTGCATACCCACTGGGGATTTTACTAGTTCTAACGGTGGCAGCGCAAAGAGCAACTCACTTTGGGAATCACTTGTGAGCACTACAGACACCACCATGCTCCGCGAGTGGAGCCAACGCCCACATGGGATCGTGTCATGATTATAAACGAGTGCTCATTATGCTCTGCGTTGTTGAACAAACTGCCTGTGAAAAAGTGTGTCAGCACGAAACGCGTTGGCGGACTGAATCTTTGTTGTATGGTATCCTGCCTGCTGCGCTACATCTTCCCGAATAAAAACCGAAGTTTACAGCCTGTGTGCGGCTCTTTCAAAGGGGCAAACTCTCTTGTGTGTTTGATGTTTAAACGGCTGGCCCGGTCGTGTTGAAGAGCCCTGCCGCATGAAAGCGGACCTGCGGTGATCGAAACTGACAATCACCGACTTGGGACAAGCTGTTGGTTTTGTGGAAGGTATAAGAATGCAGCCCAGTGTGAACGGGACACTTTGCATACCCACTGGGGATTTTACTAGTTCTTACGGTGGCAGCGCAAAGAGCAACTCACTTTGGGAATCAAGTGTGAACACTTCAGACACCAGCATGCTCCGCGAGTGGAGCCAACGCCCACATGGGATGGTGTCATGATTATAAACGAGTGCTCATTATGCTCTGTGCTGTTGAACAAACTGCCTGTGAAAAAGTGCGTCAGCACGGAACGCGTTGGCGGACTGAATCTTTGTTGTATAGTATCCTTCCTGCTGCGCTGCATCTTCCCGAATAAAAACCGAAGTTTACAGCCTGTGTGCGGCTCTTTCAAAGGGGAAAACTCTTTTGTGTGTTTGATGTTTAAACGGCTGGCCCGGTCGTGTTGAAGAGCCCTGCCGCATGAAAGCGGACCTGCGGTGATGGAAACTGACAATCACCGACTTGGGACAAGCTGTTGGTTTTGTGGAAGGTATAAGAATGCAGCCCAGTGTGAACGGGACACTTTGCATACCCACTGGGGATTTTATTAGTTCTTACAGTGGCAGCGCAAAAAGCAACTCACTTTGGGAATCACTTGTGAGCACTACAGACACCAGCATGCTCCGCGAGAGGAGCCAGCGCCCACATGGGATGGTGTCATGATTATAAACGAGTGCTCATTATGCTCTGCGTTGTTGAACAAACTGCCTGTGAAAAAGTGCGTCAGCACGAAACGCGTTGGCGGACTGAATCTTTGTTGTATGGTATCCTGCCTGCTGCGCTGCATCTTACCGAATAAAAACCGAAGTTTACAGCCTGTGTGCGGCTCTATCAAAGGGGGCAAACTCTCTTGTGTGTTTGATGTTTAAACTGCTGGCCCGGTCGTGTTGAAGAGCCCTGCCGCATGAAAGCGGACCTGCGGTGATCGAAACTGACAATCACCGACTTGGGACAAGCTGAAGGTATAAGAATGCAGCCCAGTGTGAACGGGACACTTTGCATACCCACTGGGGATTTTACTAGTTCTTACGGTGGCAGCGCAAAGAGCAACTCACTTTGGGAATCACTTGTGAGCACTACAGACACCAGCATGCTCGGCAAGTGGAGCCAACGCCCACATGGGATGGTGTCATGATTATAAACGAGTGCTCATTATGCTCTGCGTTGTTGAACAAACTGCCTGTGAAAAAGTGCGTCAGCACGAAACGCGTTGGCGGACTGAATCTTTGTTGTATGGTATCCTGCCTGCTGCGCTGCATCTTCCCGAATAAAAACCGAAGTTTACAGCCTGTGTGCGGCTCTTTCAAAGAGGGCAAACTCTCTTGTGTGTTTGATGTTTAAACGGCTGGCCCGGTCGTGTTGAAGAGCCCTGCCGCATGAAAGCGGACCTGCGGTGATGGAAACTGACAATCACCGACTTGGAACAAGCTGTTGGTTTTGTGGAAGGTATAAGAATGCAGCCCAGTGTGAACGGGACACTTTGCATACCCACTGGGGATTTTACTAGTTCTTACGGTGGCAGCGCAAAGAGGAACTCACTTTGGGAATCACTTGTGAGCACTACAGACACCAGCATGCTCTGCGAGTGGAGCCAACGCCCACATGGGATGGTGTCATGATTATAAACGAGTGCTCATTATGCTCTGCGTTGTTGAACAAACTGCCTGTGAAAAAGTGCGTCAGCACGAAACGCGTTGGCGGACTGAATCTTTGTTGTATGGCATCCTGCCTGCTGCGCTGCATCTTCCCGAATAAAAACCGAAGTTTACAGCCTGTGTGCGGCTCTCTCAAAGGGGGCAAACTCTCTTGTGTGTTTGATGTTTAAACTGCTGGCCCAGTCGTGTTGAAGAGCCCTGCCGCATGAAAGCGGACCTGCGGTGATGGAAACTGACAATCACCGACTTGGGACAAGCTGTTGGTTTTGTGGAAGGTATAAGAATGCAGCCCAGTGTGAACGGGACACTTTGCATACCCACTGGGGATTTTACTAGTTCTTACGGTGGCAGCGCAAAGAGCAACTCACTTTGGGAATCACTTGTGAGCACTACAGACACCAGCATGCTCGGCGAGTGGAGCCAACGCCCACATGGGATGGTGTCATGATTATAAACGAGTGCTCATTATGCTCTGCGTTGTTGAACAAACTGCCTGTGAAAACGTGCGTCAGCACGAAACGCGTTGGCGGACTGAATCTTTGTTGTATGGTATCCTGCCTGCTGCGCTGCATCTTCCTGAATAAAAACCGAAGTTTACAGCCTGTGTGCGGCTCTTTCAAAGGGGCAAACTGTCTTGTGTGTTTGATATTTAAACGGCTGGCCCGGTCGTGTTGAAGAGCCCTGCCGCATGAAAGCGGACCTGCGGTGATCGAAACTGACAATCACCGACTTGGGACAAGCTGTTGGTTTTGTGGAAAGTATAAGAATGCAGCCCAGTGTGAACGGGACACTTTGCATACCCACTGGGGATTTTACTAGTTCTTACGGTGGCAGCGCAAAGAGCAACTCACTTTGGGAATCAAGTGTGAACACTACAGACACCAGCATGCTCCGCGAGTGGAGCCAACGCCCACATGGGATGGTGTCATGATTATAAACGAGTGCTCATTATGCTCTGTGCTGTTGAACAAACTGCCTGTGAAAAAGTGCGTCAGCACGAAACGCGTTGGCGGACTGAATCTTTGTTGTATAGTATCCTTCCTGCTGCGCTGCATCTTCCCGAATAAAAACCGAAGTTTACAGCCTGTGTGCGGCTCTTTCAAAGGGGGAAACTCTTTTGTGTGTTTGATGTTTAAACGGCTGGCCCGGTCATGTTGAAGAGCCCTGCCGCATGAAAGCGGACCTGCGGTGATGGAAACTGACAATCACCAACTTGGGACAAGCTGTTGGTTTTGTGGAAGGTATAAGAATGCAGCCCAGTGTGAACGGGACACTTTGCATACCCACTGGGGATTTTACTAGTTCTTACAGTGGCAGCGCAAAAAGCAACTCACTTTGGGAATCACTTGTGAGCACTACAGACACCAGCATGCTCCGCGAGTGGAGCCAGCGCCCACATGGGATGGTGTCATGATTATAAACGAGTGCTCATTATGCTCTGCGTTGTTGAACAAACTGCCTGTGAAAAAGTGCGTCACCACGAAACGCGTTGGCGGACTGAATCTTTGTTGTATGGTATCCTGCCTGCTGCGCTGCATCTTCCCGAATAAAAACCGAAGTTTACAGCCTGTGTGCGGCTCTTTCAAAGGGGCAAACTGTCTTGTGTGTTTGATATTTAAACGGCTGGCCCGGTCGTGTTGAAGAGCCCTGCCGCATGAAAGCGGACCTGCGGTGATCGAAACTGACAATCACCGACTTGGGACAAGCTGTTGGTTTTGTGGAAGGTATAAGAATGCAGCCCAGTGTGAACGGGACACTTTGCATACCCACTGGGGATTTTACTAGTTCTTACGGTGGCAGCGCAAAGAGCAACTCACTTTGGGAATCAAGTGTGAACACTACAGACACCAGCATGCTCCGCGAGTGGAGCCAACGCCCACATGGGATGGTGTCATGATTATAAACGAGTGCTCATTATGCTCTGTGCTGTTGAACAAACTGCCTGTGAAAAAGTGCGTCAGCACGAAACGCGTTGGCGGACTGAATCTTTGTTGTATGGTATCCTGCCTGCTGCGCTGCATCTTCCCGAATAAAAACCGAAGTTTACAGCCTGTGTGCGGCTCTATCAAAGGGGGCAAACTCTCTTGTGTGTTTGATGTTTAAACTGCTGGCCCGGTCGTGTTGAAGAGCCCTGCCGCATGAAAGCGGACCTGCGGAGATGGAAACTGACAATCACCGACTTGGGACAAGCTGTTGGTTTTGTGGAAGGTATAAGAATGCAGCCCAGTGTGAACGGGACACTTTGCATACCCACTGGGGATTTTACTAGTTCTTACGGTGGCAGCGCAAAGAGCAACTCACTTTGGAAATCACTTGTGAGCACTACAGACACCAGCATGCTCCGCGAGTGGAGCCAACGCCCACATGGGATGGTGTCATGATTATAAACGAGTGCTCATTATGCTCTGCGTTGTTGAACAAACTGCCTGTGAAAAAGTGCGTCAGCACGAAACGCGTTGGCGGACTGAATCTTTGTTGTATGGTATCCTGCCTGCTGCGCTGCATCTTCCCGAATAAAAACCGAAGTTTACAGCCTGTGTGCGGCTCTTTCAAAGGGGCAAACTCTCTTGTGTGTTTGATGTTTAAACGGCTGGCCCGGTCGTGTTGAAGAGCCCTGCCGCATGAAAGCGGACCTGCGGTGATCGAAACTGACAATCACCGACTTGGGACAAGCTGTTGGTTTTGTGGAAGGTATAAGAATGCAGCCCAGTGTGAACGGGACACTTTGCATACCCACTGGGGATTTTACTAGTTCTTACGGTGGCAGCGCAAAGAGCAACTCACTTTGGGAATCAAGTGTGAACACTTCAGACACCAGCATGCTCCGCGAGTGGAGCCAACGCCCACATGGGATGGTGTCATGATTATAAACGAGTGCTCATTATGCTCTGTGCTGTTGAACAAACTGCCTGTGAAAAAGTGCGTCAGCACGGAACGCGTTGGCGGACTGAATCTTTGTTGTATAGTATCCTTCCTGCTGCGCTGCATCTTCCCGAATAAAAACCGAAGTTTACAGCCTGTGTGCGGCTCTTTCAAAGGGGAAAACTCTTTTGTGTGTTTGATGTTTAAACGGCTGGCCCGGTCGTGTTGAAGAGCCCTGCCGCATGAAAGCGGACCTGCGGTGATGGAAACTGACAATCACCGACTTGGGACAAGCTGTTGGTTTTGTGGAAGGTATAAGAATGCAGCCCAGTGTGAACGGGACACTTTGCATACCCACTGGGGATTTTATTAGTTCTTACAGTGGCAGCGCAAAAAGCAACTCACTTTGGGAATCACTTGTGAGCACTACAGACACCAGCATGCTCCGCGAGAGGAGCCAGCGCCCACATGGGATGGTGTCATGATTATAAACGAGTGCTCATTATGCTCTGCGTTGTTGAACAAACTGCCTGTGAAAAAGTGCGTCAGCACGAAACGCGTTGGCGGACTGAATCTTTGTTGTATGGTATCCTGCCTGCTGCGCTGCATCTTACCGAATAAAAACCGAAGTTTACAGCCTGTGTGCGGCTCTATCAAAGGGGGCAAACTCTCTTGTGTGTTTGATGTTTAAACTGCTGGCCCGGTCGTGTTGAAGAGCCCTGCCGCATGAAAGCGGACCTGCGGTGATCGAAACTGACAATCACCGACTTGGGACAAGCTGAAGGTATAAGAATGCAGCCCAGTGTGAACGGGACACTTTGCATACCCACTGGGGATTTTACTAGTTCTTACGGTGGCAGCGCAAAGAGCAACTCACTTTGGGAATCACTTGTGAGCACTACAGACACCAGCATGCTCGGCAAGTGGAGCCAACGCCCACATGGGATGGTGTCATGATTATAAACGAGTGCTCATTATGCTCTGCGTTGTTGAACAAACTGCCTGTGAAAAAGTGCGTCAGCACGAAACGCGTTGGCGGACTGAATCTTTGTTGTATGGTATCCTGCCTGCTGCGCTGCATCTTCCCGAATAAAAACCGAAGTTTACAGCCTGTGTGCGGCTCTTTCAAAGAGGGCAAACTCTCTTGTGTGTTTGATGTTTAAACGGCTGGCCCGGTCGTGTTGAAGAGCCCTGCCGCATGAAAGCGGACCTGCGGTGATGGAAACTGACAATCACCGACTTGGAACAAGCTGTTGGTTTTGTGGAAGGTATAAGAATGCAGCCCAGTGTGAACGGGACACTTTGCATACCCACTGGGGATTTTACTAGTTCTTACGGTGGCAGCGCAAAGAGGAACTCACTTTGGGAATCACTTGTGAGCACTACAGACACCAGCATGCTCTGCGAGTGGAGCCAACGCCCACATGGGATGGTGTCATGATTATAAACGAGTGCTCATTATGCTCTGCGTTGTTGAACAAACTGCCTGTGAAAAAGTGCGTCAGCACGAAACGCGTTGGCGGACTGAATCTTTGTTGTATGGCATCCTGCCTGCTGCGCTGCATCTTCCCGAATAAAAACCGAAGTTTACAGCCTGTGTGCGGCTCTCTCAAAGGGGGCAAACTCTCTTGTGTGTTTGATGTTTAAACTGCTGGCCCAGTCGTGTTGAAGAGCCCTGCCGCATGAAAGCGGACCTGCGGTGATGGAAACTGACAATCACCGACTTGGGACAAGCTGTTGGTTTTGTGGAAGGTATAAGAATGCAGCCCAGTGTGAACGGGACACTTTGCATACCCACTGGGGATTTTACTAGTTCTTACGGTGGCAGCGCAAAGAGCAACTCACTTTGGGAATCACTTGTGAGCACTACAGACACCAGCATGCTCGGCGAGTGGAGCCAACGCCCACATGGGATGGTGTCATGATTATAAACGAGTGCTCATTATGCTCTGCGTTGTTGAACAAACTGCCTGTGAAAACGTGCGTCAGCACGAAACGCGTTGGCGGACTGAATCTTTGTTGTATGGTATCCTGCCTGCTGCGCTGCATCTTCCTGAATAAAAACCGAAGTTTACAGCCTGTGTGCGGCTCTTTCAAAGGGGCAAACTGTCTTGTGTGTTTGATATTTAAACGGCTGGCCCGGTCGTGTTGAAGAGCCCTGCCGCATGAAAGCGGACCTGCGGTGATCGAAACTGACAATCACCGACTTGGGACAAGCTGTTGGTTTTGTGGAAAGTATAAGAATGCAGCCCAGTGTGAACGGGACACTTTGCATACCCACTGGGGATTTTACTAGTTCTTACGGTGGCAGCGCAAAGAGCAACTCACTTTGGGAATCAAGTGTGAACACTACAGACACCAGCATGCTCCGCGAGTGGAGCCAACGCCCACATGGGATGGTGTCATGATTATAAACGAGTGCTCATTATGCTCTGTGCTGTTGAACAAACTGCCTGTGAAAAAGTGCGTCAGCACGAAACGCGTTGGCGGACTGAATCTTTGTTGTATAGTATCCTTCCTGCTGCGCTGCATCTTCCCGAATAAAAACCGAAGTTTACAGCCTGTGTGCGGCTCTTTCAAAGGGGGAAACTCTTTTGTGTGTTTGATGTTTAAACGGCTGGCCCGGTCATGTTGAAGAGCCCTGCCGCATGAAAGCGGACCTGCGGTGATGGAAACTGACAATCACCAACTTGGGACAAGCTGTTGGTTTTGTGGAAGGTATAAGAATGCAGCCCAGTGTGAACGGGACACTTTGCATACCCACTGGGGATTTTACTAGTTCTTACAGTGGCAGCGCAAAAAGCAACTCACTTTGGGAATCACTTGTGAGCACTACAGACACCAGCATGCTCCGCGAGTGGAGCCAGCGCCCACATGGGATGGTGTCATGATTATAAACGAGTGCTCATTATGCTCTGCGTTGTTGAACAAACTGCCTGTGAAAAAGTGCGTCACCACGAAACGCGTTGGCGGACTGAATCTTTGTTGTATGGTATCCTGCCTGCTGCGCTGCATCTTCCCGAATAAAAACCGAAGTTTACAGCCTGTGTGCGGCTCTTTCAAAGGGGCAAACTGTCTTGTGTGTTTGATATTTAAACGGCTGGCCCGGTCGTGTTGAAGAGCCCTGCCGCATGAAAGCGGACCTGCGGTGATCGAAACTGACAATCACCGACTTGGGACAAGCTGTTGGTTTTGTGGAAGGTATAAGAATGCAGCCCAGTGTGAACGGGACACTTTGCATACCCACTGGGGATTTTACTAGTTCTTACGGTGGCAGCGCAAAGAGCAACTCACTTTGGGAATCAAGTGTGAACACTACAGACACCAGCATGCTCCGCGAGTGGAGCCAACGCCCACATGGGATGGTGTCATGATTATAAACGAGTGCTCATTATGCTCTGTGCTGTTGAACAAACTGCCTGTGAAAAAGTGCGTCAGCACGAAACGCGTTGGCGGACTGAATCTTTGTTGTATGGTATCCTGCCTGCTGCGCTGCATCTTCCCGAATAAAAACCGAAGTTTACAGCCTGTGTGCGGCTCTATCAAAGGGGGCAAACTCTCTTGTGTGTTTGATGTTTAAACTGCTGGCCCGGTCGTGTTGAAGAGCCCTGCCGCATGAAAGCGGACCTGCGGAGATGGAAACTGACAATCACCGACTTGGGACAAGCTGTTGGTTTTGTGGAAGGTATAAGAATGCAGCCCAGTGTGAACGGGACACTTTGCATACCCACTGGGGATTTTACTAGTTCTTACGGTGGCAGCGCAAAGAGCAACTCACTTTGGAAATCACTTGTGAGCACTACAGACACCAGCATGCTCCGCGAGTGGAGCCAACGCCCACATGGGATGGTGTCATGATTATAAACGAGTGCTCATTATGCTCTGCGTTGTTGAACAAACTGCCTGTGAAAAAGTGCGTCAGCACGAAACGCGTTGGCGGACTGAATCTTTGTTGTATGGTATCCTGCCTGCTGCGCTGCATCTTCCCGAATAAAAACCGAAGTTTACAGCCTGTGTGCGGCTCTTTCAAAGGGGGCAAACTCTCTTGTGTGTTTGATATATATATATATATATATATATATATATATATATATATATATATATATATATTCACTGAAAAAACCATAGGTTTCACACCAGTTATAGTTAGGAATTAGCATTTAAAAAACCTATTAAATTCACTGAAAAAACATAGGTTTCACACCAGTTATAGTTAGCTGGAAATTTTACTGATATAAAACCATTGAAATTCCCACGTTATAGTTAGTCGGACTCACTATAACTTGCGCGTGCAATGCACTGCTGATGACATCACATATTACATCACTCATGACATGGTCAGTGACATCACTCATGACATCACTGATGACACCATCCAGTGAATGTGTGTCTTTCTGAAAAATAAATATGTTTTATATATGTATATGTAAAGGTTGATGGGAGAATAAATGTTTAAATAAGTGTCTAAATGGATGGTTTTAAAAAAAAAAAAATATTGAATAACTGCCTTATTAAGTGTATCTTAGTGAATACATATATTAGTGAGTAATGTTTAAATATTTAAATATATGTATCAGTGTTTCACTTTGTGTATAAGTGGCTGCATGGGTTGGTGAGTAGCTACATATGTGTGTATATGGGTTATTAGATGTTTTTTTTAGTATCAGTATAAGTGTCTGTATGATTTGGTGGGAGTGTTACTTAGCACATAGATGCATAAATGACTGACTCACTGTTTGTATGTGTTTTGAAGACAGCATATGTGCCGGACTGTATGGGTGAATGAGTGTGTATATGTATGTGTTAGTAAGTGAATGACTGTCTTACTAGTGTCTTTATCAGTAACTACATATGTTTTAATCTAGTATATGTGAGTATTGATGTATATAAGTGAGTATATATGAGAGTGAGAGATTGAAAGAATTCTTGTTTTAATAAGTATGTGTTTCTATAAGTGATTTTTTAAGAGAGTAAGTATGTGTAAGTTTCTTTAGAAGTAAGGTGGTAGTGTGTGTATAGCTGTATATGCAAAAAAATGGATGTTCAATAGTTTATTTGCATGTGTGAGTATGTGTGTGAGCAACTTTTGGAAGACTGTCGGTGTGTTAACGGATGTATAGGTGTCTCACTACATATGATGAGTGAGTATATTTATGACTGACTATATAGAACTGTTGATGAATGAGTGGATGTGTATATAAATGGTGGAATTACTGAATTGGTTGTTGCAACTGGTATAGATATCTCCACTTTTTTGTAAATGTTAGTTTCTATTTTTGAATATGTGTTTCAAGGGTTACTTTACAGTGAAAGGAGGTCAGTCACTCTGTCACAAGGATGGTGTCATCAGTGATGTCATGAGTGATGTCACTGACCATGTCATGAGTGATGTAATATGTGATGTCATCAGCAGTGCATTGCACGCGCAAGTTATAGTGAGTCCGACTAACTATAACGTGGGAATTTCAATGGTTTTATATCAGTAAAATTTCCAGCTAACTATAACTGGTGTGAAACCTATGTTTTTTTCAGTGAATTTAATAGGTTTTTTAAATGCTAATTCCTAACTATAACTGGTGTGAAACCTATGGTTTTTTCAGTGAATTTCATAGGTTTTTTAAATGCTAATTCCTTTCTATATCGAGTTTCTAACCTTTTTTTTTTACAATTCGCTGTTTTTTTGTAAGTATTCATTTTTTTATTATATTTTTTTTCTTTTGCGCTCTGGGTGCGCGCTCCGGGAAGCTTTCAGCTAAGCTCTCCGGTAAGCTTTCCGGTGAGCTCACCTGAAAGCGCACCCAGAGCGCTACTGTCGTTCGTGAAAAAAAATATGAATGAAAAGTTAATAATAATGCAAAACATTTCGTTCCATACAAATAAAATCCGTTTTTTTTTATAAGGAAAATGATTATGTATTTCTGAAAAAGTTTGATGACGTCACTTTGGCGCGCAACGTAAGTGCCCTCGGAAGCGCCTACGATCGCGCCGCGTAAACGCACCCGGAAGCGCCCAAGATCGCGCCACGTTTGCGCCCCGGAAGCGCCTACGATCGCGCCGCGTAAACGCACCCGGAAGTGCTCCGGAGCGCGCTGCGTAAGCGCGTCGGGTCATGTGACCCTAAAATAACACTTTTCATTGGTTGCTAACAGTTTTTTTTACAAAGAATGAAATCCCCACCCATTTCCTTCACTTTTGCTTTGTACTTGGAGAGAGCAAGAGCTGTTCTGTGTACTATCTTCATCTCCTACTTTCCTGATCTACCGCAATGGCTGCAAGAGAGTCATCCAGCAGTGATTCAGAGGCATTTGTAGATGAGGACCCTCCTACGCAGAAGAAAAAAATCCATTTCATCTGGAAATTTTATAACATCCCTGAAGGAGAAAAAAAAGTCAACGCTCCAAAAGTAACCTGCAAAATATGTGGTAGTACTTTATCCAGAGGCAATCCTCTGAAAAAATATAGTTTTGGAAATGCCAATTTAATCAGGCATGTCAAAAGAAGACACCCAAACAACTTTGCGAGGGAGAGTGTCGGAGACCTGGCACGGAAATTACCCACAGATGGCGGCAGCACCTCCACTGGTGGAGCAACACCTTCGGGACCATCCCGTAGAAGAATGGTCCCTAACATACAGCCAGAGTTTGCAGGCATCAAATTTCTGTGCACGGAGTGTGACGAACTGCTCTGCTATGGGGAGCAGAGTGTTGAACTCATTGCCAAAAAGAAACAGCAACACCGCTGCCCTGACAGTCCCGAAATTTTCACATTTTTTTGCTCCTGTTGAGCCGTTTTGGAATCCCTGTTTTTTGTTTTTCCCTTGACAAAAATCCAAAAAAATTATAAAATTGTTTTAAAAAGCCAAAAAAAGTTCAAAAAGTTCAAAAAACACAAAAAAAATATAAAACAACAAAAAGAAGAAAAAAAAAAGTTCTTTTTAGAACTACCTCCAATTTCTAAATAAAAAATTCATTATTTAAAAACTCTGTCATCTTTTTCCCTCATAGTACGCTCCCCAGGCCGCTCCCCGGTGCGCGTACCGGGTGCTTCCCCCGCGCAAAACGAAAAAAAAAAATATTTTAAATGGCCGCGGGGCCCTTTTATAGCCCCCACATCAAACCTAGGGGGTCTAGGGGGGGTCTACCCTGCCCCCTTATGGTCATTTCCCCCTTTGTTTTGGCCACCTCTCGTGTCTCGATCCTACCGAGACACAAGATGGCGGCCGGTCCGGACTGTTTCGAATGTTTACAGACAACTGAGAGCCAATCAGCTTTCTGCGCGCAAGTCGCGTGTCGCGCCGGGAGCGCACTCCGGTGCGCGCACCGGAGAGCGCCTATAGATATATATATTTTTTGGAACCTAAATTACTCAAAATCCACTGCAGCACATATCTTGAGACATAGCAAAGGCACATCGGGCTACCAGTCCCTACAATTTTGCCAAGTTTGGTGGAAATCCATTCAGCCATTCGGGCTAAAAGTGAAATCGACCGCCCTATGGAAATTAACATGGGGAAAACGCGTTTTGGGACCCCCCTTTTATCTCGGCCCCCGCTTGACGTATCCCCCCCAAACTTTCAAGGAAGAACCGGAGCTCGACGAGGCCATTTTCAGGAAATTTTCAGGCAGATTCGTCAACCGTTGCCAAAGTTATTCCAAATAGAATTTTGAGATTTAACATTGAAAAAAATCCTAACTATAACTACCTACTGGCGAGTAGGTAATATATATATATATATATATATATATATATATATATGTATATATATATATATATATATATATATATATATATATATATATATATATATATATATATATATATATATATATATATATATATATATATATACATATATACATATATATTACCTACTAGCGTTAGCCAGTAGGTATATATAGTTGGGACCTAGTTACCATAGGAAATTTCGAACATTCTATTGGGAATAATTTTGGCGCCGATTGAGGGATCAGTCTGTAAATGTCCTTAAATTTGCCTTGCTGCGCTCCGCTCCATCCCTGAAAGTTTCGGGGGGATTCGTCAAGCGAGGGCCGAGAAAAAAGGGGGGTCCCAAAACGTGTTTTCCCCATGTTAATTTCCATAGGGACATTCTGACAAGGCTACAGCTCGAACGACTGAACGGAATTACACCAGATTTGGCAAAATGGTAGGGACTGGTATGCAGCAGTGCCTTTTGTATGTTTGGTGAAAATCCCTCCAGTAGTTCTTGAGAAAATTAAATTTAAAATTTTTCAAATGGCATTTTCTGTGGGACCTTTAGACACGTCTACAGCCCGAACAGCTGAACGGAATTACACCAAACTTGGCAAAATGGTAGTGCCTTTTCTATATTTGGTGAAAATCCCTCCAGTAGTTGTTGAGAAATTGAATTTGAGCAAATTATATATCTATATGCCCTCAACATTCTATTGGGAATAACTTTGGCGCCGATTGAGGAATCTGTGTGTAATTTTCCAGAATATTGGCCAGCTCCGCTCCGCTCCTTCCCTAAAAGTTTCAGGGAGATTTATCAAGCGGGGGCCGAAAGGGGGGTCCTAAAATGTGTTTTCCCCATGTTAATTTCCATAGGGACCTTTAGACACGGCTACAGCACGAACGGCTGAATGGAATTACACCAAACTTGGAAAAATGGTAGGGCCTGGTATGCAGATGTGCCTTTGCTATGTTTGGTGAAAATCTCTCCAGTAGTTCTTGAGAAAATTGAATTTGAAATTTTTCAAATGGCATTTTCTTTGGGACCTTCAGACACGGCTACAGCCCGAACGGCTGAACGGAATTACACCAAACTTGGCAAAATGGTAGGGACCGGTATACAGTAGTGCCTTTTCTATATTTGGTGAAAATCCCTACAGTAGTTGTTGAGAAAATTGAATTTGAGTAAATTATATATCTATATGTGCTCACCGTACGCGCACCGTACACGTACGGTACGCGTACGGTACACGTACGTGCGCATACCCTTACGTGCGCGAGCAAGTTTCTGATTGGCTGGCAGTCGAATGTCAACATTCCAAACTGTCCAAACCAGGAAGTGTTGGCCACCATCTTGTTTTTCAGGAGAACTGAGGCACAAGAGAGCCCAAAACAAGAGTGGAAAACATGAAAAGGGGGCAGGGTAGAGACCCCTCAACCCTCTAGCCCTTTTCAGGGGGTCCCAAAAGGACCCCCAAGGGCAAAACAAACAAACAAAATCAAAAAAATAGCGGGGTACGCGCACCGTACGCGTACCGTGCGCATACCGTGCGCATACCCTGCAATTAAAAAAAATATATATATATTTGTTTGCACTTGGTGGTCCTTCTGGGACCCCCTGAGAAGGGCTAGGGGGTCAAGGGGTCTCAACCCTGCCCCCTTTCTGCGTTTTCCACACTTGTTTTGTGCTCCTCTAGTGCCTCACTTCTCCTGAGAAACAAGATGGCTGCTCAGGTGGTCCCAGAAGGATAATAACATATATAAACGTTATCCCCTAATAGAATTAGCATTTACAAAACCTTGGAAATTTATTGAAAAAAAATATAGGTTTCACGCCTAATATAGTTAGGAATTAGCATTTAAAAAACCTTGCAAATTCACTTAAAAAACCATAGGTTTCAGGCCTTATATAGTTAGGAATTAGCATTTAAAAACCTTGCAAATTCACTTAAAAAAACCATAGGTTTCAGGCCTTATATAGTTAGGAATTAGCATTTAAAAAACCATTGAAATTGCTCCTATATAGTTAGTTGTACTAACTATATTTCGCGCACCCGCAATCCATTGCTGATGATGTCACATATTACATCATTCATGACATGGTTAGTGACATCACTGGTGACATCACTGATGACATCTCAAATGACATCACTGATGACATCACTGATGACATCTCATTTGACATCACTGATGACATCACTGATGACATCATCCAGTGACTGTGTGTTTCTGTAAAGTTTAAATATGTTTTATGTTTATGTTTATGTTTTTGCAATTTTTAGAGCGCAACAATTACCCAGGGGTGTCTTACAGAAACACACAGTCACTGGATGATGTCATCAGTGATGTCATCAGTGATGTCAAATGAGATGTCATCAGTGATGTCATCAGTGATGTCATTTGAGATGTCATCAGTGATGTCACCAGTGATGTCACTAACCATGTCATGAATGATGTAATATGTGACATCATCAGCAGTGGATTGCGGGTGTGCGAAATATAGTTAGTACAACTAACAGTATAGGAGCAATTTCAATGGTTTTTTAAATGCTAATTCCTAACTATATAAGGCCTGAAACCTATGGTTTTTTAAGTGAATATATAGATAGATATACATCTTTCTTTATATATATATATATATATATATATATTACCTACTGGCGGTCGCCAGTAGGTAGTTATAGTTAGGATTTTTTTCAATGTTAAATCTGAAAATTCTATTTGGAATAACTTTGGCGCCGGTTGACGAATCTGCCTGAAAATTTCCTGAAAATGGCCTCGCGGCGTTCCGGTCCTTCCCTTAAAGTTTGGGGGGGATTCACAAGCGGGGGCCGAGATAAAAGGGGGGTCCCAAAACGCGTTTTCCCCATGTTAATTTCCATAGGGCGGTCGATTTCACTTTTAGCCCGAACGGCTGAATGGATTTCCACCAAACTTGGCAAAATTGTAGGGACTGGTAGCCCGATGTGCCTTTGCTATGTCTCAAGATATGTGCTCCAGTGGATTTTGAGTAATTAAGGTTCAAAAAAATATATATATCTATAGCCGCGCTCCGGTACGCGCACCGGTACGCGCACCGGGCGCTTACCGCGACTTGCGCGCAGAAAGCTGATTGGCTCTGGGGTGTCTGTAAACATTCTAAACAGTCCGGAGCGGCCGCCATCTTGTGTCTCGGTAGGATTGAGACACGAGAGGTGGCCAAAACAAAGAGGGAAATTACCATAAGGGGGCAGAGTAGACCCCCCTTGACCCCCTAGGTTTGATGTGGGGGCCATAAAAGGGCCCCGCGGAGCAAAAAAAAAATAAAAAAAAATTTTGATTTTCGCGGGGTGAGCGCCCGGTACGCGCACCGGTACGCGCACCGGTAAGCGTACCGGGGAGCGTACCATGGGGAAAAAGAATGACAGTTTTAAAAGTAGCTGTTTAAAAAAAAAATGTTTTGTTGTTTTTTTTATACATACACATACATATATATATATAAATGCATATGCATATATATATGCCTATATGTGTATATGTGTGCGTGTAGAGAGAGGTAGAGAGGTAGCGGTAGAGAGGTAGAGATTAGTAGAGAGAGAAGAAGAGAGAGGTAGAGAGGTAGAGGGTAGAGAGTGAGTAATAGAGAGTAGAGAGTGAGTAGTAGAGAGTAGTAGAGAGCAGTAGAGAGAGTAGCAGAGAGTGAGTAGTAGAGAGTAGTAGAGTGAATAGTAGAGTGAGTAGTAGAGAGTAGTAGAGAGTGAGTAGTAGAGAGTGAGTAGTAGACAGTAGTAGAGAGTAAGTAGTAGAGTGAGTAGTAGAGAGCAGTAGAAAGTGATTAGTAGAGAGTAGTAAAGAGTGAGTAGTAGAGAGTGAGTAGTAGAGAGTGAGTAGTAGAGAGTAGTAGAGAATGAGTAGCAGAGAGAATAGTAGTGAGTAGTAGAGAGTGAGTAGTAGAGTGAGTAGTAGAGACTAGTAGAGAGAGAGTAGTAGAGAGTGAGTAGTAGACAGTAGTAGAGAGTGAGAAGTAGAGAGTGAGTAGTAGAGAGTAGTAGTGAGTAGTAAAGAGTGAGTAGTAGAGAGAGAGTAGTAGAGAGTGAGTAGTAGAGAGTAGTAGATAGTGAGTAGTAGGGAGTAGTGAGTAGCGAGTAGTAGGGAGTGAGTAGTAGAGAGAGAGTAGTAGAGAGTAGTAGAGTAGTAGAGAATGAGTAGTAGACAGGGAGTATTTGAGAGTAGTGGAGTAGGAGAGAGTAAGTAGTAGAGAGTAGTGGAGAATATTCCAAAGTTTGGCACAGCACCACTTTCACAATGAGTCCAATCAAATCATATCACTTAGAGTCCTTATTGAAGCGCTGAATCTTGGTGTATATTCAAATGCTTTTATTTTCCTTAAGTTTATGTACCACAGCCAGCCGAAAGGTTTCGTTCTGTACAACAGAACTTCTTCAGGGCGTTCTTATTTCCTTCAAGTTATGTCGGTATCCAGTTGTCATATAACTAGATATTTCTTCCAAATGTTAGACGAGACATAAGTATATTCTTATTCAAAGTGACTAGGTATCAATTTTACCCACACAATTCGGGCAGACTTGAGTAATTTATAGCATCCTCAAAGTCAGTCTTTCAAAAATTCCAAAGTATAGGACATGATAATCCAAATCCAAATGTTTCTCAAGAAAAGTAATTTACAATCGTTCGGAATATCGGTGTTTGGGCAGATATGATCCAGGGACCCCCAGTATGCAAGGGGAATTAGTCCCCCCTCTACAAACGCGCCAGTGGCTTGCATTGCAGAGAGGTGTAACAAGGGTGTGGCCTCATTACACTTCTCTGCAATGCAGCTCCCTCGCGCATACTGGAGGCTCCTGGTGGACCAGTTGACCCCAGGGACCCCCAGTATGCAAGGGGAATTAGTTCCCCCTCTGCAAACGCGGCAGTGGGCTGCGTTGCAGAGAGGTGTAACAAGGGGCATAGTCTCATTACACCTCTGCAATGCAGCCCCTGGCGCATACTCGAGGTTCCAGGTGGGCTAATTGGCCCCCAGGGGCCCCCAGTATGCAAGGGGAATTAGTTCCCCCTCTTCAAACATGCACGGGGGCTGCGTTGCAGAGAGGTGTAAAAAGGGTTGTGGCTTCATTACACCTCTCTGCAATGCAGTCCCCTGGCGCATACTGGAGATTCCTGGTGGGCTTTCAGGTCTTATATAGTTAGGAATTAGCATTAAAAAAACCTTTGAAATTCACTGAAAAAACCATAGGTTTCACACCAGTTATAGTTAGGAATTAGCATTTAAAAAACCTTTGAAATTCACTGAAAAAACCATAGGTTTCACACCAGTTATAGTTAGGAATTAGCATTTAAAAAACCTATTAAATTCACTGACAAAACCATAGATTTCACACCATTTATAGTTAGCTGGAAATTTTACTGACATAAAACCATTGAAATTCCCACGTTATAGTTAGTTGGACTCACTATAACTTGCGCGCCTGTAATGCACTGCTGATGACGTCACATATTACATCACTCATGACATGGTCAGTGACATCACTCATGACATCACTGATGACACCATCCTTGTGACAGAGTGACAGACCTAATTTCAGTGTAATGTAACGCTTGAAACACATATTCAAAAATAGAAACAAACATTTTCAAAAAAATGGAGATACCCAAACCAGTAACAACAACCAATTCAGTAATTCCACCATCTATATACACATCCACTCATTCACCAACAGTTCTATATAGTCACTCATATATATACTCACTCATCATATGTAGTGATACACCTATACATCCTGTTACACATCAGCAGTCATCCAAAAGTTACTCACACACATACTCACACATGCAAATAAACTATTGAACATCCATTTATTTGCATATACATTTATACACACACTACCACCTTACTTCTAAGGAAACGTACCCATACTTACTCTCTTAAACAATCACTTATAGAAACACATACTTATTTAAACAGGAACTCCTACAATCTCTCACTATATATACTATACTCACTTATATACATCAATACTCACATATACTAGATTAAAACATATGTCGTTACTAATGAAGACAGTCATTCACTCACTAACACACACATATACACACTCATCCACCCATACAGTCCTGCACATATGCTGTCTTCAAAACACATACAAACAGTGAGTCAGTCACCAACCCCTGCAGCCACTTATACACAAAGAGAAACACTGATACAAACATTTAAATATTTAAACAATACTCGCTAATATATGTATTCACTAAGATACACGTAATAAGTCAGTTACCCAACCAATTTTTTTTTTTAAAAACATCCATTTACACACTTATTTAAACATTTATTCTTCCATCGACCTTTACAAATACATATATAAAACAAATTTATTTTTCAGAAAGACACACATTCACTGGATGGTGTCATCAGTGATGTCATGAGTGATGTCACTGACCATGTCATGAGTGATGTAATATGTGACGTCATCAGCAGTGCATTACAGGCGCGCAAGTTATAGTGAGTCCAACTAACTATAACGTGGGAATTTCAATGGTTTTATGTCAGTAAAATTTCCAGCTAACTATAAATGGTGTGAAATCTATGGTTTTGTCAGTGAATTTAATAGGTTTTTTAAATGCTAATTCCTAACTATAACTGGTGTGAAACCTATGGTTTTTTCAGTGAATTTCAAAGGTTTTTTAAATGCTAATTCCTAACTATAACTGGTGTGAAACCTATGGTTTTTTCAGTGAATATATATATATATATATATTCCATAAACTTCCAAGTTAGACGCGCACTCAGAGGTAAAGTGGTCCACAGTGTCGCTTTATTTGCTGTTACGCGTTTCGGAAGCCAAAACTCCCTTGCTCACACGTTGCTCAAGTTTTGGCTTCCGAAACGCGTAACAGCAAATAAAGCGACTCTGTGGACCACTTTACCTCTGAGTGCGCGTCTAACTTGGAAGTTTATGGAAAACATTTGACTGGCGGGGCTCTGCCAGCCGTGAACGCGCCACCGGACTGCGGGAGGTTCCACCGCGAAAGAGCCGTGGGAAGTAAGCATGTATATATATATATATATATATATATATATATATATATATATATATATATATATATATATATATATATATATATATATATATATATATATATATATATATATATATATATATATATATATACACATCTTTCTTTATATATATTATATATATATTATATCTATATATATATACATGTATAAATATATATATATAGAGATGTATATCTATATATATATATATTACCTACTGGCGGTCGCCAGTAGGTAGTTATAGTTAGGACTGTGTTTCTATTCAACAAGCGGTTTTTCTTTTCCCAATAACTTTGGCGCCGGTTGATGAATTTTCACGAAATTTTCAAAACTAGTGGGGCACTCCTGTCAGCGCCTATGTTAAAAGTTTCTGGATGATTCGGCAAGCGGGGGCCGAGAAAAAAGGGTGTCCTAAAACGTGTTTCCTCCATGTTAATTCCCATAGGAAACTTTAGACACGGCTACAGCCCGAACAGCTGAACGGAATTACACCAAATTTAGCAAAAACGTAGCCCTTGTTTCAAAAATAACTCTTTTTGTTAAATGGTGTAAATCTGTTCAGTAGTTCCTGAGAAATTTAGAAAAAGTGGTCGAAAAATGCATTTCTCATGGGAAACTTTAGACACGTCTACAGCTCGCACTGCTGAACGGATTTACACCAGATTGGGCACAAAGGTAGCCCCTGTTTCAGAAGGAAATATTTTTCTTAAATGCTGTTCAGTAGTTGCTGAGAAAATCAAAAAATAAAAGTTTTGATATATAGATGCGCGGTGGATCTGCTCACCCTCCCGACCACAAGCTCTATTCTAATTGGCTGTAAACACTCCAAACCAGGAAGTGTTGGCAGCCATCTTGTGCCTTGGTAGAAGTGAGTCAGAGGATAACAGTAAAACTTAGGTAAAAAAAAAGAAAAGGGGACAGGGTAGAAATACCCTGTCCCCCTTGCCTGCTCAGGGTGTCCCAAAAGCATTAAAAAAAAAAACTGTGGAATGTGCGCTGGGTGCGTAGATCCAAATAATTTTTTTTTTTTAACGAAGCGAGGGCTTTCTCACTTCATTATTATTTAACCATCGGGTGGGCCGGGCCCCGGGGGCATGTAAAAATTTAATAACAGGGCTGAGGGAGGGCCCCGCATCCCTGGGGACTGCCACCCCCCAGGGGATTTGAATTTATTATGTGTGGGGGGTGTCCAAGGCCCCCAAAGCCCCAGGGATCGCCACCCCGGGGTTTTAATTTAACATTTTGCCCGTGTGCCCCCCCCCGCTGCCCCAGGGACCCCCACACCCGGGGCTTTTATTTTTAACATAACACCTGTTTGGGGGACTCAAGTCCCCCCACATGCCCTGGGGACCACCACATCCCGGGGCACTAAAATTCAAATCAGGGGTCCGTAGTGGATCCTCGGCCCTGGGGACCACCACCTCCCCGAGGCTTTGCAATTGTTGGGAGTGGGGCTGCGTGGCCCCCCTCCTAGAGCCTTTGATGGCCCAGGGGACTGCCACCCCCCAGGGCCAGCTCCTGCCGTGTCCCAGGGTGCCTACCCCGGACACTGCTGTTTGCTACGGTAGGGCAGGAGCACGTCTCCCGCCCTACCATAGCAAACTCTGATTTGGATTTTGGAAGAGAGAGCAGGGAAACATGCTCTCTCTTCCGAAATCCAAAGCAGAATTGCTTTTCCCCATGTGGAAAAGCAATGCTGGCTCTCACAGGACGCAGGGAGCTGGCGGGACCGTGGGGGCATTGGGGCTCCCCCACGGTCCCCATCGAAGTGGATTTTCCCCAGGGGATGGGGTCCTCGGGGCGAATAGAAATTAGTGGTAGGAGACTTTCTTTCTTACAAAAATTTAGGAGTCGCGACCCTAGCGCGATGCTCAGTGTGGCCCCCTGGTGTGAACGTGCTGTGTGCATGACTCCCAGTGTGACCCCTGATGTGAATGCGAGGGGTGCGCGACTCCCAGCGCAGCCCCCTGGTGTGAATGCGAGGGGTGTGCGACTCCCAGCCAAAAAAAAGTATGTTTTTTTATTGTAAATCTAAGTTATATGTTTGGATCTTGGGTGGCTCTAAAAAGAGCTGTTGTGTTTATTGGGTGATTTTGGTACCTACGTGTAAGTTACTATGCAGAGTCTAAAGTTGTTGAGAAAGATTCTGTTTCCCCCATCTGTGAAATGTACAGCACCTCTCCTATAGATGCCATCCATATTAAAACTCAGATTGTTGTTGTATTCATGCTCACAGCATGTAACTGACGCGATCTCGGAGAGCGCAGTTGCAGAACGCTGTGCAGCTTTATTTTGCGTTTGTGTGTGATCTGATGTGAATTTTAAAAACTTGCTCACCACTGTTTGTGCTTTCCTGTCCCATTCTATGTTTGCCTATTTTTAACTTTACATCTGTTAGTTGTTCCCTGAACACAGACATTCCCCGCTGGAGGCCACTCATTACGTTGTAGAGCTGCCCTCCTTTGAAATACACTCCCAGCCCAGATCCGGGGCCTCAACAGCTACCTGGAGTTTAGGAAGGCCATCAAAACCTACCTGTTTCCTGCACCATAGTCTTTCCCTCTGGCCCATCCGTCTTGTCAGTTGCTTTGCTGTCAGCGCCGGGACGCCCCTTTAATGGGGCAGCTGTTTGCTCTTTACAAGTAATGTTAACATAACATAACATAACATATGGACCCCATTCTATCATCTCTGAGATAAGCAGAAACAGCTTTATCAACATTTTTTCTAGCTTTCTCAATCTGTGGATAAAATTGATTGGACCAGTTCCATTTCTGTCTTTGGCATATGTTAAAGTAGACAAAGGCAGTTTGGGGGAAAAGTAACATCAATTCTGCAAAGGTGTCCTTCTTTAGCATTTCAAAGACCTACCCCAGTCAATGTGCCTAGGTCATTGCCACCACAGTGCACAATCATGAGGTCAGGGTGTTGGAAATGCAAAAAATATCCATTTAATGTCTACATTTTGCAAAGTTAGGTCTTTGTCAATACCTCTGCTTACAGTATACCTTTTGCACCAGAAAATATAGCTGTGTTCCACAATCCACACTCTAAGCATCTTGAAGGGAAGTCTGGATGCACTCAAAAGATGTCTGTAGGTTAAGTAGGCAGTTGGTAAAATAAGAGGTCTCTAAAATGGTCGACAAGATGCAGTTTTAAAAAAAGAAGAGAAGTGATTGGCTGTTTGAGAACATTATATTGTGTTTAAAAAGCATGTTTCTTATTAGTTAGTAAAAACTGTAAGGTGCATTAGATAGGATAAACTGATATTTTGAATGGTCAAGCACACTTGCTGTTTGAATTTGCAACATTATATGCTGCACTTGTGACCTGTGTGTTCAGTTGAGTGTTCCATGAACGGTTACCATGGAAACAGGCACTAAGCAGAATGTGGGTATGGTTGGAAGTTATGTGTGGCATTAAAATGTGTATTTCTTATAAATATTAAAGTAATATGTAATTGCAGTGAGATTTCCTAAGTCACTGGTGTGGTTAGAAGGAGTGTGTTATGAAAAAAAATGGTTTTGCTTGTTAAAGATTTGTATGTTCGTAGAAAACAGTTTTGTCTTTCTCTGGCATTTGCAGTGAATATTCATAAATCTCAAGGTTTAAGTGTAGACAGTGCTTTGGTAAACATTGGAAGTACAGTATTTATATATGGCATATTGTGCTTTGTCTAGAGTCAGAACTTTATCTGGATTGCATTCAATTGATTTTGATAAGAGAAAGATTAATGCAGATGCAAATTGTGTACGAAAGTATAATTGATTGAGAAGATTGTATGCTCCCAATTTAGGTGAATATCCTGTATATGAGAAGCGTGTAGTAGGCTGAAAAAGAAAACATGACAATATCTGTAGTGAAGTTAAAGAGAAAAAAAAATCAAGATAATGTTGAGATTGCAAGCAAAAAGAAAAAGGATACTATTGAAGATATTGTCGGATATCAGTTAGGAAATAGTTCAGGTATCAACTGCTACGCTAATGTAGTGGTAAATGTTTTTTTTTTAGAAAGTCTGCAACAGCAAATTTTGGCGAATAGAGAAAAAAGATTTTGTTCCTTGTTGCATTGTATTTATGAAAAATTGAGAACTGATAAAAGTAAAATACAAAGTGTTTCTGATGTTTGCAATCTTCTGGATATATGTTCTGGTTCTACGCAATTTATAAAGAATGTCCAACAAGATGCTCAGGAATTTCTAATGTAAATGCTTGCAGTATTGGAAGATGAGGGAATACAAATTGAAAATCTGTTTGGACCTAGTTATAAATGGAATCATGAATGTGAAAATTGTACATTTACTTCTACCACTAACATAGACACTGAAAGATTCATATATTTGACAATACCAGACTGTAAAACAGTGTCTTACAACAAATTACTTAAAGAAGCAAATCAAAACATGGAGTGTAGCCAATGCATATCAGAAATGTTATCAACACTATTTATAGAAAAATGTGTTTAATGATACAACGTTGTACAGCTGATGGAAGAAAATTGGGAACTTTAATTATAAATTTTGTAGCAATTCTACTATCAATATCTAGAAGAACTTTTGTAGCAGTAGCAATTATTTTCCACGGCGGTCCTTCTATAACATCTGGACATTACTCTGTTTAAAATGTAATAAAGTATGGGCATATTGTAATGATAGTGATTTGTTTTTTAAATATTGTTTGCCTAACGAATTACCAAATTCATACCTAATATTTTTAAAGCCAAAGTTCTAAGAACATAATTCGGCCTATTGGGAATATGTTAATACGTATTAATACAATTGCTTTGGACAATTTCAGTATGAAGGATTTCTGTAATATCATTTGGCCTAAAAGGAAAGATAGTTACAACAATTAAGCAGTTTTTCTGACAGCAAAAATTCAAAGGACATCATTTAGAGAATATGAAAGTTATAAAGAATTGTTGATTGAATTATTGTTTCTTCTTTCGTATTGTAGTGACAAAATTCTCTTAGAAAGAAGCTTTTAATATATGTGAGGTTTGGATTATATGGTATGTTATTGAGGATGTTGTTTTTATGGAATGTGCAGAGATAGTTGACTATATTGAAAATATTTTTGACACAGATTTAGGTTTTTTGAAACAATCTTATTGATTGGTTTTTTTTTGCCCGCTGTTATGTGATGAGTAACATTGAAATCACTATTTATAGTGAAATTCAATATATTCTGAGAGCAGCAAAAAAGGCATAATAAATATTTTATATTATGCTTAAATTATAATATTATACATTATACCTGTATTTTTTCTTCTCTTTTACAGATCATAATTCTAAAGTTCGAAATTTAAAAAAATTATATATAAAAAACAACTGCAAAAAATGTTTAGAATATTTTGATACCCACTGCTGTAAAGGTAAGATTAAGTTATCCAAACACTGTCCATGTACTACTACAATCAGATGTACAGTATCTATATAAAGATCTAACCAGTCACTTACTAAGTTACTACCCATGCAGCCTAATAATCCTCCTATCTATCCTATGTACTTTTCCAATCACCCATCCAGCCCTATCTACTTATCCTATTGCTCCACCAATACCTAAGCACTTATAAAATCACCTTGCAGTCTTATTTGCAGCACTGTAATCTTTCCAATTACTAGAGATGTACTTATGGAATGTCTTAGCTACTAAGAGAAGTATACATACAGTATTCTACACACTATGCATGCAGACTTCTAACCACATACATACTAATGGTACAGTCTAGTAAATACAACGGTACTACCCCTTCTGCCTAGGAATTCTCTTGTCAGTCCCATGTACTTCTCTAATCACCCATCCAGCACAATGTATGTAGACGTCTAACTACCAATATACTATGGCTACAGTGCACTAAATACCCAAGTATTACCTATGCACCCTAGGAAGCATCCTGTCAATCTCATGAACTTCTCTAATCACCCATCCAGGACTATCTACTTATCTCATGATTCTATCAATACCTAACCACTTATAAATTGAGCATGAACTCTGTTTGCAGCACTGTAATCATTCTAGTTACTAATCATGTACTTAAATAATGGCCTAGCCAGTAACACTAGTACAGCTACAATATTCTGTGCACTATGCATGCAGACTTCTAACCAGCTGCACACTATTCATACACTCTTGTAAGTACCCAGTTAGTACCCATGCAGTGTAGAAATCTTCCTGTCAGTCCCATGCACTTTTTCAAATCAGTCATTCAGCACTATCTACTTATCCTATCACTCAGCCAATACCTAAGCACTTATAAATTCACTATACACTCTGTTTGTAGTACTGTAATCATTCTAGTTACTAGTCATGAACTTATGGAATGGCCTAGCTACTAACATAAGTACAGCTACAATATTTTGTGCACTATCAATGCACACCTCTAACTATCTACATACTATTGATACACTCTTCTAAATACCCAGTTAGTGCCCATGCAGTCTAGGAATCGTCCAGTCTGTCCCATGCACTTCTTTAATCAGTTATCTACCACCATCTACTTATCCTATTACTCCGCCAATACCTAAGCACTTATAAATTAACTGTGCACTCTGTTTGCAGCACTGTCATCATTCCAATTACTAGTGATGTTCTTATAGAATGACCTGGGCACCAACACAAGTACACATTCAATATTCGGTGCACAATCCCTACATACCTCTAAGCACATACATTCTATTGGTACACTCCACTAAATACTGAAGTAATACCCATGCAGCCTAGGATACCTCCTGTCAGTCTCATGCACTTCGTCAATCACCCATCCATCACTATGTTCTTATTGTATCACTCCGCCAATACCGAAGCACTTATGAGGCAGATTTATAAGCCCCCTGCGCCACCACAACGTCATTTATTTTGTGTTGTAGTGATGGCACCGGGGACTCCTCCATATTTACAAGGAGAGGAAAAGCCACCCTGCATGGCTTTTCCTCTCCTTGAAAATACAGCCCATTCAAACACAGCACTTTGCGTTGTATGGGCGTTCCATGGGTGTTGCTGTGTATGTTCCAACACAACACCCACGGCTCAAGACACATCTCATGATTTATGAGAAAACATAAGTCTGGAGATACGTGTGAATGCTGCGCCACCCTAGAGGTGGTGTAGAGTTTTTTCCTCTTTCAATGAGTGCTGCATTCCACAGCACACATTGAAGGAGACAAAATTGCCTTTAGTGATTGTTTTTGTGCAGGAATGTGTCCCTTCCTGCAGAAAAACAATCTCCTCACGACACAGACATCCTTGCACCATGGTGCAAGGGTGCCTGCGTCAGCGCATGGCTGCAGTTTGTGCCCCAGTGCAGAGGAAAGTACAGAGTTGCAACATATTCATGTAAATATGTCATATCCTTGAGCTTCAGAAGTGCTGCAGCGCAGTGCAGCTAAAGGGCCTGCAGCGTCAGGCTGCAGCACTTCCTCATAGATCTGTCCCTATAAATTCACCATACACTACTAATGCATTATTTCAGTCAATTATGCTCTACACATATATTCAACCAAACTTTCACACATTACCATGCAATTATAGTTCTTTTTTTTAACCAGAAAAGGTAGTTCTGACAAGAACTTTTTTTTTCTTCTTTTTTCTGTTGTATTTTTGTTTGTATTTTTTGAACAATTTTGTATTTTTTTGGTGTTTTTTCAAAAACTGATGAAAAAAGGAACAAATTAAACAGGAAACATTTGGAATTAGTTATCATTCCAAAAAGAACAAAAAAAATTACCAGTGGTGGTTGAGTTGGGCAGCGCAAACTGCATTCACCGACTGCTCACCATAGCATATTATTTTTTTGCACTTTACACAGTGCCGTTCTAAAAACGCAAATTCTGCCCTTATGCCCATAGGAGGTGTTGATTGCGACACTCCTGAGGTGCTAGCTACTGCTGGTGTTGGATTTTCTGCAGCTCTCCTCATTTCCTCCGTAGCGAGATTCCGGGGATGTATGGTGCGCAAATGCTTATACATACTCGCCATTCCACAGGAGTATTTCTTCTCGGTGCCTCGTGACAGCACCGTGCCACACAGCAAGAATTTTACCTTTGCTGCATTTACCTTTTTTGTCTGGAAGGAAAAGTGAAGAACTTCCAGACAACAAACTCTGTTTTTTTTGGGGGGGTTGGTCTTCCTCCAATACTTTTTCTTTTGACAGTAGTTGCACCTGCTGCTCCTCTCCAGATGCCATTTTTCTTCAGAGTAAAAAGCCAAACAGGTTCGAGTTGGAGAAGAGATGCTTCTCTGAAGATGGTCCAAGAAGAATGATTAAAATGAGTGAGGTCCTTCAATAGTTACAGTGGGAAATGTTATAAACCAATGAAATCCTTTTTTTTGAGGTCACACGGGATTCGCGCACCGTGTGCTCAGGAAGAGCGCACCAGACGCGACTTCACGAAAATATATTTAAAAATAATAAAAGTTCATTACAAGTCGAAATATATTATTTATATGAATACCTTAGATAATTTCTTGCCCTAATATGTACATTAAAGACACATATATATAATTTTAGAATATAAACTATGTCGTGGGAGTCGCGCACCCAACGCTCCCCAGCACGTATATGACGTCACACGAGGCCCGCCACAGCGCAAGCGTCGCGTACCATAATGCGCATATGTCACGAATAAGCGGGAGCAGGAGTCGTTTACCGGTCACATACCAAATGCGCACATTACGTAATATTATACGTATTTGATGTAACTAGAAAACACTCACCCGTCGCACACCATACGGGGATCCTTCACAATTTTTCCAAAATGGCGACTTGGGTACGCGCACCCACAGTGTTAGGTACGCTTTCGGTGCGCGACTCCACTTTTTTTTAAAGAAAATAATAAAAATATATTAAAATTTAAAAAAATATATATATAATTATAAGATATTTTACTTTTTAAGTTTTTTAAATAAAACAAATTGCAAATTGCAGAAAAGTAGGTAATATTGTTTACTAAATAATATATATACAAATAAACAGTTAAAAAATTCCAGAAATTCAGTACAAAAAACATAGGTATAACTACTATTACACTTAAAAATTTGCATTTAAAAAAACCTTTGAAATTCACTGAAAAAAACCATAGGTTTCAGAGATGTTATAGTTAGAAATTAGCATTTAAAATACTTTAGAAATTCACTGAAAAAAACATAGGTTTCATGGGTGTTATAGTTAGCTGTACATTTCACTCGTACAAAAACATAGAAATTCCTCCGTTATAGTTAGTTCTGATAACTATAACTTGTGCGCCCGCAATGCACTGCTGATGATGTCACATATTACATCATTCATGACATGGTCAGTGACATCACTGATGATATCACTGATGACATCTCAAACAACATCCTGGATGACATCACTGATGACATCATCTACGTGACAATCTGATACACCTCATCACACACTAGTATAACCTTTGATCACTCACTGTAAAATACAGAGTACGAGTACCATATTTGAAACAATTGACACACACATACCAGTTACTATATATGCACTCACTGATTCCTAAGTCTACACACACAACTGCCATTCACCCACAGAATTACTTATACATGCAGTCATTGATCAATAGAACACTATCAAATGCACTCATACACCTATATAGACATTAACACATCAGCAGTCATCCTAGTCGGTTATGCAGTGATCCTACTCACTCATGAACAGAATCAATCACACTTACATTTACTCACCTACACAGATCTACACACAACACCTCATTTATTCATACTCATAGTAACTCATAGTTACTATGTTAAAAAATCACTATTACAATTATACACTCATTCATACAGTTACTCTCACAATCACTGACTCTTACATATACTTATTTATATACACCAACTCTCACATACAATGCCTTTTATTTTCTACTTTGTTGGAGATGTACCACTGAGACATATATTTGCTCACCAACACACAAATAAACACACTCAGTCACCCAAACAACTGTTTCCATAAACACTCTTAAACCCATACACCTAGTCAATCAACCACTCACACATCTATGCATAGTTACACCCCCCACCCAACCACAGATACACTCAGTCTCACATACAAATACTCAGCCAACTAATTAATAACTAATAAAGACACTCATGTAGTTAGTGACCAACTGATGCAGCAGGTTATACAACAGAGACAGTGATGCACACATTCATATCGTTTAGTTACTAACGCATGTATTTAGTGAGACACTTTTAATTACTCACTTAAACAGACAGTCAGACAGCTACTAAATCCTCCATCCAGACAGTTATATATCCACTCAATCTTCAATACAGATTGGTATATATATATATATATATATATATATATATATATATATATATATATATATATATATATATATATATATATATATATAATGCACATTTAAATTACAAACAAAACCACATTCACTGGATGATGTAATCAGTGATGTCATCAATGATGTCATTTGAGATGTCATCAGTGATGTCACTGATCATGTCATGAATGATGTAATATGTGACATCATCAGCAGTGCATTGCGGGCGTGCAAGTTATAGTTAGCAGAACTAACTATAACGGAGGCATTTTTATGGTTTTGTACGAGTGAAATGTCCAGCTAACTATAACACCCATGAAAACTGTTTTTCCAGTGAATTTCTAAGGTTTTTTAAATGCTAATTTCTATCTATAACGTCTCTGAAACCTATGGTTTTTTCAATGAATACATATATATATATATTATAAAAATATAACAGGAGTTAGTGATTTTTTAAATCCTGCTGATTTAAATTCTACCGAATAACATTTTTTTAAATCAATGAGGAAGAAGGAATGCTCAGTTCTTCAGTTTTACCCTCACATTTCTTTCTCTTTCATTTGTAAGAGGCAGTCTTGGGCCCAATTCAGGGGTTTCTACAGTCCTTCTATTGAGGCTTTGGGTCTATGACTGTTGTGCATCTCCTGTCAAGTGGGCAACACTTTAGGGTGCTCTCCTAGCTTTAGCCTACTTTTTTGAAGTGGTATCTCACCTCCTCCTCAGTCAATTGTGGGGGGGACAACCAGCTCCTTCACTGGGTCTGTGGCCATATAGCAGACATGCTTAGACTGGTTGAATCTTTCCTGTCAGCTGTCTCTGCTGTGCCCAATGGATTATGGCCAAACAAGTTTGGTGGGTGGTTGCAGGTATCTATCACAGCTACTCCTGTGACTGGGAGTGACCCTGGATTTCCTAAGCTCACCAGTAGCGCCAATCTTATTAGCTTACACCCTGTTTCACAGTCCCTTCCCACATGTTTCATGTTTCCGTCTAATTCACAGGACTGTCATAGCAGCATATTGTGAAGTTAGTCCATTGCGCTTCCTTGGCTGGAAGGTACGTACCACTTGCTGGTTTACATTCAGTTTACACATTCTTTTACTGGCCAAAGCTATAGCCAGTAGCAGTGCCAGTGTAAAAAAAAGAAATAACTATTCACATTTCGAACAGAACTGCTGTATAATAGATTCAGTTTTCATTTGGGACAAACAATAATTCATTGGTTGTTATTACAAGAAACAATGTAGTTTTACATGGTAAGTGCTCAATAAACTATTGTAAAAGACAGAGAAGAGCTGGGACACACACACCTTTGAATGTGGTGCAACACAAAGCATATACAAACATTAGGCTAGTTTAATGGCAAATAACTCTTCAATGCAGTTATATAAGCACAATGATCATATTTACACTGTCAGGTCACTTCATGAACATAGTAAACCTTTTTTTGCAGGCAATGGATGTCAGTGGAAGAGCATTCCATTTTGTTTAGACCCTCCACCCACACAGGTGCTCATACCAGCACTTAGACTTACATGAATATAGCCTTTAAACCCACTACTGGACATTTGACAGGAAGCTACTCTTAGACATGGCGTATATCAAACATTTGCAGTCTGTCCTAGAGGAATTTGCGGGCAAAAATATTGGGTATATGGAGCTAATTGTGGTATGGTATATTCTAAAAGCACATATTTGCCAGACTGACCCATAGCTATCTCTTGATATTATTGTCCACCAGCCTGAGCAACTCACTATGGAACTCATGGCACTAAGGAAAAGGATATGGTATAGAGCCTGCAAAAAAGCAAAAACCCAGCAGGTTTCATGTTTTGAGAATAATGAGTGTTAGACTTGGCATTCTTGTAGAGGTTTCCCCTAACTTTTTGTCCTCAGACCTGCTTTTTATGCTGATGCTAGGTTTCTGTGCACCTTACCACTGCTAACCATGCAAAAGGGCAGGTGCTCTTTCCCTAACATGTTGTAACATTTGCTTTTCCCCAATTGGCATGTTAAATGTATGTTCCTAATAATGTGCAAGACCTGTGCCCAGGGCCTGTAAATTAAATGCTCCTAGTGGGCTTGCAGCACTGAATGTGCCACCCACTAAATTAGCCCTTTAAACATGTCTCAGGTATGCCATTGCAGAGCATATGTGTGCAATTTTAAACTGCCATGTCAGCCCGGCAAGTGAAACCTCCTTACAGGCCTAAACCTTCATTTTTAGTACATATACATCATACCTAGGGTAGCAGAGGGACAGCACAGAGGGCAGGGTGCAATGTATTTAAAAAGTCAGACATGTACTTTTGGTTTTACATGTCCTGGTACTGAAAAACACTTACATTCGTTTTTCACTACTGCAAGGCCTACATCTCCCATAGGATAACATTGGGGGTACCCCATTACATTTTATAAGTGCAATTTCCAAATGGGAAGTTATAACCGGTTCATGTTTGGTGCCTCTGGAATCCTAATTTAAAATCCTGCCTTATAGTGAACTTGAATTTTACATTACAATTCTGAAAATGCCACTTTTAGAAAGTTGGCTTTTTCTTGCCTTAGCAATTTGGTGTCTGCAGCCTGTCTCTGGTTACATGACTGGGTGGGGTTAGCAGTTGGGCTTTATATATGCCTCGAGAAACCCACACTCAATGGGAGCTTAGCTGTGAACCTGGGTCATCCTGGCAGGATGGGAGAGAGGTGCTGGGCACACCCACACTTACACTTGAATATTCTGTGTCCTATCCACACACAAAAAACTGCATACCCCGTGTAGTTAGTCTGGAGCCAGGGCTGCCAGAGCAGGGCGTATGTGGGCATATGTGCACCTCAAAGGCAGGCATCTAGAAGATTCCCCCACTTCAAAGGAACAACTGTGTATAAAAGAAGGACCTCAGACATCACCACTACAGTACTCTCCCGGACCTGTGAATACTCTACCAGGAAGAAGGACTGCTGTGCTGCTGAAAGGACTGCCACCCTGCTGGCCCACTATTCTGCTGCAGTGTCTGCTTCTCCGCTAAAGTGGAGTAGCGTCACCCCACTGCTTTTTGGGGTGAAAATAAAGGGAAAATAAAATGATAATAACTTGTTGTTATTATCAATTTATTTGTTCCTGCTGTGGCATCTTTGCAACGTGGGGCTGCTCTCATCTCAAAGGAGGGGGAGGAGTGTTGGGCACACTGTGAGTGCCCAATGATTGATTTGTCGGCCTTCTCTGGCCAGCCAAACAGTTATGTGTACTTTGCATATTCTCCACCCAAGCTGCATTACAGTCTGGGTGGAGAACATGCCCAGGCTCCCATTCCCTGGCTGAGCGCTAAACCTCGGTGCTCAGACCAATTACAACACTGCCTTGCAGCATTTTGATTGGTCAGGGGAGCCTGGGTGCTTCCTGTTCCTGGCTGGGAGAGACGTGGCAAGAAGATGGAGAAGAGACATGGCAATGACAGAGGAGAGTTGCGGGAAGGAGTTAAGGTTTTTTTCATGTTTTTTACACCCCTCTTCCCCATCCACTGGCCGTCTTTGGTCCATGCCGGCCACCACTGCTCTGCTGGACTCCTGCTTTGCTGTTCTGTCCTGCTGATGGTTGCCCTCTTGCTTGGTTGTGACGGACAGGACCTGCATCTCTTGAAACCAGAACCCAGAGTGACTCCAAGGGCTAGTTGGCTGGCCTCCTGATCTGAAGCCTCGTGGACATTACAGGCTTCCAACAACCTTGCATCTGCCCTCTATGAGTCTACCCTGCCAAGGGTTCATACTCCAGTCCTGGACCATTGGAAGTGGGACTAAGGTCCTTACCAGCGGAACCGATGGATCACCTCTGCTGACTGGCACATCCTCTAGCCAAACCAGCTCATCTGCTTGGCTGAGCCGTACATCCTCTGATAGAAATGACGCACCGCCAATGCTTCGAGAATTGACTCGGTGCAGGAGGCCCTCATCATCCTCGCAGTCCTCGGAACTGCTGACGGTGTAGTGCATCTCCAACCCAGGTACTTGCATCTGTCGTCAATTGCTACTTGATAAGGATGATGACCTCAGCATCACAGCTTTGCAGCTCCTCAGAACCGACAGCGCAGCATCCTCGATGCCCAGACTTGGCATCGCAAGCACCAAATGACAGGATCGTCGAGGCAACAGAACCTCGCACCGCAGCCTCACTACATCTTAGAACTGACGCATCGCTTCAGCTGCGGATTCACACAACCTAACTGGGTGCCTGTATCCAGCCCACGCTCCATAATGGTCGGCCTGAACTTGTGACTTGGTCCCGGGCCTGCACGACCAGATGTCCCTTGTTGACGATTTGTGTTTTTGATGTTATTTCAACTTATAACTTTCAAATTCAATATCGCTGATTTTATTGATTGGATTTTTGTCATTCTGGTCTTGTATTATTTGCTAAAACACTATCTATTCTACTAACCTGGAATGGGATTCTTTTTGTATGGTGTTTTCACTGTTTTACAATTTGAAGTGTTGAACAAATATTTTACACATTAACTTCAAGTTAAGCTTGACTGCTCTGTGCCACGCTACCAGAGGGTGAGCACATGTTGATTTGGGGTTTGCTTGTGCCTTACCCTGCCTAGAATTGTGGTTGCTGCTTGACCAGGACTGACACCCCAGTCAGACTGAAGCCCAATTTCTTACAATGAGGAAATGGGCAGATTATTTGCATTTCAAACCCAGCATAGGAAAATTGCATGTGTTATTTAGGGCATTGAAGAAACATCAGGTAATATCGTAAGAAGGCTCTGTGCAATGCTGTTGGTTTTTAAGAAATTCTATTCTACCTTGTGTCAGAACGACTCCTTAGTTCCCCCTCCCCCAAACTGTGAGGACCTATTCTAATGCTTTAAGATTGAATCAACTAATGAGTCATCAGCGAGAAATCCTTGATGCTGCAGTCACTCAGGGGGAAATAGAGATGGCCATAGGGCAGCTAGTGCAGATTTAATACTGCTTTAATTCTATAAAGTTTTCTCTAGCTCAGTGTTTATGGTCATGCTAGATTTTTCAATTCTCAAGCCTTGGTGTGCTCTTTTCCAGCAATGTGAGGTGAGACATTCATAGCAGTTTTCGTCAAAAAGAATAGAGATCCCTATGACACTGTCTCTTATTGCCCAATTCCTCTGATCAATTTAGAATGAACAATCTATACAAGGATACCTGAAAAACTGCTTGTTCTAGTCCTTCCTGATTTTGTGAATCCAACGTAGCATGGATTTATTCTTGCACTCAATACTACTTTGTATATTAATCTGGCTATCTCTGCTCTTGAGCTCGCCAAGGTATTGGGGCAGCCTGCTGGGGTGATCCTGCTCGAAGCTGAAAAAGCATTTAGACAGGGTATCTTCACAGTTTTTCTGGTCAGTAATGAACAATATGGGTGTCAGCAATGATTTTCTAGGATGTACTAAGACTCTGTATTCTTCATTATTGGCTCAAGTCATATATATGGTCTGGTCCTATTCATGTAAGCAGGGGTACCCCTTCTCCCTGCAGTTGTTTACCCTTTACATAGTGCCCTTTATCTGGATTCTGAAACAAACCATTACTATATACCCAATTTGCCTGAATACTCTAGAAGTTAAGCTTGCACAGATGCTACAGCTATAATAACTTGCTCCCCTTTCGCTGTTTGGTGCTAATAGAGAAAGGGGCAACTGATTTCTTTCTGGTCGCTGGCTATAAATTAAATACTGATAAGATGGAAATGTTAACAGGAACCCTCCAAGAGACACCTGATGCTCACCTTGACACATCTTTAAGATTTGTTCTGATATTGTGGAAATTATCAATCTGAATTATGAGGAATTATAAGTAAGCTCACTTGGAGATCTTCAGTAAACAGGATAGACTACATTTGGGCCTAAGTAGCAACATGATTAAAATATTAATTTTACTACATTTTCTCTACTTATTCAGGTGTATGCCACTGTATTTGCCAAAACCATTTTTCAAAGGGGTTGCATTAGGCAGGCAGAAATTTCTACCTTTCCTTGATTAACTGGGTAGGTGGGGTATTCCATCTGCAGTAGCGGTTCGTGGAGAGAGTGCTGCGGGGCGGTGAGGCGGGGGAGGGGCAGGTTGGGGGTAGTAAACTAAGGCATATGGCCGAATAGAGTTAAGTAACTAAATAAATAAATAAAACGAATTTCGTTTCTCGCGCTGCATCGCATTTGCCAATGCAGCGCGCGCAATGTAATTTGATTTATTTAATTACATGACTCTGCTCGGCCGTGTGCTGTAGTTTACTACCCCCACCCTGCCCCTTCCCTCCCCTGCCCCCCCTCACTGCACGCAGCACTCCCTCCACGAGCTGCTACTGTCCCTCCGAGGCAGCCAGTACCATCCAAGGATCTAGATTCTTCAACCTCAAGAACTTAATCGAGGTAGATCAAGTCTTGTTGCGAGCTGCAGATCGACTACATTTACTAGAAGTAAATAGAATGGTGTTATTTTTAGAAAAATGCACACATATATATATATATGTGTATATGTGTGTGTGTGTGTGTATGGTACTATATTTACAAATGCTATGTGTACAGGTAGTACCATACCATGGTAAATCCATAGTATATATCAATCAGGGGTCTCTAACATTTTCTGTAATAAGAGCTACTTATGTTCAATCAATCAATCAGTGACATTTATAGAGCGCGCTACATACCCGTAGGGTCTCAAGGCGCTGGGGGTGGGAGGGGTGCCGCTACTGCTCGAACAGCCAGGTCTTCAGCTTCTTCCTGAAGGAGAGGTGGTCTTGGGTCAGGCGCAGGTCGGTCGGGAGGGAGTTCCAGGTCTTGGCGGCAAGGTAGGAGAAGGACCTTCCTCCTGTAGTCGCTCTTCGGATGCGGGGGACGGCGGCGAGGGCGTGGTTGGCTGATCGGAGGTGGCGTTTGGGAGCGTAGAAGTTGACTCGGCTGTTGAGGTAGCTCGGGCCTTGGTCGTGTAGGGCTTTGTGTGCGTGGGTGAGGAGGCCGAAGGTGATTCTTTTGTTGACGGGGAGCCAGTGAAGGTCTCTCAGATGTCCGGAGATGTGGCTGGTTCGTGGGATGTCGAGGATGAGGCGTTCTGGATCCGCTGGAGTCTCTTCTGGAGCTTGGCGGTGGTACCGGCGTAGAGGGCGTTGCTGTAGTCCAGTCGGCTGGTGACGAGGGCCTGGGTGACGGTCTTCCTGGTCTCGGTGGGGATCCACCAGAAGATCTTCCGTAGCATGCGTAGGATGTTGAAGCACGCCGAGGAGACGTTGTTGACTTGCCTGGTCATGGAGAGGGAGGAGTCCAGGATGAAGCCCAGGTTGCGTGCATGGTCTGTCGGTTTGGGTGCGGTGCCCAGGGCGGGAGGCCACCAGGAGTCGTCCCAGGCGGAGGGTGAGGAGCCCAGGATGAGGACCTCCGTCTTGTCCGAGTTCAGTTTCAGGCGGCTGGTCGTCATCCACTCGGCTACCTCTTTCATCCCTTCGTGCAGGTTGGCTCTGGCGGCGGCGGGGTCGTTGGTCAGGGAGAGGATCAGCTGGGTGTCGTCGGCGTAGGAGATTATGTTGAGGTTGTGCTGGCGTGCAATGGCCGCGAGGGGGCTCATGTAGATGTTGAAGAGGGTGGGGCTCAGAGAGGATCCTTGAGGGACGCCGCAGATGACTTCGGTGGCCTCTGACTTGTACGGTGGTAGGCAGACTCTCTGTGTTCTTCCGTCGAGGAAGGAGATGATCCATTCCAGCGCCTTGTCCTGGATTCCGACGTTGCTGAGGCGCTGTACTAGGGTGCGGTGGCAGACAGTGTCGAAAGCCGCGGAGAGGTCTAGGAGGATGAGGGCCGCTGTTTCTCCGTTGTCCATCAGGGCTCGGATGTCATCGGTGGCGGCGATGAGGGTGGTCTCGGTGCTGTGATTGGCTCGGAAGCCGGACTGTGAAGGGTCGAGGGATCCATTCGTCTCGTATTGTATTGTATTGTATTGTATTGTATTGTAATTGCATTTATATATCTCTTACTACCCCTGGCGAGGTGTAATTGAAAACCAACCAGAGCTACTAACATAATTAATTTTGTAATAGTGACCTTATAAGACACAATTATATTAGTGCCTACCATGTACAAGATTGCCAGCAGTGATCACCTAAGCGCATTAGGCATGGTTGCTAGCAGTAATGCATAAAAGGCTTTATCAGTCTGGAATGCATCTACATGGGTAATACATAAGATCCACAGCTGCAATGCCCCTTGCACCAATGTTAAAAATATGAGTAATAAGTCCTCCAAATCACGTTTTATCACTCATATCAACTTTAAATATATTTTACAAATTCAACCATTTTTCTCCAAACAGCCCCTTCCCAAAAAAGTTCTTAAAATACACACATTTACATATCGAATACACATTTTCAAGTTTGGTATAGGTATAATAATTAAATCTAACAAAAGCTTCTAATTTAGCAGGCTGGGCTACACACAGTAGTAGGTGTAGGAGTAGAAGTAGAAGGAGAGCTATTGACAGGTAACTGGAGAACGACCAGTATCTCACGAGCTACTCGCTGGAGAAGTCTGGCATACATGGTACCATAAGCAACATCTTTTTCGTTCTTAAATGTTCTGAAGGCACGAAATGCATATTGCTGAAATTCTTCCACATTGCTCTAGCTTCATTGTGCATATGATATGATGTAACACCTTATAGAGAAAGTAGTAATAGTGGGACACAAGCGCATGCAAAGCATGATGCAGTGAGTGGAGAAATGACATTAAACAAGGGGCGGCTCCTCCATATGGGCGGAGGAGCATCGTCCACTGCTTTCTCGCAGTGCAAAAAGCAGAAACCTAAAATGGTATTATAAATACCATTCTAGGTTTCTGCTTCTCGCACTGTGGGAAAGCAGAAGGTTTGGTTGGGGGCGGGTGGGCTGGCAGGAGGGCGGGTTTGCTCGAGGGCAGGTGAGGAGCGGTTTGCCCAATGTTGCAGGCCCTAACTCTTTAGTCAGCCCTCTTGGGGCCGACCAAACCAGTCATGTGCACTCTCCCTTTTTTCCATGTAGGCTGCATGTACCCTACATGGAGAAGATGGCCTCCCCACAGGCTCTTGGCTGCGCGCAGTCCCGACCAATCACAAAGCTGCTGTTGCTGTGTAGAGATTGGCTTAGGGGAGAGGAAGGAGGCTGCCTGCTTGCAGGAAAGCAGGAGCAGACCTAAGACTTTTATTATTAAAACCCCCTTTCCTCACGACCACTCGCCCGTTACCCCCACACAAACCCACCCCCACCCCCCAACCGTAAGCCATGCCGGCTTAAACCAAGGCACCGCAGGAGGTTGGAAAGGCTCGAAAGTCCCAGACGGTTCAGAGCACTCAGCATCGAAGAGTTTGCCAGCCCTAAGGTAGCGGGACAGCAGAGACCTGAGGATCAGATAAGACCAACAGAGTACATTTCCTCCTTAGAGTCTTTGGACGGGGAAGATGTTTCCAGCAAACCACAAGCGCCAGCAGAGATTCAGCTGCTGTAAGACAAATGACCTTCAAAGCAGTATCCTGGAGCAGCAATCACGGGAAATGAATTCCTGATCCTTCAGCATGGATATTAAGCCATGGTCTGAAGAGCTTTGTCTAATCCTTGCTCTCCTCTGAGCCTGGTCAAAGTTCCCTGAAAGTTCAGGTAGTTTTTCATTGTATGGAAGCATTTGAATATTTGGATAGTCCCTGTATTTCTGTTACAAATTCTTTAAATCCATATTGCTATGTCCTTGTTCTAAACTGAGGAAATGGATTTGTATTTGGTCTGAAAGTCAGCCACAATGTGGCGCTCTCTTTCATAAGTCCCACCTCATACTTACTTTGCTCCTACAGTTTACGAATTGCTGATGTCACATTCAGTTGTCTGTGACATTTTTGTAAATGCGATTTAAAGGTTCTCTTTACACTAATTAAATGCAATTAATAATAGCAAGTCTTTAGAAAAGATTCTATAAGCAGCAGAGCATGCGAGGCTACTACTACAAGATGAAGGAGATATACTATAAGCTGTGGATCAATTATACTCTTTTTTTCACCAAATGCACTGGGAGAGAAACATCTTTGTAGTTTACATACTATTTTTTGCTCTTCTCTCAAAACTTTCTGCATTCTTTAACCTGGGTTTTTCCTCTCAGGCAAAGGTGTGGCTATCATAATATGGGCTGATGAACAACCAGTCAAAGCTTGCATATGCCATTTTCTGATTGCACATTCACTCATAGATAAGAATCATCTTAGAGAGATTTCGTGGCTTGGGTGAGGATGGCCTGTAAATAAATGAAGTGGAATATTTGATTTTTGCTCCACATTATATGTAATTATGGCTGGGTACTCTAAATAACAGGTTGAATTTCCCCAAGGGGTTCCAAATAGACAACAGGCAAAGCTCACGTTGTCTATGATGTCACTTGGAACAAGGGTTGTCACCTTTCTTACCAGCCTGCAGTTACAAATATAGATGGGCTAGGCCAGTTAATAAATAGACAGATGGCAACCCCACTTAGAACCCAGAGGCGATATACTCCACATTATTGACAACTACCCGAAGGGATTAAGGACGTGGGCTCTTGCAGTACAAGGTAAAAGGAAAAACGTGTATTCTTCTGGCAGCTTTTTAAAAACATTGTCTTCGTGCAATTATCAAAAATAATCATAAAATAACAATCATCACATAAACTTTACAGTAGGCATCAGATAAATAGAATATAAAAATCACACATGATAATATCAGAAGTTCAACGAATTATGCCAAAGTATTGCATTTTTAAAAAAAGGTTCCTACAAAAAAACATACAGCAGATTGGCTACAATATAAAGATAGGGAAATTAAGGCCTACACTAACATAAAAATCCCCAAGTTTTTAAAATAGGTGATAAAAAGCAGTGTCTAAAGTGCATTGGTGCCTGGAGGGACCAGGGCACAGAAATATGCATCTGTTCTGTATTATATTATTTCTTTAGTATAGGATTGTTTTTCTCACAGAGTGGTACGCATGGGGCTGGTCCCCATGTGGTCCCGAAGAAGAGGTTTAGGGGACACCTCGAAACATGTCGACCAAATACTAGGGACAGTATACACATAACAGTTACACTTCCTCCCTACTATTATCCCCTTTTAATCCATACCAACTAGGAGCAGGAATAAATTAATCACTCACTAGCTAGGTATTTTTAGCATCACCATCACCACTTCCCCATACACTGCACTACACATTTTTTCACAAAAAGTGCTCCTATGCCGTTCCGCAAGTTGCAGCACGCCCCAGACAGTAGCTTTCTGGGATGGCCCCAATGATGAAGCATGTCACCCAGGGACAACCCTAGGTGAGTGAGGGGACTCAAGAAGAGAATTTTCTCTTCTTAGATTTGGGGCATTGTTTTGCACATTTAGCGGAAGCCCTTCCCTAATATAGTTTAACCAGGGGATAGTAAGACCCAAATCACATGCCATACAGTCAGAAATAATATCCCTATTAAATGCAGCATATTTATTCACCAGACCACAATTCAGAGGAGAAAAGGTGCAAGCTGAATGAAATCTTCCACAAAGTCTAATCTCAGTTGTTCTACCCCAAGCAGACCTCCAGTAAGGGAAAAATTGGTTTATTATCAACTCAAGAGCCATGCCCCAAAACAACCCCCACAGAGGTATTGAAGCAGGAGCGGTGCTTCCAAATACAAGGTAACCATCGACATCAAGATTCAAAGGTTACCCCCGGATAAGAAAAGCCATTCACTCGGCTAATCATTTGTTCTATTATCACCAGGGGTCCCGGTTTACTCTGGGACTTAAATTTACTATGTAGTGGGTTTTGGATGTGTTAACCTCTAAATCTAGGTCACACATGTATCTAACAAAAGCATCAATAAGGCCCCGTAAACCATTGGGTGTTCGTGAGAGCAAAACGGCATCATCTGCGTAAAGGAAGACTGCAACAAGTTTGCCTTTCACTGTTGGGAGATCCTTTCCCTGAGAAACTAAAAAGGGATGCAAACCATTAAATAAAAATAGGAGCTGATAAACTCCCATATAAAGATTTAAAGGGTGCACCCACCCGCCATGCCAAAGCCTAATTTGACTTATTAGACGGGCTATCCTCAATAGCCGCTACCACTTCTTCCAAATTAACTCTAATCCGCAAAGGGAAGTGGAGATCAATGACCGTTTCAACCTCTCACCGTTTTATCTCTCTAGGAGAAAATCCAGCTGAAATGACCATGCCTACATCTGTGGTGAATAGTAGTCCCTCGCCCCTCTGTGGTCACATTGTTGTAACTACCTTTATGTACAATGCTCCAAAATCTCATGGTATCCTTCATTTTACATGCCTGCACAAGATTCTACAACAATTATGCCTTAATCACCGTTTTCCTGTTTTTGATAGCTTGCTTATATTCCAATCTGCCCGCTGCCTCTAATATCTTATCTATAGGTGTACTACTATGTGCCAAGCGCAATCTTTTTTTGCAGCTCTACTAGGCTGTCACACCAACCTGGATGGGGACTCCTTACAGGTCTAAGACTACCATTGATCAGGTCCCTCGCTGATCTGTCCAATTGCTCAATGGCTAGTAAGATCTCGAATGGAGGAAAATTATCTACCAGCAAATTGTCCATAATCAGACCTTGGTTACAACCCACCAGGGCAGTCAAAGTGGAATTGGCTACCTGTTTCTTTATATGTGGGAAGACACCACAGGTACCTCTTCGCCAGCTAACCCTAAGCCCCTTTTCCTTAATGCCCAGGTCTGTCGGCCCTACAGATTTGTGAGGACGCCTGTGATCAGGTATATCAAAAACCAATTCAATGGAGTTCTGATCTCTATGCTCGTGTTCCTTAACCCCCTGCCGATACAAGCCTACTAAGATCCTATGTTACAAAAATAAAATTGATCATTGTACCAGAACCCCAGCCCACAAAGGTGGGTGTCAGTTCAAATAGGTCACCCACTTTCTCAATTGCATTAATTAGACTAAAGTTTTAAAGGGTCTCTGAGAGTTTCACCCCTCTGCAAGCAACACCCTGGTCACAATGGTTATCTCCCACTGCAAATGGATCTGACAAAGTGGAGTTTATACCTATTTTGACATTAAAATCCCCAACCACTATGACATAGAAATTATTAGATATACTAGCAGATCTATATTTTAGGGGGCACAAAACCGAAAATACGACATTAACTTGGGAGCCTCATTCACAAATAGGATTATAAACATTAATAACACAAAAGTTTAAGTTATTAAGAAGAATAACCCATACAATTAAAATTCCCTTATGCTTATATTCAACTTGCATAACTTTATATATCTTAGCAACATAAATCAATGTCCCCAGCCCCCCGCCCGAGCTCTCTGCCTAGGTACATCAATGGTAGGGACTGAACAACTGACATAATCATCCCATATAATATCCCCAAAGGTCCATGTTTCCTACACCATCACTTTATCAGTTTGAGAAATATATTCTATCGAATTCTCATCATGAAGCTTGGTTTCATACCCTGAAACATTCCAGCATACAATATGGAATGAAGAGTCTGTTCTAATAGAGACATCTAAAGGCACAGAATTTACAACATCAATGTCTTGGGTAACCCTGGGCGAAGAACTATGCTCCGTTCGCGGAGTTTGCGGAGTTTTGGCAACTCCGCGTTCCGCGGAGTACGCGTAGCTGTCGATTACTCCGCTATCCGGTGCGTAGCGTAGTTGTCGCGCGCTGAATAACATTATCGCGTGCGCGGCAATGGCTTACCTTGGTTCTGCGTTCGCTTTTTCCCGGTCGCGTCTGCCACCATGTTTGTAAACCCTCCCGTGCGACTGTGCGAACGCGATAACGTCATTGGATGCGCGATAAAGCCATAAGGACGCGCGAGGATGTTTGTTGGTAAGATCGAGTTGCCGAACACGCAGAACCTGCAATCTTGCACAGAATAACTCGCGAGCATGTTAAATGTTAAACCATAATAATAAATTACCATTTTGGTTAGCAAAAAAGTGAGAAACCCCTCAAAGTTGTACCTTTGGCTGTATTTTTTTGGGGGAAGGAGTCCTCTTTCTGTTTCTACTCTATTTTTGAATATTAAGGAGGAAGGGCTCTGGAGTTTACAACTTCCTGTTCCTGTCCACCAGGCTCCTCCCAGTGCTTTGTCCATGAGGTGGTCACTTTCATTTGGATTTTGAGCTGGCAGGATCACTTTCTGTGTGTGTTGGCTGCATTACTGCTTTTTTTTTGGATTTTACTGAGGACTTTTGGATTTTGAATTCTCTTTTTCAAGTAAGTTTCAGTAATGTATGAGTGAGTATGATGTTGTAGACATGTGTTTGTTTGATTTTAAATTTTTTAACTACAGTATTCATTCCTTGATTTAAATTATTGATGGGTGCCTGTACTTTTATGAGGTCCCAACTTGTATTTCTTTTTAAATTTCATCCAGGCTACATAGAGAGGTACCCATGGGTAAAATCATAATTCTGTGTTTAAATTTGTATTCAAGTTTGTAAACAAACATCATGGCTGGCATTGGATTATGGTCATCATTATGCAATAGCAATGTCTGCTGTGGAATTTCTGTTTGTGTAATTTAAATGTTTTTTATTTTTTTTAAGCCAATTGCTGACCCTAGTACTCCATGTAGTTAGTGTGTAGGCATGTTTGAGTTCATTGTAATAACTTTCTGTGGTTGGCCTGGCCATGTGTTGTTGGCGGACATTTTATGTTTCCCGGCCACTTTGCTCTTGCCATAGGCCTCCAAACTTGTGGCCTACTCTGCCAGTAGGCCAGAGGTACTAGTCATAGGGTCATGCAAGTTAATCAACTGTTTTTCTGGTGTACCTCTAATTAGAAAATCATGGATGGACTGGTTTGATTTAGAAAATCTTATGTTTATGTGTGGGGTATGTCAGGTTTTGGGTGTCTGTCAATTTCTGCCATTAGGTAACCCTAGGAATACAGCTCGGGTAGTTTTGGTAACGTCGCACTGTGTGAGAACGCGACCTTACCTTTTTTGTCTTTTTCGCGCGCTCAATGTACTGGCTCGGGAACGCGATAACGACGTTTCATTCGATTCGCGTTGCCGAACACGCCGATTTTGCAATCTCGCGAACAATATGTCCCGAGTTGCATAAAAGTTCCTCGAAAATGTTTAATGTGTTCCCTGTGCTACAAAAAGTCCTCATTTATGTGTTATTTGGTTGTAGTTTTGTCTTCCTGGAGCATGGACCACTTCCAGTTCCTTTCTGTCCTCTATGTAATGATTTCTTGTTTATGGTTGGGGTGACAAATTTGGGCGGTGCTGTGTCCATTTTGTGAAGCTAAGCATTGTCCCTTTGGCATAGGCATTTATTGTCTGTCTTCTCTTTCTTTTCATGTAGTGGTGAGGGCCATTTTGTGTGTACTTACTTCCTTTGTGATGATTCTGCTATGTTGTTGTTGGTGGACAGGCCATGTGGTGGCGGCCATTTTGTGTATGCCTTCTTTGTGACTGATTTTGCCATGTTGTTGGTGGCCATGCCATGTGGTGGAGGCCATTTTGGGTGCATCCTTTTTCCATGTTGTTTTTGGGTGTCCCTGTCCTCCTGGCCCTATGGAGGCGGCCATTTTCTGTGTCCTTCCCTGGTTCTCTTCTTTTGCCATAGCCATCCAAGGCTTTTGTAGGTACTACTACTCACAGCCATAGGTGCATTCAAGTTAATCAACTATTTTGGGGTGTACCTTTAATTACACCATGTATGGCTTTGGATTGCTTCACATTTTTTTAATGGTGGTACTTTCAGCTTTTGGTTGCTTGTGTGTAACTAATATGGCACTCCCTGCCAGTAGGTAACCCTAGGAATACTGCTCGCGTACTTTTGGTAACGTCGCACTGTGTGAGAACGCGACCTTACCTTTTTTGTCTTTTTCGCGCGCTCAATGTACTGGCTCGGGAACGCGATAACGACGTTTCATTCGATTCGCGTTGCCGAACACGCCGATTTTGCAATCTCGCGAACAATATGTCCCGAGTTGCATAAAAGTTCCTCAAAAATGTTTAATGTGTTCCCTGTGCTACAAAAAGTCCTCATTTATGTGTTATTTGGTTGTAGTTTTGTCTTCCTGGAGCATGGACCACTTCCAGTTCCTTTCTGTCCTCTATGTAATGATTTCTTGTTTATGGTTGGGGTGACCAATTTGGGCGGTGCTGTGTCCATTTTGTGAAGCTAAGCATTGTCCCTTTGGCATAGGCATTTATTGTCTGTCTTCTCTTTCTTTTCATGTAGTGGTGAGGGCCATTTTGTTTGTACTTACTTCCTTTGTGATGATTCTGCTATGTTGTTGTTGGTGGACAGGCCATGTGGTGGCGGCCATTTTGTGTATGCTTCCTTTGTGACTGATTTTGCCATGTTGTTGGTGGCCATGCCATGTGGTGGAGGCCATTTTGGGTGCATCCTTTTTCCATGTTGTTTTTGGGTGTCCCTGTCCTCCTGGCCCTATGGAGGCGGCCATTTTCTGTGTCCTTTCCTGGTTCTCTTCTTTTGCCATAGCCATCCAAGGCTTTTGTAGGTACTACTACTCACAGCCATAGGTGCATTCAAGTTAATCAACTATTTTTGGGGTGTACCTTTAATTACACCATGTATGGCTTTGGATTGCTTCACATTTTTTTAATGGTGGTACTTTCAGCTTTTGGTTGCTTGTGTGTAACTAATATGGCACTCCCTGCCAGTAGGTAACCCTAGGAATACTGCTCGCGTACTTTTGGTAACGTCGCACTGTGTGAGAACGCGACCTTACCTTTTTTGTCTTTTTCGCGCACTCAATGTACTGGCTCGGGAACGCAATAACGACGTTTCATTCGATTCGCGTTGCCGAACACGCCGATTTTGCAATCTCGCGAACAATATGTCCCGAGTTGCATAAAAGTTCCTCGAAAATGTTTAATGTGTTCCCTGTGCTACAAAAAGTCCTCATTTATGTGTTATTTGGTTGTAGTTTTGTCTTCCTGGAGCATGGACCACTTCCAGTTCCTTTCTGTCCTCTATGTAATGATTTCTTGTTTATGGTTGGGGTGACCAATTTGGGCGGTGGTGTGTCCATTTTGTGAAGCTAAGCATTGTCCCTTTGGCATAGGCATTTATTGTCTGTCTTCTCTTTCTTTTCATGTAGTGGTGAGGGCCATTTTGTGTGTACTTACTTCCTTTGTGATGATTCTGCTATGTTGTTGTTGGTGGACAGGCCATGTGGTGGCGGCCATTTTGTGTATGCTTCCTTTGTGACTGATTTTGCCATGTTGTTGGTGGCCATGCCATGTGCTGGAGGCCATTTTGGGTGCATCCTTTTTCCATGTTGTTTTTGGGTGTCCCTGTCCTCCTGGCCCTATGGAGGCGGCCATTTTCTGTGTCCTTCCCTGGTTCTCTTCTTTTGCCATAGCCATCCAAGGCTTTTGTAGGTACTACTACTCACAGCCATAGGTGCATTCAAGTTAATCAACTATTTGGGGGTGTACCTTTAATTACACCATGTATGGCTTTGGATTGCTTCACATTTTTTTAATGGTGGTACTTTCAGCTTTTGGTTGCTTGTGTGTAACTAATATGGCACTCCCTGCCAGTAGGTAACACTAGGAATACTGCTCGCGTACTTTTGGTAACGTCGCACTGTGTGGGAACGCGACCTTACCTTTTTTGTCTTTTTCGCGCGCTGAATGTACTGGCTCGGGAACGCGATAACGACGTTTCATTCGATTCGCCTGGCCGAACACGCCTATTTTGCAATCTCGCGAACAATATGTCCCGAGTTGCATAAAAGTTCCTCGAAAATGTTTAATGTGTTCCCTGTGCTACAAAAAGTCCTCATTTATGTGTTATTTGGTTGTAGTTTTGTCTTCCTGGACAGGCCATGTGGTGGCGGCCATTTTGTAGGTACTTCCTTTGTGCATTTATCATTGGCCTCCCTGCTTTTGGTCTGATCTGATAGTAGGCCAGAGTCCCAGAGGTGGTAGTTAGTTAGCGGGGCTGCTTTATGTAGCTGTTTCTATTTGGTCTATTTAATTACCATCATTAGGGCATGTGTGTATGCCATTGCATTTCCAAGTTTGTTGTCTGGGCAGGGGGGTAGGTAACTTTTTTGTGTGTGTAATAATTTTATGGCTTGTATGTCTTTTTGCAGTGAAGTTTTCCAAACTCTTAGCCATGGGGTATTTTGATTTTCCTCCTTTTTCTGTCCATATTGGTATATGATAGGCCTGCTTGACTTTATTATTGGTTCTTTCTGGACTTCATGTGGCTGGGAGCTGTGGTGCTGGTAGTATTAGTCTTCTTTTTTGTGTTTTATACATTGGCCTGTGTGTCTTTCAATTGTTCATCTGTTGGCTTACTGCTTGTTTGACTGACGTGTTCTGTCTTCTTTGCTTGTAGGTGCACAGAAAAAGACTGAGGAGGTGCTGGTTGTTTTCATCCATCGCCCGTTCAACTGCCAGACGGACGTCCTTCAGTTGTACGCCACGTGTGGTGTGTGACTCATCTGACCACACATCTCTGCAATTTGTGCTACTGAGTGCTGCTGTGTGCTGACATCAGAAGAAGATGGGCCCTAAGAGAGCAGGTACCAGGTCCTCCACCACCAAGAAAGTTGCTGAGAAGAAGATACAGAAGAAGGAAGTGTCACTTAAGGCTGGTATGGACCCCCAAACCTTTTTTGGGCCCCCAAAACGTACGCCTGCAGCAGCGGTGTCCGTGGTGCAAGCTGGGGCCAGCACATCCGCATTAGCGGGGGCAAGCCACCAACCCAGGGCCAAGCACATGAGGGTCGAAGAGGTAGCCAGCCTAGTGTTACAAAGTAGTGATACTGAGCCTGAACTTAACTTATCGCTGTCTCAAAGTAGCACAAAATCCACACAAGATGAAAGTGCTCAACAACCGCCGCCAGCAGTAGATGTTCAACAACCACAACCACTTCCCGCAATAGTTGTTGAAAAACCACAACCACCGCCCGCAATAGTTGTTCAACAACAACAACCAAATCCCACAATAGTAGTTGTTGAAGAACCACAGCACGCTATAGTACTTCCTCAAGAACAACAACCACCGTCTCCGCACGCAATAGTAGAAGTTGTTCCTCCCGATGTCGGGGCAGTTCAGGAAGTAGAGCCTCATTCCGAGCAAGAAGAAGAGGAAGCCACTTCTGGAGGTGATCTACTGTCTTTAAATTTACGAAAGGAAAGGAGGGTTAGTGGCAGTGCATCGAGTTCTTCGCATAGCATCCCTTCAGATGAACTTGATAAGGAATGGCATCCACCACGAGTAACTGAGAATTCAAAGGAGAGACATCCTAAGACCAGGCTGGGAAAAAGGAAGGATCCGTCAAGGCTAGAACTTCTGGAGTTCGATGTAGGTGAGCAGGATACTGATGGTGATAAAGACGGGTCTGACACTGACAATGTCCTCATCACAAGCGTTATTCCTGGTGCAGAGGATGTAGAGACCAGCATTTTCACCCTATCCAGAAGGGCTGCGATTAGTGATGAGCAGGTAGCACGTGTAACTCCTACACACTCAGCACCCAAAGTAACACCAGCTCCCACTTTTGCATCAGCGAAGGCCCGGCAGCGTGCGACATCCAGCGCAAGCGCCACCTCAACAGAAGGAGGTAGTGGCAGTACTAGTACTGAACTGTCACATAGGGAAATTCAACAAAAAGCCTCCAGTTCATCCGGCATTGGAAGTGGGTCCTCCTCTTCCTATGGCAGGAGACAAAAGTTTAGCTCCCCAGTCTGGGATTTTTTTACGGTTCACCCACATCAGGAGAACATTGCTATATGCACCATTTGTCATACCAATGTTAGTCGTGGTAAGATGGGTACAAACTATGGTACTGGAGGCCCAACGACCCATATGAAAAAAACACACACAATTCAATGGGAGGACCACCTTGCAAGCTTAAAAAATGTAAGCACTGGTGTTGGTGGGGAGGATACAGTACTACAAGGTCCACTCATGGAAGAAGAGGGAGACGATGACCTTCTATCTGGGAGTGGTACACAAATGAGCCCTGTCGCCAGCACTGGAGTGGTGCAGTCCAAATCCTCAGCATCAGCAACTTCTCAGTGGCACCAGAGTCAGCCGGAGACACCAAGGAGTGAAAACTCTGCGTTGAAAGGTGGTCCGTCTAGCAGAACAGAAAGAATTACCAAGCAGCTTACCATTACTGGCATGTTTAGGCAGGAGGGAAAGTACGAGCGGAACCACCCAATAGCACGTTTGTACAATGCGAAACTTGCAAAAATGTTGGCACTCGACCTTCTCCCATTTTCATTTGTTGAGGCAGTGGGATTTCGGCAATTAGTGGCAACACTCGCCCCAAAATGGGACGTTCCCAGTCGCTACTATTTTGCAAGAGTTGCTATTCCAGCACTACACCACGACGTGCTGGCATTGATTGGGAAAGCCTTACAACAGAGTGTTGTCCATTGTATCCACCTGACAACAGACATGTGGAGCAGTCGCGAAGCCACAGCAGATTACATGTGCATCACCGCACACTGGATCTCTTTTGCAGGTGTGAAAGACAAGTTAACTTCAGGCCTTCTTGACGTTGCTGGGATTTTCAATGATACTCGCAAACATGCAACTGTAGCCATGTTTGGTATGGAGAAAAATCATACTGCTGACAACATTTAGTCTGACTTTAACAGCAAGGTCTTTGAATGGCTGAAACCAAGAGGCCTTAAGATTGGTTTTGTTGCCACCGACAATGGCAGTAATGTAGTGAAGGCAATGAGAGTTGGACAGTATTTCCGGGTACCCTGTTTGGCACACTGCATTAACTTAGTCGTGCAAGACTTTCTGAAAAATGAAGACCAAGTCAGCAACATACTGACCATCTGCAGAAGAATATGCACGCATTTTAACCATTCTTTTAAAGCGCGGAAGCTGCTACGCGTCATTCAGCGGGAGCATAATTTGCCAGTCAAAGCACTGATCCAGGAGGTCCCAACCCGTTGGAACTCTACTTATTTCATGCTTGAGCGTCTCTTTGAGCAGTACATACCACCGAATGCTTATGTAATGTCAAGAAGATTAGTGGATCCTACTGTTAATCTTAAAACCCTGACCGTTGAGATGTGGCAGTGGGACATCATTAAATGCTTGACAGAGATGCTACAACCTTTTGAGGTCTTCACACGTGCAGTTAGCAGGGAGGACTGTACTGTGGGCCAAGCCATCCCATTGTTGTACATGCTCGAGCAACAGCTGAAGAAGGTCTGTGAAAGATACGAAGGTGACGAAGAAAAAGTTGATGCATATACCTTGGCCAAGGCCTTAGCCAACCGCTTATCTGGAAATGCAAGGCTTCAAATGATTGTGTCAGATCCAAATTACATAACTGCAACAATCTTGGATCCACGGTACAAATTGTTTGTCAGCAGTAGCGCAGTCATTCCTTTTTCAGATGGGGATCTTGCCAATTACAAAAGTTCCATAGCTGTGGAAGCTAATGATTTTGAAACTGAACGGCTGTTACTTAAAGGCCTGCCAGTGCCAGCCCAGAGTCAAAGTACTCCAGGCCATCCTCCTGTGGCAAGTTCATCAGAGCATGAGAGCAGTGCGTCCGCTTCCCAGCAGGCACCAACAGTACCAAAAGCAGCACCTACACGATCTGATTCAGCAGACACAACCAAAAGCATAACTGCTTTTTTTCTACAGAAGGGGATGGGTAAGTCCGTTGCTGTTGCAAAGGGGAAAGAGGAGCAGCAAAGCCGAGCACCAATGTACACTGAGCGGATGGTTCAGGCCTATCTGGATGACACAACAGAGGTGTTCATGGAGCAAAGCCCATTGGTCTATTGGTATGAAAGAAGGAGACAGTGGCCAGTGCTGAGCAGGCTGGCGATAAAGTATTTGGCTTGTCCTGTAGCCAGTGTCGCCTCTGAGCGGGTTTTCAGTGCTGCTGGTGCCATTGTGACATCGAAAAGGACCAGTCTCTCCCCCAAAAGCGTCGAGAGGCTGACAATGATAAAAATGAATCAACACTTCATACCACCAGACTATACTGTACGTGAATCAGAGCAGGATGAAGAAAGCGAGCCCGAAGAAAGCATCACTGCTGGGTTACATGACCTACTGCTGTCCGGACCCACAGAGTTTGAGGACGAGCACCTCTTCCCTGACCAATAGGCTTTTAAATTGTTACTTTTTCCCTTCTTTTATTTGTGTTATTTATTTTCTTATTAAAAATTACTTTCTGGTGCAAAACTGCTAATCTTAAAATAAAAAGCTCAACCAAATCCATCCCCACCACTCATTCTTTTAATGTACCTACTGGAGTTGCACACCTGTGCATTTATTTTCGCTGTATCTTTTTTATTTACCTCCTGGAGTTGCACGCCTGTGCATTTATGTTCCATGTTGACTGCACTCCTCAGAGTCTTGCTCCATCTTCTTGACTCCCACTCAAGTCAATACAATTCCATCTTGGCAGCCATACATTTGATGTTGTAGATGGAGTATAGTACAATAACAATAATGTAGCCTCTAACAGTCCCTCCATAACAAGTGAACCGTACATGACTACAGCCATCCTCTATTTCATTTGAAATCTGCAACTCATAATAACTGCCTTGCTGAGTCTTACTCTTAAGTCTTAAGGCTACCACCTCTGTCTGCAGGCATTCAGAGACGACTCTTCTGTTTTAAAAGAAACTTGAGCAGGCATCCACAACTGAAGTCAACTTGTTGTGACTCGCATTACAAAGGCTCGGCAGCATCTGTGATCAATCATCTGACAGTGAAAGAGAAGAGCAAAACAGGTATATTAAAAAATGAATGATGCCATGCATTGCATTGGATGTATTTTTTTGCTGACTCTGAGCAAATGTGCATGGAGTTGAAGTATACTAGTAACTTCAGTTCAGACTCACGTGATAGCCAATTTTTCCATGTTATTATTTACTAATAATAGAAATTATTTACGCACTTGTGTTCCTACTACTACAGATGCAGTCAGGACTTAATTTATCGTAGTCACTCACTACAGACTGAGTTGCTGATAATGATGGTGACCACCATATCTTTGCTGTCAGGCAGTTGGATCTGAGCTGATTGATGCACGATGTTTCTTGGAGTGGAAAACAAGGTAATAAATAAATACAAATAAGAGGCACAGCACAGTAGACCCAGGCTACTACATGTTTGTGCACTGTACTGTGGTAGAGTACAATAGTGGTATGATTGATGACGGAGAATGACGCATTGATTTTGTTGATTAATTTTTTTAATGCTAGGTTGCTTTTTCAATTTCATTCACCTTTCTGTGGCTCTGTGAAATTTTTAGGGAAATGCAGTTTGTATAACGGGCAAACCTGTGTCGTCGTGGGCCTGTTGTGTGCTGGCTCCTGTCTTTTTTTGTACTTCTAGATTAATAATGATATGCAACTAGTAGACTTATACAAATTGTATCCAAGCCGCCTCAGTCTGAAAGTCCTCTCATACGACTACTCCTCTTGTATTACTTTTTTTTATCTTCACTGTATTACAATTTGTTTAGGTCATTCACATTCTTTTGTATTTGCCTTTTCTTTTTCAGGCTGGACGTCTTTCACCCACTGCTTTATAGTATGAGCATCAACTCTCACCCTTACCACAAATCCTCATCATCAAGCAATTGGATTGCGGGAAACCAAGAATGATATTCAGCGTGTCCTTTTCTTACGTTCATTGCTTACATTCATTGGCTAGCGGATCAACTTCATAAATCAACGTCTTCATTGTTTTGCTTTTGTTGTCTCCAATCTCCATGCGTACTGTTTTTCTTTCTCAAACCTTTCCCAAAACCCCCGTACCCATCCATTCAACAAACCCTAACCCTCTTCCCCCGGGCTGCGTGGTTACATTGAGGTGTGATGTTTCTTACATTAAATATACACCAACAATTTGATCACGCGCTTGCTGGGGCAGATGTGGTGAAAGCAACAACAGTGAAATGTCAACAAGGCATGGCCAGGATCTTCTGCGGCTTCCCAACTCAAGCTCTGTGTATAACGCCAAATAATTTTACCATTAACATCAAACAACGAATGCATCTAATGAATTGGCGTAATTTGTTTGGGTTTAAAGTTTAAAGCATTATGATGATTTAGAAAAGTTTGACGTTGCCGTGAGTACTACAAGTACAGTTGAACTTCTTATCTTCTCTTGCACTTAGTTTCCAGTCCCCAAAACCATTGTTTTGTTTCAGTTTAGCAGTTGCAATATTGGGTCACCCATGCAATGTACTGTACTTACTTATACTAACCCCACATTGTCTGTCACGCAAATGACTGCCTCTTTCTTTTTGTCTCTAAATGCTACTGGCAGGATCTGTCTACTACTACTATCACAGAAGTTCTGATTCTGAACCACAGATTCTTCGCCATTGTCTTGGAAATCAAATGCAGCCCTTGCAGTGCCACACTTCATCATAAATCATCATCATCTCATCATCAGCAATCACAGGTAAGATAAGTTTGCAGTGAGGTATAACGCAAGACAGACTGGTCGTTCTTCTAATACTACAAATATAACTCGGTGAGGGTTTACTGTATCTATCTGTTTGCATGTTAAAGATGTGGGCAATATATTTTTTTATTAAAAAGCACTGTCCGCCGACCTGCATGGCCAAATTAAACCTTGCGAGGTTGCACAACGTACATTATTTGGTGAAACACTCCCCCCCCAAACCCCCCAAGAAACGCAAATGAACTTCAAATGTTTTCTTTTCAACATAACTTTGTGGCTTGTTTATTTTTAACATAATATAATATATAACTGAAGATCATACAAAAATAAAATATATATAAATCTCACACCACAGCTGTCCCTACCCGCCGCCCCTAACCCCAACCAAATTCCCACGTTCAATGTAATGTAAAAAAAAAGGAAAAACCCAAGACCCAATTCCCACCCACCAACAAAAGGATTGAAAAAGGGGCAAACAGGGTCCATCTCATAGCCGGCGGGCTTTTAAGTGTTGATCCACCAGGATCTTTACACGCTCCTCTATTTGTCTTTTTGTCTGACTACTTTGAGCCTCCAGCCTGGCTACCCGGAGGAGAATTTTTCTCTGGAACTGGCGGCACCTACATTGGCAGCCATGTTGTTGTGGGGGGGTGGACGATGCTGGGAAAATCTGGCGGCGGGCGGCTGCCTGACCACGCCGACGTACTCCTGCAGGCTTGGGGGCCGGGGCATTGGAAGAGGCAGCAGCTGCTGCCGCCGCCTCCTCCTCCTCGGCCTGAGCCACCAGCCGGCGGTAGGCCTCCACGATGGCCTGCAGTTTCCGCTGACGGGCCCAGACTGCCAGCTCCTTCCTCGTTGGTTTAGAAGGAGTAACTATAAAGAAAGAGACAGAATTGTTGTAATCCAAAATCCCAGCAAATCAAGAACACAAAATGTATCCAACACATAGTGGGCGGCACAGTACAGTAGCAATAGCAAGCAAGCTGAGTACCAAAAATGTTGTTTTATCTATCTTGAACATTCTACGCCTTATATACTTCATTTGTCTGAGTTTTTGGCACAGCATTATGCCTGCCCTAGTAACATAGCATGGGTGTACTTCAACGGTCACATACGAACACCTGTCTTTTTCATATCTCGTTTTTTTATATCATATACTCTGTGCTTCCGGGAAAAGTGACAGTCTCAAACTAACATTAATTATTAGGGGCCAGCTAGTACTAGTAAATGTCTACTCTAGAGACTATCATTCTTTATATCGCGCAACAAACGTTAGGTGGTTTGTGTTTCGCCAGCAACGGCCCGGAATCCATCCAGTCGTCCCCTCCTTCCCTTGCCTTTGGGTTTAACCAAAACACCGCTGCCGACACTAGTATCCACTATCCACTAACAACCGATATTGGATGTGTCTCCCACCCACGCAGGCAGCTGTGCTGTTTTCCCCTTTCTATGCTTCCACAACAACCCACGCATCCAACTGCTCTCAAACACCTGCATTGCTGATTCCAAAGTATCCTTCTATATTATATGATTGGTGCTTTTTCCTTGCTCCTTTCATCATACTTAAAATCAATCTCCTGTTAATCCATTGCGGTCATGTAATGTTGTGGATAAGACTTTTTTAGTCTGCCACCAACCTTTCACAGCTGAGTTGTAGTCACATAGAAGAGGCCTGTATAACTTATTTTATCAATTCTCGCTGGTGGTAATGCTTTTGCTAAGCTTGGTAATGACAAAGGTGGCGTCATATATTGTCCAGTAGAACTTCAAGTTCATTATAAATATCAGAGTACAGTGAGGAAGTTTTCCCCACCCACCAAGTAATGCGGATCACTATTGAATGTAACTTACCATCGCCCACCGTTGTTGTCTCCTCCCCCGCTGCTGCCGGTGCTGCTGTAGGTGCCTCTGGTCCTCCATTCCCCTCCGGGATCGCCTCTGCTGACGCCGTCGCAGTGCCGCTGCCCCCGTCGGCACTGGTGGATGGTACCGGTTCTGCACAAATAAAAATAAGTAATTAAGTACACCTTTTTGGATGGATGCACAGCCCCCATTGTACTTGTTCACCAAGAACGGAGTTCTGCAAAACAGTTAAGTACAACGTAATCAGTAGTAGTCCACATTGCCTAGTACAGCAGAGTAAGTAACACACTACACATATTAGCATTTATTTGGTATGGTATGGTACCCAAGCTCATCTCATCTATACTGCTACTCTAGTCCTTGGAAAGTTAGACTGAACCATGTAACCTAACCAGTTTGTACATCAATGACATGTCTACAGTTTTGCGCATGCTACCTCACAGCTTGTTGCGCAGTACGAGAAGACGCCTTTGAGGCCACATGATAGTTCAAAGCATACACCTGAAGAGTTTGGAAAATAGAAAGGCCCGTATTTACTTTTTGAATGTGGATTGTGGAATCGAGTTTCCTTACAGCCTCAGGTTACACCTTTTTTTTAGCATGACAGCTAAAAAGTTGAATAAATGTATGTAATGTTTTCATACTGTCTAACGTGCACCACTTTTGTCATTATCTTTCGGCAGATGAGAAGATTTCCTTCTACGAAGCAAAGATTTCCAGAGCTTACCAAAAAGAGGCATATGCAACCAGTATACGTTCAATGGTGAGGGGTCTCCGACATTTCCCACATTTCCCTATCGTGCACTGGTAGCTGTACAAATGTAGATTACTTTATATTCAGCCTTTTTTAACTCTGGATTTTTTCTGGTGGCCCTGGCCTTGACGTATTTCACGGAACAACTTAAAAACATTGATGTTACTTACTTAGTTACTTCTAACAAAATAAAGGTTTTGAAGTACCACATTGACTCGGAAGTATATTTTCAGTGTCTGTTGTCTTGTAGACTTACACGAGAGAGTGAGCAAAAGGGGGTTACTTAGGTTATGGATTGTGTAATAAAAGCATTTGGCATCTTCATATTGGGGTTCAGGAAAGGGGTAATTGAATAATTGACCAATGACTGAGCCCATATAGGTTGTCGTTCATTGAATTGTGGGTTCCTCTGAGTTCTGTGACTGAGGTGTAAGACTGTAAGTAAGTAAGGTCCAACCTGCCTATCAACACCAACATCCAATTTTGGGGTGCATACATAGTTATGTATGTGACTGCATAGAAGAATACCCGCAAGAGTAGTAGTGGTATTCATTACTAACACTTACAAAATAGTAGACCAACATCTGGATGCATACTTGGTTGGTGTCAATTGGCAAAGAAGAGACATTACAGAGGAAAAAGCATAAGACAGGAGTGGACCCTGTGCCTTCCGCTATTCGATCACAGATTTTTTGAAAAGATTAATACCTTAACTAAAGAGTGGGCAACAGGGCAAGCTTACCTACAGACAGTCTAGTAGTAGCACAGAGAGTCATAAGAGAGGCACTTTCAAGGAACAGAAAGGCAGGGACAGATAGTAATACCCAAAATTTTGAAAACATAAAACAAAAACAAGCATTTGTCAAAATTTAGTTAGGTGAAATGTCATTAATCGGTTGGAAAAAAGCTCCGTTAGAAAGTTAGGGAAATATCATTGTTCCAAAAGAAAACACTGTTGGACTTACTGGGGACAGCAGCAGGATCCTCAGTAGAGGAGCTCTGTGCCTGTGGTTCTTCGCGGTCACCCGCCGACTCGGTCCCAGTCTTCTGCTTGCCCCTGGGTTCTGTGTTTCATGTAAGAAATAATAATAAAGAAAGAGGAAAACATTGAGTGCTCTGAAACATAGACAGCATTTCAAAAACCACTGCTACAACATTAAAAGAAACAAACATTGGTCTACCAAATGACTACTGCCTTGCATGATTCACTGACTAGTGTACTTGGAGAAAACAAATCAAATGTTCCATAAACATTCTGATTGCAGATTACTAAGTAACACAGAGGCAGTAAGACCTGAACAACACCACAGATTCAAGAATGGGGTAATCAATCAATTATCTGTAAGTAGCCATTTCTTTTTCATTTTTTGCCAGCAAAATGCATAGATCACAAGGAGGAGACATGCTTAACTTTGTGCATACTAACTAACACGAAATTGTACGTTCATGGCATCATATTTTGTTTTGCTACTGACTGAATGCTACTGCTGCCCTACCCACTCAATAAACAAACTACATCAGTTCTATGGAGGGCTGAGGCAGGGGCGGCTCTAGGCTCATGGTGGTCCTGGACTCCTGGCCAGGGAGCGTAGGTGGGGGGCCCGGAAGAGGAGGTCGGGGCGGAGCACGAAGGCCAGTGAAGAGGGGGGAGTCAGGGTGTTTGGAAGTGGAACAGGCACCAAATCCCTGCCAGGGGCCGCCACGCAAATATGTATCCATCCTCTTAGGATTATTAAATTAAGGATATATATTGGTGGGGTGGCCCCTGGCGTTTGGTGGCCCTGTGCAGTTGCACAGCTTGAACATGCCTAAATCCGGCCCTGGCTGAGGTAAGAAGAACAAAGTAACTTTTGCATTCATTGCCAGAGGAGTATTCATGCAGAAGAGAAGGCCGTGAAAAAAAAATGATACAATATGCATTGCAAACACGTACAATTATCCATCAACGGCTATTTCACTGACGGACAAAGGAAGGACAAGACTCTATTAATAGCATTAACTAACTTCAGTTCTCTACAATAAAGAAAATCTCACACCAATAAACAGCAAAAGCTAGCGCCAAATTGAACACGCAAGAGTCAGTGAAGATGAAGAAGCGCAGCATAGACCAGTGTCATACAATTACAGTAGATATAATAACGGAATACATCGGAAATGTAACTAGGAGCACCAGTCATCGCGTTACTTATTCAGCCAAGATTTACAAAGATACAATAACAATACTTATACTACTATAGAGATATATTATACACACACTTTTTTTTTTGGGTAGCCACTCACCAAGACCCACGACCTCGACGCCAAGCAGGTCCAACAGGTCCTGCTCCCGGTCCAAAATGTCTGCCCAACGGTGGGTCAGCTGATGGTGGGTACGCCGGATACCGGAGCAGCGGAAGACTGCCCGGCGCACCTTCACCCACCGCCGGAGACGCTCCTCAATATGGTGGTAGCCGGAGCCGGGCCTGCCACCTGCTGCCAACATCAAGGGGAGGTAGCGCTGGATAAAAACCACCAGGGCAGCCACCTCCTCCTCCCCAAAAAGTTGGCGGGGCCTCACCCCTAGGGGGCGCATTCTGCCGCAAGGCAGCCTAGTTTTTTGGGGCACTGGCGCCTTGCCCTTTGAGCCGCCGCTGCTGCTGGCGCCCTTGACCATGGTTCTGGGTGGAGGGTAGAAGAAAACTAAAAGTTCAAGACAAAAAGGTAGGGGAAAGAAGAAGCAAGGTAAAAGAACAAGAAGGAAGTAAAATAAAGCAATAGAAAAGTTGTAAAAGTAGAAATAAAATGAAAAATATAAACCTAGGCACAGAGAGAAATAGGTAATAACTAAAGAAAGTTAGAAAAAGTGGGTAAAAAGACAAGGATTAAAGAGATTTCAACAGGATGCAAAAGTAGGCCCAAAACCATAGCCAGAGTGTGTGATCCAAGATGGCTGCGCCCATCGCGACCGCATGGGTAGGTTCGCGCGATATTTAGCGCGATCACGCACTTTTGTAGTGCGAACGAGAAGATAAGTTACCGAACATGTCTTGCCCAACGCGACCACGTTAATTGTGACCCGGAACAGGAAATAAGGGAACGCAAGCAGGCGGGACAAACCTCTGGGGTAATTTAGCGCGCTAGCCATCCCGAGCATGCAGGCAACGCCCCGAACACGCGCACCGCACTCCCGAAGACGAAAAACGGCGCGCGAACGGGCCCAGCAAGCAACTCCGCATGGTTGCGGAGCTACGCGTAGTTCGCGGAGTGCAACTACGTCTTCGCGTAGCTCCGCGGAGTCCGACTCCGCGAACTACGCCCAGGGTTAGTCTTGGGTAGCCAGAATGTCTTGGGCTTCTGGATAACTACAAATAGGTGGTGGTCAGTCAGTCTCCTATAAGCCAGACAGGGTGGAAAACCTGTTTCTGGTCATAAAAAGTATTTGTCCAACATCGTCCCTTGAGAACGGGGATCGCTGAGGCCACCTCTCCACTTTGAGTTGTATATGCTTGTAAAAAAAACAGAGTTACCAAGTTAATGCCATTAGTCAACAAACATTGTCATTTATTTGAAAAAATCAAACGGTGGGCTAACCATTGATATCAACAATCAATAACCATACAATCCCCTTTCAATTGCTTTTCCGAGGGACCAATCGAATTTATCCTCCTAACGAATAAAATATTTCATAGGATGAAAGTCAGAATTCTTGCTCAACCAAAAGCAGACCATAATCTTAAGTTGAACCACAGACTCTTCAGCAAATGGTAGCACAGGTGGCGCATTTTTCAATACAGAAAATAGGGACCACAGTGCGGTGGGAGATTTAAGCACGAGTAAGTCCCCTTACACAAATCGGTGACTGGCATGTATTTCTCCAGGTTAACATGTCGACCTCCAGCAGTCCCTGTTAAATTGCCTCTCTTATCTTGAGACATTAATGTGGCGTTGGGTGCACCCTGTTGGGATCCAGAAGGTATAGATTTATTTGGGTCATTTTGGACAGCGATTAATCTCACCCATAGCTGAATAGCCGTATCGTTAGCTAGACCATTAAATGGCATAGTGCTCACCGGTCCAGGCCCAGCTTTATTCAATCTAACCAGATCAACAACCATTGTCCCCAGCAAACTCAGCTTTCCCTTCAAGGGAGACATGCAAGCTTTAATTATATACCCTAAATTGTTGTAAAAGGTGGTCTGGGATGGTTTTCATACTGTCACTGGCAATGTTCCCAGTGGCCTCATGATATATTTGAGCTAGGACGTCATTATCAGGGCACATTGTCCCTTTCTTCCTTACATTGCAGACCTTTTTGCACTGCAGTTTCCTCTTAGATGGACGTCTGGCTTCACTCATTGGAGAGTTAGTAATGCCATTTAAATCTGCTCTTGGTGACAAACAGTCCTAGCCCTCCATAAAGGACCCAGAACCTACTGCAGAGCCTACCATAGAGACAGAAGGTTCCCCAGAAGCCAGATTAACTTGGGGGTTTAAACCAGGGGTGGTCTGTCACTCGCAGAGCTCCAGAGTTTACCGTTGCTCTGCCAAGTCTATCTTCTTAGTGACTACCCAATCTGCTCTGGCCAGAAAGGAATCCCGAGCTGTACTGTTAGGTGCGCTATGGGACCTAACATGATCCTTGGTCCCCGGTGACTTTCTTGTCCCCATCTTAATGCTAAGATAATATCCATACCCTCCTGGGGTTAATGTTTGTTATTACTGTTAGGGCTTCCACCAAAACAGTCAGTTGAGATAGAGAAGTCACTGCAACGCAGTCACCCAGCATATGGCTGTGGCGATCCGCCCACCATTCTCCACCGCCTGCCTAATATTTCCCCCCGCCATATTATGATGGCGGAGGGGACCCAGGCAGACGGAAAGACCGTCCGCCGGTTTTCCGCTGATAGGCAATCCGCCCGATTCCATACTGGGCGGAAAAGGCCAGAGACATTGTGGCGGTGCCTTGCAGGCACCGCCATCCATATTAGTATGATGGCAGTGAGTTTTCTTTCCCTGGCGGAGACTCCGCCATGGAAAGGCATGCGGTCTTTTATTTGGGGGCCCGTTGCGGGCTCCTAGGAGGTTGGGGAGGTGGGTGGCTGCACTTGGGGGGTACCCATGGTACCCACCGACATTAGCATGCATAAGGTGGCAGGCACTGCGCGGTGCCTGGCACGTTGTGCATGCAAATGCACCACATGCAGGTTTACATTGCGGCGGGTGCTGCTTGCAGCACCGCCCGCTGCAATGTAAAATATGACTGATGCACCTGGTGGGCGCATTGTAATCAGCACAGCAGGACGGCCGTACGCCTGGCGGGCGGCCCCGCAAGAGAAATGGCCCAGCCCAGTGTCATCCGGCCACAGAAGGAAATAGACGAGCCATCTTCTGGCCCGGTCATTGCCTGGGCACGCACCCGGTTGTGTCCAGCACACGTCCCACGCCCACTGGAATCCCAATGAGCTTAAGAGCGCTTGCTAATTGTCTGAGCTCTCTTCCTTTGCCCGTATTATAGAATGGTAGCTAGTCACCACCAAACAGCTGCAAGCACAGTGAAACAAGCGAAGCACATCCTGCACCTGCGGGAATCCCAATGCGCTTAAGAGCGCTCATTAATTGTCAAATCCCTCCTCCTGGGCTCATGTGCAGAATGGAAATTAAAGTCCCCACCAAACAGCTGCAAGGATCGTGAAACAAGCGACGCAGCTTACAGGATGATCCATCCAAAAAAAAGCCCCCAACTACAGTTCCAGATTTCTTCTGACGTTCTATAGCTTGCATTAACATGATTCCCGCAAAAGGATTCCACTAACCTATCCACAGGAAACTGTACAGCACAGCAATACCAACCTACCCATCTGTTATGTTATGCTATGTTATGTTATGCCAGCCTTTCAAGTCGTCTTCTACTCTGCAATTTAGCTGAGGAATCCTAGTGGTCAGCTGTGCAGGGGAAGAAGTGCCATGGAAAGACATCAACATGGCGTCATCAGCCCCTAACTGTACTTTAAAAATATAATTAACCTGGTGACATGCACCCACCCCACCACTCTGCTAGTGCTCTCCCCTTAAATTCACAGAACCTACCAGGCACCCTGCCACCCTCCCACGCCATGTTCATTTGTAACCCACCCTCTGTGACCTCCTCTACCCCACCTGTTAGGGTATCTGCACTCCATGAGCCAGCCTGGAGCTACCATTGGCTCAGTGAGGGGTGCTTGTCAGCATCCCCTGTCTGGGTAGTCTGGGTGGATCCGCGCTGTCAAGCGAGGCCGCGGTGGGTATTCCCTCCCCTCCACCGGGTCTCTTAAGACCAAGGACAGGCAGCAGAACATCATCAGCTCAAGCACCATCTCCAGGACTCAGCTTTTCCCTTCACTGTTCAGACATGAGTATAACCGGTATTGAAACAGACGTTCTCAATAATGGTTTCCAATCAAGGGCAAACATAACATAGTATTCCCCTTTTTGTTCAATAACGATTGTAGTAAAATTGCTTGGTATCCACCGAAGCAATAAAATGTTTTTTGCTTAAGGTGGAAGTCTAAAGAACTCTAGATGTTCTAATTTGAGTGTTGGCAGGGCTTTAACCCCTCCCCTGCTGGTGACGGAACCACTCCGTCATCAGCCGCGGTCGCGCTGTGCTGATGACGGAGCGGTTCCGTCACAGCCCACTCGGCACGCCTGCGCGGCGCGGATTCCGCGCCTGCGCTGAGCATTCCATTCAGTGGGCGGGGCCGTGACGGAACCGCTCCGTCATGAGCACAACGCAACCGCGGCTGGTGACGGAGCGGTTCCGTCACCAGCATGGGCGCGCCGTGCGGCCCCCCCACCCCTTTAGCACTGCGGCGGAATAGCCACCGCAGTGAAGGGGTTAAGTGGGATAAAAAAACTGGGGGGTCTCTCAAAGGGTCATGGCCAGTGTAATTCGGGGCATGGCTTTAAAACACTTACGCTAAAAATATGTGTTTAGCATAGTGTGCCGCCCAACTTGTATTTTGCTGTTTCTGTCATTGCATCCAGGTATGTGATATAACAAGTAACATCATACCTACAACAAGTAAGGACTACTGGCATTGTCAATTGTTATTAGTTGCATAAAATAAATAAGCTGCAACTATGGCTTGTTACATATAATATTGAAAACGCTTCCAATTAAAGCCCTGGTGACCCTACCACAATGTTGCTGCTTTTGCGTTTCAGAAAGAGAAGATAATCCAGAAAGAAAATTACTCTTTAAAAGGATTCCCCTTCCCCCACAACGCTCACCTGGCATGACGTCATGCCGTAACTTCTCCGCTAGCGAGAAGTGAGCAGTGAGAGCAGGGCACATCGATGTGCCTGCTGTCTCGAAACGGGTCTCTAACGGGCTGTTTTGCGCCCTGGCACTGTCTCTGTAGTCCGGAAAAAACGGACCGCCTGTGCCAGGTCACAAAACAGAGCCCCATAGAGACCCGTTTCGAGGCCCCTTTGAAAAAAACTGCCGGTGCTCAGACCCGGCCCACTTAAAGCCCTGAGTGTCGGTGCTTTCCATGCTTATTTAGAAATGATAAAAGTCACAGATTTCACTGAGATAAGAAAAGTATTTTTTCTGTTTGCAGATTCAGCAGCATTGACTTTGGCACCAGTAGCTCTTTGTTGGAGAGGTCAGGCTCCAACTCTAAAAGAATTCACCTGCGGATGAAAGGATACATTTAGTAAACCACTGCACAAAGAGGAGGCCCGGCGCGTCTCACCCCAAAAGATGAACCTTATTAGCATCTTGTACAATCCCCCTTGATAAAGGCCGGTGTCCCTCTGCGCCCGAGTTTAATCAGAAGTTCTGTCTTCTAGCTATCGACCCCCATGTATTGTGGCATCCCCAAATTTCTGTCCTCAACGTCCAACCCCAATTAGGTCTTAAAACCTGCGCTGACCCTTCATGCAAGGAATACTCCCGCAAAAAGCGTAGCCTTCCCACCAATCGCAGCCACCTATCAGCAGCTTTGCTGCTCCTTCTGTATCCTTTGAAACTATCTCAATAGTGATGAGTGAAGGTGCTCATCTCCTGGTCTAGACGTACCTGGTAAGTCTAAATCCGTTATTTATTATTAACATCCTGCCAAACCCCAATAAATGTTTTATTTATGTCATTTCAGGAACCCTCTTGCTGCCAGCCAGTCATTCTGGATGCTCTGTGTTTCCTTCAGTGATTCTCTAGGCATAGGCTATGTTTATTTTTGAATGGCCATAGTTAATTATGGAAAATTTGAAATCTTTCTGCATCTTTCCATACATTCTTAATGAAACATAACTGTTTTAGAAAGTATCCTAAGTTAAACTGTTTGCAATATGTTTTTTAAAGCATAATAAGCTTGATATTGGTGTGATAAATGTCCGCACTATAGATTCCTCATGTATTCTACATAACTATAGCCATACTCTCTGACATGAAAAGCCAGCGACCAATAATTTGAGGTTTTTGGAGAAGAGGTAGTGGTGTGACCTTGTATAAGCAATAACATACCATCTGATGTACGTTAAAAAGACATTGCAATTCCCCATGAAGTGTCCTTCTTCTTCTCTTCGGCCTTTTTCCTCTCTATGCGGTCATTGAACCCCTTGGTCAGTTAGAGTACCCTTTATCAGCAGAGGGTACTTTATTCTGTATACAGGCGCCTCTTGAACTCGTGCATGTTTATGTCGCCACATATGAATGGACAAAAAAAGGATTTAGCACACAAGAGTGTGTAACGTGGTTGACATACATACCCAGCTGCTGCTGCCTCCTCACCTGGCACCGAGAGGAGGCCGAGGCGTGTTGACAGAGTGCGGCTCTCGGGACTTTGGCGCATTCCATTACGCGCTTTTTGCCCTGAGGGCGAGAGCCGCGGAAAAATATATTTCCTTACGGAAACCCAAAACTGCTTGGTGTTTAGTGTGAGGATTTTCTCCTGAATGAGCAGCTGCTGCAACAGTTGTAATTACGCAAAGTCAGCGCTCACAGGGGGAAAAAAGCAGCCACCTGGACGGGTGGCAGCTGTCAGCTCACTCCGCACCGGGGCTGGTCTTAAAGTGGCACCGTCTGTGCCATCCGGCCATGCACTATTAGCTCTCTAGAGGTCGCAGAGCGACACAGCGTGTGCACTGGAGGAGGCAGAAGGAGGCAGTGGAATAAATGAGCCGACGAGCTTAATTAGAGATCAGTAGTGACTGAAGATGTTTGACACACTAACACAGGATTGGACTGCAGACACGAGCTGCTGTGTTAGTGCAGCCTACCGGCTTCCGACTTCTATTTTGACGCAACTTCATAGACACTCTTTGGACTTCCGCCGGAAGCTAGCATAGTCGTTGGATTTTTTCCTGTTGTGCACAGTCCTCCATGATTCTGCACTGGCGGGGTTCCAGGTGGGGTGATTTGGGAGGGTGTCTCGGATTATGCGTCCCATCGTGGACGGACCTGGGGCTGCCTCAGTGGTGCGGTGGGGGGTGAGCCTGTATTCTCGGAGGAAGGAGTAGATTCCCCTTTCCACCGATGTTCCCTCCGCATGGGCAATCCGGATGGTTTTGTTCAACGTGCGCATAAATCTTTCCACTTCTCCATTTGATTGCGGCCATCGGGGTGTTATTTTCCGGTGTAGGATCCCCCACTCCGCTAGATACTCCGCAAACTCTTGGCTCTGAAAGGGGGGACCGTTGTCGGTCTTGACTCTCACGAAGATGCCATGGGTTGCGATGGTTTTCTCGAATTTGGCAATCACCTCTTTTGCGGTGAGTGATGTGATAATCTCCACTTCTGGATATTTCGTGTAGTCATCCATGATGACCAGCATGTGTCTTCCATCGGGCAGGTGGCCAAAATCGGCACTGACGTGTTCCCATGGTCTTTCTGGGCCAACTTCTGTGATGACTGGCGGTGGGTTTTCTGGGAGTCCCGCTGCTTGGCACCACTGGCACTCTTTGACGGCCCGTTCTACCTGCGGGTCCATGTCTGGAAACCATAGCTTAGCACGAAGTCTGCTTTTTGTTTTCACCACTCCTTGGTGTCCTCGGTGAGCGAGGGCAATGGCTTGCTGCGTGAGGGTGGCCGGCATCACGATTCTGGGCCCTCTCAGCACGCAACCCTGGCTATCTACTGACAGCTCCTCCTTGACCCTCAAAAACGCTTCCAGGGCTGCTTTTGCTTGCGGTGTCCTCTGGCCCAGTGACGCTTGGAGCGTTTTCCACTCGTTGGTGCGTATGGCATTCGAGACAATCTGGAAGATCTCGTCATTTTGGGTGGCTTCGACGATCATTTCCATGCTCATGGGGAGCGGCCTGGATCTTTCGACTACCGCATTCACAAATGACTCAGTGTCTTCCGCATCTTCCCTCTCTCCCGGGGTGGCTGCCCTCGGATGGCGTGATAGAAAGTCCGCTGGGTTGGTGGCACCCGGTTTGAATTCTAGCAGGTAGTCATATTCCTGCAGCTGCAGGATCCACTTCTCAATCCTGGGCGGTGGTTTTGATACTGTTCCCCTGAATAGTGGAATTAGGGGCTTGTGGTCTGTGGAGACGGTGAACGGGTGTCCATACACGTACATGTGGAAATGTCTGCACGCCCAGTGGATAGCTATGGCCTCGCGTTCTATCTGAGAGTATCTTTGTTCCGTCTCTGTCAGCGATCTGCTGGCGTATGCAATCGGTGCCCAGTTATCTTCTCCTTGACGTTGCGTGAGGACGGCACCCAGACCGAATGGACTGGCGTCGACGGCGATATTGGTCTGCTTGGAGGGGTCGAAGTACGAGAGCGTCTTCTCTGCCGATAGGGCTGCTTTCGTGTTTTGGAATGCGTCCTCCTGCTCTTCGCCCCACTGCCAGGGGGTGGATGTCTTCGTGAGCTCGCGAAGAGGTCGGGTAATGTTGGAGAGGTCCGGGATGAAGCGACCACAGAAGTTGACCATTCCTAGAAAACTCCGCACCTCGGAGATGTTTGTCGGGGCGGGGGCCATCTGTACATCTTTGACCTTCTCTGGATCAGGGGCAACGCCTTTGTCTGAGAAGGTGTATCCGAAGAAACTGATGGTGTTGCGGAGGAATTGGCATTTTTCGCGGTGCAGGGTGAGGCCTGAATCCCTGAGTCTTTGCAGAACTCCCCTCAGCCGCTGGTTGTGTTCTTCCACAGACTGTGCGTATATCAACAGGTCGTCGCTGACGTTGAGTACGCCGGGGAGCCCGCTGAGCACTTCGCGGATAGTGTTTTGGAAAACTTCTGCGGCACTCGATATGCCGAAGTTGAGCCGGCGATATCGGCGTAGGCCCACATGGGTTGAAAAGGTAGTGATGTACCTGGAGTCTGGGTGGAGTGGAAGCTGGTGGTAGCCTGAGCGGAGGTCGACTTTGGAAAACCATTTGGCTCCATTGAGTTCGCTCAATATGTCGTCAATAGTGGGCGTCAGGTGACGCTCCCGCTTGACTGCGGCGTTGGGTAGGCGCATGTCCACGCATATGCGCACCTGCCCTGGCTGTTTGGGCTTTCTCGCTACTACGATCGGTGACACCCAAGGCGTAGGCCCATCCACCTTCTCGATTATTCCTTGTCTCTCTAGGCTCTCGAGCTCTTCTTCAACCTTTTTCCGGAGGTGGAAAGCAATTCTCCGGTGCCGGAGTGCCACCGGTTGGATAGACGGGTCAATGTGCAGCGAAACTTCTTTCCCTTTCAGGCACCCGATGCCCCTGAACATGTCGTCAAATTCTTCGATGATGGTATCGAGTTCGTCTTCTAGGACAGCCATGGCGTAGAATATGAGTTGAAGTTCCTCGGCGGCTTTTCCGCTAAGTAGCATGCCACTCCCTTCTTTTGTCACATATACGGTGGAAGGGACCGTCCTGTCTAGGTGACAGATGTCCGTTTGGAAGCACCCGATGAGTGGTATCGGGGTTTTCTGTCCGTAGGCGAACACTCGGATCTTTGCTTTGCTCAGGGTTGGCTTGTCCCGCAGTTGGTTATACACGTCTGCTGCCATTAACTCGATGGAGGCCCCTGTGTCTATAGTGGCTCTCACCTCTTGTTGGTTCACCCTTATGCGGCACTTCGGGAGGCGCTTCTTCTTCCTGGCCGGCTGATCGATGGCAAACACATAGTGTACGGGGTAGTCATGGACATCGTCATCCATGTCTTCGCTATCGGGGCTGTCTCTGATGGCGTGCGCTGCCTCCGTCTTCTGTTTCGAGGACCTGCATACCGATGCGAAATGGTTCCATCGCCCACACGCGCTGCATTTCTTGCCGTTCGCCGGGCAGTCTTTTGCTCTGTGAGGTGTGCCCCCACAGTACCCACACTCCTTCCGCCTTTCCGGTGGCTTCTTCCCTCCGAATGACCTTTGTTTGGGGCGGACAGCGTGCACTTGTTCTGCGACGTTGGATTGTTCACTTTTAGCCGGTCTGTGTAGTGCAGCCTCCATGTGCGAGGCTCTCGCCTTCGATAGTTCCTTGGAGCGGCCTAGTTTCAGGATCTCCGCCAGGGGTTTCCCATCTTCTTGGAGGATTTTGACCCTGAGATCGGAAGAATACATATTCTGGATTATCTGACCACGTATTTCTTCTTGCTCCTCCCTGAATCCACAGGTGCTAGCGAGCTCCATCAGTCTCCCGTGGAAGGCATCAAGAGACTCATCTGCCTCCTGCCGGGCTTGGCGAAAGAGGAAGCGGTTGTAGTCCTTGCTGACCATGGGTTCGAAGTAGGCGTTAAGCGCTTGCAGGAGCGTGACGTAGGTGTGTGGCGTGGCTTCTGTCAGCGTCTTGTAGATACGGTGAATGTCCTTACCTCCCAGGTGCAGGAGGAGTGCTCGGCGGCGGTCCCTTGCTGTCCCCGCACCTTCGAAGTAGAAGTTGAGGCGCTCCGTCCAGTCCTTCCATCTTGGCGCCAATGAGGCAGGTGCGCCGTCGATCACGAAGGGCTCGATTGGGGGGATGGTCGTCATCGTTGCGCGGGCACTGGATGTTCCACTAGGGGCGCTGCGCTCTGTGTCGTGAGGCGAGGCTCCTCCACGTGGGGATGGGCGCCACTGGCAGGGTAGTCGCTGCTGGGCACGTGTTGCTGATCAGCGAGGACGTGCGCCGCTCTCGCGAGCCATAAACAGCATGCGCTGTGACCAGGAGGCGCTACGAGATCACGAGGCAGGGCGACTCTGAGGTGGTTCCAGTCACCTGTCCTCACACGGGCCACGGCCAGGGCCTCGCCGGGCCAGGCGGGCAGTGCTTTGAACCTGGGCCGGATCGTCGATCTGGTGCAGGCTGTGCGGGGGGCACAGCGTGGGGTCAAACACCCCTCGTCGCCATTGTCAGGTTCTAAAACCTGGAGGGCGCGCAGGCTGAGGGCGCGCCATTAAGGACTCACGCGGACACCTTATTCAGTTCGTCGCGTGGTCCCGACTAACTCGGGGACACGCCCACCTTTATTTATGTAACCTACGCGGCGCCGTGCGCCACCGCGTATGCGTACGTCTACGTACGCTAATCAACTAGACCGCAACGGTGCGGTCACAACATTACAATCCCTTCATCCAGTCCTTAATTATTGCCGGTTGTTGCAGATTGTAAATGTAATTGCATGTATATAGCGCTTACTTGCCCTGAGGAGGTGTCGAAGCGCTTTTTTAGCGAGTAGCACGCTACTTCGGAACCCAAAAAGGATTAGTGGGGAATTAGTATATTTTCATATTAACTTAATTGAGTGGTAGACACAGATGGCTGGTGCTGACCAGGCACATAGTGCCCTTTGGGCTAAAATGGCTACTACCCCGGCCTATCCGCCACTCCTTCTCCGTGTTACGCCACCTCACCAACATTAGGTGTCCTAGCCTGATCTGCTGTAGCTTCTGGGGCACATACAATTCTGTGGCTGATATGTGAAAGCTGTGCTGGATTTGGGGCCTCAATGACAGCCTCCTACAATGTATTCCCTAGGTATTCAGAAGTTGCTGTGTATAAAACAAGCATTGGCAAAGCCAAAACGTCTAACCTATGCAAGAGCTATTGGCTGTGGCAATATGTTTTAGCCATGTTATACGCCAGTGTGGCTGCTGTTCAGCATGGCTAAATATTATTGGGGTACAGGAGAGTGGCATGGAGTGGAGTGTCATAAAGTGGGGTAGAGTGGAGTGTTATGGAGTGGCTATGAGTGGCGTTGAGTGGTGTAGAGTAGATGCGCGGCATGCAGTGGAGTGAAGTGGAGTGTCATGGAGTGGTGTGGAGAGTCGTAGAGGCAGTAGAGTGTTGTAGAGTGGGCCAAGAGGGGAATGGAGTTGAGTGACATAGAGCGGAGTAGAGTGTGAGAATGGAGTAGAGTGTCACACAGTGGAGTGGCACAGAGTGTCGTAGAGTGGTGTAGAGCACAGTGGAGAGGCATAGTGGGTGTTGCATAGAGTAGAGTAGAGTAACGTAGAGCGGAGTACATTGTTGTAGAGTGGAGTAGAGTGGGAGAGTGGAATAACATAGAGTGGAGTAGAGTGTTGTAGAGTGGAGTGGCATAAAGTAGAGTGGAGTGGCACAACTTCATAGAGTGGATTGACGTAGAGTGGAGTGGCACAGAATGGAGTACTGGAGTGTAGTAGGGTGTAGTAGTGTGTCCTAGAGTAGATTAAAGGGGCATGGATTGGCATAGAGAAAGGTTTGTATATTGTCACAGAGTGGAGTAGTGCTGTAGAGTGGCATAGAGTGTAGTAGAGTGTTGTAGAGTCAGTGTCATAGAGTGGAGTAGAAATTAATGGAGTAGAGCATCATAGAGTAGGGTATCATTAAGTGCAGTGTTATAGAGTGGAGTGCCTTCAAATTGAGTACAGTGGCATAGAGTGTAGTGGCATACAGTAGAGTGGTGCAGAGTAGATTGGCATGGAGTACAGTAGCATGAAGTGCATTAGTTTTGAGTAAAATGGTATAGAGTGCATTGACATAGAGTGCAATGGCATAAAGTAGAGTGGCTTAGAGTAAAGTGGCATAAAGTAGAGTAGATTGCAATACTGTGGAGTGCAGTGACATAGAGTAGATTGTTTCAGAGTAAAGTGAAGTAGCATAGAGTGGAATGGTACAGGATAGAGTGGAGTGGTGCAGGGTAGGGTGCATAGGTGTAGAGTAGAGTGGTGTAGAGTGCAGTGGCAAGGAGTGCAGTGGTGCAGAATAGATTAGAGTGGCATGGGGTGATGCAGAATGTAGTGGAGTAGAGTGCATTGGATTTGAGTGCATTCAAAAGGCATAGAATTGAGTGGTGCAGAATAGAGTGCAGTAGCAAAGAGTGCAGTGGCATAGAGTGCAGTGGTGCAGAATAGAGTGGTGCAGAGCAGAGTGGTGCAGAGAGCAGTGGTGTAGAGTTCAATATTGAAGACTAGTATAGAGTGGTGTAGAGTGCAGTGACATAAATGACAATGGTGCACAGTGGTGTAGCGTGCAGAGGCATAGCATTCAGTGGCATGGAATGCAGTAGTACAGAGTAGAGTGGCATTGGGTTCAGTGGTAGAGAGTGCATTGGCATAGAGTTTAGTGGTGTTGAGTACAGTGGCATAGAGAAGAGTGGCACACAGTAGAGTGGTGCAGTGTAGAGTGGTGCAGTTAAGAGCGGTGCAGAGTAGACTAAAGTGGCGTAGATTTCAGTGGCAAAGAGCGCAATGGTGTAGAGTGGCGTAGCATGCAGTGATGTAGCATACAGTGGGTAGAGAGCAGTGGTGCGTAATAGAGTGGTGCTAAATTCAGTGGTAGAGAGTGCAGTATTGCATAGTAGAGTGTTAGAGAGGGCAGTGTCATAGAGAGAGTGGCGCAGAGCAGAGTTGCACAGAGTAAAGTGGTGGAGAGAAGAGTGTTGCTAAGAGAAGTGAAGTTGAATACATTGGTGTAGAGTATAATACAGTGGCATAGCATGCAGTGGCGTAGAGTGCAGTGTTGTACAGTGTTGCAGAGTAGAGTATAGTGCTGTAGAGTGCATTGGCGCAGATTAGTTGGTATAAAGTGCATTGGGGTAAAGCAGGAGTGGCTCCTCCACAATGGCGGAGGAGTGCCGCCCCACTGGCTGAAGGCCAGCAACTAAAAAATAAAACTATTGAATTTCATTGTTTTTTAGGTCTCGGCTGGAGAATGCAGCGCGCATGCGCTGCTCTCGGCATCCGAGAGCTTCTTGGAATCAATTCAGATTGAGGTGGAGTTGAAGCCCCGCCAATCTTTTTAATTGGCCAGCGTCATCCTAAATGCAAAATGCTGCATTTTGATTGTAAATGAGACTTCTTTGTTGCCGCCTTGTATCCTTTTGGCCATGCCCACCGGGATTTGATATTTTACCGGCCGCGTGACACTCTCTCCCTCATTAGGTGGGATGCACTTTTTTCCCACATTCGGCTTTGTTGCCGCTTTGTATCCTTTTTGGCCATGCCCACCGGGATTTGATATTTTACCGGCCGCGTGACACTCTCTCCCTCATTAGGTGGGACGCACTTTTTTTCCCACATTCGGCTTTGGCAAAGGCAGCCGTGTGCTTATTTTCCCATCGCGCTTTCACTTAAAGTGAAAGCGCGATGGGAAAATAAACATGCAGCTGCCTTTGAGGTACCTTACTTGTTGTTTTTTTAGTTGTGAGTGCCTGTGTCTGACCCTTCCCATGGTTGAGACTCCGCTCCGTGTGCGATGGAGACAGGGGGTGGGAGAGTCTGAAAGCGAACATGCCGTCAGATCTTAAATGTATTTGGGGGTTCTATTCAAATACACCTCTCGGGGGATTCGGAATTCCGCGATTTGTGCTAATACTTAGTGATGCGGAAATAATTCTCCTAGGGTCAAGCATTCACTCGCTTGCAGTAGGGACGTCAACAAAATATGCTCACAGTAGCCCCGTTTAGGCGTGTGATCACGTTTCAGGAGGATTGCTCTGAAATCAGGTCTCATGAAAGTGCAACCACCCTTCCCCTTGACATGCTGAAAACTTGTTACTTACGGGCGTGAGGGCGACAAAGTCTCTGTTTGAAGTCTGTCTGCCCTGGGAGAGAGTGGTCGGCCCCTCAAGTTTGTAAAAGTATGCTGCTTCACCTAGTACACACAGTACCGGGCTGGGAGAGAGCTCAGGCTCCCCAGCACACCGCCGCCCACGACTAAATGGGAAACTCAGGTCGGATCAGGCAGGACGCGCGCCTTTAACTCTGCACCGTGGGCTTTGCGGTGAGCTCACACTTCCTGATGGAAGGGGTGTACGGACGGCACACCATATCTATTGATTTAGGTGAAACGGGGCACCACCAGCCCCATCAGAGCTGGGAGTAAATTAATGAACTCCTGTCAGCCCCCACCCGCCCCCAGAAGGCTGATGCATAACAAGAATGTCGTGTTTATCTCCGCAAGCACTTCTGCATGATTTTAGCCTGTTGAAAAGGCATGGCAGGACAGCCCAGTAGGGGGGAGGGGTGAACCCCGTTTGACTGTGCTTTTATCTTTTGTCTTTATTTTATATTTATATATTTTTTTATATTTACATGAGTGACAGCCCGGGTTTTCCCAAGGCATGAGACCAGCTGCGGTACAAAAGGGGGTGGTGATGGACGGAGCATCTGAATCAATCAAACACTCACACCCAGTCAAAAGATCTGGGTTTAATCCATCACCGTTCTTTAGCCCACTCTGCCACCCCAGTTCAGACATGGCTATATGCAAATCAGTCTGACTCTGTGCCTCATGGTTTCAGTCCAGCCCGAACTGCCAAGCCATGTCTTCCCTGGACCAGACTGGACCCCCTTTTGTACCGCTTTTGGCCGCCATAAGTGTGGCAGGGTATGCTCAGACGTGAGTCCCTTGCTCACTTTGCCACTGGATTCAAGCAAGCCGGCTGAAGACGGCTGGAATGCCAGAAACCGGGCCTCGGAAACTTGTTTCCAGTCCAGGGAAGACATGGCTTGGCGGTTCGGGCTGGACTGTTCCATGAGGCACAGGGTCAGACTGATTTGCATATAGCCATGTCTGAACTGGGGTGGCATGGTGGGCTAAAGAACGGTGATGGATTAAACCCAGATCTTTTGACTGGGTGTGAGTGTTTGATTGATTCAGATGCTCCGTCCATCACCACCCCCTTTTGTACCGCTTTTGGCCGCCATAAGTGTGGCAGGGTATGCTCAGACGTGAGTCCCTTGCTCACTTTGCCACTGGATTCAAGCAAGCCGTGCTGAAGACAGCTGGAATGCCAGAAACCGGTCCTCGGAAGCTTGTTTCCGGTCCAGGGAAGACATGGCTTGGCAGTTCGGGCTGGACTGTTCCCATGAGGCACAGGGTCAGACTGATTTGCATATAGCCATGTCTGAACTGGGGTGGCAGAGTGGGCTAAACAACGGTGATGGATTAAACCCAAATCTTTTGACTGGGTGTGAGTGTTTGATTGATTCAGATGCTCCGTCCATCACCACCCCCTTTTGTACCAGCTGCACCGCTGTCAAGAGGTGTGGGGTGCAGCAACAACTCCATAAACAGCAGAGAATTATACGTCACAGGCAGTAGACATTCATCTTAATGACAGTGGTGTGTTTGCCACGTGACTGATGTGTATGTGTGGCGTGCTGTATGTGGATGCGTGGATGCGTGTGGTTGGTGTGTGCAATACATGCCTGGTGGGTGTAGGGTGTGCATCGAGCCTGTTATATGTTCATGATGTGTTTTCGTGTTGTGTGACTGATGTGTATGCGTGGTGGGCGTTGCGTGTAGGTGTTTTATGTTTTTGGGTGATCTGTGCTGTTTGTGTGGCAGTTGGTGTGTGTTTGCTGGGTACATGCCTAGTGGGTGTAGTGTGTGATTGGTGCGTTTCATAAATTGCCGACTGTTGCACTGTGTGTGATTGATGTGGGGGGTACATGTGGTGTGCGCGTTGCAAGAATGTGTATTGAGTGAATGCGCACACCCCAGAGTTTTCATTCCTACCATCTGTTCCATGTATTTGAAGGTGCCTCATTTGAAAACATTGCTAGGTCGGCTTGGTATTTCACTTCAATATTACAGGGCTGCAGTGTTTCTTTCCAGTCATTTTAGCTAGTGCCATGGAAACTATTTTTGTCTAACATCACACAGTGTCTGCTATGTTTGTATGTTTTCTGCTATTACGTCGACAGCTGAAGACGTTAATTGTGACATCACGATCATACGTACCTTGACCTGTGAATGGAGGCCACAGAATGGTCAGTTACTTCTGGCGCGAGACGATCCCAGTCTCCACGTCAGCATGAGCACGGGACCAGGTGGGGGTCGCGAGTGAACGCGCACAGGTGCCCCTGTTCCGAAGTGATCACACATCGTGGGGGATGGTTGTGAAACTCCCCAGTATTTTTCCAGCAGATAGCAAACAGCATGTGCTCATGTGATTCCAAGCGGGCATTTAGACGCCAAAGTAAAGTATTAAAAACAGTCACAAATGGAGAGACAAGTGCATAATCGTATTATATAGAGACCGGTATACTGGCACTTATGCCCGTTAATTCATCAACGACAAAGCAAGGCAGTCGCTTACGTGCAAGCAGCCCCATTTTACCCACGTTACATGTGTTTATTGCATTCCACAAACGCACACTAAGCGGTCTGTAGTACACCTCTTTTCGGATTTTCAGAGCTGTGCACGACCTTCCTCCTTTGAAGTTGCACATACTGAACTTTGCGCGTGTATTGTGGCACATGAAGGGTGAGTGTACTGTCTCAATGCCAGTCCCCGCTTCAGGGAGGCAGGAGCCCGCAGAGCTTGAAATGTGGGTCTGAGCGCAGACATTGTGTGCATGCTACTTATAGATAACCAACTCTCTATATATGCCAACACTTATCCACGCTGCGCCTATGAAGCCTCACGCTGCTGTCTCCATAGGGGGTTTCAGTGACACAACGAGAGGAGACAGCAAAGCACCAGTGCGGCATAAGTGAGAATGCAACCAAGCGCTACCACTTGTGTCTGCTTCATGTGATTAACGCCCAATGATATGCCTGCCCTTAGTGTATGCTCTTATTTTAAGCTCAAACTGGTTTCCAAATTCATTACACGGTAGCAGAACCATTAAAGTTCCAGTTTATGTTTTTTACATCTGGAGACACCATATAGTGGTATTTGTGGGGCACCCGTTTTAAGCAGGGGCACACTCCTCGAAGCACTATTTATTTATTTGCAGCTTTTATACATACCACATGCAGCCTTATGACCACAGGAGAGTACCAGAGAGTCTGAGAACTATCAGCTGAAGATATTTGTGGTAAGGATCCAACGAATGTCGAAGCATATACACGCCTATGCTGTATACACCATGTGCTACCTTGGAAGACTCAGCCCAAATAGTTGTGTTTTTTCCAGCGATTCTTCAAGAGTATGCTTGAAATCTGTTGGCAAGGTGGGGTTATAGAGATCTAGAGCCTGGGGCTCTTAATTCCCAATAACCTACCTTCAATTTCTGCTGACTGGATGTTTGTTGGTGAATGGGCAACAAAATGGCTGGCTGTAGGGTTCTAGCTAGAGTCCAATGTGTGAGATGACCCCCTCCGACCACTGTCTCCAGTCCTGAAATTTTCACCAACAAATTATTTATTTCAGGTATGTAAATCTAATTAGATCAATGGAAGCAAACCAACTTCAGCACCCACAATGCATTAGGCTGTTACACTAAAGTCAAGGACTGGAAACAGTGTCCGTAATGACTTGTAGGGAGGTGGTCACTCTACTAGAAAGGAGACAAAATTTGTAAGTGGACTGAGACTTTGTTTCTATAGGCCTTCGGTGTGAAACAGAGAGGGCTGAAGGTGATCCTCAGCTCCAGTGAGAGCCAGTGGGACGCTATTAGCCCTAGTTTCACATTGTCATGTTTCCAAATTTTGCAAGTCAGTGCAATCCATCAGTAAGATTTTGTGCAAGATTTCTATTGATTCCTTTATGGAAGGGTAATTGTTAGATCTGGGGGTCTCTAGTTGGCAATGGTATTCACCTTTGTCCAAATAGGGACTCTTACATCTAAGTCAGGATAAGGGGATTACACTTCTTAATAATCCCTGCTCACCCCCTTGGTAGCTTTGCACGAGCAGACAGGCTTATCTCAGAGGCAGTGTGTTAAGCATTTGTGAATATACACAGTAATACAGTGATAACACTACAGATGGACACAACACAGGTTTTTATAAAAATACGTATTCTTTATATAGACTTAAACACAAGACCACAAACAACAAAAATCCACAACACTACACTTAAGATTACTTAAAAGATGATTAAAGTCTCTTAGTTCAAGTTGTTGGTAGATGCGACAAAGTTCTCAACAAAGTACATGGATGCGGGATGCAAAGTAAACAAAAGGACTCACAGAAGGGGAGATTTGTCGGTTCCGTGGCCCAGGGGAACGGTTGTGTCCTTCCTCAATGCTTGCGCAGAGTAGGGGACTCGTCGTGAGCCTTACCGGTGTGAAGGTGATGCATCGAATCTCGGCCTGCGGGCCCGATGCGACGCGCACGATGGCGCCTTGATGCGATGCGATGATCCAGTTGCGATGTGAGAAGATGGCGCCCTTGATGCAGCGATGCGATGACGCCCTGGCAGCCTTGCGATGACTCTGTACTTTGAAGCCGCCGCAGGCCCTGCGACGCGCTTCTCTGGTGATACGATGACGACTCTCTCGATGCGTCGCGCTTCTCCGGCGATGCGACAGCAGACAGCATTGATGAACACACGCTTCCAGGGAGATGTGACAAAGGCTCGCTTCTCCGGCGATGCGACGATTTCAGCTGCGGCGGCGGCACACTTCCTCTCGGTGCGTCGCACTTCCAGCTCCCAGCGGCACACAAGTGACTGGAGTCAGAATTCCCAGCAAGGAAATTCAGGAGGGAGCTGGAGGTGAAGTCTTTTGGCCCTGAGACTTCAGCAGGAGGCAAGCACAGTTCAAGCCCTTGGAGAATATTCTGTAGATGAATGAAAGTCCTTAAAAGTTCCTTCTCCTTTCCCTTGGCAATGAAGCAACCACTGCAGGCCAACCTAGCAAAACAGCACATTGGCAGAGGGGCAGTCCAAACTCCTACAGCTTCCTTGGTTCTTCTCCTTGGCAGAATGGTTTCTTTTTCCAGAAGTGATCTAAAGTCTGTGGGACTGGGTCCCAATATTTATACCCCAAAGTCCTTTGTTCTCTGAACAAACCAGTTCCTGAGCACTGTGTTTACATGACTCCTCTCTTCCTTTCACTGTGCAGGGCAGAAACATCAGACGGTGGAGGTGGAGCCAGCACAGGGGAGGGAAGATGCAGCTCTGGAGCACTCTGTTGACATGATAGCTCCTCTTCTTTCATAGTGCAGGCAGTGACATCAGACAAGCCACAGGGGGTGGAGCCAGCATTGTAGAGGGAAGGCCCAGCCCTATTCAGGTCCCAGGTTCAACTCCCCCCTCCCATCTGGGTGCTGATCTCTCTATTCACCACTGGGCTGCCCCAGCCTGTCTCCTGGAATTCCCCAGCCCTGTCACACACAAACCCAGACAAGGAATACACAAGTCAGCAAAGGCGGGCTCAAATGGTTAAGCAAGCAAATACCTGCTTTCTAAAAGTGGTATTTGCAAACACAGAATATTAAAATAAACCTTACTAAAAGATGTATTTTATTATTCTGAGTTCAGGCATTCTAAACTCAAATTTCTACCATGTTCACTGAGTCAGTTAGGATTTTAGGAATGTAACAAGCTTAACTGCCCATTCTGGCCTATGAGAACAGGTAGCCTTCAATAGTGAAAAACGAAAATGGCTGTAATTCACTATTAGAACATGCTACACACACCAGAGCATGTACTACCTTATACTTACAATGCACCCTGCCCTTGGGCCTACCATAGGGGTGTCTAACATGAAGCACAGGGAAGGTTTAGGGACTGGCAAGTGGGTGCACTTGGCCAAGTCGACATGGTAGTCACAGACTACACACAGGCCTTGCAAAGGCGGGCCTGAGACACACGCTTCTGTGGGTGGCACAACCAGTGCTGCAAGCCCACCAGCAGCATTTGTTCTACAAGCCCTGGGCACACATGGTGCACTGTACTAGGGGCTGACAGAAGCTCAAATAGCCCAATCATGGAATAACCAATTAGTATCTCAATTTAACATAGGGAGCACTTGCACTGTGGCACTGATTAGCAGTGGCACCAGTCACCAGTTACGCCGGGGTCCAGAAGGCGGAACTTGAAGCTGACCGTGTTGGTCCTGGCAGCCGGAGGTGGAGAACGGTAGAGGTCGGTGCCGCATACGAAAGGTGAGTGGTCCACCTGTGATTGCTGTAGGAACGGGAGTGTTCCGAGAGACTAGAGTGTCTCCGATGGTTTGAGGAGCCGGTGTGCTCCTGGGGCTAGTGCGCTCCGGGGAACTCAGAGTACGAGTTGGTGCTCTGACAGACTTGACGGGGTTGGGAACGTATTTCGAGGTAATTGTTTGTGGCGATCCAACCGCATGGTACTGTGGTGAAGGCGTGGCTCATCGTGGGTAGACTCTGGCGCGCTTACTCTGAACTCCTAGTGTGGTGATTCAGAAGAGGTGTGATCCGGGTTTCCCGCGGTAAAAGTGCGCAGCGATCCATAGTGCCGCACGGGTAGCGGATCCGTTCCCCCTCCTCAGAACAGTTAGCGTACTGTTCGGTCTGCGGTAGAGTCCAGGTTCCCCAGGACTTGGTCGACGGGCCTTGTCCCATTTGATAACACGTGTTTTGGAGATATTGTATATGTGTACGTGGTTCATTTACATGTTTGTGTGTGAGTAAATTTGAGTTGTGATTAGAGTTAAAGTAAAGATGCCGTGTCTTAGCAAGTTGCGATGTTTTGGATGCTGTTGTCGACCCTCAGATACTAGACTGGCCGAGAGCCAACCTGCACCCCCTGAAGGGACACCGAGTTTTGATATGTATGTTAAACATGGACTGGTTCCGATTATGTTTGGTACTTTGTGGCATCGATACACTGCTGATAATGTGGATTTACAATGGCCTTTGACGGGTTCTTTTGATGAAGGTAAATTGGATTATTTGCAAGACAAACTGTTTGCTAGGCGTAGCCGCCAGAGTATGTTCGACTCTTTGCGAGTGTGGCAGAAAGAGGTCATGAAACGTAAGATGCGAGAGGAGAAAGAGGAGTATAAAAAGTCCACCCAGACTATGGCGCAGAAAGCAAAAGAACACATGGGGAATGAGAATGCACTACGCATGGAGCGCGCAGATAGACTTTGTAGGTTGAAAGAAAATAAAAGTTACGTAGTACGAGAGGACGACCCAGATGAGATGGAGGACATTTTGGATGCCCGGCCCCCACCCCCTTATGCCCCGCAGCCATTGTACCCCTCCTTGCCACTTTCGGCCCCTAGTAGCGCCATTCCAGGTCCTTCAGCGAGTGCCCCCCAACAATCCCTGCCCTCGACACCCCTCGTTTCTCTACTCCAGCCCACTTCACCCGCCCCCTCGTCATTTTCTTTAGCACTCCCTACTGTTTCAGCTAGCACCACCCCCAGTCAGGAGATGCTAACACCGAGTCGCGGCGCAGGTAGCGGATTGTTCTCACAGGTACGAAAGCTGCTTACACGTTCTACTGTTGGTTTGGATGAAAAAAGTTTGGTGGCTAATCAGGCATGTCAATGGGCCAGGAATAATATTTATTCGTTCGAAGATATTTGGTCCACCATGAAAGATTTTGAGCCGTTAATGCAGCAGCACGCTTTGTGGCACATGGCTAGTGTACTGATACCGCTATGGGAGCAGGGATATGGAGGTGTGGCCCCGGCGGTTTTGCGGGATATACAGGCTGGAGCGTATAGAACGAACACGGGGGTAAGGGAAGTGATGAGTAGTCTGCGCGCGCTTTTGCAATACAGGAATGAATTACCCTCTGCCGGTACGCCCCATTTCCCAGGTCTCCACCCAATGCGAGAGGTGCACCCTATTTTTCATCCTGAGGTCCCCGAGTTGTTAGACCCAGTTACGAGGGCCGTTACAAGGAACAGAATTGATGCGCACTTTCAGGAGCAATGGGTGTACACGCCATGGAAGAGAAGTGAGGTGTTGTCATTGAAGGCTCAGCTGCCGGATTCCAGAAAGAATCCGACCGCCTATTACAAAGAACTTACGGAAGCGGCGTCTTCTACTGTGATGACGTTGGCTGATGTTGAATTGTTTTTCGGGCTTTTGGTCCCGGTTGATGTGTGGCGACAAGTGAAAGGTACGGATCATACGGAGGAGCTGGGTGGTACATGGCAGGAGTTGCAGGATTGGGACAAGGAGCGTAAGCCAGGAGAGAAGCCGAAGGCTGAAATATTAGCTTTACCGGGGCGCATAATAAAGTATATGCACTCCCTCATTCCCCCGAAAAAGGTAGATTGGGACAAGTTGACGGCTTGCAAGCAGAAGAAAGATGAGGCGGTCTCAGATTTCTTTACAAGGTTTGAGGAAACGTACGTGGATTTTAGTGGACAGGATGTGTCACAGGATGGGGGGTTACGGCTCTTTGTCAACAGGTTTGTCACCAATTTATTGCCTGAAATATCAGCTAGACTGCAGGCGTCGGAGAGTACGTGGACGACGTCCTCTCCTTCGGGGATACTCAGCATGGCGCTATATTACGAGCACAGGGAAAATGAGAACAAGGATAAGCAGGAAAAGAAGGCTAAGGATTTAAAGACAAGAGTTTTGTTGCAGCAAGTGGCAAGAGGCAGAGGCAGGGGTGCGGCGCCAAGTCGCGGAGGCGGATTTGGAAGAGGTGAGAGCAGGGAAAGGCTGGGACCGAATCAGTGCGCGAAGTGCAAGCAGGAGGGGCACTGGTGGAGGGATTGCCCGCTGCTTCAGGCGAGCGCTGGTGTAGGGCGCGGACGAGGAAGAGGGGGTGGTGATTTTGGGAGACAGGCTGCGCGATCAGAAGGAGGCGGGAGACCGGGTGGCAATTATTTTGACAATAATACCAATAGGCAGCAGTTACAGAGCGATGGTGCCCAGTACTATAACGATGATTACTCAGTTGATGATTTGACAGGGTTCTCCCACAACTAGGACAGCGTAGGACAGAGCATGGGACCAGTACTTATGGAAGTTGATCAGAGGGGACCTTATGTAGAAGCCGACTTACTAGGGTCTCAACAGAAATTTCTAGTGGATACGGGTGCAATGAAAAGTTCAGTGGCTCGTTCTCGGGTCCCAGGGGCGGCTCTGTCTGGCAAGAATAACATATCCGTGGGTTTCGCGGGAACTCCGGTGATTAGCCCCATTTCAAAACCTCTCACGTTAACGATCGGTCCTTTTACTGTTGATTCGCCGTTTCTATTGACATCAAATTGTGGTGAAAATTTGTTGGGTTTAGATTTATTAAAGAGATTGCATGCCACCATCTATTGTTCCCCGGATGGCGTGTATCTTACTCTAGGCCCCAATGTTGCTCGACCACTACAGTGCTTTTCAAAAGACGACCCGCTGCCACCTGAGTTTCGAGGCATACCCGACAGCTTGTGGGCTGTCAGTGATACTGACGTGGGGAGAATGGACATTGCCCCGGTGTCAATAAGAGTGAAGGTGGGAGCCAAATTGCCCAGAATACCGCAATACAAAATACCTAGAGAGGGTGAGAAGGCCTTGTTACAAATAATTCAAGATTTAATTCAGTCTGGAGTAGTGGAGGAGACTGATTCGAATATATGTAACAGTCCTATTTTGCCTGTACTTAAAAGACGGTCACCTGATGCAACAGATAATACTCCTGATGTCTATAGATTCGTGATTGATTTGCGCCAGGTAAATAGAGTAGTGGAGCCACAGTACCCGGTGGTCTCGGACATCACTACGATATTGACAATGATTCCACCTTCGGCCAAATATTTCTCTGTCCTAGATTTAAAAAACGCCTTCTTCAGTATCCCAGTACATGAAGACAGCAGGTATCTTTTTGGATTCTCATTGGCTGGCCGTAGCTTCCGCTTCAGGAGAATTCCTCAGGGGTACACTGAGAGTCCTAGTATATACAGTCAGGCTCTGAAGGCACAATTGGATGATCTGGAACTTCCACCGGGCAATGTAATGTTGCAGTACGTGGATGATATCCTCGTAGCATCGGATGATGAGCAGGGTTGTCGGGATGCTACTGTAAAATTGTTGCACCACTTGGCGAAAAGGGGGCATAAAGTGTCCCTTCCGAAATTTCAATACTGTCGAACGGAGGTCACCTACCTCGGTCACCTCCTTTCGAAAGTGGGGAGGAGATTGACGCCGGAGCGCATAAAGGCGATCACTAACATGCAGGTACCTAACACGCAGCGAGAGGTGCGCGCGTTCCTAGGCATAACATCGTATTGTCGTCAGTGGATACCTAACTATGCGTTACTAACAAAACCCCTACTGTATCTGACTACCAAAGAAGTGCGCGAACCCCTACCGTGGACCCCCGCATGTCAGGAAGCGTTTGTGTTACTAAAAGAGTCTCTGTGTTCTGCGCCAGTTCTTGGAACACCAGATTACCAGAAGCCTTTTGTTCTCTATGTGCACGAGGCGGAAGGTTGCGCGTTGTCTGTCCTAACACAGTGTTTCGGGGGGAAGCAGAGACCATGTGCGTACTTCTCTGCAATGCTCGATAATGTGGCAAGAGCGCTGCCGAGTTGTCTTAGAGCCACGGCGGCTGCCGCGGTCTCTATAAGACAATCCGCAGGGCTCGTGCTGGGAACAGATCTCACAGTAATGGTACCGCATGCTGTGGATATTTTACTAAACAGGACACAGACGCAGCATTTAACAAGCGCTCGTCTGACGGGTTACGAAATGACTCTTTTTGCGCCCCATGTGACAATTAAAAGGTGTGCCACATTGAATCCCGCCACCTTGTTACCTATTCCCACAGATAGTGACACAAATGATGACGACATACATGACTGCTTGTACAGGACTGAGGAGGAGACAAAGGGGAGGGTGGATCTGACAGACAGGCCCATGGAAGAACATGACGGGGAACTGTACGTTGATGGATCCTGTTTTAAATTACCAGACGGGACATCGACAGCAGCATATGCAATAACGACATTACAGACGGTGGTAGAGACTTCTAGAATACCCTACAATTCTGCCCAGGCTGCCGAGATTATCGCCTTACTGAGAGCATGTGAGTTGAGTGAGGGGTTGGATGTCAACATTTACACCGATAGCCAATACGCCTTTGGCGTTGCTCATAATTATGGGCGACTTTGGGCAGAACGGGGATTCTTGACCTCACATGGACAACGCATCCAACATGGCCCACTGATATTACGACTACTAACAGCACTGACTTTACCCAAAAGATTGGCTGTGATAAAATGTAGCGCACACAAGACAATAGTGGACGATGTCGGGCGAGGCAACGCTTTTGCCGACGAGACAGCAAAAGAGACTGCTAGAGAAAAATTACCACGAATGTTTGTGGCAGGGCCAGCACGATGGGTCCCAGATATTCATATGTTCGCAGACACGGTACAGAGTGTCAAGAACATACAGGGCAAGGCGACGGATGAGGAATTGAGAGCATGGAAGGATGGGCAGGGACGACTGGATGCGGATGAATGCTGGACAGATGTGTCAGATAAGAGACGATGGATGTTACCGAATGCGTATGTCCTTCCAGTAGTGACGATGGCACACGGTCCTGCCCATGTGAGTGCGAAAGGCATTTGTAAGTTGTTAGACCCGGTATGGAGCAATAAGAATATCTCTAAGATGGCCACCAATTTGGTTCGTCAATGCATGGTGTGTTTGAGACACAATCCTGGAAAGGGTACCCCTGTCCCAACTGTAAATTTTGCACCCCCCTCTTTCCCTTTTGAGGTGATTCAGATGGATTACATCGAAATGGAAAGAGTCAACAATTTGAAGTACGTCCTTGTAGTCGTATGCGCTTTTAGTAGGTGGGTGGAGGCGTTCCCAACGAAGGACTGCACGGCTATGTCTACTGCAAAAATGTTGATAAAGGAGTATTTCTCCCGCTTCGGATTACCTAGGGTGATCTGGAGTGATAATGGCACGTCCTTTAATGCTGAGTTAGTAAAGAATATATGCAAAGGTCTACACATCACTCAGAAGTTCCACTCAGCCTTGCATCCTCAGGCGGCAGGACTGGTGGAACGGTTTAACGGCACACTCAAGTTAAAAATGGCCAAAATATGTGAGAGTACAGGTCTCCGTTGGCCAGACGCACTTCCCTTAGCTTTGCTTTCCACAAGAGTCACTGTAAATGCAAAAATGGGCGTCTCCCCGCACGAGGTGGTATTTGGCCGCCCGGCCAATATCTGGGGAGTGCCCCGACCCAAATGCTTTTCAGAAGTTCCTTACCCTCTGTTGACAGATTATCTGTATGCTTTGACTAAAGATCTTCATTCTATTCATCAGCAGGTAGCAGACACTCTGAAGCCGTTGCCGGAGGGGCCTGGACACACCATCCACCCAGGGGATTGGGTCGTGGTGCGACGATATCAACGAAAGTCCTGTTTGGAACCGAGGTGGTCAGAGCCTCGCCAGGTGCTCCTCACCACGCGCACAGCACTGCGGATTGACGGCAGGAAGGCGTGGACCCATGCCTCTCATGTGAAGAGGGTCCCGCTCCCGTTGCCCTATGATCAATGGGTACATGATGGCATCGCTGACCAGGAGTGTGAAATTATTCCAAGATATGTCCCTTTCTCGGATGCTTCGCTGATTGGAGAAGAGCACAGCGGAATAGAAAATACCGTGAGCTCTACCACTCCTTTTGTTGCTAGCAAAGAGATATCGTAAAGTTCAGCATCTGCCACTGATACACCTGCTCTGTTTTCTGATCCCGAAGTGCCAGGGAGCACTCGCTATAATTTTCGGCCCCGGAGAAAATAAGTACAGTGCTGGAAAAAGATGGACTAAAACACTGGAAGAAGGGCTTAGTGGACATTCTGAAAAAGAAGATTTAGTGGCAGGGATGGACTTGTAAGAGCCCTGGTGTTTAGCCGAAGATTGTGTTCTATGAGACTAAAGAGTGGTGCGGGGCCCGAATTACGTGTTTCCCTTGTTTCTGACTTTTTGAATAACATCGTGGGAGATAGGTATGGACGGTAAAAGCCTGCCTGTGAGGCTTTGAAGGACACAGGGAAGAAGATCCCTTTTTAAGGGTTGAAGAACCCCTCTGGCCGGTCAAGGATTGTCTGGGACTATTTTTTTAGTAGTAGTAGTGTGATTTTTATTTTTGTTTTGATTTTTGGTGTTGATAAAGAATACAGAATGTATCCCTTTGGGCGGCCAATTCCTGATGAGGAGCAGCCCTTTGCAGCTTCCCCGAGACGTGAGCCTGATTCCCCTTGGTTGGCCCTTTCCCGAAATGGAAAAATTGTAGTGGTTGTAATATTTTTAATTGCCTTTCTGGTGACTCTTGGGATACTGTTTTTCGTAGATAAATACTATCCTGTTCATACATTTGCACCCACACCTACTGCTGTTCCGGAACACCAAATGTTGACAGTTGAATACGGTGAAAGAATGATACGTGCAAATTATAAAGATAATGTTTTTATTAAGACTTTGCATCATGCACATGCCACTACCAATATGACAGATTGCTGGGTTTGTGGGCTTTTACCTTCCGCTGCCTATAAAAAAGATAGGTTCCTCGCTCTCCCTTTATCGCCAGTGAATAGTTGTGTGGGGTGGTATACTCTTATAGGTCTTGTTAAGTATTTTCAGCAGCCAGATTCGTTGACTCCACGCCTGCAGAATAGGGGGTGGACATTGACCATGCGAGTGCGGCCTTTGCCTTCAGCTTCCCTTGGACGAATATACACCGACGGACGTTTTGACCAGACTTTTATAGAGACATGTGAGAAAAAGTTGGGTCGATTCTTAGCACCTAATGATACTGATCGACTCAGGGATAGCTTCATGAAATTGAACGCCACTTTGTCTTATAGGCATCCCCCTAAAAGTAACGACAGCTCCAAGTCTTTGATACCCCTGGCCGTGGTGGGTCCTCCTCCATTTTTCTGTATAGAGGGAAGGGGTCCCATCAAGGTTGGAAATAGCTCATGTAATGTGACTGCCTCAATACGCCTGCCCGTTAGCCCCTCTTTGATTGCCCCACCCAGTGTCTACTTTGTTTGCGGTGAAGATGGATACTTGTGGTTGCCCGAGGGTTGGGGTGGGGTGTGCTACCTGGCTTATCTGATTCCTCCTGTGTATGTGGCCCCCTCTGATTACCACAGAACTCATCGACGATTCCCTAGTCCTCAAGAGCAGCCGCAAGAGCAGCGTAAAAGGAGGGAACTTCAGGTAGAAGACGTTGATCAGACAGATACCTCGTATCAGCAATGGACTGATTTTTCTAAGGGTCTGCTCCCTTTCTGGGGTCCTATATTCAACAGTAGAGCTATTAGACGACTTTCTAGGGTAATGGAGAAGGTGGTTCTAGTTGAGGCTGACATTACGACTAACATCTCTGTTGAGGTTCAGGCTATGAGATTATTTACGATCCAGAATAGGATGGTTCTTGACGTCATACTAGCTGATAGGGGCGGGGCTTGTCGCGTCATCGGGACCTCTTGCTGTGTATATATCCCTGACTCCGCCCCGACTGTTAACTTGGCAGTGCAAAAATTGCATAGATTAGCGACTGAACTGCACCAAGATAATGGAACATGGTCTCTCCAAGGGTGGCTCTGGGGTGCTTTTTCTTCCTGGGGCTGGAAAATACTGATGGGTTTGGTTGGAGTGGTGAGTGTAATTCTGTCATGCTGCCTTTGCATATATTGCCTCTCTCCATGTTGTTCAATGTGTGCTGCAAATATACGTCCGAAAAAGAAGTTACATGGTCAATATGCCACTTCTATGATTACTGAAATACCTGCTGATGCAAGTTGGTTAATGTTTATTGCAGAAGATGTTCTCGAATGAAGTAATGTAGGCCTGCCCCTAGAATGTATGTCGGCACTACCTTTTGGCAATTAAATGAGGCTATAGTTAGCCAATGATGCTAAAAGGAGGGTCTGATAGAATTCACTTTTCGATACTCTAATTACCCCATGATGACGTGTGAGTTAGCATCATATGACTAACTAATGCATTTACGTAAACGCACTTATGCCGAATTCATATACTTACTTATTACTTATATTCGAATGTATGTGTGACCATATTAGTTTCTTAGCTTAGCCTGTGTGCCACCATTTTGTGTAACCCTCTGTGCCTGCGGGCTCTGCTCGCTCATGCCCCTCCCGCAGGAATACAGAAATATACTAAGACAGCAGTTTTCGTTTCTCGGCTCACTGTGAGCGAAACTAACAAGTTATGTTATCTGTAATGTTCTCATGCTCGGAGACGCCGAAGCCTAGCTCCCTGGCCTTGAGCAGAGATAATAATGTATCCCTTGCAGGTGCAGATGCCTGCTGTATGAGAGCATTGTCCACTGGCCTGGGGCTCAGTAGTTTTCCACAAGGGGCGTACCCCATTTACTGTATTGCATTATAATGTATTGCTGTGATGCAGAGAGTCAGTCCTCTCGTTCGCACTCCTAGGAGTGAGGTCGGACAGGGCCCTCTCATATGAGTGTTGTTTGGCCTAATAAAGACTTTTGTTTTTACTTCTCCACTGTCCGGCTGACTTCCTATAAGGTAATTATAGGTGAGTGCTGTAAGTCACTCTAGTGGATTTGAGCCACGCTTATCAATACAACCAGCAAAAACATATCAAAACGGAGGAGGCAATCATTTCTGGGGTTCGGCACTTATTTTTCCTCATCACACATTCGCCTAGAGAAAGAAAGGAAGGAATGGGAAGAAAAAGGAAAAGAAAGATGGAAAAATGTTACAAACAGGGCCGGACTACCGGGCAGTTTGGAATGCGGCCGAGCTGGGGGCTGATTTCACAGCGGTGGAGGCTGATTTTGTTCATGGAGACCTGCGTGTGCTTCGAAAAAATTAAAACAAAGCGAATTTCGTTTAGCACACGCAGGTCTCCATGAACGAAATCAGCCCCCAGCTCAGCAGAATTCCAAACTGCCCGGTAGCCAGTCCGGCCCTGGTTACAAATAGAGAAAGCAGGACCCTGCAGAAGTGAGAGAAAGTTGCAGGGTGTGCCTGGTAGTGGATAACATAGATTAACAAGCATTGAAAATGCAATAGGTCTCGCCTTTGATTAAGTAAAAGCCATTTGCTTTGCTAATAGTATTGTATAGCAAAGCAAATAGCTTTAACTTAATGAAAGGCAAGACCTATTGCATTTTTAATGCTTGTACTTTTCAGTTGCTGGCTGAACCAGCGATCAGTAGGGAGAGGCGGGACCGGGGCCTTGGGAGGGGGGTAGGAGGAATATTATGCACACTTCTAAGTGTACATGTGTGTTTGGCCGGCCGTCTCAAACCGGCCAAACACACATGCACACTTAGGTTTCTCCAAACCGGCTGCATTGAACAGGCGGGCTGAAAAAAAACCACATACTCCCTGACCAGAGCAGATCGTGCTTTCCGCCTGCTCAGGCCAATCCCCACACTGCTCTTATAGTATGAGAGCTGCATGGAGATTGCACAGGGAGTCGTTGACGTAGTCCCAGTCTGCTGGGACCAGGAAGATGGAGGCGCGACACAAGAGGTGGCCGGCAGCTGCAGGTATGTTATTCTTTTCTCCTCCTCCGGCGCTCCCCCCGCACCCTGTTCCCCCACCACTGGAGTAGAATGCAGAGGTTTAGAATAGAGCAGCGTAGAGGGCAGTGGCGTAGAGTAGAGTGGTACAGAGTAGTGTAGAGTGGTTCAGCATAGATTGCAGTGAAATACAGTGCAGTAGCTTAGAGTGCAGTGGCACAGAGTGGAGTAAAATAGAGTGCCGTGGAATAGAGTAGATTGTTTCAGAGTAGAGTGGCATAGAGAGGAGTGGGGCAGGATAGAGTAAAGTGGTGCAGGGTAGAGTGCAGTAACAAAGTAGTAGTGTATAGCGCAATGGCATAGAATAGAGTGGTGCAGAGTACAGTAGAGTGGCATAGAATGCAGTGGCGTAGAGTGGAGTGGTGCAGAGTGGATAAAAGTGGCATAGAATGCAATGACGTAAAGTAGATTGTTTCAGAGTAGAGTGAAGTGGAGTGTTGCATAGTAGAATGCAGTGGCATAGAGTAGTGCATTGGTGTAGAGTGCAGTGACATACAGTACAGCATTGCAGATTGGACTGGCATAGATTGGAGTGACACAGAGTAGAGTGCTGCAGAGTAGAGTGGAGCTACCTAGACTGGTGTGGTGTAGAATGCAGTGGGGTAAAGTGCAGTAGTGTATAGTATTTTCTCTTATATTATTCATTTTTCATAATACAACGTGACACACAAGCATGCAACAAAAACAGATACAAACAGATACAGCACCCAATCCCATGTCCACTGTACACAAGGGATACTGATGGTAGTTACTCTTGTACATTGGCATCTTTCCCACAATACCCTCATAATTCCAAGAACTTTTGATTACTCCCCCCTGAATTGACACTTCAACTAGGTTCTTCTGATGCAAACAAGTTGGCCGTTAGGGAGCCCCATATATCTTTAGGCGTGAGCGGCCTCTGTAGTTCCTCCGCATACAGTTCCAACTGGGTCCTCCAGTCCACCAAGTCTGCCATCTAAGCCTTCTTAGTGGGCTTAGCCCTGCTACCCCAGAAGAGTATCACTCTCTGTTTTACGAGCAGGAGGACAACTGATAATCATGTTCTAATACCATAGCAGTTAAGGCCTCAATGATTTGTGCCCAATATTACAAAACATTTTGACAAGCCCAAGCTAGATGCAGAAAATCTGCATCTCCAGCTCCGCAGCACACACAATGTGCATCAGTTCTCAACCCGAACTTGCAATGTTTAACAGGCATGTGGAACATTTGATGCAAAAATGTAAAATTAATTTTTCTCAGGTTACAGGTGGAGGTAAGTTTGTGTAGTTGCACGCAGCAATACTTCCAGTCCGCACTCTCTATGGGGCAGGTGAGGACCGCATTCCAATTGTCAAGCGCCCTATCAGCGGCCTGCTTGAAGTACGTCTGTACTTATAATTAGCAGCGATGAGGTAGAAACGTTGGTTAGATTGTGCGTTATCAAGGTAGATCGTTGATTAAAGTTCGAGGTCAGTGGTTGTTAAGGCTTGTGCTCGGCCTCATGTCTTGTGCTTTTAGAGCTGATAAGCTAGTTTCGGACCTTGTCTCTTCCTATGTGCGTGTCTTGGCCTTAGTTTGCGTGTAGTCCACGGTTCGTCCTTGTCATATGGCCTCTTCTTCGGCCTCGTCTGTCGAGGCTCTCCTTTTTGCTCCTGGGCTTTGGTGTTCCATCTCTTCTGGGGTTGGTCCTTGTAGGTACCTGTGCAGGTCATTGGGGTCATCAAAAGTTCTGCTCCCGAGTCTGTCTGAGATCCTCAGTTTTGACGGGCCTGCGAAAGAGAAGGTGATGTTTTTTTTCCGCATGGCCTCTCGCTGGGCTAGGAAGCCCTTCCTCACTTCCACCGTCAGCTTTGATAGGTCCTGCGTGATTGTTACTTTCTTCCCGTTGATCGCCATTGGTTTTCCTTTCCTGGCTACCGCGAAGATTGCCTCTGTGTGGTTCTCTCGTAGTGGTTTGCATATTATTGGTCTTGGGGTGTTGCTGTTCGATTGTTTCTTTGCTGGGATGCGGTATGCTTTGACGAGCTCGAGCGGTCTCTCAAAAGTGAGGCCTGTTAGTTGGGGGATCATGTCCTCCAGCATCCTGGCGCACCCCCCCGGGGCTTCATTTTCCTCCTCCGGTACACCCAGCAGTCTTATGTTTCCTTTGCGACTTCTGTCATCTTGCTCGGCCATCGATCTTTGTAGGGCTGTTGTTCTTTTTATGACCAGACCTAGGTCTTTGTGTGTTATGTTTGCGCGGTCTTCTAGGTTGCTGATTCTTTTTTCCGCCTCGTCTATTCTGCCATTGACTCTACTTTGCTCAGCTCTTATTGCGATTAGTTCCATTTGTATGCTGTCTACTATTTTTTTCGTTGCCTTCGCTAGGTCGTTGCCCTCTGTTATTTTCCTTAATAGTGTGTCCAGAGTCGTTGTTTCGTTGCCCAGGTCTTCGCGCTCTTTCGCCGGTGATGCCGTCGGGTCATTTTTGTTCTTCTTCTGGGCATTTGTGACCAAGCCGCCTTCCTTCCCAGCCATTACGTCAAAACCCCTCCTGACTTGGTGTGTTTGAGGTCTTACTTCAGTTGGTTGTCGCTTTGTCGGTGTCTTTTTTTGTCCTTCGTCCTCTTTCTTCCTCTGGATCGGCCCAGTTGACAAATTGCAGTCCCTGAAGCGGGGTGGCCACTTGACCACTCTAGTCTTTGTCCTGGCTTCCGCCAGCCTACTGGGGGTTTGCCCTCTTTGTTTCTCTTTGTGTCGGCCTCCTAGGGTTGTGTTGCAGCGTGTGTGTCTTCTTCTGGCAGAGGTGGTCTTGTCTTGTGCACTTGTGTCTTGGGCTTTTTGCACTACTATGCGCCTTCGGCTGTGTCTCCTTAGACTCGCTGAGCCGCTGTTTCCCTTGGTTGGCACTGCCCCCTGGCTCGGTTTCTCTACCTGTCTCCTCCTACCGTTGGCGAGTGGCTGTTTCTGTTGCCCCTTTTGCTCGGCGCTTCTCGTTGTATAGCCCTCCCCTGTCTGGACTTCGAAGTATGTCCGCCTTAAGGCAGTGTTGCGTGGTTGGACTTCCGCTTATACGTTAGCAGCCCCTACTAAGATGGCCGCTGCTCTAGCGGCCGGGCGTTTTAGTCGCACCTGCACTGGTGGAGGCGTAGGCGTTCAGACGACACCTCGGGGGCCTGTTGTTGTTGTTTTGTAGTCGTGCTGCCCTGTGGTGCCTTGCGGTGTTGTTCTGATCGGAGGTCTGACCTCACCAATATGGCGCCTGCCTCCGCGCCCTGTGCCTTCGCTTTCCTTTCTGCACCCGGTCGTCTTAGCGCTTGACGGGCTGGGCTTTCCTTTTGGTGTCAGGGGATTGATTTCCCTATTCACGCTCCCTCTGCCCGGTGCGTTATGCACTATAATCTCTATCGGCTCAGAGGTGTGGCTTCGCTGACCTAACCAATGTGGCGCCTTTCCTTAGCGCTCTGTACTTGTCCTTCTCCTCTGCAGTCGGCCGCTTTGGCGCTCGTGGGTCGCTTTCAGCGCTAACCGGGCTCGCCGGGCTGGCGCTGCGTTGGGTGTAGGGGGCTGGTGTCTTCCCTACGCTCCCTCTGTCTGGCTGTTCAGCGCTGTTGTTTACTTCACCAAGATGGCCGCCTTCCGCGCCACCTCCTTGGTGCCCCCCTCCTGCTGTGCTGGTGCCCTTCGCTGGTTTGAAGTTTGGCTCAGGTGGGGGGGGCGCTCACATGAGGGTGGGGGGGTCATGCGTTTCCCAGTTGCCGGCTTGCGGGAGCGCTCTTACTTGGGGGTAACGGTGGTTGCTGTTCCTCTTAGTGGCTCGCCGCCATCTTGTGCTTAACGGTTTCCGTCCCTCCGGCAGCTTTTTCAGCTCCGTGCCTCTCCTCAGCGTATTCAGCAGGCTCGAGAGAGATCGTATCGGGTGCTCCCTCTGTTCATGCACGTCCGCCTATGTTTCTTTAGTGTCTCCTCGCATTTCTGTCCTTTTGCTCGCCGTTATTTGTCTCGGGGGGTCGGGAGCTCCGGACTCCTGCAGAGACATTGACTTTCTTGGGGGGGAGGGAAGTGTGAGGATCCTTGCTGTCACACACCCAATTTTCTACAGGCGGAGGGAGGAGGGAGGGAGGGGAGGGGGGGGGCAGACGGGGCGGGGGGGGCAGGCAGGCATAAAGGCGAGCGAGATAACAGACATTTGCACAATGCATAACTACTTTTGGTTTCTTTCCCACACTTTTCTCTACTCCTACTCCCACAGCTTTTTCCTACCCCTACTCCAACACAGCTCACTTTTCCCCCAGGGGGGGGGACCCTGTCACCTGGTGAGAACGGAAGCAGGCATCTCCAAATCCAAAAGAGAAGCCGACAGAACCACCAGCGGCAACAACAAACCCCCATGACAAACCAGACACCGGTGAATCTATCCACTAACCTTAAAGCCATCTCCATGAACGTCAAAGGCCTAAACCATCCAGTCAAACGCAGGAAAATACTAGAACACCTGGCAAAACTCAAGGGGGACATCTACACGCTACAGGAGACCAAACTCTCTGAAGAGGAGGCTAAACAGCTCAAGGCCAGATGGATAGGCGACATCATATGCTCACCTGCCAATGGAAAGAAGAGAGGCGTGATAACCATCCTAAGCAAAAAGGCCAACCTCACCATCCAAAAGACAAAAACAGACGAAGACGGCCGCCTGCTAATAGCAAGTGTCCAAAGAGGATCCGACCGAATACACGTGGTGAACATCTATGGGCCTAACACCGAAGATAAAGATTTCTGGCAAATGATAGACGGCGAACTCTCAGACCTACCACAGGAAGACCTGCTGATCGTAGCGGGCGACCTGAACAAGACAATGGACCAAGCAACGGACAGACACCCAAGCAGGCCAAGCCACAACTCTCCAGGCAGCAACACCCTTAAAGAACTATGCGTCAAACACCACCTAGCTGACCCGTGGAGGCTACAGCATCCCACAGCGCGGGAGTACACCTTCTACTCACACCCGCATAACTCCTACAGCAGGATAGACTACATACTGATGTCCAACAACCACACGCACCTAATTGAGAATACGGAGATAGCCCCGATAACCGTCTCCGATCACGCACACATATCCCTCACCCTGAACGGCAAACACAACGAGACCGTGACGAGAAGGTGGAGACTAAATGACGACATCCTACAGAACAAAGACAATGTTAAAGAAGTAGAGGAGGCACTTAAGAACTACCTGGAAGACAACGACAACGGCGAAGTGGGGAAAGACACCATCTGGGAAGCACTCAAAGCAACACTAAGAGGCAAGCTGATAAACATCAAATCAAGGATGAACAGAAGTAGGAACAAAAAGATCTCAGAGATAGAAGAGGAAATAGCAGCACTTGAGAGGGGCCACCGCGCGAACATAACCGACAAGAACACACTCACCACGCTCACAAAAAAAAAGTACGAACTGAACAGAATCCTAAGTGAATGAGCAGGTTCGTGGCTAACAAAATTCAAGTCGGTGAACCTATGCAGAGCGAACAAAGCGGGGAAACAGCTAGCGTCCTACCTCAAGGGGAAGCAAAGACAACACACGATAGCAGCAATAACAGACAAAAACAACAAATCGCAAACAACAAACAAGGGCATACTGGAGGCCTTCAGAGACTTCTACCAAGAACTATATTCTGAGGACAAAAACCTGAGCAAAGACGGAGGCCGCTCATTCCTCAAAGAAGTCAATCTACCGAAGCTCAAGGAGGAAGAGAAGGCCCCCTTAGAGGCAGACATAACGGAAGAAGAAATAGAAACTGCAATCAACCAGCTAAAAAACAACAAAGCACCAGGACCAGACGGGTACTCCACCAGGTTCTACAAGACCTTTGCCCCACAAATCAAGAAAATACTAGCAGATACCTACACCGCCTGCATACAGAAAGGTGAGATGACAAACACCATGCGGGAGGCCAACATCACAATAATACCCAAGGAAGGGAAAGACCCCCAATTCCCGAAAAACTACAGACCCATATCGCTCATAAACGTGGACTGCAAAATCTATGCAAAAGTGCTCGCTAACAGACTAAATAGAATCCTACCAAGCATCATACACAGCTCACAAGTGGGATACATCAAACACAGGCTGTCACAAGACAACACAAGGCTGCTGTGCCACCTAATCAACCACACAACACAGAGCAACGAACAGGCTGTCATGATAGCACTGGATGCGGAGAAGGCCTTTGACAGAGTCTCGTGGCCCTTCCTAAGGAACTGCATGACAAAATTCGTATTGGGAGAAAAATACATAGCAATGACAATGGCCCTATACAACAAACCAAGAGCTAAAATAGTAGTGAACAGAAGCACATCTGAACCACTCCTACTAGGGAGAGGGACTAGGCAAGGATGCCCACTGTCACCAGGCCTCTTCCTACTGGCACTAGAACCACTACTTGCAAAAATAAGAGACAATGAAGAGATAAAGGGTGTTAAGATCGGAGGTAAAACAGTGAAACTCGCAGCATACGCCGACGACATCCTCATCACCACCACCAACCCATCAACATCAATCACAGCGCTAATGGAGACAATAGGAGAATACGCAGAGGTATCCGGATACAAACTCAACAAAGACAAATCGGAATGCAAACCAATGAACGTCCACACCACAAAATCGGTACTAGGAGACTCCGGCCTAGCCTGGCAAACAAGCCCTCTCAAGTACCTAGGCCTGCAGTTTGGGAGAGACCTAACGGCCACAATACAACACAACGAGGACTCACTGCTGAAGAAAGTTAAAGACAGACTAGAACTGTGGTCGCCCAAATACATCAGCTGGTGGGGAAGGATCGAGACGATCAAAATGATGATAACTCCCGCAATAAACTACACGCTAAGCATGCTGCCGCTCCCAATGACAGATAACTTCCACAAAAAAACTGGACAGCATGATAAACACCTTCCTATGGAAAAACAAAAAACCACGAATAGGCCTACCCAAACTGAGGCTAGCGAAAGAACTAGGAGGCCTAAACCTGACAAACTTCAAAACCTACCAGACAGCCTGCCTGGCCAAGCAAGGATTCGCGTGGATTGACGAAACCCAACAGTACAAGCCAGTATGGTTAGAACTGGAGAGAGAACTCCTGGAAGGCCTGCACCCAACAGCAATACTGACTGCAAACAAACACCCCCTATGGTCAAACAGGATACTGAAGCACACCAGAGAAGCACTGATGACAGTGGACAGGCGAATGACACAGAAGCTGAGAGGCACAACATGGGAATCCATCTGGCTCAACGCAAAAATTTCATATCAAGGAGCAACGATGAACTACGACACATGGATCAAAAAGGGAATCAGCTTCCCCAAACAAATGGAAACTAAGGGGAGGCAGCTGACCTTCGCAAACCTACAACAACTATACAACCTCCCCAACAAAGAGCTATACACATTTCTAAAGATAAGAACTGCCATAACCAAAGCAAACCTAACCCGAGAGGAGCCAAGCATCGTCAAGTACGTGCAAATGCTAAACTCGGCAGGCCACCAGACAGCGAAGATCTACAAACTAATTGCCCCAGCCACCATGTCTCTAAACAAGAAGACAACAAACTCATGGGCAACGCTCCTAGGTAGACAGCTAAACGAAAAGGAACAGGCGCAAATGTGGTGTTCAGCCACAAAAAACAAAATCACCCCGCAACTAGCACAAACAAAATACTGGCTACTCCACAGAGCATACTGGACCCCATCCAGACTCCACAAAAGTGGCATAGCAGAATCAAGCGACTGCTGGAACTGCCAAAAAGAAGAGGGCACACTCGAACACCTCATCTTTGGATGCATCAAAGTCAAGAAGTTCTGGAGCCAAATAAACGCATTCATAAACAACATGTTCAAAACAGACTTAACCATCAACTATGCAACCTTGGCAATGGGGCACGTAACGACGGATCTAAACAACAGGGAAGAAAGAGATCTACTAGACCTGCTACTCACAGCTGGCCTAAAGATAATCTTAACGAACTGGAAAAGCACGGCAAAAGCAAACTTCAAGACATGGATCAACTGGGTCACCTTCCTAAGAGGAGCAGACAACATCACAGGCAACCTCTCGAAAGAACACACCCCCAAAGAGCTAATGTGGGAACGTCTTGACGAACACTTGAACACTTGAAGAAGACACACTACTGAACCCCCCCCCCCCTCTCTTCTTTTCTTCTTTCTCCCCTCTCCTTCTCTCTCTAAGGGAAAGAGACAACAAATGTACTATGAACAACTGCCTATGTATATGCAACTTTTATTTTTCAATAAAAATCTTTTAAATCAAAAAAAAAAAGAAGTACGTCTGTACAGCTTAGTGATTAAGTGGTGTTGTGTTAGTGAGCAATACTTGCAGTGCAGCTAGAGTAGGGGTCTCGGCTGGGAATTGCGGGTACAACCCGCTCAGGGCAGCAGGGAGGAGATAGTATATGAATACTGTTAGCGGGATGTGCTACCGAGAGGCAGCAGGGTCCTGTAACGCGATAAATGTGCTGTTCTGGTATACATCCCCCATGGTTCTTAGACCCACCCCAGAGAGCATCTGAAGTGCTTTGTCTTCATGAGTTACTGAAATTGCTGGGTGATAGTGTATGTATGTATTGTATGGCAGTGTTTTCCCTGCCCTCCCTGCTAACCCTCGCCAGGCTGCTTTTGTGGATTGTAACATGCTTATTTCCCTGCAGGGTAGTCTATCCCGTTTTTGTGCAGAAAGGTAGACAGGGGGAGTCGGCAGGTATAGTCATGATGTTTTGCGGCATGTGAATTACAATAATGCACTTCATACCAATAATATGGAAAATGGGCTTGCACACATATATAGTACAAATGGAAGTCAGGTGTATTGAATCCCCTGCGGGCGTATGGCAATGTGAGTATGCCCTAGCCAATTATGTAATGTTTTCCCCATACCAACTTGATCAGTAATGTTCGAAGTTTCTGGAATACGTGCGCAGGCAGGTCTATTGGTGTATTCATAAACAGATACAAAAATGTAGGCAGGACCACCATCTTATGGACTGAAATCTTATCTGCCAGTGACAATAGCAATGGACTACCTGATCCTCCAGCTCAGAGGATTATGACAGAGCTCTGTCTGTCATAATTTGTTCTTATCACTAGGTCAGGGTCTCTGTTGATTAACGCTCTCAGTTATTTAGCTGGGTCTGTGTCCCAGGCTAATGAAAAATCAATTGTGGGCTGCTGAGTATGAGGTGTGAGGGGGATAATTACAGATTTTGACCAGTTAATAGATAGACCTGAGTAGAATTCAAACCGAACATATTCTCGAGTGCCTAGGGTGAGATGGACTGGTGGGGGTCCCTCACATACACGACCATGTCATCAGCATATAGGGAGATGCTTAGTGGTCATAGGCAAAACATCAGTGCCAACGCTGAATGTCTCTGTCTGATAATGCACGCTGATGTTGGGGACTCTGCGGCCTTGGTCCTTTTGGATTTAAGTGCCGCGTTTGATACTGTCTCCCACGAGATACTTCTCAAACGCCTTTAGGAAATCGGTATCAGGGATGTGGCCTTGGACTGGATCCGGTCTTTCCTGGAGGAGAGGTCCTTCCAAGTGTCAGTTCCTCCTTTCCACTCACAGGAGGTTGCTCTGTACCAGGGGGTGCAGCAGGGCTCAATATTGAGCCCACTTTTGTTTAATATTTATGTTAGATCCCTGGCGGAGGTGGCAAAGAGCAGGGTACTGTCCGTGGTGTCGTATGCCGACAACACCAATTGGTGATTGCTTTCTCGAAGAATTGCGTCACCAATTTGGGTAAATTCAAAGAGGATCTCCCAGCAGTCTCTGACTTGATGGCGGCAAACTGTTTACAGTTGAATGCTAGTTAATCGGAGCTATGGTCCGAGCAGTGCTGGCCGGACCGCCTCAAACCCACCGCACCCCCAAAGGAGGTTGTGAAGAACTTGGGAGTGTGGTTTGACAATGGCTTGACCTTTGAAAAACAATCGAAAGCCGTCACAGGGGTCTGTTTCGGGCTTCTGCGAGGCGTGAAACCTTTGCTTGGTTTCTTTCCTCCCAAGGTGCGCCAGACCATTGTCCAGGCGTCAATTCTGTCCAGACTGGACTAAGGTAATTCCCTCTACTTGGGCACCAAAAAGGCTAGCATTAAGCGCCTGCAGAGGGTTCAAAAGGCGGTGGCCCGGATTCTTGTTGCACTGCCTAGATCTTGCTCAGTGGCGCACGTGCTCCCTAAACTCCACTGGTTGCCTGGCGAACAGCACATTCAGTTCAAGGCACTGTGCATTTCTCATACGATCTTGACTCGCCAGGCTCCATTGGGGCTATCTCATCTGTTGGAGCCTTATGTGCCTGGGCGCCCGCTGAGATCTGCTGACTTAGCACTGGTCTGCACCCCTCGAGTCTGGAGAGCTAGGACTGGGGGGGCGTTCATTCCGCTGTGTCGCGGCGAAACTTTGGAACTTGCTCCCAGCTCCTATTAGAGCAATTCCGAACCATTTGGCATTTTGAAAAGCCTTAAAGACCTGGCTTTTCCCTACTTCTGCTGTTTAATCACTTTGCTACACCTTCAGACACCCGTTTTTGGTCTCTAGTTGCACTGGGACGCCTCGTCACCGAGGCAGCCATGCGCATTACAAATCCGAAATAAATAAATAAAAATAGTGGCTCCAGCGTAATGGCGAACAGTTAAGGTGATAGTTGGCAACTCTATTGTGTGCCTCTACCTATGGGAAACCCAACCGAAGTGTGACCATTAACATGCAGGCAGGCCACCGGGTCTGTGTATAAGAGATGGATCCAACAAACAAAACGTCTGGGATGCCCATGCGCAGGGCCAGACTGGGAACTGAAACTGGCCCTGACAAACTGCTTGGCCGGCCCACCTTGGGGTGAGGGGGGGTGCAGCCTAGCAGTTTGCGAGGGCCGGTTTCGGCCGCTTTTGTTACAGAGGGCCGATATTGCCGTCCCCTGGTGACAAAAATGGCCCCCCAGGGACCCAAAACTGGCCCCCACCATAGCGGCCCACCGGGGAAACACACCGATGCCCACTATGGACAGTCCAGCCCTGCCCATGCGGGCCACAATGGCAAACATATATAGCCATGTAATAGAATCAAAGACCTTTGTGGTGTCTAGTAGTACAGCCGCTGCCTGTAAGGTGGGATCCACTTGATGCATTAACACACAAATAGTGCATAGATTGTGTGCAGTGGACCATAAAGGTATAAAAAAAGGACTGTTCAGGCAATACAAAGTTATAGAGTAAGGGATGGAGGTGTACGACCAGCATTTTAACTAGTAATTTTGTGTCAATGTTTATCAACGATGAGTGCTGGTAGGACTCGCAGAATTCTGGTGCCTTATGCAGCTTTAGAAAGGTCACAATCAAATCATGAAGGAAGGAGGCAGAATTTTTTCTGATAGGCCTCTTAAAAAATAGTATGCAAATGTGGTGCAATGAGTCTAGCAATCTCCTTATAGAATTCCCCTATCAGGCACTCAGCCCGAGGCTTTCCCATTAGGGAGGACACAAATTGCTTCTTTAACATGCTCAAAAGTACTGGAGTGCATTAGATATTCTCTCTGACCTGGGGATAGCCACGCCACATCTTCAAGGTATCCAGCTATGTCCTCTAGTGTGGCAGATCTGCTGGTACTATAAAGATTAACATAAAACTGTTTAAATGCAGAAAGCACAGAGAGCTTATCAAATTGAGCTTGCACCTCTGCATCCATTAACTTCACCACATACCCCTCAAGGTGTACACAGTTATTCGGTGACGATGCAGCTAGATCTGACCCCCTTCCCATGAGTCACCTCACAAGGCATTTGGACAGAAACTGTGCCTCCTGTACCACCAAGTTATTAAACTCTGTGCAGCGCTCTCTAATAGCTGGTAAGGTGGTCAGGCTGGGGATAGACTCATAGTCTCGCTCAAGAGAGTGTAACGTAGTCTCGGTTTTGTGCATTTAGAGCGGATAGACTTAAACATACTCACCTTCGTGCTAATGCATACCCCCCTAATCTTTACCTTGAATGCCTCCCTCAGGGTAGCTTTCACTGGTGCTGTGCCAGTGTTCTTTTCGAAATATTCAGGAATCACCCTATGTATATACTCCTGAAAGCAATCCATCTAGCAATGCCGTCACACAAAATCTTCATGTAAATGGGGCAGGAGTCATGCCCTGTAACACCAGGTGCATCAACACCGGCAAATTACCATACAGCACGTGTTTCACCTCTTCTACCCAAGTTCACGTCTCTTTGGCCAGTAGTCTAATCGAGACCATGTGCCATGCACTGATGATATGAAGGTGCCCTCCATCAGCTCTCGGTTCTGTAATCACCGGACATCCACCAAACCCAGTTCCACCATTCCCTCCCGGAACAAAAGCCCCAAGTCTAAATATGTGTTCAGATCACCTCCCCAAATAACGTTAACCTGTGATAGATTGTGTATTTGACACAACACGGAAGCGGAAAACTCAGGATCATTAACATTGGGCACATATGTGTTAACCAATGTGATGGGAGTGTTGTATAGTGTCCATTGTGTGATCGCCAAACAGCCTAGATCGTCCACGTAGGTAAAGTGACATTAAAAGGAACCCCCGATTTAACTAGAATTAATAACCCTCTTGCTTAGGATGAGTGAGATGATGCCAATCTGAAACCTATTGGTTTGGCTGTGAGGTTTGTTAGATGCATTTCCTTCAATAGAGCAATCTGAATGCAGTGTCAGTCTAAGAAGTTGAGCACCAATATAATGTTTCCTGGGTTTATTGAGCCAGCGTACAGTCCATGTAAGCAGGTTATTTTACCTTCTGTTCTGGACATTATAGGGGGTTGTGCAAGACTGATGGTGAAGGGTGGTCATAGAGCTTTGTGTGGTGTGTCTAATGTCCAGGGACGTGGGTGACATACTTTTGGTCCAAAAACAAACAAACCCCGTTGGCCTCCACTCACTTCATTATGCAAACCTTGCCATAGACATTCCCTTGTGTGATAACTTGCAAACAAAACAGAAAAACAGTCAAACAAAAATATGAAAGACAGTTATACTTTTCAAACCCATCAGGGGTACTCTCTCTTGGGGTATTGCCAGGCTCCCATATTCCCTTCAGGTGGATAGAGGTTGGCGTGGGAGAGCAATACCATGGTCCATCAACACACTAATTGAAAGTATCAGTGAACCTGATCTGCCCGCAGCAAACAAAGCCGCCCATCTCCTGATGCATCAGTTTCGAAGCCTTGGTGATTGTCCTTCTATTACAAAAATAGTCGCCCTAGGTCCCACGCCCAGTGTTCATCTGCTGGGCCATCCATCAGTCAATCCCGCTTCCACGGCGAGACAGTTTTGATTAAGACTTTGGCAGCCTTGGGTGTCGCCAAGATGATTTGTTTCCTTTTATAATTAATTCAGAGTCTTGCCAGGTACAGTAGGTCATAGGGAATGTCAGCTTTTTGTAGTTGTATTTTTACTGGCAGGAACTCCCGCGGGCTGCCTGGACCATCACTGTAAAGTCCGGATAGAATGTATTTCAATGATCTTGATATTCAGTTTCTCTTTTGTCAAGTGCCATTTGAAGCGCCTAATCTCTGTCACGCTAATTCTATCATTTCGCTATAATTGGGCACAGAGTCTTAACAGACAGTGGCCGCACCATGAGTGATCAATGTGCTCTTTCCACTATCAGGAGCTGTAAGAGATTGTTGGTGCCAAAGATTGAGGTCAGCATCTCTTTAACATACATTTCCATTTTACCCTTATTGGTGGACTTGAGCACTCCAGTGATTCGTAGATTGTTTCGGCACAAACGTGCCTCCAAGTCCTCGGTCTTCGCCTAAATCACTGCTAGGACCTTCTCCATGATGAGAAATTTTGTGCCAGTGGATTGCAAGTCGCCTTCTGCTTTAGAAATCTGCTGTTTGCCTCTGAATTGGAAGGACTGTTTGTCTAATTTTGCACATATCACAATAAAAGGGGGAACAAGAGTGCATAAAGGTCCAGGATACATGCTTCAAGCAATGCTGTAATGTGGGTGGGTATGCAGTTCCTATAAGGGGGTGTTCGGGTTTCTAATAGGTCAGTAAGGGTGGAGCCCAAGGGGTAATTCCCTATGTGTAATGGGACACCTCACACACTTGAAAGAGTGTTATGCTTCATCATAGGTCTTTTGCTCCTCGCAAAGCCGGCACTGAAATGCTAGATGGCCACCATCGAAGGGCATCTTTAGCAGAGATCTTTATCCAAAAAATCTGTATGTGAAGTGACTGTTTAGGTACCTAAGTGTAGATGTGCAAATAGTGAGAGTAGGAGTGGAGTGTGACTAAAAAGTATCAGATGATTCTCAGGACTAAAGACTATGTATTGGTGAGTGCACCTGTCTTGGAAAAACAATGGGCCTCATTTATCCGTTGCGCAGGAGCCTGCTCCATATTTACTAGGCAGCACTAAGCCACTTTTATTGGCTTAATGTTACCTTGCAAATATTGTTCCCTTTAACACATGTTAAAGGGACGTGCAATGGGTGTTGCTGAGGGTGTTCCCAGCAACATCCATAGTTTTTTTGCACTGCCCCAGATCTGCGAGAAATCGTAAATCTGAGGCAATGCCAAAAACGTACTCCTCCCCTGAGGAGGTGAAAGGGAGGTACAATGAGGAGAAATATCTTTATCTATCCTCATTTTTAATTTTCCATGTGCGCTGCATTCTGCAGCACACATAGAGAGGGAAGAAAACCTATTGTGATTGTTTTTGTACAAGGAGGATTTCCCTTCCTGCACAAAAACAATCATCCACGCAATGCAAGCACCTTACACCATGGTGCAAAGGTGCCTACGTTGGTTCATGGCTGCCCATTGCATGCAGGGGAAAGGACTGGAATGCACCACATCTGATAGATACGGTGCATTAGTACCCTTTTCTTTTGCCGTAGGGCAGCGCAGCAATGAAGGCCAGCGGTGCTGCCCTACCGCAAAGCCTCATAAATGAGTCCCCATGTGTGCTAACTTTAGAGGTTATGCTCACAGGTAGCCAAAAAATCAAGAAGTCAACATGTTTCTTGCATCAAACTGCCAAAGAAGGATCTGGGCAATTCAGGAATGGGGAAATTCAATTATATCTGCACAATGCTTGGAACCATTAATGTGCAGCACATGGTCCAGGCAGTTGGAGTTGTTGTTTCACATATTGTACAGAAGAAAAACCTAATTATGCTGACCTTTTTTGGACCTAACCAGTTGGACCTTTTAGAGTGGAGGGAGAGCAAGAGGACAAGTATAATAAAATGATAAGGGTTGGATAGCAGTCTCAGAAATAATACATTTTGAAAAATATGTAACACATGCACATTAGGCATGCATTTCACCGTTAGAAACCATGTGATAATACAGCACACACTAGTGAAAAGTCATGACAAACACATTGCACACAACCAATAAAAATGTAATGGTTGCAAACATTGTGGGCAAGACCGAGCGGTAACCACTCACCCTACTGTGGTTAATCTTATTCCTCCTCAAGATCATCTAGAGAGTCATGCTGTATTTAAGCATACTGTTTTGGGGATATAAAGAATATATCAAAAGAAGGGTTTGCAGTGTAGGGGGGGGGCGCTATAGAAACAGCCCAAACCTGCTTAAGGATCTCGTCAATGGGGGAGGTACGTTCAAATATGGCTCTTTACAATGAATGCGTTGTTCAGGCATTCCATTACATTGCGGTCGTTACAACGACTTCCTGTAGGGAGCGCGCTGGACTTAGGAATAGTATTATTTACTATTCCTACTCCACTTCTGCAACAGCAGCGAAGGTGTTGTATTGTAAATCCAAGCTGTACAAAAGGGGGTGGTGATGGACGGAGCATCTGAACCAATCAAACACTCACACCCAGTCAACAGATCTGGGTTTAATCCATCACCGTTCTTTAGCCCACTCTGCCACCCCAGTTCAGACATGGCCATATGCAAATCAGTCTGACCCTGTGCCTCATGGGAACAGTCCAGCCCGCACTGCCAAGCCATGCCTTCCCTGGCCCGGAAACAAGCTTCCTAGGACCGGTTTCTGGCTATCAGCCGTCTACAGCCAGGATAGCTTGACTCCAGTGGTGTGGAGAGCATGGGACTCACGTCTGAGCATACCCATCCCACTCGGGGTGACAAATGCAAAAACAAATATTGATGGACAGAATGCAGAACAATGTCATACATTCACCCCAGTACAGAGATCTGGGCCTAAATCCATCGTTTTCCAACACCAGCATGTCCCGACAACAAGTCGTTGAAACGACTTGCGATGTAATGGTAACAATGCTGTCATTGTGGGAACCGCGTTGTAGATACAGTGTTGTAAACGTTGTTTCCTGGTACGTACACAGTCCCGGCCAACATATGGCAGTGACCTACCCTGCCTCCAGCACCTCAGGAGTGAGGACAAGGGGTGATCAGATGTTTTTTTAAAGAAGCTGGTTATGTTAGCTGATCGAGCGCCGGTGTGTAACGGCACATATTGTGGAATTCGCATATTGATGCGGATGCGTAGGCTTGGGCTGGACTCGAGGAGGGAGACCAGCAAGCTGGAAAACATGGTCGCCATTTTGGAATTTCTAAATGAGACAAAAAGTGTGCTGGAGAGGATTATTCTTGTTCTTCTGAATGAAAACAAGAAAGGAATGCATATGTCAGCATACCTCCTTATGAAGATAACTCAATAGTGTGGATGTTATTATTGGGCTGGAGTGTGGGTAAGTGACACCACACCATTATTCTCACCAAACCCCAATAGAGGGGAGGCAGTGCAGTAGTATTTTGCTCCCGGTTCGTAGGGTATGCCTGCAGAATATGGGTAAACGAGTGGTGTTGTGATGGCATTGGCATGAGGCTGACTATGGCTTGTGCCTGTCACATAGAAGAGAATCTCACTGTGTTTTTAGAATGTAATTACGTCAGAGGACGGCGGTTGAGAGCGGTGGGCTCGGATGTTGCCAGAGAGCCACACTGTCTCCGCATGTTGTGCCAGGATTCTTCCAATAAAACCTTACTTCAAAGGAAACTGCTGTTTGGTCATTACAGGACTGGCGATGATTTGTCCAGCGATCCTGGCACGGAGAATCTACACGTGAAGAGGCTTTTTCTATATAACCCGCGCGCCTTAACAATATCTGGTAAAGGGAAGTTCCAGCATACTTTGGATCTTCATATTTCTCCCGGATTCATCCTCAAGGTATTTTACCTGTTCACATACCTTAATTTTGGCAGCGCGGATTCCTTGTGATGTAGCCCTAGACTTCTGTGTCAGGCCTCCCTCAGCTGGGCCTGCACCACGTACATGCAACGTTGCATCACTCTTGAGCTGAAGGGAGCGTTTGCTTGCTGAAGGGTTGTGCCCCACCGCCTTTTGAGAGCAACTTAACAGTGCGTGCGTCCGCACGCTTGAAAAGGATCCGATCGCCTCAAGAAAACCACGTAACACAGCGTTGTCGGCCATACTTTGGGAAACCCTTATTTAACCACATGGATGAGATCGAGGTTTTTTTTTACTTTCATTTTTTATATCCTCAGCAACAGGCACGCTATAAACAGCATTACATTGCGAATGTGTATTAGCACTTTGTTCAGTGCCTGGCATTGTACTTTATCAAATAACACTCTAATAAGTTTTTTTTTACCACCTTACAATACAATCTACTTATATACTAGTTCATTTTAGTAACTGTTTGTGGTATGGCTTCTGGGAATATGTGGAACCTTTCACCTCCTCAGCCATTCTCAGTGGCAAAGGGTGAGCCAATACTTAATGGAAAGAATAGAAAGAGCATTTTAAAAACTATGTTTCAACCTTTGACGACAATGAAGATTTGACTTCAGACAAGAAGAAGAACATTTTACTGCACTGTTTGGGGGCTGCTGGCCTGAAGATTTACAACCAAATACAAAAAACCAAGATCTGCTTAACAAAGTGATGTGTACAAAAATGCGTTGGAAGATTTAGATACTTATTTTAACCACACAGTATGCGTGTTTGTAGAGAGATAAAAAAATTCATAGGGAGCAAGGCGAAAACGAGCCTGTAGAAGAGTACGTAGCAGCTTTCAAGAAACTAGCATTAACTTGTAGGTTTGCCAATTTGTATGACGAGTTTATTCCTGACCAGATAGTCATGCATGCTGCTAATTCTAACATACAAAACAAGTTATGGACCATGGGTGAACCCACACTACAAGAAGTTGTGAAAGTAGTAAAAAAAAGCAGAAATAACAGGGAGATGTGCCAAGTCCGTCATTCCTAGTATTAGAAGGGAGGAGAAAAAAGTGTTGTTGTAAAGATACGACCATAGGATGTGTACAAAAAAACTAAACTAAAAGCCAGTGGCAGAAAAGATGACAATATTGCAAGCCGTTTTAATCAATGCATGTACAGGGATGGGGGTACTTGTTGCTTTTATATGGTCACAAAGAACATTTAGCCAATGATAAAACTGTCCTACGAGGAATCAAAGGTTTTCGGGATGTGGTATGATAGGACATTACCAGAAGGTGAGCAGAAAACAGATAGGTAGAGGAGTAAACTTCCTTGCGCAAGATTTGAATGAGTCAGAAGATTCTGATGATGAGAGCTTAAATATGTGTGTTCTATGTGTCGATCACTGACATAATATCGATTACACTAATATAGAATTACACAAATATCGAGGATAAAATATTGAATACAAAAATATCGAATTCCTATCTACAAACAGGTAAGTACAAAAATATCAAATATCGTTAAAAAAATATCAAATTTTTGTAAATGTCTTAAAAATAATTTAAAATTAATTAAATATTAAAAATAATTAACTAAAATATACTTAAAAATAATTAAATAACCTTAAAATTATAAAATAATTAAAGTTATAAAAAACATATAATTGTTTTTTTCAAAACATATATACATATTAACATAATATTAATAAAAAGATATACAATATTTTTACCGTAGGATAAACTTCAACTTATTCAGAATGCTGCAGCGAGACTCCTTCTTGGCATCTCTAAAAGAACCAGCATAAGATCACAAATGTGCACTCTCCACTGGCTGCCGGTGATCCAGAGGTTACAGTTTTAGGCTCTTGTCTTAGCACACAGAGCCTTGCACGACTCTGGCCCCTCCTATATCAGGGAGAGAGTGGCCTTCGACATTCCTCGACGATCACTAAGGTCGGCGGCCCAGCGACTGATGGTAATCCCTCATTTTCGTCGAGCCAGGATGGGTGGCCAGTCTCTTTCGGTTAAAGCAGCCATTCTCTGAAATGCCCTCCCTATAGCGCTGCGCCACATTCAGGACTTAAGATGCTTCAAGAAGCTCCTCAAAACTCACTATTTTAAGCAGCCTACTAATTTATTTTCTCTTGCCATCTGTTTACTACCGCACCGCGCCAGATACCCATGAGTAGTTGTGCGCGCTACAAATTCCAATATAACATAACAGTTAGCGGGAGGGTAAAATGTACTATTACCACTCCAGTGAGTAAAACAGTAGGGAAAGCATTGGATAGCGTAGGGATAAAAATTACTATTCCCACTCCAGAGAGTGCAACAGTAGAGAAAGCGTTGGATAGCGTAGGGGTAAAAATTACCATTCCCACTCCAGAGAGTGCAACAGTAAGGAAAGCGTTGGATAGCGTAGGGGTAAAAATTACTATTCCCACTCCAGAGAGTGCAACAGTAGGGAAAGCGTTAGATAGCGTAGGGGTAAAAATTACTATTCCCACTCCAGTGAGTGCAACAGTAGGGAAAGGGTTGGATAGCGTAGGGTAAAAATGACCATTCCCACTCCAGAGAGTGCAACAGTAGGGAAAGCGTTGGATAGCGTAGGGGTAAAACTTATTATTCCCACTCCAGAGAGTGCAACAGTAGGGAAAGCGCTGGATAGCGTAGGGGTAACAATTACTATTCCCACTCCAGAGAGTGCAACAGTAGGGAAAGCGTTGGATAGCGTAGGGGTAAAAATTACTATTCCCACTTCAGTGAGTGCAACAGTAGGGAAAGCGTTGGATAGCTTAGGGGTCAAATTTACTATTCCCACTCCAGAGAGTGCAACAGTAGGGAAAGCGTTGGATAGCGTAGGAGTAAAAATTACTATTCCCACTCCAGAGAGTGCAACAGTAGGGAAAGCGGTGGATAGCGCAGGGGTAAAAATTACTATTCCCACTCCAGTGAGTGCAACAGTAGGGAAAGCGTTGGATAGCGTAGGGGTAAAATTTACTATTCCCACTCCAGTGAGTGCAACAGTAGGGAAAGCGTTGGATAGCGTAGGGGTACAAATTACTATTCCCACTCCAGAGAGTGCAACAGTAGGGAAAGCGTTGGATAGCGTAGGGGTAAAAATTACTATTCCCACTCCAGTGAGTGCAACAGTAGGGAAAGTAAATACTTCATATATTATTAAAAACAAATTAAATTTTAATACCAATAAAACATTAATTAAAAGTAATTACCAATTTAATATAATATAATAATTAATCAATAAAAATACAAATACAAATTAATTATCAAAATGCATTACTTATTATTACAGATTAATTACCAATTAACAATTAAATAATTAGAAATTAAAAATTAATTACAATTAATTCAAAATAAATACCATTAAATAAATTAAAATATGTAATTAATGACAATTAAATTACTTACCACCCTATACCCCTATAAACCCACAACCCGCTATGGGAAATAAATTTATGCAATTAACATAATAATCAATTACTCAATCAATAAAAATGTATTACCAATCGAAATTTAATTAATTACCAATTAAAAATTAATTAACAATTAATTCAAGATAAATGCCAATAAATAAATTAAAATATTAAATTAATTATCATTAAATTACTTCCCACCCTATTCCCCTATAAACCCACAACACGCTACAGAAAATAAATTAATGAAATTAACTTAATTATCAATTAATCAATTAAGTAACATTAATTGCCAATTAAAATGTTATTAATTACCAAATAAAAAATAATTAACAATGAATTCAAAATAAATACCAATAAATAAATTTAAATATTTAATTAATTATAATCAAATTACTTTACACCCTATTTCCCTATAAACCCACAACCCGCTACAGAATTAAATTACGCAAAAATTATATAACATAAAATTCATTACATAAAATAAATTATAAAATCAATATACACTTTTCACACATATACTAACATACAAAACACTTTAAAAATTCGATATTATTAAAAATTATATATATTTAATACCTATATTATATACTTTGATATTTTGACTTTCTATATTTATGAAATTAGATATTAAATTACTTACCTTAAATTCGATTTTTTTGTTGACTACATTCTGTTCATTCGATATTTTGTCCATTATATATTTTGAAGTCGATATTTATGTAAGTCAATATTTTTAACTCGATATTTTTTGTAGTACCCTATGTGTAGACAATGGTGTTTTCGAATTAGAGGAACACCACAAAAGCCTAAGGAAGTCATTAGGATGGCGGGCGGACTTAGTCCGCCCGCCATCCTATTGGTGATTGGGACCGCCCGCCATAAGGGCGGAGGTCCTGTGGGGGGTATTAGGATGCGCCCGCCACTGTGGCGGGCGCATCCTGCATATTTAGCATTGTGGCAGGCGATGCTCTCAGCACCGTCCGCCACAATGCTAAAAATGCACAAATGCATTTGCATTAACAAAGCGGCAGGCACAGCGCGGTGCCTGCTGCTTTGTTAATGAAAATGCATTTGCATTAACAAAGCGGCAGGCACCGCGCGGTGCCTGCCGCTTTGTTAATGCAAATGCAGGGGGGTACCACAGGTACCCCTCGTGTGCACACCCCACCTCTCCTTCACTCCGGGGGCCCGCAGGGGGCCCCCGAAGTGAAGACCGCATGCCTAAAGGCATCTGTTTTGGCCCATCATAATATGGCTGGCGGTGGCTACCACCAGCCTGGTGGGGACAGTCCGCCCTCTATCCTAATGGGCTGTGTGTGATGTTATCATTGGGGTGTAGCTGTGACGGTTACAGCTGATTAAGGCTCACCTTACACCATCATTAATGAAAAAGTTTGGCAAGAAACATTTGTACCTGCATTAAGTAATCTGTTGTAACCTGCTGACACTTGTCCTAAGATCTTTACTGGGGAGGACATACAACTGGTTAGTATGAGGGTTTTAGTATTTGAGATTAGAGACAGGCGTGCAATGTGTAAATTATATGTCGCTGTTGCAGGACTATCAGTTTTGGGGTGGGGTGATCAAAGAGAATTGAAGTTCGTCCTTGACCCCAATAGCCCAGATCCAATGTTGGTAGTACAGGATTTTGCCACATTGGAACGAGATATTTTGAAGCAATATCCTGAGGTCTTCTCTGGTTCCATAGGTAAATTGGAAGGGTTCCAGCAAGGAAAAAGCTGTACCCCAGATCCACAAAGTGAGGAGTATACCCCTAACCTTGAAAGTAGAGGTCAGGGAAGAACTAGACAAACTTCGTTCAGAGGGAGTGATAGAAAAAGTGGAAACGTCTGAGTAGGTGTCTCCATTGGTGGTAGCTCAGAGGGCGAATGGAAAATTCTCTTTATGTGTGGATATGAGGGATCTGAACAATAACATTGTTGTGGACAAGTTTCCTCTTCCGAAAATAAGAGAGATGCTTTCAATTGCCAAGGGAATGTAATGGTTCACAACCATTGATCTTACAGCTGCTTTCCACCGGGTACCATTGCACAAGGACAGTCACAGTTGAACAACTTTTGTGTAAAGTTTGGCTGCTTCCGGTATGTGATAGTACCTTTTGGTTTAGCTACAGCAGCAGCCATGTTCCAGCGTTTTATGTACGAACTGTTCAAGAATGTTAAAAATGTTACCTTCTTCCAGGATGATGATATACTCATTATGGGGAGGACCAAGAGTTATTATGATAAGGCTGTCAAAGTAGTGATGGGTACTTTGAGTACCAGTACTCGATGATGCAGCGCACACAAGGTAAATTGTTTTATTTATTTAATTACTTACCTTACTCCTATCCGTCGTATGTCGGACTCCACTACCCCTCCCCACATTGCCCCTCCCCCACACCGCCCCACCGCCCGCAGCATTCCCTCCGCGAGCTGTCACTGCACTAACGTGCAGCGATCTTGCTGTGGGCTCTTTTGCGACCCCCGCAGTGGTGCACAGTAGAATGTGGTAGAGTGCACTGCATAGAGTGGAGTAGTGCAGAGTGGTCTAGAGAGGTATAAAGTGATGTGGTATAGAGTTCAGTGCTGTAGATGAGAGTGGCATAGAGTGTATTAAAGTAGAGCGCAGTAAAGTGGTAAAGAGTAGAGTGGCGAAGAGTAGAGTGCAATGGCATAGAATGAGGTGCCAGAGAATAGAGTGGTGCACAGTATAGTGGCATAGAATTCAGTGGCGTTGAGTGCAGTTTTGCAGAGTAGAGTGTTGTAAAGTGCTATGGCTTAGAGTAGAATGGCGTAGAGTGCATTGGTGTAGAGTGCAGTGGCGTACAGTGGTGCGGAGTAAAGTGACATAGAGTGAAATTGTGTAGAGTTGAGTTTGCTAGAGTGTTGCAGAGTAGAATATTGAGGCATACAGTGCGGTGTAGATTGGCGAAGAGCGTAGAATCTATTGGTTTTGAGTTAAGTGGGGTAGAGTGCATTGCGTTGAGTGCAGTGTCACAGAGTGCAATGGCTTAGAATAGAGTGACATTGAGTGGAGTTGTGCATGGTAGATTACAGTGACTTAGAGTGGGTGGCGTAGAGTGGAATGGTGCAAAGTGCAATAGAGTGGCATAGAGTGCAGTGGCAGAGGGTAGATTGTTTTAGAGTAGAGTGCAGTGGCTTAGAGCATAGTGGCATAGAGTGCAGTGGCAGTGGCAAAGAATGCAGTGGTGTAAAGTTAATTAGAGTGGGTTAGACTAGATTGACATAGAGTACAGTGGCATAGAGTGGAGTGATGCAAAGTAGAGTGGCATAGAGTAGAGAGGCTTAGAGTATAGTGGCAAACAGTGCATTGGCGTATATAGGGTAGAGTGGTGCAGACTAGAGTGAAGTGGTGTGGGTGGAGCACAGAGTAGTGGAGTGATGCAGAGTGTATTGGCATAGTGGTGTAGAGTGCATTGGTTTGAAGTGGCATAGAGCGCAGGGGCATAGAGGGTGCAGGGTAGATTGACATAGAGAACAGTGGCATAGAGTTCGGTGGTACAGAGTAACACAGAGTACAATGGCATTGAATGCAGTGGTGTAAAGTGCTGCAGAGTAGAGTATTGTGTTGTAGACTGGAGCGGTGCAGAGGATATTGACATAGAGTGCATTGTTTTTGAACAAAGTGGTGTAGAGTGCATTGTCACAGAGTGCAGTGATTCAGAGTATAGTGCAGTGGCACATATTAGAACGGAGTGGCACAGAGTAGAGTGGCGCAGAGTGGAGTAGCACCTAGTGGTGTTGCACCAAGTGGAGTGGTGTAAAGTAGATTGTTTCAGAGTAGAGTGGAGTGGTGCATTGCAGAGTACAGTGGTGTAGATTAGAGTGGCATAGAGTGCAGAGTAGATTGGAGTGACGTGGAGTAAATTGGCATTGAGTGCACTGGTGCAGAATTAAGTGGTACACAGAGTAGACTGGAGTAGAGTGCAGTGCACTGTATTGCATAGAGTGGAGTGGCACTTAGGGCAAACAAAGCAAACACAAGGAGATGATGAAAGCAACGCTCAAACTTTTCAGACACTCACCACCAGTCACAGATCTGGGTAGAATCCATCATCGCTCTTTAGCTCACTTTGCCACCCCAGTTCATACCCAGCCATATGCAAATCCATCTTGACCCTGTTCCTTATGGGAACAGTCCAGCCCGAACTGCCAAGCCAGGTCTCCCCTGGACCGGAAACAGGCATCATGGGTCCGGTTTCGGGGTAACAACCCTCATTAAGCAGGCTAGCGGCAAAGTGAGCAAGGGACTCACGTCTGGACATAACCTGCCAACTTAGGGCAAACAAAGCAAACACAAGGAGATGACGGACGGACCGCTGGAACTTTTCAGACACTTACCCTCACTCACTTATCTGGGTTGAATCCATCATTGTTCTTTAGCTCACTTCACCACCCCGGTTCAGACCCAGCCATAAGCAAATCAGACTTGACCCTGTTCCATATGAAAACAGTCCAGCCTGAACTGCCAAGTCAGGTCTTCCCTGGACCGGAAACAAGCATCCTTGGACCGGTTTCCAGGTAACACCTCATCAGTCATGCTAGCTTAAATTCACTGGCAAAGTGAGCAAAGGACCCACATCTGGGCATTCCCTGCCAACTTAGGACGAACAAAGCAAACACAGGGAGATGATGGACGCAGCGCTGAAACTTTTCAGACACTCACCCCCAGTCACAGATCTCGGTTGAATCCATCATTTGCACAGACATACAGTTTTACTGATGAAAGTATACAATACACAAATGATAATGTGTGGAAATATCAATTACCTAGTGTGTTGATTTGCTTTGATCATATTAAAATATTTATTTCCACAACATTTGAGAATTGCCCAACAAAAATGGCTTTATTTGTGCATTTCTAAATATGATACATTCTGAAATATCTGCATAGTTCAATTACAGACATTAAAATTTTGTTGTGCGCTAGAAAAAACAACTTCTCAAAAAAAGAGAGTGAGAAAGAGGATCAACAAGGCTCGTCTTTCTACCAAAGAGTAAATGAAAAATAGAAAGCTCAATTATTTCTAAAAGGACAAACCTTCAATTGGGAGGTAAATGATAGGTTTTCTTATATGACCATCACCCATCAGGGTTCCCCCTTGAGAGCATGCTTCATCCTCAGGTCCATCCTGTTCCGCTGTGGAACGGGGCGTGCTGTGACCTATGAGATACTCGGGAGCACTTTAAGTGTATAAAAATTATAAAGGGAATGAGGGGAGTGGAAAAGTGAGAATATACATACCTGCCTAGTAGTTGGTATTAGTTAATAACAAGGGACAAAAATCTGGTTGTGGGGGAAACTTATGGTCACACTCACTGAAAAGTTTCAACTCCACCTTACAACCTATTCGAACGTAGCAGGTCACAGGTACGATCGAGTAGGTTGTAAGGCGGAGATGAAACTTTAGAGTGAGTGGGACTACAAGTTTCTCCCATATCCAAAGGACCCATAGGGCAGGAACTTTTCATCATTTATAGTAACAGTCTATAATTACCAAGTAGGTGCAGTATAAATAAAAGTATTTCAAACTGGCAAGCAGTGTACGTGCGATTTGCATTACAAGAGTGGTAGCAGCGAGTTCATTTTCTGTGGTTCTGATGAAAAGCCTTTGGGGTACGGTTTGAAACATGACAACCTTTTAGAAAGGCAGGCACATTATAGTCTTTCCTTTAAATTTTTTCTCCTTGTTTTTATCCAATTCTAACTAGAGGCCAGAATAAAGAATAGTTTACCTGTTAGGCAATTAATTTTAATTGAACTTTTCCACTACCTTATTTCGCGTTAACATTTTAACATTTACATCTAGAAAAAACAACATTGTACATCCTTCCTTAAGCACACCCCTAGTAGCTACCAGGATTGTCAAATAAATAGTCTCACATTCAAGTCAGAGACAGAACAGTAAACACTAAGCTCCCTGGAAGACAGAGCCTGCCATTCGACTTCTGGTTTTGAATGCACAGGAAATGTGACAAGATAAGAGCAATATTTAAAGGACTGTTTACATAAATCCAGTACTGGTGGAAGAATATATTAAATAGGTTTTGGGCAATAGTAGAGAGGAACTCAAAATGAACAGCCTGAAACAAATAGAGCCAGCAAATAGAAACCAAGCAAATGTGAGTTACAAAACACAAATCCAATGATAAGCAATGGGTGGAATGCATTCCTAGGGTAGCTTTCTGAATTTATGCAAGCTGTCTTTAGCAATCCAGACAGCTGCACTGTCTAGTAGACTTTGACCTAAAATCGTATTGGAACTCTCATCCTGGGGATTCTGATGCTGAGGGCACGTCAATGGGGCCAAAGACTGGCTAAGAAAACATGAACAAGGTATTCTGCAACTATTTTGTTGGCTTTTCACCTTCAGGCAAATACATACAAAACAATACATACACCTTAAAGGAAAAATAATTGTTAAAATAATCATGGGCTATGTATTCTTTCATGCTATGAAAAGTCAGTTGGTTAATACAGTAACTACATATGTCTGTGTGCATAACCAGACAGTAGCACAGCCAAATCATGGTTGGGGTCCTTGTATGATGTATAGTGGTACGAGGTGCCATCCTGTGACTGAAAGCACAGTGAATATGCAAATAATAATTTTAGAATAATTACATAGTATAGGAAAGGATGCCACAAAATATACAGAGGTTAAGGGACAAATGTATTAACTTTTCATGTAATTAAGTGCAGCATTGTGATGCTTGAAAGTGTGCAAATCAGCACCAAATCTATGGAGATATGGTGAACAGCACTGTATCTGCTGTTTTCAGCTCTCTCTGAGCTGTCACACTTTAGGTTGCCATGCACTAGTGCGCACACCTTGGCAGCTTAGTGCAATACTTGGGTGTTCTGGCTGGCATAATGTTTGTTAGTAGGGGTACCCTTCCAGTACAAGACATAATTTAACACGTTTACCACTTTTTGTGAGTGCTGTAGAGTGCAGCACACATGTAAAGTTGGAAAAGTTTGGTCAAATAAAAACGTTTCGGAAGGAGGAGCTACGCGAGCATTCGAGATGGCCGCGTGAGCACAGAGCTCCCCGGGCCCTCGCCACTCTTCGCAACTTATCCTGACAACATCCTGAATTCTTGGACGGATTATTGAAGAGGAACCTTGGCTGACTTCATAACTCTTTTCAAATTTTATTTCGGACTCGGGGAACCGAAATTACATCGATTCGAAGTTTTGAGGCCCACCCTGCGGCAAGCCGGGGACTTGGCGAATTCGGAGGCCGTGACGGAGTTGAATAACAACGGCAGAGGGGTCTTCCCCAGTAGCCCTACTCCAACTTTCGGTTTCGTTTCTGGGTCCTGGCATGGTCTGATTGCGAGAAGGTTCCTCTTGGTCGGGGATCTGTCCAGCCTCTGTTCAGTTTGAGTGAGACTTTATCATCTACTCAGTTGGGTCAAGTCGCGTCTCTGCCTTGGCCACACGAGCCAGTTTTTGTGGACTGTTGGTGACTTGCCCGCAGGCGGCCATTTTCACTAGGTCTCGCGGGCCCCTCCGGGGCGCATCTTCCAACATGGCAGCCAGGGGCAAAGCAGAGAAACGGAAGACTAAGACGCCCCTTCGTGGGGGACCGGTCCAATCCAACATTATGGACCGGTACACTCAATCCAAAGGATCCTCTGGAGTCACCAGCCGTACCCCGGAGGACGCCAAGGAGGACTCAACTGCCCCTACTGATCCGTCCCTGCAGGACATCATGGGCGCCATTACCAACATGAAGAAGACCATCGGCCAGCAGTATGAGGCTTTCGCTCATAAAATTGACACGGTTGCCATCAATGTCACCCTGATCAGAGCCGACCTGTCTAAGACCAACGAGAAGGTGAAGTCATTGAATCTGAAGACTTCAAGCCTCACGGCCGATGTGTCGGAACTTCAGACCGAACTTGGCAATCTGAAATCAGCTAATGACCTTATGTCTCATCGTCTGGAGGATTTTGAGAATAGGGCAAGACGCAATAATATCCGCGTCATAGGTGTTCCGGAAAACCCCAAGACTCACTCGATATATCTCCTGGTGGAAGATCTTGTCCTGAACCATCTTGCCCCTTCTGGACTGAGCAAGTTATTCGCAGTGGAGCGCGCCCATCGCGTTCCGGGTGGAAAGCCTAAACCGGGCGCACCTCCGAGGCCTATCATCGCAAAACCTTTTCATTTCAGGGATCGTGATGCTATCCTGCAGACGTCGAGAGTGAACGGCCTGGTGAAATTCGAAAATTCCACAGTCAAATTTTACCCGGACTTTACTCAGCTCGTCCAGAGGCAAAGGATGGGCTTTCAGGGTGTTAAGCGAGGTCTTCGGGACTTAGGATTGAAGTACGCGATGCGTTTCCCTACCAAGCTTCGTGTGGAGTATGAGGAACGGACATTCTTTTTCAACCGGCCGGAGAATGTGAGTGACTGGCTGGATTCCCTGCCTGGCCGGGACGACCGGACTGAGCACCCTGGTGGTGCCGAGGGTGGTGAGCCTGTACAGAAGTGATGTTTCGGCCCCTGATCTCCGAATAGTAGACATTGCTCAACGGGGTTCTATTTCTTTTGTATGCTATGTTTCATTGATGTTCCCTTCTGGGTGGCGGGAGGGACGGGCCTCTTTCCTCCTCCAGGGTCTTTTTGTAGAGTGGGAAATGTTAGGGCGACAGGCACACTGCATGTTGGGGTGGCTTTTTCGTCTACTGCAGGGGTGCAGGGAGGGGGGAGTTGTAACGGGTGTTGGTTGGGGGGTCGGATGGGGTGTTTGTGAGTGTGTTTTTCTTTCTCAAGGCGACGTATTGGTTTTTTCTATACTTCGAGTGTTCTGTTTTTTGTGGGGTGACTCCTGCATCACTTGTTGGGATGGGGGTAGTGGGCTAAGGTTAATATCTTGGAATGTCAATGGATTGGGTGATCGCATAAAACGGGGTGTGGTACTGCAGTATCTGCCTCGGTTGTCTCCTGATGTGGTACTTTTGCAGGAGACGCATCTGGTGGGAAATATGCGTAATGCTATGAATAGGTGGGGTTATCCCCTAGTCGCACACTCCGGGTTTACTAGTGGTTCTAGAGGGGTGGGTATTCTGGTTCGGTCTTCTCTCCCTCTGGAGATGGATGATATAATCCTCAATGACAGAGGGCGTACGCCGCCCTCACTGGTAGGTGGGAGGGTAAGACCCTTTCTCTCTCACTGTATATGTTCCCCCGGGTCTCCAGACCTCCACCTTCTCTGATATCGGCTGTGTGATGCTGGAGCTCCCTGATTGCACTCTCCTTATGGGTGGGGATTTTAATTCTGTGCTTTCTGGTACCATGGATCGTCACCCCCCCAGGGATCTTCTTAAGTCCCAGTCATGGCTTGGTGGGTTCTTGGACTCCTTTGGTCTGGTAGACTGCTGGAGGTTGATGCATCCGACACAGAGTCAGTACACCTTTCACTCTGGGGCTCATGGGAGTCTCTCCAGACTTGATTACATCCTTATGCCCGCTGCCCAGTCTTCCTCTGTTAGAGACATCAGACACCTGGTCCGGGGAATTTCGGATTATTCTCCATTGTGGCTCTGCATGGACACTGGGGTGAACGCTGCGGGGCGGGTCGCCCCTATTAACCCCTGGTATTTGCGTAATCCCAAGACCCGTAACAGTTTGATAAAGTCCCTAGACCACTATTTCCTGGAGAACGAGGGATCTGTTTCCTCTTCTGTGTCCCTGTGGGAAGCTTTTAAGACTGTTATTCGTGGACAGGCCCTATCCTTAATTGCTGAAACTAAGAAAGCTAGGAATCAGGAGGTTGTAAGTCTTGAGGCGGAAATATTGGAACTAGAGGCTGACCTAGAGTCAGGCGTTACCCAGGACAGACTCCATGCCCTTGGTTTGAAGCAACTAGACTACAAATCCCTTGTCACGGATGCTGCCAAGACGATGTACAGGGAGCAGCAGGGTAGACTGTACGATGTTGGGGATAAGGCGGGTAAATTGATTGCGTGGCTTGACAAGAAAAAGAAAGAGCGAATCGTGTGGTCCACGTGATTCAGACTTTAGATGGTGAGTGTGTGACTGACCCACGTGAGATTGTGGAGTGTTTTGCGGATTATTTTCACGCTGTGTACTCCCCGGTGTCTGATAGTGATGAGGACGACTCCCATTCATTGCTGCGTGACATTGGGCTGCGCTGCTCTGCCTATCCGAGGAGGATCGAGAGTGCATGGAGGCTCCGTTGTCTGCAGATGAGATTGCGATCGCAATTCGTTCTCTCCGTTCAGGCAAGGCTATGGGCCCGAACGGCTTGCCTATTGAGCTGTACAAACTGCGCCCTGATAAAGTCGCACCATATCTTCGCGATATGTTCATGGAGTCACGTGACCTTGGCACCCTCCCTTGTGATCAGCGTTTGGCAACAATTGTGGTAATTCCTAAGGAGGGCAGGCCTCGGTATTGCTGCGCATCGTATAGGCCCATCTCCCTGTTGAACGCTGAACCTAAGGTTCTTGCCAAAGTTCTCGCCAACCATCTGCTTACAGTGATTTGTGACCTGATCCATCCGGATCAATCCGGTTTTATTCCACATCGGAACACCGCTCTCAACCTGCGGCGCCTACATGGTGTTCTGGCAAGGGCGGGGTCTCTTCCGGAGCCGGACATCTTGGCTTCCTTGGACGCCACAATGGCCTTTGACACGATAGAATGGCCTTATGTCTGGGCCGCCCATGCGGAATTTGGCTTTGGATCGGAATTTGTCGGGTGGGTGAAACTTTTATATAGGGAACCGCTGGCTCAGGTGGTGGTCAATAGTCGAGTGTCCAAGTCCTTCACTCTTGGGAGGGGTATCAGACAGGGGTGCCCGCTGTCCCCCCTGCTTTTTGCTCCTGCTTTAGAGCCTCTTGCAGCTTGGCTCCGATGGGAGCCGTTGATAAAGGGCATTCAGTGGGCCCCCAATTTTAAGGACCGAATCTCGCTGTATGCCGGCGATATTCTCTTGTACCTTACCTCCCCCCGTAAATCCCTTAACGTCTTGTTTGACGTTCTCACCTCGTTCGGCAAGAATTCTGGCTTGGTCATAAATTGGTCTAAGTCTTGTGTATATGTCATCTCGGGCGGCGTTCCTCCATTACCAAGTAGATTTCCCATTCAGATCTCCCAATCCGGCTTCAAATATTTGGGGATTTTTATATCGCTAGATCCAGCTGCCCGCTATGAGCGCAATCTTCTTCCCCCTCTCCGTAGGTTGAAACTAGACGTGGTTCGGTGGCGTAGATTGCTGTTGTCGCAGCTCGGCCGCGCCGCGCTCTTTAAAATGATGTCTCTGCCTCGGTTATTATATGCACTCCAGAATTCGTTCGACATCATTCCGGCGAGTTACTTTCGGGAAGTGGAAGGCCTACAGAGGCGTCTCGTTTGGGACGGCTGGGCACGAATTGCTCTTGCTAAGCTAACTCTCCCCTGTTATGACAGGTGCATGGCGCTCCCGGATATCAGGCGGTATTATTGGGCCTCCCAATTGTCCGCAATCAATCACGCAATGTATGCACCCAGCCCAAATCCGGCTTTCGAGATGGACAAGCATCAGTTGCCGGGTGGTAACTACAACAGGGCGCTTTACTCTCGGGCAGCAGGGAGAAATCTAACGGGACCCACTAGATTGCTGTGCGTGTGTGGAATGATGCAAATGCGGCCCTGGGATGTAACGATCGATTGACACGAGCGACCCCTTTGTATGCGTCGGAAAGATTGGGATGCCTCTGGACAACTAAAGGTTTTGAGAAATGGGATATGTTTGGTATAAGCAGAGTGGGTGACCTTTGGGTGAAGGGTGCGGTTAAGACCTTTGTGGTACTTCAGAATGAGTATGAGCTGAGTGACAGAGAGTTTTTCAGGTACGCAGAGGTCTGCCATGCCTTGACATCGGTCTTCGCTGCCGACACTAATGTTCCCGAGTCCTCCCCACTTGAGGACCGTATACTCGATGGTCATCTGCCCGATAGTACGATTTCATTAATATATAAGAAGTTAATCAACAATCGGGCAGATCTCCTCATGCGTCTCCGGGAGGCCTGGACTGGAGACGGGTTGGAGCTGGATGACGAAGACTGGCAGTCAGCACTGTCTTCCCCGAAAGAGGTAGCCATTCCCGCCCGTCGCCGTCTCGTCCAACTTAAAATTCTCCATCGGGTGTATGTTACTGGTCCTCGTTTGCTTGCCATGGGCTTCTCCTCGGATGGGTTATGTAAGCGCAGATGTGGTTTGAGTGCTACTTTCCTCCATATCATTTGGGAATGCAGGGAGGTGGCTGCGTATTGGACTTGAGTGCATGCTGTAATGGAGTATGTCACCGGGGTTGCTCTGCTGCCTGAGGCTTGGAGATGTCTGTTGAATGTGTGGGAGCCGAATGATTACAATGGCGCTCAGGCCCGGTGGGCGGCCCTTGGGAACATGATCGCAAAGAGAGATATTGCGCAGCTGTGGGGTTCCCAACGGCCCCCACCGTGTCAGTATGGAAGGAGAATATGGACTGGTGTATGTTTAGAGAAAAGACTGTGTATTTGGCTAGGGGCAAGCCTAGGGTGTGGAATAGAATCTGGGGCCAATGGAACGCTTATCGAGGGAACATCTGTACACCCCCGTTTGAGGAAAATCCAGACATTTCTCTATCCCCCTGATCCGACATTTCTGGAATAGTCTACTCTTTTTCCTGATTTTATGACTTCCCCACTGACTCCCCCCCTGACCACCTCCATTGATTATCTGGTTGTTCATCTTGTATCGAGGGTCCCCCCGTTGGAGCACGACTTCGTACATAATGTTTTCCGCCTTGAGATTTGTTTGTTTGTTTTTTCTCTTTTTGTTCTTTTCTAAAAAACAAAAATAACTATATCCTGATTCAATCCTGTGCTGCTGAGAATTGTATCCTGTATTTTTGCCGGACCTCTAGGGGATTGGCCGCAGCTTTGTGATATTCAATGATTGCTTTTCTGTGCTCTAGTGGCCGGCCCCTGTGGTTGTAGGCCCATACTTGTAATCATATTTGAATTGCACAATAACGTTTTTCAAAAAAAAACAAAAAAAAAAACGTTTCTCTCAATGAATGGCAGCCTAAAAGAAGTGTTATTTTTCAGAGCAAAGCCATGTTTACAAATGTTAGTAGATAGGGCTTTGTAGCAAAAACCATGAGTGGCTGCATGGTAACGCCTATGTACCAGCCATGGTACGCCCTCTTGATTGACTGTGCCAAGCGCAAATCGTTTTTAATAGGTTTCCATTAGAAGGACGCACTCCAGAAAGCTGCTGATAACACCCTTACTTTAGCTCTAAAATTAAAATAAATACTTCAATATACATAAATCAATTAAAGCGATATATTGACAATCAAGTAGCCTTTAGATCTGCTGATTAACCAATTGCACACATTTATACTTGTTTCATGTAGCACGCACCCTCGTGAAAAGGTTTGTCTCTTCTTTCGCTGTCACCCTCACGCTTGGCTTCACAGAACATGAGAGCCCCCGTCTTGCTTTCAGCCAAAGGACCCTAAAAGTCATGTACATGCTGGGATAACTTGTTTTACTTTTTCTAAAAAGTATTGAAATCGTTACTGGTAAAAATTTAAAAAAATTGGGAATGTTGATCCCATAGATACCATCCACTTTTGCCATTAAGGTAATTCAAAGAAGATTTACTGGTAGAGGAAGGGATATATATTTTTTCAATGCTTCTAATGCTCGTGGTGTTGCACTCTCTTACTAATCAGGCATTGAGAACTGTGTGGACAAGAATTTGTATGTTTCACACAATCATAAAAGGTCCAGTATTCCTTCATTTACATTTATAGAAACAACGAACCAGAATGTACAGACTGGACAATCCAGCAGGTAAATGCACTATGGGAAAAGGCTGCATCGTATGCCAGACCCAAACAATGACCCAATCGAGAACCTCACACAAGGCATGGGGGAAGCATATCAAGCTTTGCCTGCCAGCCACCATTCTCCACTCCTTCCATCACCCTTATCGTCCACTGTCTCCACCACGACTGAAAACAGCCCCCTGCATACTTTTACCACCGGTTCATAGAAGGTGGTAAATGTGTGTGTTAAAACTCTTGCAAAAGAGGAATATCATGTTGAATACCACCAGGTATTGATATTGACATGTTTATATAAAGTGCGACTGATGCCCAAAGGCGTCTTGGCGCTAACATAAGAACACGTAGAGTGCACCTAGAAAATTTGGACTTAACGAGAAGCGGACCATGCAACTTGCAATTGGAGTCATGGTGAGCTTCTTGAAGTGCCTTGGGATAGATCATTAGGGATGATAGATCAACAGGTATTGAAGGCCTAGGTATCATATCCCCCATACAATAAATGCACAGAAGGGCCCTACACCACACTTTAACAAAAAAATAATATATATATAGCATCTTAAAGATAAACCTTCTTTTTATTCCATGCTCCTTGAATCTTGTGCTGTTAATGCTGCCCTAATTTCTAGACTGGACTATGCCAAAGTTTCTATGTTTGCCATCATGAGTCAGCTATTTACAAGCTTCAAGGCATCCAGGATATGTCTATGCGACTTGACTTTTCAGGAAATGTTATTGGTTGTACGAGTCTCACCATAAGCTGTTCTGGTGGTCGGTTTCAAGAAGGGTCCATTAAATGGGATTCTGCTTTATCCACAGACACCATGCTGCTTATGTATTTGCTTCTAAGTTTAAGTAGTTCCTTCATTTTGGCTCTTTTCTCATGCTATTTGTCCTCCTTTTTGGAAAAGACTTTATGCGTAGGAAGACAGAAGGTTCCTTCTCTTCTGTTATTTTCCTCTATTTAGAATGCGCACAGTCTTGACCAGCACAAAATAGATGATTGTTCTATATTTAGGAAAGCTCTTAAATGTTATGTATTTTATTATGATGTTTGTTCAATGTTATAAGAAATATCTCAGCTCCATTCATATCTTGCATGTATAGGTTTTCAATATATTTAGTGGTTGCACTCAGGCACTAAACACAGGGCAGGTGACAAAATGTAGACGGCATTGAGCAGAAATGATGGGTTGTAGTTTTTGTCAGATGTCTAACACCCGAAGTTTGGGGAGATTGAGAGACAGCTCAGCTATGCGGATATTGAGCACGTCATTTTTGTCTAGCTAGAGGCACACCTCTCCCAATTAAGGCAAACATATTTGTGATCAGTTTCTCCAAGTAATTAAAAATAATTCTGACTCAGAATCTGCCTGGTCGTTTACTTTGAATAAGGATCCTTAATCAGAGGACCATTTTGCTGATCATATGCTTACTCATTTTATTTTTTACTCACACTGCGCGCCTTATATGGTTGTTATCTTGCACCGGATGGACACAATTAGCTTACTATAACGCATTGTGAATGGTTATATGGGTACTTGACCAATATAATGGAAATATACATAAACAAATACTGGATCTTGAACATGCATCAATAGCCCTGAGGAAGTCTTGGATAAAGACGAAACACATGTTGGCTGTGTTTGGATTAAACCATCATAATGTTAAGTCTCTGTTCAGATGGTACCCTATATTGATAACATTTGGATTCCTGTTATGTAGAATGCATTGTACATTTCTATGATTATACCTTCAACACTGATATTTGCTTTGTATTTATGAACACATGTGATTATTTCTTGATGATAAATAAATTAGTGCTTTGAATACAATTTTTGATTACACCCTTTGGAACTACTTTCTATGTTGTGCTCCAGACTTGTGTTGTAAGATTTTCAGAGTGTGCTGTTAAACAGATGAAGAATTTGCTTCAATGGGTGCCTTGTGTTTTTTTTCCTACAGAATAGTGTCTATGCAGATGCACTTCTCCACTTTTTCCCCTGTATGGGCTTGGCAAAGCTGTGTCCTGCCTCTTCAAATTATTGTAGTTTGGTGGCTATATGTTTGTGAAACATTATTCTGCAGCCTAACTAAGCCTTGATCTGTCAAAAGAACCATAATGATAATATTGTGTATGATAGGCTACCAACGCAAAAGCATTGCACAAAGGAAAACACTACTTTGTGCACTACTTGTTCCAGTATTACAATGACAAAACGGTCACCTTGTTGTGCACTTTTATCTCTCTTGTGGGCCACCCAAGGTTGTCTCTTTCACTGCTCAAACCAGGCTATTGGTATTAATTAGTAGTGATGTATATGGATAACAATTGTGGAGAATACTTTTGTTTATCGCAAAGGAATTTTGGACAAATTCATAACAAATGAAGCCTGTGCATGGGGCACCATACTGGTGACAAGTGTGGCTGTCTCAGCACGTATCGGAGTGCTTATCAGGGCTTATTTGCCCTATGTCCATGTAACTATTGACACAACCCCATTGGGGAATTACTCTTGTGTCACATATTTGCCTATGATTGAATTACATGGATTAATTATGTTTGTGATACATCAATCAAACTATTGCCGAAGTATAGCATTCTGTTTCTGTTTTAAAACCGCCCATGCTTCTACCAGGCTGAACTTCGTGTGTATTTGACCTTGCCCTGAAGAAGTCCATCTCATGGATGAAACGTGTTGGCTGTATTCGCTGAAAATCTGTGACATTCTTTCAAAAGCTTTTAGGACCCTGACACTCCTGAGGCGGAAGCCGGGAGCGATAGTAATGCTTTTTTTAAACTTTGAACTGCACTTTGATTTTAATCATACCTGCTTTCCTGCTTCCCTGGGCATTATCTCCCATTTGGTCACTCCCGCGCAGCGGAGGTTAACGCTGCCGTGGGCAGGGGAAATCTTTCTTCGGCGCCATCATCTGACCAGACCACAGGCCACGCCCACCAACACGAGGCCACGCCCCCTCCTTCTTAAGCCGGGCTGAATACGAGCCCGAGCTTAGGACCCTGACACTCCTGAGGCGGAAGCAAGCCCGTCTGCGCCCGTCTGCGGCCGGCCGATGCACGGGGCATGTCCCCCTGCCAGTTTCATCAAATACACTACTGCTGACTTGATTCGCCTACACTCCTGCTTCCCTACCCCCTAGTACATCCGTCCAGCCTTGAGCCACTGGGGATTCTTTGCGCCAGAGACACCTTTCCTGAGATAGCAACCCCTATACCCCCAGTTTCTCTCTCAACCTTAATTCCTCCCACTATTAATAGGCCTCTAAACTCCAACCTTAAAGTCATCTATCTTAATACACGCTCACTGGTAAAACACCAGTTGGAAATCTTTGCCCTGCTAGATTCTGAGAAACCGGACATATTACTACTATCGGAAATCTGGCTCAATGAGGAGTCTGCCCCTGACATTCTTGCGGCAATCCCCACTGGTTTTTACATCATCCAAGCGAACAGAGCTCCTGGAAAATTGGGAGGTGGGGTTGCAGCGATTGTTAAGAATTCTACTAGATTCTCTGCTCTGACTTCAGTCGGTATTACCTCGGTCGACCATCTTGTGCTGAGACTTGAATCTCCAGTGACCCCGCTCATCTGTGTCCTAGTCTACCATCCCCCTCAGTCCATGCCCAATTTCCCTACAATATTCAGAGACCTGATCTCCAAACTTGTCATCAATAACTCTAAACTTTTCATCTTAGGTGTTTTCAAATATTGGCCCTTTGACGTCAAAGAGAGCGCCTATTCTGCTACATTTTCCGATCTTCTTGCTAGCATGAACTGCCTCTCTCATATAAAATCAGCAACTCACATTAAGGGTCACACCCTAGACCAGATTTGGACCTCTAACCTGGAAATAACCGCTCTCTCAATCTCACCTTGTCTATGGTCAGACCATTATATGATCTCTTTTTCCCTCATGATTAGCCCCCTGCCCGAGCAGAGTCCTGGAAGGTAACCTTTCGGCCCGGAATTGGAACAGGGCCGATCTCAGTGATTTTGTCACGTTACTTAGATCTTCCAACCTCCCCAATCTTGGATACATCGATACCCAAGCCTCCGCCCTTACACATTGGCTAGAATCAGCAAGCAATACTGCGGCCCCACTTAGACAGATCAAAACTAAACGCCTGCATGACGCTCAAAGGTGGTTCACTGAGGACCTCAAAGCCCTGAAGCTGGGACTCAGGCAGGCTGAGTGCCGGTGGTGACGCGGCTACGCCCCTGACATGAAAATACGATTTACAACCCTGCTTAAGGAATACAAATTAGTGGTCCTGCAAGCTAAGGCCACCTACTTCTAAAAAAAAATTGCTGACTCCTCCACTAGAACCAAGGATATTTTCTCCATCGTGGAGGAACTGTCAAACCCAGATAGGGTTACCATTAAACCCCTTCCTTCTCGTGCACTTTGTGATTCCTTAAACCTTTTTTTTGTGGAGAAAATCGCCAATATCAAGAACAGCATTCTTTCTTCGACCCCGCCCCACACTCCTAGGCCTGACCCTTCCTTGCTCTCTTCCAACTCTATGCAGCTGACTCAGATTCCTCTAATCTCGGAGTCGGAGCTTCTTGCCCTCTTAAAAAAGGTTACAACCGGATCCCCCACGGACTGTTGCCCTCCCCTGATTCTCCATGAGGCCTTTACAGCCTGCCCTTCCCCCCCTTTGGCACTGCTGAACAACTCTCTCTCCTCTGGCCTAGTCCCTTGGTCATTTAAAAGAGCAGAGGTTGTGCCCATTCCGAAGAAACCTACGGCAGACCCCACGGTTATGAGCAATTACCGTCCTATATCCCTCCTCCCCTACCTCAGCGAAGTCACTGAGTCTCATGTCACCAACATCTTGAGCACCTTTATTGAAGACTCTCACTTCCTTGATCCACAACAAGCTGGATTTCGACCCAACCACTCTACGGAATCTGTCATACTCTCAGTTATGGAGGAGTTGCGGAGAGGGGCTGATTCTAACACCAGTCAGGCCTTGGTGCTCCTGGACTTGTCGGCCGCCTTTGACACGGTCGACCATAACATCCTGGTCGACCGTGTCGAGGAGGCTGGCATCCGGGGCACCGCCCTTGACTGGGCTTGCTCCTTTTTGAGCAATCGCCGCCAGGCGGTTCGGCTCTCTCAGTTTTCTGCTGACGAGGTCGAACTAACCTGCAGCGTCCCGCAGGGCTCCTCCTTATCTCCTCTTCTTTTTAATTTATACCTCACCCCCCTCATTCGGTCCTTACGCGGCAGCGGTGTCACTGCGTTCAACTACGCGGACAACATTCAGTTGGTCTTCGACAATAGCTCCTCGGACCATTCCATCGACAACTTCCAAACCACCCTCTGTCACATCAGTGACTGGATGGGGGTGAACCATCTGAAACTCAACCTCGACAAGACAGAGTTACTGCTTGTCGGGGGGGCTGTTAATCCTTGGAAATCCACCTTCTGGCCCACGAGGCTGGGTCTTCCTCCAACCCTGTCAACTCAGTAAAAAGCCTTGGGATCATCATCAGCAATGACCTCACTATGAAGCCCCAGATCAACGCGGTAGTCTCCTCTAGTTTTTTCCAGTTAAGGAAAATCCGAAAGATTGCACGCTTCCTGACCACTGAGGCTCTTACCCTGGTTTTGTTGGCCCTAGTCATCTCCAGGATAGACTATGCCAACTCGCTCCACGTTGGCATACCGGCCTATCAACTGAAGAGGTTACAACTCGTACAAAACCAGGCGGCACAGCTTATTTACCATCAGCCTAGACACCAACATGTCCGCCCTCTGTTAAAATCCCTCCATTGGCTCCCTGTATCTGAACGCTGTAAGTTCAAATTGGGGTGCATCATTTTTAAATCCCTTGCAGGCACAGGCCCCTCTTTCATTTCCTCTCTACTACATCCATATTTCCCCTCCAGCAATCTTCGTTCTTCCCACCTGGCCTTACTCCGGACCCTGACCTTCAAACGTAAAAAACTGGGTGGACTAAGGTTCTCATTCCTTGCCCCGTTATACTGGAAAGCTCTCCCGTTAGGCCTGAGACAAGCCTCCTCCTACATCCACTTTAGGTCCCTCCTCAAAACCCATCTGTTTTGTAATGCTTACAACTAACGCTTCTAGCCCCTTGGACTGTCTGCCTCCTTTTGCTTTAGCGCCAAGAAACCGTTGGGTGTTACATTACATTACAAAAGCAAAAAAAGAGAATCGCAACTTTGTTCTGTTTTTGGATTATTGTTGTGGTGCATCTCTTCACTTTATTTTGTTTCTTGTAACACACCCTTGTTTTTTTGCACTTTGGTAGCAGATGCTTGTAGTGTGTGAACACATTAGTACATATTTATACTTTAACACCTTTTGGATCAACAGGCTAGGTGCAGTCTTTGTGGTCCACTATTGTGCTCTATTGACTCAGTTATTCTATAATGCCAACTAAGCACATGGACACAAGACAGAAATTGTAATTGAGGACAAAGTAATTAATCAAAGCTCATTCTTGCTAACCGAGCAATCAATATGCTTTTTTGCATGTACAGATATACATTGTAACCATACAGTGTCTGTGTAGGTAGTTGTAGAAGACTCACTGAGGAAACTGCAAATTCTTGAGAACAAGATTTTTAGCTTTGAAAAAATAGTATGAAATCATTTAAGATTTCCATTATTAATGTTGAATATGATTTATGTCACTAGTTACGAATATAAATTCTTCAGCTCAGCAATGGACTGGACACAAATGTCCTAGATGTACACAAATGAATGCTGCCATTAACTGTCATCTCCATTTGAATCCATTGCTGACCCAGCAACTACTGCTGAGCAGACGGAGGAAAGTCAGCGGAGTCCCACCCAACATCAAGACGATGACAAAGCCCTCAGTGACCAACAAGCTCCTGAAGAATTGGACGTTGATGACCGGCCTAGCGTATCTGAGCAGCCTGGGCAGACCTCAACAGTTGGCCACTCTAGGGCCAACAACTCTTACCACGGTGAGACCAACTTGGACATCTGTCCCCACAACCACTGCACCTAGCACAGGGAGTACCCTTTCCTGCCCCACAGTCCTTGGTTCTCAGACAGCCACTACCACCCCAGTCAGTCAATAGCCAGGACCCAGTCGGAGTGTACAGTCTGTGCCTGGGGCAGAGAGCAATGGGGCTGGATGTTGAAGGAGGGCCAATGTGGATCCCCAGCATGAGTCCACTGATGTGATGGGTGCCCAAGCTGCCATAACACAGGTCCTGGTTCTGTACCATGACTCTCATGGTTTGTTGTGCCAGGGTGTCACCAAAGTCAGGGAAATGAAGGAGTTGAACCAGTCCACATACTAGGAAGTCGCTGTCATTCAGGGTGATATGGCCAGCCTCAACAATGACGTAGCAGGCCTAAGCACTGAGATGGAAGGGGTCCGCACCAAGGTGGCCAGTCTACGACCTGAAGTGGCCTCCTTGGTGCTGAGGGATATCAACAGCACCCACTACAGGGTATTGCCCCCAACAGCTCCCCCTCCCTGCTTGCCAAGCTCATCACCATCATCAACCTCTGCCACCTGAAGAGAGGCCCTGACAGTGGAATTTACACCCGCAGGCACCCTAGGATCAGCAGCTCCTGATCCCCACCTCACCCAGAAAGAGGGGACATTCTTGGAAGACTTCATGAGGGAAGGGTGGCAAGACCAAAACCACCAGCTGAGAACCACCTCGCCACTAGTGTTGCTGCTGTGTGTGCCACACATTTATGTTGTTGACTCGACCTCCCCATATTTCCCACTCTGATGTGAGGAGTAATTTGGACTTTGGTACCTGGAAACTAGGGATTCTGCTTCAACGTTTTCATCCACCATGATTGTGTCCTCCACTTCAAATGTTTGTTTTAATCCACACCCCTATCACTGGTATTCTCACAATCACTTATTATTTTTGGTACTTGTATTCTCATTTAAATAAATTGAGATATACCCCGATAATAATACTGTCATTCGTATTCTTTTAACATTGTTTCATGTGATGAATCGTCCTTGGTCAAATAACTTTGCATGTTTGTAAAGAATAAATGTCTTCCACTAATGGAAATGTAGTTGTGTCTGCATAACAACAGTCCTATCCCCTCTGTACAGTAGTAGCTCACATGAGATTACACACACATTGCTTCATCATCTACATCATTGAATATGTACATACAGAGACTGTTCAAATGTGTGTCAGGTCAGATACACATTTTCAGCAAGACTTGCTGTAAAAGCTGAAATCTGTAGTAGCACTAGTTTTACAACTTAGTTTCTGAATACAAAGTAGTCACAAACACACTTCATGTCAAGAATAATTCATTAATTAAAACACATATGACATGCACATGTGGTTTGCCTCAAAGCTCATTTATTCAAAACAACAGATGGAAAATAAGTACACAGACACATGTGTGTACCATCATCCTTGTCCACAGGAACTAAACAATCACGTGTTGCCTACATCTAATGGTATAACACATGTACATGTGAGTCATGTGTGACAAGCACACATAAAACATTATGAAACAGTCACATGCAGGTCATAAGCAATGAGTAAAGAGGCCTTGTAAAGTTAGATTTACGTTAACTAGCCTTAACATAAACATTTGTTGTGACACATGATAGCACACATATTGCTTTGGGAACAACACATCATGAGACAAAATTCCATGAAAAACAAGGTAATTGCCAAACTGCTGTAGTATAAGCTGTCCTTACGAAGTTGTATCACACCCATCATCTATGATACACAGTCCTAGGAACAATCCATGTTCACTATGCTCCTCATAAACAGCAACACATACCAGCTGAAGTCAAAACTTGATCATGAACACATGAAGAGGACATGGTGCACAGACCTACAAGTGAACAATACAGTTGTCAGTTCTACATTAAATAAATAAGCATACCCCATGTCTGCTTTTTCATAAGCTCCAAATTTTTAAACAATGACACTACACATTAGCATCATTAATCACATTAAAATGTTCATACTACAGCACTTCACCTTGTCTCAACATAGTTTGATTCACTCAAAATATTTCCTCGGTCTGTACAACACCCTTGCAGGGCCTAGTGCAACTGTGAACAACACATCTCAAAGATACACTTACCTTTCGGAGAAGTAATATTGCATGAGTTTCTGACGCACATCTGCACCATCATCCTCACCACTATCGTCATCATCACTTGGCATTTCCCAGCGCCCTGCAGCCGGGTTCCGAGTCTCTCCATCCTCTGGGCTATACAGTATCTTCCGTCTCAGGGCAATGTTGTGGACGATGCAGCAGGCCACAGTGTTCTGGCATACCTACCCGGGTGAGTATCGAAGGCCTCCACCAGTCCTGTCCAGGCAGTGTAACCTGGCTTTCAGGAGACCAAAGTCTGCTCCACCGTCCGCCTTATCCTTTCTTGGCGATCATTGAAGCATTGTACAGCAGACATTGTAGGATTTCGGAGTGACGTCAACAACAATGGCAGATTGGGGTATCCTGAGTCTCCTAAATGTGAAATATGTAGGATGAAAATATTAATTCACACACTCAGATCACTTTGCATGATAGCCATGCATAATCAATGTACCACACGTCATGCTTACCCACAGCCCATGCCGCCTCTGGATGGTACGGTGATCTCAGCACTGGTATGTTACTGTTCTGCAGGGTGCAGCTATCATAGGCAGATCCTACGAACCAGTCACAGGCGGAGATGTACAGATCTGCCAAAAAGACAACCTGCACTTTGATGGAGTGGTAGTGTTTGCGGTTCCTGTAAACTTACTCATGGTCATGTGGTGCTACTAAGGGAATGTGTGTACAATTAATGTATTAAATTACAATTGGGATGTGACCCAGCCCTTAGAAAGCTACCTTCACTGTGCCCACTTCATCATGGCCAGGGAACTGAATGTAGCGGTTCACGTCTTTAAACAATGCAGCAAGCCCCTCTGTCAGGACCCAACTGAATATCTCTTGTGACATCCCATCTGAAGTGGCAACATGAAAATAAAAAAGAGCCAGTGGCCAAAAAGTGCAAAACAGACAAAACCTTTACATGAGGGGTGATACTGTGGGGATTGTCAATCTCTGGTCGGAGATCCCGCTCCAACTGACTAAACAGATCCCGGATGGTCAGACAGCCCAATCTGTATTTTTGTCTGATGTGCCCCTCCTATATGGTCTGGAGGTCAGCGAATAGACGGAACAACGGAGGATGACTACCTCCCCCTCTAAGTACCTAAGTGAGAGAGTAGTGGAGCATCATTGGACTCTGTTTGCAACATCAAAAGTTCTCTTTACATGTAAAGCACTGTACAAATGCAAATTATATATGTTTTTGAATGCAGGAAACTAGGTACTGTGAGCTCATTACTGGCCAGCCTGTTTTCAATAAGAATCACCTACAAGGTCACAAATCACATCCCGACACCTTGAGCATGCACTACATCAAGTGAAAGTAGCTGACAAGGTAAAAAGGTGGCTTGTCAGACATGTTAGAACTGGTACACCATCAAACATGTTTCAATTTTTGCCTACCTGCCATGTACTTCTAGGCCTTCCACAATGACTATCATGTACAACATTTTGACTGTGATAACGAACATGTGAAAATTCCATGTAGAGGCAGTGGTGAATATACAATTGTCAAAAAACAGTACAAAGTGGGTCTGAGGCCATTACAAACACATCTTACTCGACCACTGACATGGCGTTTGTCTGAACTTGCACAAATATCAAAACATAGGCGAACACCGATAACGGACAAAGACTGCGCACTTGGGGGTTTCATTCAGTGCGGTCTCCCTCATAGGATAACGTTGGCAACCTTTAATCGCGGTAAACCAATGGTTGAGTGCGTCTATGCGTAGGTACGTGTATGTGCCACACAAGTACGCTACAATTCAAAAATACACTCACCTGCAAACACTGCTGCCACTAACCAATCCTAGTGCTCACCAGCTGTGTGTTACCTCTGGGAGCAACCATGCCAGGCCAAACTGGTGTAAGGGCTCCTGCCTTCACAGATGAAGAATTGGAGACCCTTGTAAAAGTCCTACTAAAGAATAGCCAGCTCTATGGTTCACCAGAGGACCAGGTAAGTTGTGATTTTTGCTTTGAGGATGCAGATGTCGCTAACCCCAACTGTCAAATTCTCACATATCAACTAGAATGTCAACAATCATTTCCCTTACATATGTCCATTTAACTTTCTAAACTTTGTGTGCAAGAAATGTGTAAGTATATGATAGCACTTAACTTAGATGCAATTAACATACGATCTTTATAAATATGTACCTCACCACATTTGAGACCTGTGGCAGGGATAATCAACTGGATAAATGCCTGAATGTGGAATCCATTGACATTGTCATATGAAACTTTTACAAGCTTTATGAAAATGGTCATGTAGCTATAAATCCTAGTCGGTGAACTGGGTGCTGCATCAGACTAATGATGGTATGTGGTTGGGCATCCACACGTCTCAAAACAGGTGACTCAGCATGAATTACCATGCTAGTGGCACTATGAGCAATCCCATTCAGTTTGACTTTTTAGCAGCGACATTGGTTGTGCATAAATTAATGTAATTCCAAAACATATGAGGTGCCAGTGGGAGCGTGATGCCTAACTCACAAACAGACAATGCTGGCAAGATGACACCATACCTGGGTCAACATAGCTGATGCGACTTGTCCCTTTAACATCATTCATATCTGTTTTGCACAGCATTGTCATGTTACCAATCACAACTAATGATGTGTGATGTTATGCACATTTTCATGATCAGATTTGTCATTCTCTCGGCACTCCTGTGTCTATTTCTGAGCATCAGCTACACGATCATACGGAGTTGCATAACGCAAAGCATCCACATGTGTCTGACAATGGCTGTAAGTCCTAACATTTAGTCTTAATGATACATGTAACAGTGCTTTAACTTCCAAAATGGTGAACCTCAGTATATCTGACATTGCACACAAGCACCATGTTCATGACATGTGCCACTCTCAGAGTCACACAGATGCACACCATGTTGTATGCTGGAAGTATGAGTCACCACACATGGGAGTATTTCAATGTAGTAAAACAAATTTGAACATGTCACAGTTGTCAGAAAGATGTTGTGTGCTCCATGTATGGGGGCATAGTACTGGCTTGTCATAACCAAAATAAAGTCTGGCATTAACATCGTACATGTACTGTACTGTTAAATATGTATAGTGTGACTTCTTGAGTGATTTCACAGACTGTGTGTGTTGGCCCTGCCCTTTGTTTGGATGTGAAATCTGCCTGACTCCTGTACCAAGATAAATGTATCAAAGCATTTAAAACATATGTGTGATGGTATGTAATGTATGTGTACCTGGACAACAATGTCTCTAATGACCTCCATCCTGGAGTAATGCACATGTCATACATGTTAGTTCGCCAAAAAGCATTGATCTTTGTTGTAAAAATCATATGGCATGCATGAGAATTCCATTAAGCATCTGTTTAATTCCTCCAGGTCAACGCCCCACTGAAGCAAAGGATTTGGAAAGCCAGTACCAGGAAAGTGCTTCAATTCCCGGAAGAGGTGGAAGGCCTCCGATGTTGGAGTTGAAAGATCACCCTACTTCAGCTGGAAAAGTCCTCCACACTTCGATGGGGCATGTGCCGGGTGCTGAGTCCCCATCAAGGCCCGTATTCTGGGGGTGGCCTACCTGATCTTGATGGGCATTCGAGGGCCCAGCAGCAGCTAGGAGGGGTTGAGCATAGCCCTGGACCCATGAATCAACACCTAAGCACACTTGTAATGCCACTGGTCCACCGAAACAGATCTATCTGTATTGTGACCAAGGCCAACTCACATTACATAGTACATGCCTGTGTAGTGTTGTTTGGCTTGGCACACATATGGACTACTATCAACACTGAAGCATGCAATGAAATGTACGGCTCTTCATGGCACGGCCTCAGTGCCCAACAGAATAGAAGTAGGCTGTAAAGGCGTCAAGGACGTATGTGTGAGGTTCAAGTACAGAATCATATGTTTCATAACTTTCAGTGATGTGAGGACATGGGTGGTTTTTACTCATCAACATGAGTGTCTTGACACAATCTAAATCTGATGTAGAGACTCAGATATACTTGGTCTGAGGACTCATAATACTGTATCACATAGGGAGGTCCCATGCAGCTGAGTTTCCATTCAATATTAATGACGCACACAAATGTATTACGTTTGCAAACATGATACTGCCTGCAGATAAGTAGCATGTAATGGTAACGACAAAAGTTGTGTACATATGTGGATGCATTTGGAGAGCAACAACAGACAAAATATGTATGAGAGTCCTGGTTTTGTTGCTAGGAAGTATCTTCACAATGGTCTATAGGTGTAACGAACTTCACATGGGCATAGATTTTCCTTTAAAACAGCAGACTTTCCAGATGCTATCACTTGAATAACCCCATATCGAATTGGTCAGGAATCAATCCCAGACTGAGGTGGAGATATGAAAATGTCTATGTGGTGTCAGGGCATATGGATGTATGTGTTCATAAGTCAATTGATTTTGTTGATCACTTTGTTTAAAATTTAATCAAGATGTCAGTCAAATTAGCATAGTATGGGAAGCACCCTATAGTCTGCATGACAATGTGTATCCTTGATGAACAACTTAGTAAGTACTCCACTTCTTACAGACAGATTGAAATGGATTTTGGCTTTGCCAAGAACATTATGTACCTGACATAGTGTTGAGTGAATCATGTAGCATGATCAAATCAGTTCTTGTTGCAAGCCTCATTTTGCAAGTTTTGTGATTGTACAATGTCAGTGTGAGGAATAGGTATGACTGAAGGAAGCAATGTATTGAGATTTGTTGTCATGCTTCCCAATCATGTGTGAATCAGATGCATTCACAGGGGGTAAAAACAGATCCATCTGCAGACATGGATGAGGAGCAACGAATCCTCGACACATTCAATTGTCAGATACTGTGTTCAATGCCACCATGTGTGGAGTGATTACTAGCTCATGATGTAGACATGCATGCGCTCTTGACATATCAGTGTCCCTAATGTCATACCGATTAGGATTGTTTTGATGTCAACATTGCTATTTGCTCATAGTGCTAAGCTTTGCCTCCTGTGAGTCAATGTTTATCATAATTTTGCTTTACTGAGTATCGGATATTAGAGCACTTCACATAGCACCAGCTGAATTACATGAAGACACATTCATTTTTGGTAGGCGTGGGGAGATTTAGTGATTTCCCTAGAATCACAGGATGTTCAGTGTCATTGGAGAGACTCGAACCCGTTTTTCCCAGATTCGAGGTCGACCAACCTAGCCATTAGGCCAACTCCTCTCCCGAATACCAATACCATAATATAGCTATTCTCCCATTGCAGCATCTACAGAGCCAAGGGGAGGAGACATGGGCCTAGATGTTGGTGAAGCAGCTGGTCCAAGTGGTTCCACTCGGGACTAACCCTGGGCGGTGAACTTTGCTGCGCTCTTGGAGTTTTCTTCAGTCCGGGTTACGTGGAGATCAAGGAGTTCTGAAAAACTCTGCCTCGAGTTGCAGAGCTTTTTCCTCGCTCGCGTTCGTCAACAGCAAGTTGGCGACCGCAAGCAAGGAAAATCAACCTCCCAGCGAGATTTACCATGAAGAAGTCTCCAGCTAGTTCATTCTACTTACAACAATTTTGGTGACGATCGGAAGCAGCGCTAACCAGACCACAGAAGACCAACTGTTGCCTGAAATCCAGAGACGATCCTAATTCTAGCTTGTCCACAACGAGTGCACAACAGAAAGACAAACACTTCAGCCAAAGTATCCACTGCCGTCCAGCAATCAGTGCCTCCTTTCTGTTGGTTTTCCTGTATTTGGTGAGGAAGCAACCCGCAAGTTCCTGTGACGTCACTGCATTAGAAATCGTGAGTCAGTAACTTCTTTGCCTTAGGCTGCGTATGCAGACACCATTATGTTGTGTGCAGCAACCACCACTCATGCATCAAAGAGTCAGCGTTGCAGTGTCTATGCATGGCGTCATCGCACAATGTGAATCAGCCATTTTAAGGTTTCCTGACACATCCTTTAAACAAGCGAACTAGCTTTCCACAACGTGCATCAGCCATTTGGAGTACCTCAACTTCGAGTTAACGGTGCAGTTTATCTCAGTGCAGGAATTACTTGTGCCACACCCAACTTCTTCCTCGTTAATGCCCCGGTAACAGGCACACCTTTAACACTTCGGTGACAAACACACCCCAAGCGTGTCCACCGAACCTTCCCTGCATGTTAATTGAGAACGTTGAGAACCAAGGAAACTCACATTACAGGTACTGTGACTCCCTCATTTAATGCATGTTCTTCGGTGATCTGTACACCTGTAAGCTAAAACAACGTACATAGCTTCTGGTTTCAGCCATCTATTTTGTGTAGCTTGTCTTAATATTATTTTGGCATGGCTTCACAAAAGATTGCTGTGTACCGCCACAGTTTCTAAATGAGCCTTGCACCCCTTCCATACCTTGGGAGGACTGGATTGTAATTTTTGACAAACATTTGGACGCTTTGGATGGGCAAGATTTTTCTGAAAAGTGAAAAAAGCATTGCTTCTAACTGCATTAGGGAAAGAGGGTCAACGTGTCTTCAGGTTTCTTCCCCAGGCTTTGCAAGCAAATGGTCAACCAATGCCTGATGAATATAAAGAGGTCATATGTAGATTAGAAGCAAGATATGCTAAGGGGGAAAACTTAGTGATGAACCGTTATAAATTTTACACCCATTGACAACGCAGTGAAGATACCATAGATTAATTTGTTGCCAGATTGAGAGAACTCTCTGTTAAATGTAAATTTGGAGCCATGTCTGATGAACTAATACGAGATCACTTAATCGTTCAATGTAATAACAGCAGGATCCAAGAGAGACTGTGGGCGGCAAATAATCCCACGTTAAAAGTTGCTATTGACCTTGCAAAAGTCATTGAACAATCAGAAAGTTATATGAAGGAATTACAGAAAAGTAGCATTCACCAAGAGATGTCTGAAGTCCCTGAAAAAAGTGTGGGTGAAGAGAATGATTTGAGTGATGACGATCTTGTAGCCTTAGTTAGAAATAAGAATAGGTTTCTCAACAGAAAAAATGCAGTTGCAAGGACGCCGAACAGATTTTGTTCTAGATTTGGCAGTAATGGGCACACTTCTGTGTCAAAATTCTGTTTCACGTCAAACAAAGAATGTTTGAAGTGCGGTCGTCTTGGCCACTTCTCTAGAATGTGTCAAACAAAAAACCCGCTCCAAAATAGCAAGACACGGGTACACCATTATCCCTAGATCAATGCTAGAAAAAGAATGGGGTACAAAAACCTTACATGTCACCTGCAGGGCACCAAGGAGATACTATGGACGGATCACTGACAGAATATCGACAAACCGAATATCGATCTACAAGAATATCGAGTACAGAAAATTGATGTACAGAATATCAACGTCCTATCTCTACAAAGGTAAATACAAAAATATCAAAACCAAAATATTGTTGTTTAAAATACCCTTGTTTAAAATATCGTTTTTTTTAAATGTCTTAAAAATAATATAACGTTAATTAAATAATAAAGATAAATAATAAAAGCATAGAATTATTTTTTAAAATAAACACACATATTTAAATATATATATATGTCACACACCTATTCAATCGAAGAATTGAGTACGCACTCACAAAGTTCTTTTCTTTTCCCAAAGATTTATTTCGCAGTTGTTTCCAGTGTTTCAGCAAATAATTCCGACGCGTTTCGCTACAAACATGTAGCTTGCTCACGGTTAATGCAATGATGATATTGAGTCCCTCCTATTTCTACGGAGGCCCGCCAAACATTCTGTTCACAATGCATCACTTCCTGTTTCATGATACTGGAAGTTACCTGGGAAATGTAGTTTTTTCACATCATTTGATGATGCATGACGGCCCCTTACTCCGACGGCTCCCTCCTTCATTTCCAGGTGGTGCTCCTTTGCGGAACCCACTGTGGGATAAAACAAATGGCAGTCAGTACTATAAATCCCAGAATTCACTGCGAGGGATCACGTGCTACCAAGCACTTACGAAGCTGCACTACTAAAGACAGCGGAGACTCCCTCACGATACCGCATTGCCATTTTTCCCCAGAAGAAAGTGTAGACAGCACTGAAACGCGTCGGGCTAACAAGAGGAACTAACGGGAGTTGAATCACCCTCAAGATGCAATAAATAGAAGTTTTTAACTTGCCTGCTGTCGAGTGATCCCTTGCTGCAGAGCCTTTGAAAGAAAAAAAAAATATATATATATATATGTATATGTATATATACACACATAAACCTGTAATGTAAATATAAAAATAAAATAAATATGTAAAAATGTTAAATACTAAAATTGATATTTATTTGTCAAAAACATATTTTACACTACATTACCTATTGCAGTAGGGAAAAAGTTGGAAAGCGTACGTGTTGGAAATAGCGCTTTTTGCAGAGTTATCCCTCAACTTTTTGCTTTTTCCTCCTATTATTTCCTGACGTGTGTGTGTTGGTTTTAGGACTCTGGGCACTTTACCACTGCTAATCAGTGCTAAAGTGCATATGCTCTCTGTGTAAACTGTGTTATGGATGGGTATTTCCTTGATTGGCTTATTTGATTTATGTGTCAGTCCCTAGTAAAGTGCACTGCAAGTGCCAGGGCCTATAAATCAAATGCTGTTGGTGGGCTGCAGTACTGGATTTTGCCACCCATGCAAACAGCCCGTAAAGTGCAACTCTTGCCTGACACTGCAGAGCCTGTGCGCAGCCTGGGGCTGCCATGTCGACTTGGCAAGTGCACACACTTGCAAGTCCCCAAACCTTCCCTTTTTTACATGTGAGTCACCCCTAAGGTAGGCCCAAGGTATCCCCATGGGCAGGGTGCATTGTATGTTAAAGGTAGGACATGTCCTGATAGTGAATGACAGCCTACTTCATTTTTCCCTAATGCAAGGCTACCAGTTCTCCATAGGCCAGAGTGGGCAGTTAGATTATAACATCCTAGAATCCTAACTGACTCAGGGAACATGGTAGAAATTCGAGTTTAGTATGTCTGAACTCAGAATGATAAAATACATATTTTAGTGACGTTGGTTTTAACATTCTGTGTTTGAAAATACCACAACCTGCCTCTGCTAGCTTGTGTATTAGCTGTCTGGTTTGTGAGTGACAGGGGCTGGGGAGACTCCAGGAGGCAGGGTGAGTCAGCACATGGCTGAATAGACCCATCTACACATAGATGGGTGGGAGGAGTTGCACCTAGGTCTGAATAGGGCTGGGCTTGCCTGCCACAATGCTGGCTCCGCCTCCTATGGTGCGTCTGATGACCCTGGCCCACACTGACAAAGAAAAAAGGTGCACACTGGCAGAATGCACCCAAAACTGGTTTGAACTAGGTACAGGCCTCTCTGCCTTCAGAGGACAAAGAAATGGCTGGTATACATTTTGGCACCAAGACCCCAGAGATTTAGATTACTTCTGAAGTAAGGAACCTGCCAGGAAGAAGGACCAGGAAAGCTGGAGAAGGAGTACTGCCCCTATGCTGCATGGTGAGGGGTTGGCCTGCAGTGGCTGCTTCTGTCTTGGGTAGGGAAAGAACTGGACTGTGCTTTCATCATCTTGCTGTTAGAGTTTTCTCCAAGGGCTTGAAGTAGAGCTTGCCTCCTATTGGAAGTCTCAGGGATAGAAAAGACTTCAGAGAACTCGCTGGAATCAGGGAACCTTCCAAGAAGAAGAGCTGGATGAGCTGCCAGGAGGAGTACTGCCCCTTTGCTGTGTTGTTGCTTTGTTGGGTCGGCCGGCTGCTGCTGCTTCTGCCTTGGGCAGTGAAAGGACTGGACTGAACTTTCTCTACTAGTGCTGACGATCTCCAAGGGCTTGAGGTAGAGCTTGCCCCCTGTTCAAGAAGTACCGGGAACAGCAAAGACTTCAAGCCCGATGCTGTCTACGATGCCGCTGCCGGCTCCCTGTCCCGAAGGCACCGCCGCAACGCCACACCGCGACCCTGGTCTCACCGATGACTCCTGCTGATGCCGCCACTGACGTGCTGCTCACACCGAGACCTGTGGGCACTGCACTCCACACCGCCTCGCTTCATGACGACGCCGTGGTATCCCCGACAACGTGGCTCCACGCCGGACTCGATTCCGCTGCTTGCACCGTGGTTTGAGGGCACCGTTCTTAAAGTTACACGACGCACCGCCCTAATCCCGCATGCATCCTTGGCCTACCGACACCGGTGCCATCGACTCCAGTTTGTTAGCCGACGACAGAGCTTCAGCAACGCCGATGCCGTTGCTGCACCGTGACCTGCCAGCACCGTGACGAGCACCGCCTTCATCTCACACCGCGACCATAGTCTCACCGACGACGCCATCTGATGCCACCACCGTGCCGCTGCTCGCAACGCAGCCTGAGGGCACCGCACGCTGCACTGCTGCACTTTGCAACGCAGCACACGACGCCTGCCGACGCCAGCGTTCCTGATTCCATCAGAGAGGAGATAGACCTGCAACAGGTGTGGCAACAAGAGGTCATCGACGACCTGCATCTCTGAAAGGTACTGTTTGCGGATCTTCCCGACACTGTAGCTGACCCGCGATGTCGCGGCCAGCGTTAACTGTTATGATGTGTTTGTTCACGATACTGTAATAGCATTGGACGGAGCTATCGACATCAAAGAACTGTGTTTTCAATGTATCTGTGCAATTTAAAGACATCTTGCGAAATAACTATTTTTAAAGTACAGTATTGTGGATTTTTATCATATTTGGTCTTGTTTAAGTATATAAAAGTATTGGCTATTTTTCTAAACTGGTGTGGTGTCCTTTTGTAGTGCTTGCAATGTATTACTGTTGGTTTTGTGCAACTGCTTTACACACTGCCTCTAAGATAAGCGAGACTGCTCGTGCCAAGCTACCAAGGGGGGTTAGCAGGGGTTATTTTAGGAGTGTAACTCCCTTATCCTGACTAGAGTGGTGGTTTCTGCCTGGCTTTGGTCCAAACCTTAGCTAACCTGAAATCCCATTTCTAACATTGGTGGCAGCAGTGGGATAGGACTTGTGTTTGCACTTGACTTACAGTGATTGCTGTGCACTGCCTGGCCAAATTCTTGCCAAAAATGGCAGAAGTCATAAATCCGCTGGTGAATCCTCTCCTGAATCTTTTGCTGAGCCAGGGATTGGTTCCGCAGGCCTGGAAGCAGGCAATGGTCATCCCATTGCTGAAGAAGCCTGGTCTCAATCCTGAGGCTCCGGTCAATTATAGACGATTTCTCTTCTGCCGGCTCTCACGAAAATTGTTGAGAAACACGTACACACTGTGCTCTCCAATTTTCTGGAAACACATGAGATTCTGCATGCCACTCAATCCGGCTTCCGCCCAAACCTCAGTACAGAGACCGCGCTCCTGGAAGTGTCAGAAGCCATTAAAGGGGTTCTGGACTCCGGGGGAAAAGCCATGCTGGTCATGTTGGATTTGTCTGCGGCCTTCGACACCATCCCCCATGAGGGCCTTCTCGCAAGACTCTATGAGATTGGCCTAAGGGGGACGGTGTTCAGCTGGTTCTCATCTTTTCTAGCTGGTCGCCGACAAACGGTCTGGGCCTCCCCAGACTCTGCCGTGAGGCCGCCATTGGGAGTCGGGGTCCCGCAGGGCTCTATATTGAGCCCGACCCTCTTCAACATTCTTATGACCCCTCTGGCGGCGTTGGCGGAGTCGTTCGGGGCCCAGATCGTATCCTATGCCGACGACACCCAGCTCCTCTTTTCCTGTAAGAAGGGAGGAGACTTCGATGCAGAGAGTATCCGGGATTGCCTTGGGGCTGTTTTTAAATGGTTCCAGCTGAACAGCCTCAAGTGCAACCCGGATAAGTCGGAGGTACTCTTCTTCGGGTGTGCGTCGGATCCTGACTGGCAAGCTTGGTGGCCCATTAGCATGTCCCCCCCGTCCTGTTCATCTCAAGTAGCTAAGAACCTAGGGGTCAAGATGGACAAGGGTCTGACGTTGAGATCCCAGATCCTAGGGGTGACGGGCACATGTTTTGGCCTCCTGAAGATGCTGCGGAGGTTTTTACCTCTCCTGTCTGAGGAACACAGGAAGCTGACTGTGCAGGCTCTGATCGGTTCTAGGTTGGACTATTCCAACGTCCTCTACCTGGGCCTGCCAGAGTACCTGTTGCAGTGGCTCCAAGTGGTGCAGAACGCTGCCGTGAGGGCCATTTATGGCCTTAACAGGCGAGCCAGTGCTGCTGGCCTTCTGCAGACCTTACATTGGCTCCCTATCCGCAAACGGATCGCTTTTAAGGCATTAACCCTGGCCTACAAGGCTTTCCACGCGGTGGGAGCCAAGTATCTCCAAAGAAGACTTGCCTTTTATCACCCGGCCCGCTCTCTCAGATCAGAATCTCTGTTTTTGGTGGTTGTGCCACGCGTTAGGAGAGCTCGCATTGGAGGCCGCTCCTTTGGACTGCTGGCGCCACAGCTGTGGAAAACCTTGCCGCTGACACTCCGTGGAGCCACTAGTTTACTTGCATTCAGGAAAGGCCTCAAAACTTGGCTGTTTGCCCTCTAGGCTGTTCCTTTTTTTCTTTTCTGATTCTGTTTTCCATTTTGTTTTTATCACTGTGTTGTGTTATTCTGCTGTAGGTCTTATTATTAAAGCGCCGGGACACTCTTTTTGAGTAGCTGTGCGCTATACAAAAATAAATATAACATAACATAACATAACATAACATAACATAACATAACACTACTAACATATCGCAGACCATTACGTGCCACATACTGGTTCTTTTTCTTTTTGGCCTATTTTTTATCTTGCCAGTTTGAACTTGCTACTTCAACATGCCTGAATCAATTGCATCATCTGTTGCATCCTTGGAAATTGCCTTTAAGGAGGATTGGTTGGAATCCTACAATGTTAAGGAATTGAGAGCAATTTGCAAAAACCTAAGAATCTGAATCCGAGGTCTCACTAGGAAGGATGAGCTACAATAGGCGCTGAGGGCCTGGGTAGCAGCCAGACATGCCAGTGGGCAATTTGGTGATCTTGGAGGAGAGGTGGAGGACCCTGTTCCTAGGGTAGATGTGCTTTTTGGGGGGGAACCCTCCAGGCTAGGCAGCAGTCGCTTGTCCCCAGAGGAGCTAAAAGACAGGCGGGAAGCAAGGAAGTTTGAGTTGGAAAAGCTCCGGATGGAGAGGGAAATAGAAGACAAAAGAATGGCCTCTAACACTGGTACAACCTGAGGGTTTACACCCTAGGTTGATAGACCAGTTGCTAGAGAGAGGTCCTTAGTTGGTGGGCAAATTGGGCAGGACACCTGCCACAGGTGCCCTGACAATTCTGGCAGGCCCAGTGGGTCAGGGGTTGCCAGCTCTGAGGTCAGAGCACCCCAGGACTGACCCTGGTGGGGCCACTGCTGATCTGGGGGGCCTTCATGCTCTCTCAGGTGGACAGGAGGCTGGAGACCTGCACCAGGCGGACTCTGGCACAACTCATGAGGAGTGTGTTTCCCTTGGGGAGGGGGGTGTACTCCCCCGGAAGTCCTGGGTTGCCAGGCACAGGTCCAGCCTAAGGGTACAGACCCTGGGCTGGTGTACCAGTTGCAGGATAGCACCCCTGAACAGGTGGGTGAATTGTGCGGGACACCTGCCACAGGTGCCCTGACAATTCTGGAAGAGGATACCGCTCCAGGTGGCAGGGTACAGAGCCCCAAGGAAAAGGGCGGGTATGGGAGACCCCCCCAGTCCCTTGTTCAGCCTCAGGGTACTGACCCTGGGCTGATGTACCAGTTGCAGGATAGCACCCCTGAACAGGAGGGTGAATTGTGCAGGGCACCTGCCACAGGTGCCCTGACAATTCTGGAAGGGGGTACCGCTCCAGGTGGGAGGGTACAGAGCCCCAGGGAGGAGGACAGGGTGTGGCAGAGCCCACCCTATTCTTTTGTCCAGCCCCAGGATACAGACCCTGGGCTGGTGGGTCAGTGCCAGGAAGGAAACCCTGACTTGACAAGAGGGAGAGTAGACCAAGTGTGACAGGCCCCTGGGGCTACCACCCCCCACTCTCTGACGCCACAGAGGTTAGAGAGCCCTGAGAGGCATGGCCTCCAAAGAAGTCTTAGCAATCCCACTCTGCGATACTTACTGGATGTAACAAGAGGGGTAGTTGGCCCCCAAGGACATCCTTGGGGGCCAACTGCCTCTACTATTACCTCCAGTAAGTCCCAAACAGCAGGATTGCTAAGTTCTCAGAGCAGGCCACGCCCCCTTCGCCAACCACTCTATAAACACGCTCCTGGCGCACTCTTGGATGGGGATTTAAGTCCCCTTCACTGCTGGTGGTCCTTTAGGGGTCAACTGGCCTACCTTTTACCTCCAGTAAGCCCCACACAGTGGGATTGCTGAGAGGTGGATATAGGCAACGCCCCCTTTCTCCACCACTCTGCAAACGCACCCTCTGGCGCATTCTAAGTTGGGGTATTAAGTCCCCATCATTCCTGAGGGTCCCTGGGGGCCAACTAGCCCGCCAGGTACCTCCAGTAAGTCTCCCCACTGACACCTGTTGGTAGACACTGTGGCTTGCTGTCCTTGTGGACAGGGTTGGCCCTGGGAGGGGAACAGGAGTCACACCACGGGGGTGGACTGGGCCACACCACTGTATTGGCCATGTGGGTACTGTCGGCCTGTTGGAACACATTGGTGTGCAGAGTAAGTTTAGGCACTGCACAGATGATGTTCACAGCTGAGGAGAAGGGCCTCCCATTGGTCAGCTTGGTGGGCCCGAGAGTATGGATAGAGGGATCCAACAGGAAGGCATAAAACAGGAATGAAACCCTGCTGTTGCGGGCCAAGTTCCATGTTCTATCGCCCCAAGCAGGGAAGTCTATTGAGGTATGGATTGGTCTCCCCTAGCTTTAGGCTTGAAGGGGGTTGTGTTGGAAATGGCCCTTTTGCAGGGTTATCCCTCAACTTTTTGCTTTTTCCTCCTATTTTTTCCTGACCTGTGTGTATTGGTTTTAGGACTCTGGTCACTTTACCACTGCTAATCACTGCAAAAGTGCCTATGCTCTCTGTGTGAACTGTGTTATGGATTGGTATTTCCATGATTGGCTTATTTGATTTATGTGTCAGTCCCTAGTAAAGTGCACTGCAAGAGCCAGGGCCTATAAATCAAATGCTTTTTGGTGGGCTGCAGCACTGGATTGTGCCACCCACGCAAACAGCCCGTAAAGTGTAACTCTGGCCTGCCATTGCAGAGCCTGTGCGCAGCCTGGGGCTGCGATGTTGACTTGGCAAGTGCACACAGTTGCAAGTCCCTATACCTTCCCTTTTCTACATGTGAGTCGCCCCTAAGGTAGGCCCAAGGTTCCCCATGGGCAGGGTGCATTGTATGTGAAAGGTAGGACATGCCCTGGTGTGTGTGGCATGTCCTGATAGTGAATTATAGTTACTTCGTTTTTCACTATTGCAATGCCTACTGTTCTCCATAGGCCAGAGTGGGCAGTTTGATTATAACATCCTATAATCCTAACTGACTCAGGGAAGATGGTAGAAATTCAAGTTTAGTGTGCCTGAACTCAGAATGATGAAATACATCTTTTAGTGAAGTTGGTTTTAACATTCTGTGTTTGAAAATACCACTTTTAGAAAGTGGGTATTTTCTGACCTAACCATCCAGCCTGTCTCTGCTAGCTTCTGTATTAGCTGTCTTTTTTGCTAGCTTGTGTATAAGCTGTCTGGTTTGTGAGTGACAGGGGCTGGGGAGACTCCAGAAGACAGGGTGAGTCAGCACATGGCTCAATAGACACATATACACATAGTTGGGTGGGAGGAGTCGCACCTGGGTCTGAATAGGGCTGTGTGCACCTTCCACAATGCTGGTTCCACCTCCTGTGGTGCGTCTGATGACCCTGGCCCACACTGACAAATAAAAAAGGTGCGCACTGGCACAATGCACCCAAAACTAGGTACAGACCCCTCTGCCTTGAGAGGACAAAGGATTTGCTGGTATAAATATTGGGACCCAGACCTCAGAGATTTAGATTACCTCTGAACTAAAAAACCTGCCAGGAAGAAGGACCGGGAAAGCTGGAGGAGGAGTAATGCCCCTACGCTGTGTGTTAAGGGGTAAGCCTGCAGCCTTGGCCTACCTAGGCCGGAGCCATCGACTCCAGTTTGTCAGCCGACGGCAGCGCTTCAGCATCGACGACGCCCCTGATGCACCGTGACCTGAAAGCACCATGACGAGGACTGCCTTCATCTCACATCGCAAACCCTGGTCTCAACGACAACACCACCTGATGCCATCACCGAGCCTATGCTCACACCGCGACCTGAGGGCACTGCACTCCGCACCGCTGCACTTTGCACCGCAGCACCCGAAGCCAGCACTCCTGTTTCCATCAGAGAGGAGATCGACCTGCATTGGATGTGACAACAAGAGGTCATCGACAACCTGCATCTCTGAAAGGTACTGTTTGCTGGTCTTCCCGACACCGTAGCTGACCCGCGACATCGCGGCCAGCCAGAACTGTTTGGATTTGTTAGTTCACGACACCGTGATAGCCCAGGATGGAGCTATCGACATCAAGGAACTGTGTTTTCAACGTATCTTTGTAATTTAAAGACATCTTGCGAATTAACTATTTTTAAAGTACTGTATTGTGTATTTTTATCATATTTGGTCTTGTTTAAGTATATTAAAGTATTGGCTATGTTTCTAAACTGGTGTGGTGTACTTTTGTAGTGCTTACATTGCATTACTATTGGTTTTGCGCAACTGCTTTACACACTGCCTCTACCAGGCCAAGCTACCAAAGGGGTGAGCAGGGGTTATTTTAGGAGTGTAACTCCGTTATCCTGACTAGAGTGGTGGTTTCTGCCTGGCTTTGGTGCAAACCTTAGCCAACCAGAAATTCCTTTTCTAACAGTAGGGGATAAAATTACTATTCCCACTCCAGAGAGTGCAACAGTAGGGAACGTGTTCGATAGCAGAGGGAAATAATTTACTTTTCCCACTCCAACAACTGCAACAGTAGGGAAAGTGTTGGATAGCGGAGGGGAATAATTTACTATTCCCACTCCATGGAGTGTAAAAGTAGGGAAAGTGTTGGATAGCAGAGGGTTAAAATTACTATTCCCACTCCAGTAATTGCAACAGTAGAGAAAGTGTTGGATAGCGGGTGGGTAAAAATTACTATTCCCCCTCCAGCAAATGCAACAGTAGGGAAAGTGTTTTATAGCGGGTGGGTAAAAATTACTATTCCCACTGCAGTGAGTGCAACAGTAGAGAAAGTTGTTGGCTAGTGGAGAGCTATAAATTAATATTCCCACTCCAAGTGTTACAGTAGGGAAAGTGTTGGATAGTGGAGGGGTAAAATTTACTATTCCTACTCCAGTGAGTGCAACAGTAGGGAAAGTGTTGGATAGCGGGTGGTTAAAAAGCACTATTCCCACTCCAGCGATTGCAACAGTAGGGAAAGTATTGGATAGCAGCTGGGTAAAAATTACTATTAAACACACAAAAGGGGAGAGGGCCAAATCGTTTATACTCCAATACCCCGAACCCCCTAAATGGACTATGATCACATACACAATGGGTATAAAGAGTTCACCAACATAAGCAAGGGAAATTCCCAATTTAGAAAAAACTGCCCTCACTCACATACCGAAGTATGTGACATGCTTCATTATAGGGCCTGCTATAAACGCCCTGGTGTAGCCACATCCAGGGCGGAGCATTAGGGAGGGGGAAAAAAATAATACATTTCCACTTTACAAGACGTACAACATAATACGTAAATACGTACAACGAGTAACATACATAAGTGATACCGTGTGTGGAGGAACACCTCGTGGATCTGATGTGCGACAAAAATTAGTGCAGTAAGGACGTGTGTTAATACTGATTAGGGATGCCAAAAGAAAGAAATACGTTATTAGAGCCAATTATGGTACCCTTATCAGGATTAAAAGAAAAGAAAGGATGGGAAAAATGTCTTGATGAGAAAATGAGGTTTCTCAAGACTTCCCTCCTACCACTGCTCGAGTCAACATGTTTCGACCGTTATCTTTGTGCCCCAGAAGGTCACCCCGGTCTTCTTCAGGACTGTCGCAGTCAAATCCACCAGTTACCCATATCTTAATCAGATCATTGGGTTGCCCAGCTGTAGGTCACAGGGATCCGTACTCTGCTGGGTATGTCTCTAAATCAGTGGAGAAAATGTCCCCAGAAATCATGGGAAAACATTCACTGGAAAGGAGTAAAGGAAATAGTTAGGTGAGAGTGAGTGCTCGGCACCTCCCAACACAAGTTTTAATCTCAAGAAATCTCTATTCCATCCTGAGCATTAATAATATGCTCAGGTTTGTCTCCACAATAATGAGATTTATAAATAGGTTCCACAGACACTCATTAGAATGTTAATGAAAACGGAGTGGTCATATTCAGCCACTCACAGCATATACTTCAATATTAAATTATGAGGTATAGTACTTAGCAAGAACTAGTGACACATTCACAAAACCATATGCCAACCTCGGACTCCATGCATCCACCACCAACCTATCCATGAGCTCCCAATAATGAGGGAAGGTCGTGAAACATTTTCAAAGAATGGCAAAGATTAAAAATTCCATTTGAGATAATTCAATTCATCAGGTAGACTCACCGAGTTTATGGGATTCACAAACTCGAACTGGTGGCCGCCTGGGGGGTTCTGCCCATGAACACAATCTACACGGGGTAAAAAGACCGGGAGAGCCTGGTGACTCACAAAATTACTATTCCCATTCCAGTGAGTGCAACAGTAGGGAAAGTATTGGGTAGCGGGTGCGTAAAAATTACTATTCCAACTCCACCGAGTGCAAAAGTAGGGAAAAGTTTTCGATAGCGGGTGGGAATAATTTACGTTTCCCACTCCATCAAGTGTAACAGTAGGGAAAGTGTTGGATAGTGTAGGGGAATAATTTACTTTTCCCACTCCAGCAAATGGAACACCTTACAGTCTTCATAACGACAGAGGGAACATTACAATTCACACCTTTTGGGCTAACTTCAGCAGCCAGCGTGTTTCAGTGAATGGTTACTGATTTTTAAAGGCATTGAGAAAGCAGTGTTTTTTCAGGATGACATTCTTGTTTTCGGAGGCTTCATCGCCAATCATAACCAAGTACTCAAATCGGTTCTGCAGAGGATATCTGAAGTGGTTCTTACCCCTCGCAAGGAAAAATGCTCCTTTCTTGTCCAACACATTGAGTACCTCGGTTATGAAATCTCGGCTCTAGGAGTAAAACCCAAAATCTCTTGGAAGCGATTGAATTAGCTCCAGTTCCTTCTGACAAGGACCAACTAAGGGCCTTCATGGGGCTAATAAAATAGTACTACAAATTTGTGATAAGACTTTGTCTTTAAGGCTGTTACTTAAAAAAGGGGTGAAATTTGCATGGGGTGAAGAACAAACCACCTGTTTAGACCTTATAAAATATGTGAGGCGAATGTCTTGGCACCATTTGACATCAAATGCACATCTATTGTCATGGTCGACGCTAGTTCCACAGGCCTGGGTGTTGTGCTTTTACAGAAACATCCTGAAGGGGAGCGAACCATTGTTTTTGCCTCACATACACTCACTTAATCAGAACAGAACTATTCTGTTATTAGCGAGAGGCACTCGCAGCTGTATGGGGTGTTCAATACTTCTGCACTTACCTCTGGGGTATGAAGTTTCTATTTAAGACCGACCACAAACCCTTGGTTAGTATTCTGTCAGGTGGTGGGGCAGGAAAGGGTTTGGCTAGGTTGGCGAGACTGCAGCCAAACTGCAGGAGTACCAATATGAAAACTGTCATGTTCAGGGCTGGAGGAACTTCCAAGCGGATTGCCTTTCCAGGCTTGCTTTTAAGTGGGAAGGTCTTGATGATGGGTCGCTTACATTAGCTAACGAGGAGGGTGCCGTTGCCTCTGTTCAGGATGTTATTGTTGTTGGTGAGGGCACTTGTTGACCATATTCTCAAAGCTGTTATGGACTTAGGACTTAGTTAAACATGCCTCCAGACGTGAGAGTTGTGTGCCTGTTTCAGTGCGTCCTTTTCGTAAGGTCTAGGATGAACTGTCTATCTGTGGAATGATGGTCCTTATGAGAGGGGACAAATTTATTTCTCCTTCCGGTTTAAGGCCCAAAGTTATTAAATTATCTCACGAAGGTCATTTGAGACAAACTTTGACGCAACGCAGACTTATAGCTGATTTTGGGTGGCCAGGCATGGACCTGCAGGTGTCATCCTGGATTGAGAATTGTTCTGCGTGCAAGGAGGGAGAGGAAAGACTTAAAGTTGCGGGAGGGTCAGCCATGGGTTGTATTGCGACTCCCAGTAGTTTGTGGCATAGTGTTTGCCTGGATTTCATAGGGCCCATGGATGAACTACCTTCTAGCCAGCTATTGATGTTTTTTCAAAGTGGTTGATTTTGAGTTTTGCCAAGGATATTGCCACAGAGAGCCCTATTTTTTTCTTTTAAAAAATTGTTTCGGGAGGAAGGTTATCCTTCCGTGCTCAATACTGACAACAACACCATCACATCTCTCATAACATGTGCTCTTTTCTACCTGAATGTGGTGTGGTGCATCATGGCACATCCCTGTACAACCCGCAGGGGAATGGTTTGTGCGAGAGATCCAATCGTGTTGATAAGGGCATAGTTCAAATGGCTTGCACCAGTGGAAGGTTTGCACACAAGATGGTTCAAGAAATAGTTTAGGCTTATCGCACTACCAAACATAACCACAATGACAAGTCCCCTTTTGAACTCATGCGTTGTAGGCTACCGGGCACAAAGCTTACTCCCTCTTGGATTAAAGATTGGGTTGCCAAGGGTGGTCACCTGGGTTCTACTCCCATTGTTGTTTCACAAGGCCCAAGAGGGCATATTTCCAAAGGGGATTTGGTTAAGGTCAAACCCGATAGGGTGTCTAAAGTATTAAACAAATTCAGAGGTCTGTTCATGGTCAAAGATGTTTTTCCACGTTATTTTGTTTTGACAAATGGTGAAAAATTGAATATTCGATGTGTGGCCTTATATCAAAGATTAAGTAATCCACCCACCCTTGATGTGCTCGACTCCTAAGTTGAAGGCTCACAAAGCAATAGTGGTTGCATGTTGACTGAATCGGATAATGTTGCTTCTGATCCTTTTGTTGGCAATCCAAGGGAGGTGAGTGGTGGTGATGCCAGCGGTGCGAGCAGCAATGTTCAAAACAGCAATGTTCAAAACACTCCTGTGTCTTTAGGATCTAGAAGTTTGAGATGTCGCAGACCTCGTGTCTATTTAAATGATTGCTGTTGTTAACTCTGCAATGTTATTTCCTTTTCGTTCTAACTTTCATTTGTGTGTAAAGGAGGAAGATGTGTTGTACATCTTCACCTGCCTCTATATGGCCTTCAGCCACGTTAGAACTTTTTCTCTATGTTCCTTTCTTCCCTTCCCCTTCTAGAATACCTGTGAGTGTTCTTGAAGTAGTCTCCAGTTTGTTCATTCCACTTACGACATTCACCCCTTGCTGAGACGCCGTGGAGCAACACTATGTCAGGTAAGATATCTTCCAATTTATGGGTTAAACGCCAACTCTAGCGTATGTTTCACATGTAGGCTGCCAGTATGGACACCAGCTATTGATGGTCAGATGGCGTGTACCCGCGACGGGTGACGCTCCTTTATATACACACATGACTAAGTCTCCTAATGATATCGGAGCATTGATTCTGGTTGGGTTCCGCGTTGCAAACGACATGCTGCATATTCCCTGTAATGTGATTGAAGCTGCTTAGGAGATACTTACTGCCATATTTATTTAAAAGGCTCCACACGCTGCACAATAGTTCAAATGTTTGTTTAGCTGTTCAGGGGTACTTACTCTACGTTGTGTGTCAAGCCCTTTTCATTACTATTAAGCTAGAGACACACTTATGGTTTGCATTCACCTGTTTCCTGTCAAGTCTTTTTCATCAATACTGCACCATCAACAGATTTATTAGCTTATTTACAATATTGATTGCCACATTGGTCACCCAGTACTTATGTTGTTACCTTGTTACTTTTTTACCATAATGTTAATAAATATACTCGGATGGGACTTAACACCATTGAATAATTTTATACATGCCAGCAAATAAGGTATCGGTAACTTGGATCTGGCTAAGCATGATACACCAATTGACATATCTTTGGGGGTTCCGTTTTGACACTGTATTACTTATATATAGCCACTATGTTGGGAGATGGCACATCGCCCTACTTAGTATCACTATTTAAGTACTTCTTGTTTCTCTTAGATTGCAGATAGGAGCTTATTATGGTGTCCATCTATTTATAAATCTCACCTGACCTCTACTTGCCACATGGTCTTTTTAGGTAAGACATATTTATATTTCACTATTCAGTCATGATGCTACATTTATACTGATACTAGCAGCCCGTCCCGACGTTGTCCAGGAGTAATCAGGCTTCCCCGACCCCCGCCTGCCCCGACATTGTCCAGCATTTTGGGCCCCCGCCCGCCCTGTCCCCCGTCTGCCCCGATCCCCGCCTGCCCCGACATTGTCCCCCGGAGCCTTACCTTGTGAAATGCTGAAAAGTACACAATTATGGCAGTTTAAAACAGAGGACACTGTGTGTAAATGTTGCATTTAATTACTTTTAGTGAGTCACTGTTAGTGTTTTCTATGATGCTGATCAGTTTTGGTTAAGTCATTCTGTTCCCACTGATTGATGATAAATTGCAGTCTTACTTCCTTGTTTATGCAATGTTCCGGTGTTTGATTTTCGAAATCCGGTGAACCCATCAACGCAGCCCAGCTTGGATGACAGACTTACCACTATGCAAAGGCCTCTACCACGGTCTGTCAACAGAATGTGCGTAAGTCCCCGTCCCCCACCTGCCCCGACCCCCGCCTGCCCCGACATTGTCCGTGTTGAGGCGCTCTGAGTCCCCCACCTGCCCCGACATAAACGTTGCATTTAATTCCTTTTAGTGAGTCACTGTTAGTGTATTCTATGATGCTGATCACTTTTGGTTAAGTCATTTTGTGCCCACTGATCGATGATAAATTGCAGTCTTACTTCCTTGTTTATGCAATGTTCCGGAGTTTGATTTTCGAAATCCGGTGAACCCATCAACGCAGCCCAGCTTGGGTGACAGACATACCACTATGCAAAGGCCTCTACCACGGTCTGTCAACAGAATGTGCGAAAGTCCCTTCCCCCGTCTGCCCCGACATTGTCCGTGTTGAGGCGCTCTGAGTCCCCCACCTGCCCCGACATTGTCCCCCGGAGCCGCTCCTCAGTTCACCGCTCCGCTGCTCACCTCTCTTCCTGCCGGTCCGCTGCTCCTCACCGGCCACTCGTCACCGCTCCTCCCCCGTGCCATGTCCGCCCGTTCTGCTGCTCCTCACCGGCCGCTCGTCACCGCTCCTCCCCCGCGCCATGTCCGCCGCTCCTCTTCGCGCTCCTGAAGTGAGCACGCAGGTCGTGGCCGGCGCTACTTCTCAGGGACTACATTTTTTTTAATGTAATTTTTTTTAAATATAACGTATTTTTTTACTTTATATAGCCTATGTCCATCTGCACACCCTGGGGATTACAAAGATGTATCGGGTATGTGGATTGGCGCTGGGGTTCCCGAGTTTACCCGCCTCAAACCCTCAAAGTTCTTCCTTTATAATAGTAGTATAGATTACCTTGGGCTCACCAAGTGTTTGTTTTGGATAGCCCAGGACAATAAATAGTTCTACCACAGCTTTACGGCCAAACTTCGGACATTTTCTGAAGAATACGCAGATCCAGAGGTAAGTTATCTAAACTTTACTGCCACTTGGTTGCTTCTGGCGACTCTTTCTGGAATGTCTTTATCACTTTCCCCATTTACATAACTCTCTTTTGTTTTTTTTACTAGTTCTCAATGAATCATAGGTACATATCGTGCTCCAACCCTAGGGACGAAAATTGGAAGGCGTGTACATAATTACGATCCACCACAACTACTACACATTAACAGGGGTGTTCCTACTAATATAGTTTACCTTGAGATCACAGAGGTCATTCTACATGGCAACCATTAGACGCTCACACTAATAGGTTCTAGATAAACCTACTTAATCACTTTTTTCCTGTCTTCCCCCTCCCCTAATGTCAACTTGTACTTCTTTTATTCAGTGATCGGATCTGTACTTGAGAAAGGGTAGAGGCTTTTACTGCAAGACACTGCCTTTTGTATGGACTCTAACCTACTCCCACAGACTGGATGTAAGCTATTAATTACTTCAATATGCCACGCAGCACACAAGGATGCATCCGCAACCACCACCACCTCATAAGGCCGGCCAAGAGGACCTCCTTCAAAGACCGCCTCGACAACAACGCACACAATAGCAAGGAGCTCTTCAACATCGTGAAGGAACTCTCCAACCCCAGCTCCAACACCAACCACATACCGCCATTGCAAGCCCAGTGCGACTCCCTCTCCACCTTCTTCCACCGCAAGATAGCAGACATCTACGACAGCTTCAACGCCCAGAAAGCCCTAACAGACAGCAACACAACAGACCCTCCGCACACCTTTGACCACAACCCCCTGCTAGCCTTGCCAGCTTGAGCATCGATGACACTAACAAGACCAGCGCACAATCCACTCCGGCTCTCCGTCAGACCCATTCCTGCACCCGGTCTTCAATAGAGCAAGCAGCTCCATCGCATCCCACCTGCGCAACGTCATCAATCCCTCCCTCGAGACCGCGACCTTCCCCGAGATCTGGAAACACGCCGAGATCAACGCCCTACTCAAAAAACCTAAGGCAGACCCAAGAGACCTCAAGAACCTCCGGCCCATCTCTCTGCTCCCCTTCCCGGCCAAGGTCATCGAGAAAACCATCAACAGACAGCTAACCCGATATCTTGAAGAAAACAGAATCATGGACCCTTCCCAGTCAGTGTTTCTCAGCAACCACAGCAACAGGACGACATCAGGACCCTGCTGGACAACGGCGAGACTGCAGCACTCATCCTCCTAGACCTCTCTGCTGCCTTTGACACCGTCTGACACCGCACACTATGCGCATGCCTCCACGCCGCAGGGATCCGAGACAAGGCTCTGGATTGGACCACCTCCTTCCTCTCCTGCAGAACCCAGAGCATCCGCCTCCCCCCATTCCGTTCCAAAGCCTCCGAGATCATCTGCGGGGTACCCCAGGGATCCTCCCTCAGCCCAACGCTGTTCAACATTTACATGGCCCAGCTTTGACACGTAGCCCGACAGCATGACCTTAACATAATCTTCTACACCGACGACACTCAGCTGATCCTCTCCCTCACCAAGGAGCCCATCACCGCCAAAGCCAACCTCCACAAAGCAATGACTGGATGAAGACCAGCTGTCTGAAGCTGAACTCGGACAAGACGGAGCTCCTCATCCTCTGCTGCAACCCTTCAGCCTGGGACAACTCCTGCTAGTCGACGGCACTGAGGGCAGCCCCGATACCCACCGACCACGCACGCAACCTGGGAATCATCCTCGACTTAACGCTCTCAATGACCAAGCAAGTCAATGCCGTCTCCTCCTCCTGCTTCAACACCCTCCGCATGCTCCGCAAGATCTACAGATAGATCCCGACAGATACAAGAAAGACCGTCATCCAGGCCCTCATCAGCAGCAGACTTCACTACGGAAACGCCCTCTACGCGGGAGCCCCGACCAAGCTCATCAAACGACTACAACGCATCCAAAACGCCTTGGCACGACTGATCCTCGACGTACCACACCACGGCCACATCACCTCCCACCTGTGAAACCTGCACTGGCTCCCCATCAACAAGAGGATATCCTTCAAGCTCCTCACCCACGCACACAAGGCACTCCACAAGATCGGCCCAGCCTACCTCAACAGGCGGCTCTCCTTCTACATCCCCAACTGCCGGCTGCGCTAGTCAGGGATCATGTGTAACCTATAGGTGAGGTAGGTTCTTATCATACATGGAGCAAATGTTTAGTCTATTTAATCAAACAAAACTTTTTTTTTGTACACAGAAGAAATGCTGACCTCACATATTAAAAGGTGTTCTCAAAAGTGACAATGAAGAAAAAGGCGTCTTTGTAAAATAAAATATTTGCCTGAGATCACACAGTTTGAGACCAGTTAATGCATCAAGTACATTACAGTTCGGTCAAGTAGATTCGTCAAGTTACTAGATCTGCAGGTCTAGGAACAGTTTTATGGTTTTTCAAGGCCTGTATACCCATTTACTGCTCTTTTACCACCACTTTCTTGATCTATAAATCAAGGACTTGGAATGCTATCCAACTACGTTTGTCAGCCTTTTTAAAATTAATTGACTTCTGAGAAGGAAGTAATTCTATGGTATGTATTGTATTATGGTTCTTTTTGAATAGTGCTCAGAGACCCATTTCAGGCAGTTCTATAATAGAGCGCGGGTGAGTGCTTGACTGAAAGTGTGTTGTATTTGCTGTGGGCCTATGTGGGAGTGGTTTGGGGTTGTCACGAGTGACCGTAGTATGTTATTATAATGATTTGGGTCGCAGTGATTAGTAATTTGATGGAGGAAAATTATGTCAGAGGTAGGATAAACTTAGATTATATGATGTGGCTGTTATAGACAGTAGCGGTCGGTGGTGGGAGTAGGTTCCGGGCGCTGACGTGGGGGGGGGAGGGGCAGGGTAGGGGGTAGTAATTCATTGATTACGGAGGATTACAGGTAAGTAAGCATATAAATAAACAAAATGAATTTTGTTGCGTGTACTGCATTGCATTTGGGGATGGAGTGCGTGCAACGAAATTCGTTTCATTTATTTATATGTTTACATACCTGTAATCCTCCATAATTCATAGATTACTACCCTCCCCCTCCCAACGTCACCACCCGGCAGCTACTCCCACCACTGACCGCCACTGGTTATAGATTAGTTGTGTTTATGATGATAACTGAAGACTTTCAATCCAGCTCCTATACTATATGTAGCAATCAGGACCGCCCAAACAATATATTTTGTGGGGCTCGGCACAGATGTGCCAGAGAGAGAGCATCCCCGCTATGAGTAGTGTTTTTTACTGTCGTCCAATTTTGTATTTGCTGAGCCTCAGGATGGGACGTACAGGCAGACCCCCATCTTTTTGCGATTTAACAAATCACAATTTTACCGCAAAATCAGCTGATGTGCACGATACCTGGAGTTTTGCATATGGACAGGGGCGGCTCTAGACTCATGGCAGCCCTGGGCAGGGAGTGTAGGTAGGGGGCCCCGGAAGAGGGGGTCCGGGCGGGGCCCCTGAAGAGGGGGGGGTCAGGGGAAGTGGAACAGAGCCGGAGGCCACCAAATCCCTGCCTGGGGCCGCCATGTAAATATGTATCCATCCTGAGAGGATTATTATATTAAGGATATATATTGGTGTGGCGGTCCCTGCGGTTTGGCGGCCCTGTGCAGGTGCACAGCTTGCACATGCCTAAGGCCGCCCCTGATATGGAGCCTGCAAAATGTAAAGAACATTTCTTTTTTTGTGTTGTTTTAGACAAAGGCTTTGCCTCTGCAAATTCTTTGCCTTAACGTGAGAGCCTGCCCAAAGATGTCTCGCTAAGCAAACCCACAATGTTTGACACGGTCCTCCTCCACTCCTCCTGCTTGAGTGGGGAGAGCCAGAAAGCCGGGTATGCCTCTGTATTTGTTTTTTAAGAATGCCCAGAAGACCAGCACAGCTTTCCACTTGTAGCGTGCTGAGCTACTTTTTGAGTAATCATATGGGCAAAAAAACATTGCCTCACAGGAGTAGAAAATGAGGAATCTAATCTTTCTATAATGCTCTTGGTTGTTTTCCATGACTGCAAGGATTTCAGCACTTGAACTGCACAAAAGATTATGCTGTGAACCGGAATACTATGAGGAAAGATCAGTGAGTGTGGGGGCGAGGTAAAAAGAGCAAAATTCCTTAGAAACCTTTTTGTTGTTTTTTTTTGGTTGGTTTTTAAACGTACTGTCCTCATACCTTCAAAAAATAAATGTGACCTGGTGTAATGTAACTGGTTCTCACATAAAGAATGCACTATGTATATACTGCAGAAAAATGTGCAAAGATGTCAAAATTAAGCGTTCACATAAGAAAGAAAATGCAAATACCCATATAGTTGCTGATGTGAACAAAATGAAACCATAAAACCTGGATAAATCGCGGCATTACAGCTTAAATTATGCGGTTTTAGGCAAATATTTTATTTCAGTAAAGCCCCTTTTTCTTCATTTTTGCTTAATAAAGCACTTTCAAATATGTGAGTTCAGAATACCAGTTGTACAAAATGTATTAGACTAATGTACCTCTATAATAATCTGGGCCATGTACTTGACAACTGTCTTTGCTTCTTAGACAGCTGCAGCCTGTGCAGGTAAGAGGGGTGAGTCGGTAGGTCGGGTTAAGGGGTAAAATTCAACAGACAATCACAAGAGAAAATTTGTTATTTATTTAATTTTCCGTCATGGTCAACTGTGGGGAAAACAACACGGCCCTAACGCCCCACCACTCTTACCTGCACGGGCCGCTCCAGCTCTTAGTTCACAAATGGATCATGTTTAAAAACGATGAGGCAGATTTACAAGCACCTTGCGCCACTTTTGCATCACTTTCCCATGTTAAAAGTGGCGAAAGGGCCTTGTAAATAAGCCCCAATCACTTTTAATAACTATTTCTTAGTGCAGTGCTACAACATAAATGTGCAATTCATGAATTAAAAAGTGTAATATTCAGAGTGTACAATAGGTTGCTGCAAAATTTACTAAGCCACATTTGCTAAGAATGGATTCTGTAAAAGCGGTTGCAAATTGCACACCGACTTTTACCAAATCCATTCTCTTTTTGTGAACTGACCTCTGTACTAATAGGGTGATTTGCAAAAATGAAACGTGAGTAATTAAACCATATACAGTTCACCATCAATCACAAGATAAAAGGTTATAAAACTACTCAATGCCACTTACATGAGGTGCCACAAAATTGCAGCAAAAAATGCAATAGGGGCCTCACTCCCTACAACTTTCCTCCTTACAAATTCCAAATGGAGCTAGCCTGGGGCCTGCTCCTAGCCTCTGCTGGAGTAAGTCCTAGCCCCCAAGTGATGCCTCCCAGGCAGCGGCGACCCATCCCCTGCCAATGTGGTCGGCGGGCCGGAGGAAGGAGCTGCGGGGGGATCAGGGACATTTATTTTTTTTAAACTTACCTCATCGCCACTAACTCTGCCCTCCGCTCCATTGCGCTCTTCCTGCTTCTGGGAGAGGCTCCCAGACTGTGGCCCATCATGACGCTGCATGAAAGCATCGTCAGGATTGGCCTGAGTGCCGAGACTTTGCGCTCCGAGGCAGACTGGGCGCCCAGCAAGGGAGCTGGGGCTGAAGAAAACTTCTCTAGGCATGAGGGTTTTGGCTGGCCTGGATCGGCCGACCAAACCCTCATTTGTAGTGAAGGGAGTGCCCACCACTCCCCCACCAGAGTGTCATCCCTCGAGTCCCGCCCCCAAGACTCTTCAGAGTCCTAAGGGCAGGTTCAGGGGATTAAAATAAAACGGGTTTAAAACCTGTTTTATTGTTATTTTATTTGCAGGTGGTGGCAGGGGGGCAGCGCTCCTCCATCCCAATGGAGGGGCCGCCACTGCTCCCAGGTCCTGGACCCTTGGCTGGTGTTAGAGCAGCGGCCCTCCTGACCTTTACATACAGCCCCGCGGATCACTGAAGCACTGGGCTGTTTTCTTCACTTCACTAAACTTAAAAAAGATGTTGAATAAACAGGCAAGCACTTCTTTAAATGTTAATTGAATCTTGAATCAAATGTATAAAATATGATAAAGTAAATTTAAAAAGTGTATTTAATCAACCTGCAGAACTGTTTCACCTTAGTACATCAGATGACATCAGTGTATTTTTACAGACTTTTTAAATGTGATACTTTTGATATATGAATATAGAAACATTCATACCCCCCCCACCAACCTAGACAACAATGCCAGAAGTGAACTGAGAGGTTATGTACACCCTTTGGGCAGCCTGGGTTGCTATCATACAGAAACAACATAATAGTTAATTGAATCAAACACAGATGGTTTTGTACAGCGAAAATCCGAAAGTCTAGTATTTGAAGGTCCTTTTAAATGTGTTAATGAAGCAAAAGGAGGGGAAATTAAATAAAACAATTGCCTAGGATCACACAATTGGATCAGGTGGGGGAGCTGGACATATCCAGATTTTCTGGCTTCACATTATGCAGTTCAGCCACTAGAGATACATGCTTCACCTCCCCTACACCCACCTTACCTCCCACCTCAACATCCACCCTGCTGGCTTCAATGAGGCCCTCGGTCTCATTACAGACCAAACGTTTTTGCCCCTCAGAAAATGTTTGTGAGTACCATGTGTTAGAGTGAACTACCCCTGACCAAACTGCAAACCTGAGACCTAGAAACTTTTGGCAACTTTCCCTTCAGAGAACTGGCAGCAGACCGGACCACCGTCTAGATAAAGCTGCTGACGTTGAATCGCCGTTCGAACTGAACCTTCAGGTTTGCCATGCTGAAAGTGAGCTGACTTTCAGAATGGGTTATAAGTCCTAACTCAGAAGGCTTCAGAAGGACTGAGGCCAAGCAGCAATCTTTTGACCTCTAGTCCTTCCTGCGCATAAACCTAGGACTTTGCCCGGTCGGAGCTTTCCTGCCTTCTTCGATGACCAAACCATGCTTTTTAGCAACACACCATCATCGAAACCTGCTTTGGATCGAGATGGGTCCTGGTCCTCATCAAAGACTTGTCTGCAACCACTTTTTCTCAAGAAAAATATCTATCTCAGAAGGAAAATTTTACACTGGAACAAACCGTGATCCCTGTATCCAACCTGCACTCCATTGCAGACAGCCTTAACTTTTGAATTTGACCCAGTCTAGTGTGACAAGATAACCACGGTTGCTGCTTTGCACTTTTTGGCACTATTTTTAACTCAAAATGTAAAAATTCATCTCTGGCTTTACTTATTGGACTTTGTTGTTTTGCTGTCATTTTATTAAATTAAAACAACTTTATTTTTCACAATTGGTTTGGAATTGTTTGTGTGTGTTTTTTTTACTTTATTTCTGATTGAGTACTGTATATATACTTTTCACATTGCCTCTTTGTTAAGCCTGACTGCTTTGTGCTACACAAACCTACTAGAGAGTCCAGCACACTTCTGTGGTGCCCACTGACAATGGTTGTGATTATTATTTAAGATGGGTTCTCAAATAATACTCTAGGTTTTTGATAAGGTCAATTGAAAGTTCTCTGGAAAGCCCTGGATACCTTGGTGCTAAGCAGATCCTACAGCAAGAATAGCGACTCCTCCAACCCTCTCATGAAAATTAGAAAAATTGTCTAAGGCAATTACTCACAATATCTATACATGATAAGAAGTTAAGTGACTCTATATGTATCTGATTAGAAAAGTTTAACTCCCTGAAGGCAGATTACAGAAAGAAGATCAGTTGGTTACGGACTTTGCAGTGATATCTGTATCCAGAGTGAATGAACCTCATTAGGAAGCAGTGGTTTTCAATTTAGACTATTCAGTATTCTCAATTAAACCTGAAGTAAGACACATGGGTGTTAAAATATTTACGAAGATAACACACTTCAAATAGGAGAACATTAACAGAGTAAAGAGGTGACATTTTATTTGAAGAAATGGTCAGAAATCCCTTTAATTGTGTTTGGAACAATCAACTTTACAAAGATTACTATTTTACTCAAATATATATTTGTATTCAATGGTATCCTTCTGCACGTGAAAAAATGTTAGGAAGAAAGCAGTCTATATTTATTGATTTTGAATGGAAAGGTAAGCTAGATTGGAAGAAACGTACCAAAGGACTTGAGAAGAGGGGATGGGCACGCCCAGATTTTCAATTCTTCTTCTGGGCAAGTTAAAACAGTTTAAGAAAGTATTAGCTTATTTGTAATAACTGAGCAAGTGTTTCTTTTGGAGTACAGAAATAAATGTATTTTGAGCATAATTAAGAATTGTATTATTCTCACTCCTCAATAGTGAGTGAAAGGAAATATTGAGGAGCACTAATGAAGTGTCTCAACCCAAGTACTCGTGCCTGACTGCAGCTGGGGTGTGTATCTGTTGTAAATTGCTTTTTCCTGACCTGAGGATCTTTGCTGCTGCCTGCTGCCGTCCTGCGTGGGTGGAGGAGTCCGTCCTGACGTGCCTGTTGCCCTGGTGGGACTTGTGGTCCCAGGGTGCACCTGACTGCTCTTGCTGCCCTTGAGCCCAATTCTACACAGCTGCTGCTGCTGGGGAGGTGCTGTCATCGCGCTTAAAGCGCCGCCTTCCCCCACGCAACGCGGGACGCGCGCGGGCGGCGCCGGGAGAAGCCCGGGACAAGGGCGGGACCGTCTGAGGCCGTCCGAGGACAGTAAGCTTTAAATACAAACGGACTGTTGCACTTGGCTGCAGGGTCCTGAATTCTGAATTCTGGTTAGCACTTCTTTGATTGCTTACTGGTATAAATTTCTATGCTAGGGCTCATTCTTACGTGATTGTCCGACAATTTTAATTTTAATTTGGAATATTTAGGTATTTGTTTCAATGGCGGCTCGTGCAGGAAGGGGGAAAAGAGTAGGGGCGGGAGATCCATAAGTGGTACATTGGATAATTTCATTACCAGGGCGACTTTGGTTTTGGAGCATGAAATTGTCCTAACCGAGCGTCGCCTTTCGGTTGAACTGATGTATATAAGGAGGTCTTCCTTAGGTCCACTAATGCTGGCTACTTCCCCGAATCAATCAGAGGGGCATGCCAACAGAAGAAATCTCTCGATTAGTGAGGGTGCTAACTCGGAAAATACAGAAGGTAGCATCCTAGAAACATCCCGAACAAATGGAACTAGCCCCCATCCTATAACATGTGCCCCTGGTAACAAGATTATACCTGTTAGTACTATTATAGACTCGATAACAAAGATAAACACAGACACTAAGAAAGGGAGTGCAAAGAGGAAACGAGGAGGGGGTGTCCAAAAGGGGAGATGTCCAAAAATTATAAAAACTGAACAAACATAACATAACCCAACAGAAGAAGGGGTGGCTATTGTTCACTCCATACTAACACCTGAAGCTCCGCCACCTACTCCTCATTCACTGTCAACTAGCACCCTGGGGGCTGACCCAACTATTCCTTTGGCACAATTATTTAATGGACTCATGTTACAGGTGGAGCAACTAGTAAAGTCTCTAATATTGCCCCTTGTTGAAAGAACAAGACAAATCAGTGAAAGGTTGGAGAGATTCGAGCAGTCCACTGTAGACAATTTAAAAATGTTGACTGAGTCTATATCCAGTAGTAGCTTGGCTATTGCAAACGTCCAGAAACCCAAAGTAGCTTTGGCCAACGAGCTGGCTCTCCGAGCAACAAATACCCTGACCTCTGTGGCCTCCGTCAATATTGGGCTGGCTATTAAAACTCCAGGGAAAGGACTAGCTGGCCCTGATGGAGATTCACGGAGGCAAGGGAAGGAGACACAGGAAAGTAAAAAAAAATACACAAATCCTGCCTAAGGAAACTGTTGCTTTGGATACTAATAATATGATGCAGAAAAACTCCTGCCAAAAAACTGTTCACTTACCACCTGAATTGGCCCCCTATGTCGTTGTATTAACGGGGGTCCCAGAGCTAAAAAAAGATCAAACTGAAACCTACCCTCAGCTTAAAAACAAAGTAACATTCTGGCTGAATCAGAATAGACCACTCCCAAAATACATCAATGGGGAGGTTCTCTTTGCCCGTAGAGTAGGTTGGGTGGGGCAAAGACCAAAGGACATACCCGGGGACTCTGTCATTGTAAATTTCAGGGACAGGCGTGTAGTTAGTTGTATTTGCAACCAATACCATCCAAGGGGCAGAAGTGGGATTATTACCTTAGATTTCAGTTACTTTTATCATCCATCACCAGTACTATGATTGGCCCAAAATGTCGTAGAAATCAAAGAAAGAGGGGCAATGGGAAGCTTTGAGAACGACTTTCGTGTCCCTATTTTCAATCGCTTTACAGAGCTATATGGTTTGGAAGACCTTGATTGACTGAGAGATCAGGAAGCGAGTCCATTATTTGCAAAGGAGAGTGCTCTTGTGGGCGACAATAATAAAATGGTCAATGAAAGACAGCAAATGAGGCCACCTTGGTTTCCTTCCCTTCAGTTGGTTTCTAGACCGCCTACAAAGAGGGGGAAGGATTCCGAGTTGAGCATCACGGTTGCCGATGAAACCCTTAATAGTAAATTATCCACTGGCAGAGGTGGGGAGACTATAAAAGTGGCCCCAACTCCATTAGAAGTTATTAATAACCCTGACTGGGAAAGAGTAAATCAGGCCAATAAAAACAAAGGCGGTACTCTGATTAGGTCTGAACTGAGCTCTAGCTATGAACCCATTATTCCAGTATTGTTTGAGAATACAAACAGAGAAGGCAGAATTCAGGACCTAGAGAGTACATCTACCATTAAACTGAGGTCTTGGAATATTGCCGGTTTAAAAAAGAACCTGAATGACCCTTTGTGGCAAGATTATATTGAGAGTTCCGATATTATATTCTTTCAAGAAACTTGGGCTCTTGAACCACATTATAAAATTGGATTTAAATCTTTTAGCGTCCCCGCTACCAATCTAAACAAAGGAAGACCCTCAGGAGGTCTGGCAATCTGGACAAAAATTACTTTAGGGCTAGATTGTACTCAAATTGATTCTAATAGCCCAGATATCTTAGGAATAAGGTTCATGGGAGCCAATAAAAGAGAAGTCTGTATCCTAAATTTTTACAGTAGGCCCTCTAGGGCAAACAAAGAGGTAGAGGTCATCGAGCAACTAGATAATATTCTCTAGAATTGTGACCAGAAAACTCTGATTATTACAGGGGGAGATTTTAATAGAAAATTCGAACCCATAATTGGTTTAGAAAGTATTTTTGATCAGGAGGAAAATGCCAATATTATCCCTGGAATTGAAACTAAAACACCAGTACAATGCTCAAAACTCGCAGCTCAGATTTTGCCTTTAACTGCGGCTCATGGACCGTGAGCCTGTAATGGGCGCCTTCCTTCTGATAGCCCAAGCAGACCAACTTTCAAGCGGGGTACCTGCTGTAGCCATTTGGACTACATAATGGTCTCAATTCCACTCTGGCCGATGGCATTAGACCTCGTAGTGGATGAGCGCTTTGAAAATGACCACCTCCCACTTAACCTGAATATTGGTTCGTCATTATTTAATTTGTCCCATATGGGAGGATCTTCCAGCCAGCATACCAACATGGACCCACTGTTGTCTAATAATCATAGAGCATTGAAGTGGCCAGTGGTATTGGGGAATGAGAATACTGTAAAAAGAATCTACGATTTGTATGTAGACCTTTTGTCCCCTTTCGATAATGTTACAGTGCATGAGATCCCTAATACACGGATCCATGAAAAAATGACTTTGGGACTGGGATAAATACTAACTAAAGCCACCAAGCCAATGAAAATAGGCCAGCAAAATTTAGCCAAGGGGGATGTTTGGTATGACAAGGCCTGCCGCCATGCTAAAAAGGAACTAATTGCGGCTACAAAATGTAATGATGTGCCAATGCTCAGGGGAAAAAGGAAAGTGTATAAGGGGACACTTGCAAAGGCAAAAAAAAGTTGGGATGGTAAAATTTGGGTGGATCTGCTTGACGCATGCGAAACAAACGACCAGGTATCCTTTTGGGGTATGATAGCCAGGGGCACCAGAGATGGGACCCCCTCTAGTGACACGTTTCTCGAAGCCAAAGTGTGGACTTCACACTTTGCAACATTATACCTTTTGCCTGGAAACGAGCCCATACTGGACAATCATGAAAAAGGGTTAGACCCAAGTGAGATACCCTTGACTTTTAGTATGGCTGAAACTATTGCAGCTATAAAGGCAACTAAATACGTTAAAGCACCTGGGCCAGATAGGATACTGGGGGATCTGTGGAAATACGAAAATATGCTATGGGCTCCATATATAAACTGTGTTCGTAATAATATTTCAAGGGGAGCGCCAATTCCAGAGACATGGCGGGGCGCCGAAATAGTAACTATTTTTAAAAAAAGCGACAGAATGAATCCGGCCCATTACAGGCCTATTAGAATGCTTGATGTTCTTCAGAAGGTATTTGCACGTCAAGTATTAACTAAGCTAAGTGCTTGGATGGAGGAAACTAGTACTCTAACTAAGTACCAGGCTGGTTTTAGAGGGAAAATCAGCACTGTCGATCAAGTGTTCAGATTTTATGTATCATCTGGAAGTACATCAATATAAAGAGGGCACACTTGTATGTGGCCTTTGTTGACCTCAGGTCGGCCTTTGACCTTGTGCCCAGGGGTGCGCTGTGGTCAAGATTGAGAGATCAAGGGGTCCCTGGGAACATTTTGAACCAGATTATTAATCTTCACGAGGCTAATTACGCCAGGGTGAGATGGGGACCAAATGGAGAATTGACCGAGCGCATTGAGATAAGGAGAGGCGTGAGGCAAGGATGTGTGTTGGCACCCACGCTATTCTCCTTGTACGTTAATGACATACCGGACACCCTCTTGGGCTGCGAGCACAACTCTCCCAAGCTGGGTGATGAACATGTGCCGGCATTGTTATTCGCAGATGATACTATTTTAATCTCACAGACACCCAGAGGATTACAAAACTTACTTGATGCCTTTCGGTGTAATTATGATAAAAAAGGTCTGGAAATTAACTCGTCCAAAACTAAGTAATGAATAAATGAAATGAAATGAAAATAAATTTATAACGCGCAGGACTCAGCCCAATGTATATGGCGGTTAATCCTCACAGAAATTTTAAAAGAACTCTAACCGTTAATAATGAAATGATCGAGTATGTGCATAGTTTTAATTATTTGGGTATTACTTTAGACACCAAAATGAACTGGAAATTTCAAGTGGCTAGAAGTACAACTCTTCTCGTTCAAAATCTAGTCCCAATAGCCAAGAGACATAAAAACAGCTATTGTAAAGCGGTGACCCCCGCACTAGAGCTATACAAATTCAAAGCCCAATCTGCCTCCCTTTATGGGGCAGAACTATGGGGCCACACAGCTAAATGCCCCTTCATGACACACAAAATTTTTTTTTCAGACAAATATTAGCAATGCCACGGCGTACACCCCTATTACCACTTACAATGGATCTTACTATACATCGCACTGATGATCATGCCACTCTGCGACCGTTGTTATATTGGGTACGTCTATGGGCAACAGATGAATTAGCTGATTATAGAGATGCCTTAAAGGAAGTTATAAAAATAAAAAATACGACTCGGCTGATGTGGTTAAACCACATCCAGGATTGGTTTACAAAGCTTGGGCTACATATGTATTGGGCTGACCCCGATTGTCTGACCTTGGGCTGCAAAACACTGTTAAAAGAAAGATACTGGGACTACCTTAATACTTCCACGCTACAGAAACCGAAGGTAGGTCCCCCCCTAACCCTCGAGTTCCTTGGTGTGAAAACAGTGAGTAGTTTCGAGGGTTTTATGGATGAGATTTTACCGTCTCTAGCAAAGTCACTATATTTAAAATTTCGATACGGTATACTCTAAATCAAGGCCAACACTGCTAAATGGGTGTGTAATGTTGATAATGCAGGGAGGGAAGCTATGTCAAAATGCGATTTGTGCACTATGGGAACAGAAGAGGATGAGGCATATATACTATTTTTGTGTTCAGCCTACACTCAGTTAAGGAAGAAATGAATAAATCCTATTTGTCGCCTTCTGGGCTTCAGGCACCTTTGTGATGCCGAAAGAGTCCTCAGAAGTGAGACTAGTCAACTTATTGTCTTCATTGTAAGCAGATATCTTTTCTCTGTGGAGATAGTGCGAAGGAGACGGGGTCTTTAAAAACATAGAGAAACAGCCAGTGCGTTTGATGTAATATAGTAGCGGGAATTTTGGGCACAGGGGACAAGAATTGGTGTTAGGACTATTCATATATTTTATAGGAAAAGGAAGTAATACTCTTTATATTAAGCATGTTTTAAAAAACGAATATTTATTACAAGAAACTCGATTGTATTAATTCCATCGAATGGTAAATGCTTTTTCTGTTTTTAAATCAGAGGTCCCCAAACCGGTCCTGGAGGGCCAGATCCATCCCAGATTTTTTAAATTACTACTTGTATCTTAATGGGGATATCCAAAAAATCTGGCATGGATCCGGCCCTCCAGGACCGGTTTGGAGATCCCTGTTTTAAATAGAAAAATATGTATTTATTGTTTTAATATTGCAATTGCCTCTGAAGAATCTTTTTAAAGGAACAATGAATGTGAAAGTGGGCGTGATTTGTAATTTTTGGGCTGTAATCTGTTTTCTTTTTTAAATAATGATGTGAATCTTTTGTGGTTTTGTTTAACCGAAATAAAGATACTTGATTCCGGTATCTGTTGTAAACAAACAAAGACCCAACTCCAGGGTAACTTAAGGTAGTATTTATTATGATAGTTAGTTTAGGATAAAAGGTACAGAGAGCCCCCACCAGGAGCAGCCTTCCTGCTGCTCAGCCCGTACTCCAACTGACAGCCTCACTCATTCAACATTCCACAGCAATCACGCACCAACATTCCACACAGAGCAGAGCACACTGGCAGAGCAGCAGGTACAACAGTATCCAAACAAAAGAAGCAGATTTTTGACCTGTGGAAAGAAAGAATTTATTTATATGTCAGGTCCACCTCTGCTCTGCACTGTTAGAAGAACAAAGTGAGCATCAGAAATGTTTGACACCCTTCCAGTAACTCTTTGGATTGAACATCACCGCCGATATCTCTTTGCAAGATTTGCAGCTCACATTGATTCCATGACAAAGCATAAAAAATGACCTATATGAGAGATAATCTTGCAAATCAATGTCCTAGAATTGAGGGTAATCTGCTTGGCACTCCGGTTGTTTCTTCTACAATAGAACAGATAGATAATATTGTTCCATACAGAAATGAAACCAAACTGTTGCACATCAAGAAAGAAGATTTGTGGGCACTGGAAGTGTAAATTCCTGTCTGTGGTACTTCTACAATGGGCAGACGTGGTCAAAACTTAGGCCATAAGCAGAGTTCAGTGGAAAAAACAATCAGAAAGGTCTCCTATTGGTACTCAAAAAGAAATTCTTTTATTTTATGTCAAAAAGTTTCCCGAACCATCTCCAACTGGAATGAAAAATGTAGAGGCTTATGACTATGACAAAACAAAATCAAGGCATATCTCCTGAAACTAACTTAAAAACTGCCGTTCAAGCGCTGTTCCTATTGAATCTGGACACAGGTAGGGCTATGACAAGGGGAGGGCACTCCTGTTACCAAGTACATTTCGGTAATTTCAAAAGTAGGTCTGACCAGTTCTTTCATTATGCAGATATTGCTGCAACACTGCTCAATGCCACAAAATACTGTGTTTTCTCTTTCCCAGCAAACACTCCTAATTATGAGGCACTCATTAAACTGTGTGCTCTTAAATGACAAAGTAGAGAACCGCTGCATGAGTTTTTGCTTTGGGTCACTCAAAAGCTTCTGACAAGTCTGGACTCAAGAACGTCTTCCTGTGACCTCAGTCTCCCTCATGGTTCCACTGGAGTACACCAACGGCCTGATTACGAGTCTGGTGGTCCGAGGACCACCAGACTCGTGGCGGTGTGGCAGTGGCAGTCTTGCGACTGCCACCTTAGGACCTTGGTGGCCGTGCCGCCCTGGGACCTCCTACTCCACTAGGGAACCACTGTTCCCTGGCAGTGGCACAGTGGTCTAGAGGTATCTATATGCTAGGCGGGGACTGCTGCATTCCTGCCAAGCAAATAACAACTTTCATCACTGCCACTGATTTCATGGAGGTCTTTGCTCCATGAAAACAGTGGCAGTGAGGAAAGAAAGGGGGGCCTGCAGGGCCCCCTTTTGCCTCATGACTTGTGCTTTGTGCCTTGCGCCTCATGCCTTTTGGTGCCTCACGCCTTGTGGATGCACATGGGGGGGGGTCCTGCAGGGCCCCCTGTGTGCATGCACAGAAGTTCCAGCACGGCATGGACTTTTCATAGGCACTGCCATGGGAATGGCAAAGGAAATGCCCACCAATGACTAAAAAAGTAATTGTGTCCTCACGTGGGTTTGGGGGTGCAGCAGCGGGGCAGTCCCGCCACTGCACTGTAAAACTCGTAATCAGGCCCCAAGCGTGTATCCTTGAAAGCCATCAATGGGTTGAGAAAACGCGTCCCATTCTCTCAAAAGTGCAATCAGATCTCTTATAAAAACTCTTTTCCTTTCTATTAGATGCCAAAATCACTTTCAAGATAAATTGTGCTATCTTCGTTGTAGCTATCTCTATCGCACCAACCGACAAAATGGAGTATGTGGCCAGTGACATTACCAAGCTCAATCCCGAGCAGTCCCAGACTGAGGAGAAAATACGACAAGCCTTCTCCTGCTACATACCAACTATCTTGAGCATCCTAATATTATTTCAAGGAGAACCATCACTCCAAAGCTTCACGAATAAAGTTAAGACCCCGCTGCTCGGTTGAGATGCTGATCATACTCCCCTTATTGCCCATGTCCACCTTATTTTTTTTCCCTATAGATCATTTCATCACACTTGTTACCTCCAGTACAACGCTTGTTTTTATGCACGATGATATTTTAATGTGAAGTACTGATCGATCATATATGTATTCCACATGTCAGCGACTGAGTACTTCATCTACTGCACACATTGCTTTCATTGTTGATTTCAAGAGACGAACCTTCATATTTTATTATGACCAATACTGCTATAATATTGACCTTTACCTTTATTGATATCACAGGAACCCTGTTTCCTAATTGATATTGCAATGCTCCCAGATACCTGGTACATGGCATTGTTCTACTGATGGTTATATTCAACAATAAAATACTTTAGAAAAGAACCCGCTCATCAAGTAACACATCCTTCCTTCTGAGCACTATAGAACACCTGCACAGTGGCCTCTCTGCCTGTGTCCTGAAGAAAATGGACATCCCATGATGCAATGTAGAACACCCATGTGCTTTCTAGTGCTATGCAAGTATTTCATAAACATACCCACAAGTCAAGCTTCGTGAAGAGCTGATATTAGATGTTAAACAATGGTTTCATCTCCAGCAGCGTTGCCAGGCTGTTGAAAGGCATGCTGATGTCAAAACAGAAAAGTAATTACAACAAGTTAATGCCCCAGATGCAGTAGAAGAATACTTGAGGATGGTGCACGATTCACTGACGTAATATTGCAGACATTAATGTCGACTGACAGAAAATATAGTGTCAAATGCATCATGTCAACAGTATTGTTTACAAAAATATTGACCAAAACAGGAACAAATATCAATTTCTTGATAAATATCAACTTTAAAGTAATGCATTTAAAGTACTTTATTATTTAAAATTAATATATTGGTACAGGGTTAATAAGCTTATATATATATATATATATATACATATATATATATATATATATATATATATATATATATATATATATATATATATATATATATATATATATATATATATATATATATATATATATATATATATATATATATATTTTTTTTTTTTTTCACTGAAAAAACCTTAGGTTTCATACCAGTTATAGTTACCTGGAAATTTTACTGGCATAAAACCATTGAAATTCCCACGTTATAGTTAGTTGGACTCACTATAACTTGCGCGTGCAATGCACTGCTGATGACGTCACATATTACATCACTCATGACATGGTCAGTGACATCACTGATGACATCACTGATGACACCATCCAGTGAATGTGTGTCTTTCTGAAAAATAAATATGTTTTATATATGTATATGTAAAGGTCGATGAAAGAATAAATATTTAAATAAGTGTCTAAAAGGATGTTTTTTCCAAAAAAAATGATTGGTTAACTGGCTAATTAAGTGTATCTTAGTGAATACATATATTAGTGAGTGATGTTTAAATACTTAAATATATGTATCAGTGTTTCACTTTGTGTATAAGTGGCTGCATGGGTTGGTGAGTAGCTACATGTGTGTGTATATGGGTTATTAGATGTTTTTTTAGTATCAGTATGAGTGTCTGTATGGTTTGGTGGGAGTATTACTTAGCACATAGATGCATCAATGACTGACTCACTGTTTGTATGTGTTTTGAAGACAGCATATGTGCAGGACTGTATGGGTGGATGAGTGTGTATATGTGTGTGTTAGTGAGTGAAAGCCTGCCTCACTAGTGTCTTAATGAGTAACTACATATGTTTTAATCCAGTATATGTGAGTATTGATGTATATAAGTGAGTATATGTGAGAGTGAGAGATTGTAAGAGTTCCTGTTTAAATATGTATGTGTTTCTATAAGTGATTGTTTAAGAGAGTAAGTATGTGTAAGTTTCATTAGAAGTAAGGTGGTAGTGTGTGTATAGTTGTATATGCAAATAAATGGATGTTCAATAGTATATTTGCATGTGTTAGTATGTGTAAGTAACTTTTGGATGACTGTTGGTGTGTAACATTATGTATAGGTGTATCACTACATATGATGAGTGAGTATATGTATGAGTGACTATATAGAACTGTTGGTGAATGAGTGGATGTGTATATAAATGCTGGAATTATAGATTTGGTTGTTGTAACGGGTATGGGTATCTGCATTGTTTTGAAAATTTTAGTTTGTATTTTTGAATATGTGTTTCAAGGGTTACATTACAGTGAAAGGAGGTCTGTCACTCTATCACAAGGATGGTATCATCAGTGATGTCTTGAGTGATGTCACTGACCATGTCATGAGTGATGTAATATGTGACGTCATCAGCAGTGCATTGCACGCGCAAGTTATAGTGAGTCCAACTAACTATAACGTGGGAATTTCAATGGTTTTATGCCAGTAAAATTTCCAGGTAACTATAACTAGTATGAAACCTATGTTTTTTTTCAGTGAATTTAATAGGTTTTTTAAATGCTAATTCCTAACTATAACTGGTGTGAAACCTATGTTTTTTTCAGTGAATTTCAAATGTTTTTTTAATGCTAATTCCTAACTATAAGTGGTGTGAAACCTATGGTTTTTACAGTGAATTTAATAGATTTTTTAAATGCTAATTCCTAACTATAAGTCTTACTTTATAAGTACATTGGTCTACATTGGGCTACATTTGGCCCAATATATATTTTTTTAAAGTTAATTTTCTTAAAAACCACTTGAGCATATATCTTGAGACATAGCAAAGGCACATCGGGCTACCAGTCCCTTCAATTTTGCCAATTTTTTTTAATATATATTTTTTTTGTTGCATCGGAGCGCTCCCGGTGCGCGCCCCGGGGAGCGCAACGGAAAGCGTACTATTATGAAGCGCCCGGAGCGCGCCCCGGGGAGCGTCCTGTAAGCGCCATTTTTGCGAACGAAAACATGATCGTGACGTATCGCGTAGCCGCGTACGCGTGATACGCACGGCGTAAGCGCACCCGGAAGCACTCGAGCGAATACGATCGCGCAACGTAATCTTCCGATGCGCTTACGTGACGCGCCCCGGGGCGCGCCCCGGGACGTGCCCCGGGGCGCGTTGCGTAAGCGCGTCGGGTCATTTGACCTGAAAATAACACTTTTCATTGGTTCATAACAGTTTTGGTTTCATAATGATGAAACCCCTGGTCATGTGACCTAAAATTAACACTTTTCATTGGTTCAGGATATTTTTTTTTTCCAAATGATGAAAGCCCACACCCTTTTTTCCTTATTCTACCTTTTTGCTTTGAGAGAGGAAGACCTGTACTTATATCTGTCGAAAATGGCTACATTAGCTGCAGCTGCTGGATCTTCTGGACGACCACCACCACCACCACCACCACCACAAGGACCTCCACAACTTCACAGTGGTGGAGATCAAGAACAGGAGGAGGATGAGGACGAAGAGGAGAGTAGATTTGTCCGAGAGGACAACATAACATACAAGCCAAAAGAGCACATCATATGGCAATTTTTTTCTATCCCGAGTGACAAAAAAAAGTAAATGCACCTAAAGTAACCTGCCTAATCTGTCATCAGGAGCTCTCAAGGGGGAATCCCAACAAGAAATACTCCTTTGGCAACCACACAATGATTAGGCATATGCTTAGAAAGCATCCCAATAACTATTCTAAGGCAGAGGTCAGGGGACTGGCCAAAAACCCTGTCCAATCTTCTGCCAGCACCTCCCAAACTACTGTGTCCACCCCATCAGGACCGGAAGTTAGGGAGACATGCTCCATCATACAAACCAACTTTTCAAATTTTAAAATGGTTTGTAAATTTTGTGGTCAAACAATTTGCTATGGTGAGCAATGCATCACACTTATTAATCATGCTTGGGAAAACCACAAGTGCCAAAGGAAATATTCATTTGTTGCACTTTTTTTTTCTCCTGTTGGGCCCTTTTGAAATGCCTGTTTTTTGTTTCTCGCCTTAAAAAATACAAGAAAACCAAAAAATGTTCAGAAAAACCAAAAAAAGAAAAAAATGTTTAAAAACCCCCCAAAAAATATAAAACAACAAAAATAATAAAAAAACAGTTCTTTTCAGAACTACCTCCCATTTATATAAAATGACTTAAATTTAAAAACTCTGCCATTCTCTTTTCTCCCTGGTGCGCTCACCGGTGCGCGTACCGGGCGCTCCCCCCGAGCAAATCGAAAAAAAATATTTTTTTTTTTTTCCCCCGCGGGGCCCTTTTATAGCCCCCACATGAAACCTAGGAGGTCAGGGGGGTCTACTCTGCCCCCTAATGGTCTTTTCCCCCTTTGTTTTGGCCACCTCTTGTGTCTCGATCATACCGAGACACAAGATGGCGGCCGCTCCGGACCATTTGGAATGTTTACAGACACCCGAGAGCCAATCAGCTTTCCGTGCGCAAGTCGCGTAGCGCGCCTGGAGCGCTCCCCGGAGCGCGTACCGGGGCGCGCTTACAGATATATATTTATTTGAACCTAAATTACTCAAAATCCACTGGAGCACATATCTTGAGACATAGCAAAGGCACATCGGGCTACCAGTCCCTACAATTTTGCCAAGTTTGGTGGAAATCCATTCAGCCGTTCGGGCTAAAAGTGAGGCCGACCGCCCTAAGAAAATTAACATGGGGAAAATGCGTTTTGGGACCCCCCTTTTATCTTGGCCCCCGCTTGACGCATCCCCCCCAAACTTTCAGGGAAGGACCGGAGCTCAACTGGGCCATTTTGAGGAAATTTTCAGGCGGATTCTTCAACCGGCGCCAAAGTTATTCCAAATAGAATTTTCAGATTTAACATTGAAAAAAATCCTAACTATAACTACCTACTGGCGACCACCAGTAGGTTATATATATATATATATATATATATATATATATATATATATATATATATTCACTGAAAAAACCATAGGTTTCAGGGGTGTTAAAGTTAGCTGGACATTTCGCTCACACAAAACCATTGAAATTCCTCCGTTATAGTTAGTTGTACTAACTGTAACTCGAGTGCCCGCAATCCACTGCTGCTGATGATGTCACATATTACATCATTCATGACATAGTCAGTGACATCACTGATGACATCTCAAATGACATCACTGATGACATCACTGATGACATCATCTAGTGAATGTGGTTTGCTTCCATAATTAAATAAGCATTATATACATAGGAATCTGCATTGAAGACTGAGTGAATGTATAAGTGACTGAATGAAGAATTTAGTAGCACTTGAATTGACTAAGTCCCTAATTTAAAGTGTCTCACTAAATATAAGGAATAGTGATTTAACTGTATGAATATCTATATCACTCTGTCTCTTGTTGTGTAAACTATTGTATAAGTTGATTACTAGCTATGTAAACTTTATATCAATTATTAATTAGTTAAGTGAGTATTTGTATGGGATAGTAAATGTGTGTGTGGTTGGGTGGGAGGTGTGTGCGACTGTTCAAAGATGAGTAAATAGTTGATCTAGTAGATTTATGAGGTTAAGACTGTATGTAGAAACAGTTTTTGGGGTGAGTGAGTCTTTTTATGGGTGTGTTGATAATTAAATACATGTCTCAATGATACATGTCCAAGAGAGTAGAAATATAAACGCAGTGTATGTGACAGTTGTTCTATATAAATAAGTATACATAAGAGTCAGACATTGTCTGAGTGACTGTATGGAAAACTGTATACTTGTAATACTGATTTTATAACACACTAAGTATGAGTTAGTATCTATATGAATAAATAAAGTAGTGTCTGTAAGAGTGTGTAGCTGAGTAAATGTAAGTATAATTAATTATCTACATGAGTGAGTAGTAGGATGACTATATAAATTAATAAAATGTGTGCAGTGGGTAATGCCAATATAAGTCTATAAGTATATTTAATAGAGTTATATTGATCTTTGTCAGCATGTATGAGTAAATATATATGTAAGTGCTTAGATGTGTGTATGTAGATCTACAAAGCAGTGAGTTGGTTTTTAGAAAGTTATGTTGGTGTGTCTTTTAAAAATGATACTATATTTTTTAGTGAGTGATGAAAAGGTATACTAGTATATGATCAGGTGTATCAGATTGTCACATGGATGATGTCATCAGTGATGTCATCAGTGATGTGATTTGAGATGTCATCAGTGATGTCACTGACTATGTCATGAATGTTGTAATATCTGACATCATCAGCAGTAGATTGCGGGCGCGTGAGTTACAGGTAGTACAACTAACTATAACGGAGGAGTTTCAATGTTTTGTATGAGTGAATTGTCCAGCTAACTATAACACCCCTGAAACCTATGTTTTTTGCAGTGAATTTCTAAGGTTTTTTTAATGTTTATTCCTACCTATAACATATGTGAAACCTATGTTTTTTTCAGTGAATTTCAAAGGTTTTTTAAATGCTAATTTCTGTTTTTTTCTATCTTTTTTAATTAGCATCCTGGTAAAAACTGCAAATATCACCACTCTTCAGTTGATTCCTTCCGCCAACAAAATCGCCACAACTAGAACCACATCTAACGTTAATGATATACAAACTAGGTGTTCCCATTAAAAAAAACACCACTTCCCCATATTTTCAACAACAAGTCAAATCTGCAATGCTACCTAAAAAAACATGGGATAGCTCCACTTAGCACTAACAAATTAACATCAACATTTAACTGGTGTAAGGAGGTCGACTATGCACTGCGTGAATTACATCCAACTCACACCGATGTTTAAAGACGAATATGTGATAGAGGTACTAATTATGCACCTCCGACACCCAACAAACACACAGCGCCACCACCACTACAACCACCCCTCCTGACCCTTCTCGCCCTACTATCTCAGAGGCAGCACAAAACAGGACAACAAATTTTCCCAAAATAATATATCCCCTCAACAGCACACTAGCTGAATGTTCAGAGATGTGGCAACCAACTATGTATAAGGGAGGGAACTTGCACATCAACAATAATTTACACAATTCCAAGACTACTGGTGATATGCTATACACAACTCACTATACAAACCAACAACTTTTCTGTGTGTAGATATACTATTGATACGTGTAGTATACTGCACAGTGGACGCAACCATATTATCTCAGACACTGGGGAATATCTCGGTCATGTAGCTATGTTGCCCCCCTCTTGAAGCAGAAGCTGGGTGGGCTGGTCCAACATGCGCAACTCCAGCGTAAGAGTATAAAGAGTATAAATACATAAGCTACACCTTGGGCGTGGTTCACTTGTGTCCTCACCCTGCCACGTGGCTACTGCCATCAGCACGTGCCTCCTCGATACAGGCCCATTGCGAACTCAGCGCCACAGCACCGCAGACTTATGTCTGTATCGCCTATTGCCTTTGATCTACACTGCGGACAGCAGGGTTCACAACTTGAATTCGGATTTGGATCTACACTACGGACAGCATGAAATTCAGCCTTGCTTTATTTAACACAGAGACAATTGTACTATATGTCTTCAGATTTTGTTAAAGGATGTGACAAATAGCATTCCTCGATGTCTGTCTTGACTACTGCCTTCGATCTACACTGCGGACAGCAGGGTTCACAACTTGAATTCAGCTTTGCATCGACACTACAGACAGCATTGAATTTAGCCTTGCTTTTTTTAAAGCAGAGACAATTGTACTTTATGTCTTCAGATTTTGTTAAAGGATGTGATGAAAAGCATTCCCCGATGTCTGCGTCTACTACTGCCGTCGATCTACACTGCGGACAGCAGGGTACACAACTTGAATTCAGCTTTGCATCTACACCACAGACAGCCGGGAATTCAGCCTTGCTTTATTCAATGCAGAGACAATTGTACTATATGTCTTGTGATTTTGTTTAAGAATGTGACAAAAAGCATTCCTCGATGTCTGTCCTGACTACTGCCTGCGATCTACACTGCGGACAGCAGGTTTCACAACTTGAATTCGGCTTTGGCTCTACACTACGGACAGCATTGAATTTAGCCTTGCTTTATTTAATGCAGAGACAATTGTAATATATGTCTTCAGATTTTGTTAAAGGATGTGCCAAAAAGCATTCCTCAATGTCTGTGCTGACTACTGCCTTCGATCTATACTGCGAACAGCAGTGTTCACAATTTGAATTCAGTTTTTGGTTTACACTATGGACAGCATGAAATTCAGCCTTGCTATATTTAATGCAGAGACAATTGTACTATATGTCTTCAGATTTTGTGAAAGGATGTGACAAAAAGCATTCCTCGATGTCTGCGTCGACTACTGCCTTTGATCTACACTGTGGACAGCACGGTTTACAACTTGAATTCAGCTTTGCATCTACACTACGGACAGTAGGGAATTCAGCCTTGATTTATTTACTGCAGAGACAATTGTACTGTATGTCTTCAAATTTTGTTAAAATAAGTGACAAAAAGCATTCGTCGATATCTGTGCTGACAACTGACGTCAATGTACACTGCAGACAGCAGGGTACACAACTTGAATTCAGCTTTGGATCTACACTACGGACAACATTGAATTTAGCCTTGCTTTATTTAATGCAGAGACAATTGTACTATATGTCTTCAGATTTTGTTAAAGGATGTGCAAAAAATCATTCCCCAATGTCTGTGCTGACTACTGCCTTCGATCTATACTGCGAACAGCAGTGTTCACAATTTGAATTCAGCTTTTGATCTACACTACGGACAGCATGAAATTCAGCCTTGCTATATTTAATGCAGAGACAATTGTACTATATGTCTTCAGATTTTGTTAAAGGATGTGACAAAAAACATTCCTCAATGTTTGTGATGACTACTGCCTCCGATCTACATTGTGAGGGCTCACGATTCAGGTGGAATGATGATTGCAAATGACACCTTCCAGTAGGCAAGAGACATTGTACCTGTGCCACTCGCCCGAACAAAGAATCATCGCAGGGTGTGCACACACTGAGTTCTTCAGGTACCACTAACTCACTGCACCACAAGTCATCTCCACGTGGCCTTATTAAGACAGAATTCACTAGGCAAAAAACATTGCTCCCAGTGTGGCCTTCCTGGACCTCGCATCATCGCAGGTTACGTACACACTCAGTGCCAAAGGTACTACTAATCAGTGCACAATAAGTTATTGCCACGTGGCCGTATTCAGGCAGAATTTAACAGACAAAAGACATTGGTCCGAATGCGGCCCCCCCTGGACCACGCATTATCGCAGGGTACGTACAAGCTCAGCGCCAAAGATACTACTAATTCAGTGCACCATAAATCATTGCAAAGAAGAGTGAACAGTTTTATGTCAGCAATGAGGCATACTATCAATTTTAAATCGAATTGATGCAGAATTCAATAGACAAAAAACATTAGTCCAAGTACTGTGCCCCCCTGACCACGCATCATCGGAGGGTACGTACATGCTAAGTGCCAAAGGTACTACTAACTCAGTACGCCATAAATCATCGCCACGTAGCCTTATTAAGGCAGAATTCAGTAGGCAAAAGACATTGCTACCAGTGCGGCTGGCTGGAGCACGCATCATCGCAGGCTCCACAGAACCTTGTTGCTTCATGTACCACTAACTCAGTGCACCACTTATCATCGCTGGTTGCAGACACGCAAAATTACCAATACTGTGCAGCGCTACTCAACGCCACGTGGCCGTGGGCTCTTGCTAACCGGTGCCTCCTGCCTACACTGCGGTCATCAAAGATCACAATTAAATTGACTCTTCATTCATTATTTGCAGAGTGCAGTACCAAACTAAGTATAACATCCCTCAAACCTACACAATATCCCTTTAGTATCCTTCCTTGAAGAATTTCTTTTATATCAGTTATAAGTTTAGTTCAATAACAAAATTCACCCTGCATGTCTAAAGAAATACTGAATAACAGTCTACACTGCGAACAGCACAGGTCACAATTTGAACTATAATGTCCCTGAAACCTACATATTTTGATAATGTATTCCATTTATGTTTCATCTTTTATTTGAATCATGATTTCAGATGATGATGTCCAGTAGGCAACAGACAATTCTTTTAGTGCAACCAGTTCGGACCACGCATCATTGCAGGGTGAGCACATGCTGAGCACCAGACGTACCACTAACTTAGTACACCATAAATAATCGCCACGTGGCCTTATTAAGGCAAAATTTAGTTGGTAAAAGACATTGTTACCAGTGCGGTCTGCCTGGACCACGCATCATCGCAGGCTCCACACAAACCGCCCCTACCTCAGTGCACCACAACTCATGAACCCTTTACGATAGAATCTTCTGTGTATTATTTTACATGTAGTTCTCCTCCCTTTGTACAGCAGAAGTCATAAACCATTTATGATGGAATATCTGTGTATGATATAATGATTACTATTGCCAACAGCAACGTAAAAAATGAAGTCGAGCGCATGTGCCCTTACCCACTTCAACTATCTTTCTGTGTCTGTGTATTCATTATGCTTGTAAAATGATGCCCCTGGGCCCTACCACATTATATTCTGCTGTAAACAGCGTATGAAACCATCTTACCTCTGGCAGAAACGAAAATGTTGGTTATATAACTTTCTCTCACTCATTCTTCAAATACGAACGTAGAAACTGGATCATTACAATACTGCAAGCAAAGTGTATTGTAAATATATAGGTGTGTGCAAATGCTCGAGTTTTTTTTTTTAGCTTATTTATATAGAAAAAACCACAGATGATGGACAGAATGCAGAACAATGTCCTACATTCACCCCAGTACAGAGATCTGGGCCTAAATCCATTGTTTTTTTGCACTCCACACCACCCCAGTTCAGACATGGCCATATGCAAATCAGTCTGACCCTGTGCCTCATGGGAACAGTCCAGCCCGAACTGCCAAGCCATGCCTTCCCTGGACCAGAAACAAGCATATTATTTATACAGTTGACCCAAAACTATTTCAGCGGTTTACATGAGCACCGTATTTACAGTACATTTTCAGGCACGCGTAGATTCCGAGATTTGTCTACAATAACAGGATGTGACCGCGACTCAAACACTGATTTCCAGCACCTAGTTCGACAGTAGACCCAGATGACCTCATAAGTATATATATTAGCTGCCCCACATGTGCCAAAAACTGCAACCTAAGCTTTCATAGCCCTGAATTGCTACAGCTACAACACTCCACTGAGTGTACAACAAACATTCATATTCGCAGAAATGCATCAAGTTCACCATCTGTTATGTGTGAAGCTATGTATGAATATAGGGTCAGTGATACCCCGTACCTTCCATGTTGTGGAACTTCACAGATATAGTGACACATTTGCGTTTAAGATCCGGATGAGAGCATAACTATAACACAAACACCCAAATCACTTGATTTCTCAAATAGCACACAGCGTCGCCACGCCCATAGCTCCAGAGTCATTGTTCACAACCTCGCGCAGCACTGGCATACGTCAGGCCAGCCCTCTCTGGTTACGCTTACAGGAAATCACAATAACGCTACATAGCCCATATTTTCAATCTAGTGATCTGCTAGTTACAGGTTTAGTTCTCAGAACGGCACAAACACTTCCTAATGGCTAATATATGCCCACACCACACCCATCCAGCATAGGCGTCACAAGACACGTGACCCTACCAATAAAAAAGACTGACCGCACGTGCCCTACGACATTATAGGGTAGCTCCCATCGCAAGCGCTGTGATGGCCCATCCTAGTGGTTCGGATGCCTCATGTAGGCCTGAACCACCGAGCAGGGGGGCCCAACACTATGTGTGTGAGCAACCTGCGATGATGATGGGAGCATGAGTATGTCCTTAGCCATAGCGATATCAAGACTCAGCACCATATGTGAGACTTCTTGGTGGCAGAGCGGGACTGCATGATGTAGAAGGTGCCCTGTCCATGAAAAGGTGAGCAGTGAGGCCTGGGTGTGCAGCGGAGGGAGTAGATGGGGTGCAGCAGACTGCATACAAAAAGGCGATGCAGCGATTTAGGCATACAAAGTCCTATATAAAGTATCTTATTGCATTTGTATATTTTTTTCCAATAGTAGGAACGTTTTTATAATCGGTCAAATGTCCGTCGTTCTTGTTGTTTGAAACCATGTTTATCACTGAGCACCACTTGCTTTCACAACCGGATAAAAAACATTATACTATACTAATTGTTCATAAATCAAATCCTACTAAACAAGTTGGAACTGTACAAATAGTTGTATTTTTAATGCAGGAGGGAAGGTGTGTGAAAGGGCGATGCAATTCTACTCCACATTAAGATAGTAACAATTACCAATCATGACATCTTTATTTAATATCTTTTAGATGTAGAGCTTCAGGGTGCATTATGTCCCAGCACATGGAGAAAGACACACCAGTGACAGAAAGGTGAGCTCCGAATATTCTTTTCAGTCACTCTCTCACTTCCTCTCCTTTGATAAAGAAATAACGCACAATGTCATCTTCCCTTTTATCTAACAGGTTGTGTTTCACAAATTGACGTTCCCCCCAACACCTCCAAAGCTCAACGTTCGAGGATTCTGCGATGATGCGTGGCCATCATAACATCTTCTGAGAAGGCTGCTTTGACATGTGGTGTACCCTCTTTGAATCACGCCAATGGCACAAGGTGAGCAAAGAAGCTTGTTGCCTCAAGCAACCAGAAGTCACCTGTGTGCGGAGAGAGTGGGTACTGTGCAGCAGCTTCACTGCGTAGGAATGTACAATTACCTTCAGGCAGTGAGAATGGATAGGTTGCAACAGTCTGACGGGCAGATTTATAAGTCCCTTGTGCCACTTTTGCGTCACTTTTAACATGGGAAAAGTGACGCAAACGTGGGGCAAGGGGCTTGTAAATCTGCCCCTGAGTGCGCAAGAAAAGGCACTCACCTCAGGACTCTGGGAGTCAATAGGGTGCAACAGTCTGGGTACGCAGTAATGAGAACTCGCCGCTATGCAGTGGGAGTGCATGTGGTATAGTACTCTGGGAGAAAAAAAACGCACAGACACCTCCTTGCAGTGAAAGTTGATGTAATACAGTATCCTGAGTGTGCAAAGACATAAAGCAGAAATATACTTGTGCAGTTGTATGTACTCTGCTATTACTAACTGTATACTATCTTTCAGATCACTAAACTTGAGGGTGCACTATGAACCGGCACGTGCTTGGACACACAACGGAGGCAAAAAGGTGAGCTATGAAGATTTTCTTCAGTATTAACACTAACTCTCCTGCTCCATCTATTACTTTCTCACTCTCTCACACTTTTAATGTCGTTTTTTCTCTCTTTCTCTCTTTCTCTTTCTCTCTTTCACTCTCTCTTTTTTCTCTTTCTCTTTTAAAGTTATGGACGCTGCTGTCTACTCTGCTGATAATAACATCAAGGCTGCATTTAATACAGTCTGCAGGGTAGAACCAAATCAAAATTCAAGTTGTGAACTCTGTTTGACACAGTATTTACACAAGGTAAGCAGAGCGGCCTAGATACACAATGCCTCCAATTAAATGTGTTCGAAATAAATGATATTGTCATGCATAATTATGTGATCTCTCACGTAATTCTGTCTCATCTCTGAATCATTTAAAGACCTGCTAGTCCATACTGTTAATCTGACCCTGTAGGCACTTCCCTACAGACACCTCTTCAATGCGGGCCTATAAGAGAGGTGGAATGTATCAGGCACACTGCAGATGTGTAAATAACCAAATATTGCCAAGTGTTACCTTAATTTGTGATCTTTGACCTCATTCAGTCACATCGATCTAATTTTAAACACTTATTTTCATTTTTGTTTTGCAGGTTACCTACCCTCCTTCCATTAGAGTCCATCTCATATTTTGTTTATTATATTGTTATGATAAAGTTATGTTTCTAGTTATTTATTTTATTATTATCTTAAAGTTACATTTCTAGTTATTTATTGTTGTTTTAATAAAAGTTAAACAACTCTTAGTCCTCTTTTTCAACATTTCAGTATTATTTAGTGTGATAATCATATGCTTAGAAAACATTAAACAATTAAAAATAGAAATTATGTTTATAACTAGAAGTATGATAATGATGCTAACTCTTTACAAGCTCTTTACCAGAGTCTGTAGCTGCGATTAACGGTTCCTATGGAAAAATTTTACAACTTCAGCACAGAACTTTTAACCTGTGTGCTCACTTAAGTGCTCAATGAACTGTTACTATGGTAACAGGCAGTAAGCAGTTTGGGAGTAGGGTTGAAAGGTACTGGCTGTACAGAAACAGTTATATTTACCCAGGATCCTCTACATGACAGAGAGGAAAGCAAAGTAAGACAGAACACTGTGTAGCAGATTTACAAGCCCCTTGCACCACTTTTGTGTCACTTTTGCCATGCTAAAATTGATGCAATAGTGGTGCAAGGGACTTGTAAATCTGCCCCTATGTACATTACGAGCAAAAGAACCACACAACTCTTCGAATTCTTTATCGATCATAATTAGACAGTGTTTCATGTTTCACAATGCACTTCACTAAATACTTTGTGCCTATTTAAATGGGGGACGGGATTGTCGACATTACAAAACTTAGGGGCATATTTACAAGGACAGTGTTAAAATTGTCGCCGCTTTAATGGCACCAAACTACAACTAAAACGGCGATTATGGACTTCAAAATCCTTTGTTATCTTATCGGAAGATTTTTTCAACATTGCTGTTTGCTATGCAAGAGTGAGAGCCGAGGCTCCCACCCTGCCATAGCAAACTTGGGGGCATATTATCGAGGACAGCGTTAAAATGTTCTGTTGTAAACCTGGGCTTCTATTGGAATTCTCAAAAGCCAATTATTAAGCCATTATGGCCGCTTTAATGACACTTTCCTAACGCTAAGGCGACGATAATTTTAACCCTGTCCTTGTAAATATGCCCCCAATATCGTGAGAAATACAGCGATAATTTATGTTCGCAAGTGAAAAGCTTGTTAATATAAGACTGTGGACTTAACATATAAATCCACCTTGCATATTAAACATGCTTAAGTCTACTTCAGAACAGATGTTAGGATCCAACATAAACCGCAATTAGCAAGAGTTTTGCTATCGGTCCTCAAATACAGGCCGCTTTGTAAATACAACGCTGTTGTCATACCTCCCTCTTACTTTTTATATTCTCAGAGAAACACCTACCTTGCCACTGAGAACACCTACATTGGAACTCATTGGAGATACGAGGCGGGCCCTTAGCAAACCGGCTGCTAACATGCATTAATGCTTTTTAGCGTCACCTAGTAAATAGGGTGATATAATTTTCACTGCATTTTTTTTTTAAATTGCGGCGAAATGGCACTTGTTAATATGCCCTCTACTTTGCTATAACACAGTGGGAACCTCGACTCCCTCCCTGCCATAGCAAACAGCAGTGTCCCAGGGGTAGACACCCCGAGACACAGCAGGAGCCGCTCCTGGGGGGTGGTGTTCCCCAAGGCTTTCGACTGCTCCAGAATGGAGACCATGCGGCACCCTCTCAAAATATAAAAAGCCCCAGAGGGTGGTGATCCCCGGGGCTTAGAAGGACCTTTGAGCTCCCTCACCCATTTATTTTGTAGCACCAAGGAATGGTGGTCCCCAGGCTACAGGGCCCCTCTGGACCCCATCAAATGTAATATTTTAGACCACAGGATTTGGCGCTCCCAGGTAGCTAATTTTTAAACAGGCACAGGAGCCTGTTTCTTTTTTTATCATGGCAGATCCATGCACCCAACAAACATTTCCCTGTTTTTTCCACACAAAAAAATGGGGGAGACCCCTTAAGCAGGTCTAGATGATCAAAATATTTCTTACATGCCCCCTTTATATGTGTTGAACAATTGTCCCACTATTTTCTAGATTCTTGCTTTTACCGAGGCACAAAGTGGCTGCCAACACTTCCTGGTTTCGAATGTTGACACCCACTTTACAGTCAATTAGCGCGTGATCGGGTTGGTGCGCTTAGAGTGGGCGTAAGATGCGCGGATCCACCGAGGCCATAGATATATATGAACTTCTAATTGTATTTTTCTCCAGAACTACTGAATGGATTTACACCAATTAAGCAAAAGGCACGAGTCTGAACCAAAGACTACCACTTTGCCAAATTTGGTGTAATTCCATTCAGCCGTTCGGGCTGTAGCCGCGATGAATGCTTCCAATGGAAAATTGCATGTGGAAAACACATTTTGGGACCCCCCTTTTTTCTCCGCACCTGCTTCAAATGCAATATTTTAGACCCAGGGATTTCTCCTTCCCACGTAGTTAATTTTTAAACAAGCACAGGAGCCCGCGCTCAGTTTTAATTTTTTTTACGGTGGATCCATGCGCCCAGCGCACATTTCTCAATGTAAAAAAAAAAAAAAAATCTTTTTGAGGCTCTAGGGGCCCTTGTGAAACGCCCTACGCAGGTCTAGAGGGTAAAAATATTTCTTACCTGACACCTTTACGTTTTGAACACTTGTTCCACTAATTTCTAGATCCTCGCTTCTACCGAGGCACAAAATGGCTGCCAACACTTCCTGGTTTCGAATGTTGACAACCACTTGACAGCCAATCAGCATTCTGCATGTGATTGGGATGCTGCGCTAATAATCCGCGCAAGATGCGCGTATCCACCGAGGCCATAGATATATATTTACTTTTAATTGTAATTTCTCAGGAACTACTGAACAGATTTACACCATATAAGCAAAAGGCACGAGTCTGAACCAAGGACAACAACTTTGCCAAATTTGGTGTAATTCCGTTCAGCCGTTCGGGCTGTAGCTTCCGTGAACGGTACCTATGGAAAATTGCATGGGGTAAACACATTTTGGGACCCACCTTTTTTCTCAGCCCCCGCTTCACGACTCACCCCAAGACTTTCAGGATAGGAGTGGAACGGAGCGCCCCGCCAGTTTTGAAAATTTTGCAAAGATTTGTCAACCGGCGCCAAAGTTATTCCAAATAGAATGTTGCAGATTTTCTATGGAGTAGGTAATATATATATATATATATATATATATATATATATATATATATATATATATATATATATATATATATATATATATATATATATATATATATATATCACTGAAAAACCATAGGTTAGAGACCATATATAGTTAGCATATAGATGTCATCAGTGATGTCATTTGAGATGTCATCAGTGATGTCATCAGTGATGTCATTTGAGATGTCATCAGTGATGTCATCAGTGATGTCACTGACCATGTCATGAATGATGTAATATGTGACATCATCAGCAGTGGATTGCGGGTGCGCGATATATAGTTAGTGCAACTAACTATATATGGAATTTCATTGGTTTTATGTCAATAAAATGTCCAGCTAACTATATATGGTCTCTAACCTATGGTTTTTCAGTGAATTTTCAAGGTTTTGTAAATGCAAATTCCTAACTATATATGGTCTATAACCTATGGTTTTTTCAGTGAATTTCATTGGTTTTTTAAAAGCTAATATCTATAGCTGTAAAATATATTCTTTATTACGTGACGTATCACGTAGCCACGTGAGACGCCTCATGGCGCGTCGCATAACCGTGACGTATCGGCTCTGCAGCGCAAACAAAACCCGTAACGTAAGCGTGCTGGCACGCTTACAGATATATATATATTTTTTAACCTTAATTAGACAAAATCCACACGTGCACATATCTTGAGGCCTTGCAAAGGCACATCAAACAAACAGTCCCTACAATTTTGCCAAGTTTGCTGGAAATCTATTCCCTTAATTTTTTTTTACTGTTTCTCTTGGTTTTCCCCTTGTTACGCTTACCGGGACGCTACCCGGTACGCGAACCGGACGCTCCAAAAACACAAGATGGCGGACTCCCGTTACGCTGCCGGTTAGCTGCCCGGTTCGCGTACCGGGAAGCGCCTCTAACGCGAAAAATCGCGGGGGACTTTAATATCCCCCTCATCAATCCTAGGGGGTCAGGAGGGGTTTACCTTGCCCCCTTTCCTTCATCTCCCCCTTCTTTTTTCACCACATCTTGTCTCTCGAACCTACCGAGAGACAAGATGGCGGCCGCTCCGGACTGTTTACAATGTTGACAGCTACGCTGCCGGTTAGCTGCCCGGTTAGCTGCCCGGTGAGCTGCCCGGTGAGCTGCCCGGTGAGCTGCCCGGTGAGCTGCCCGGTTCGCGTACCGGGACACGCCTCTACGGCGTAAAATCGCAAAAAAAAAAATATATTATTTTTTGCCCCGCGGGGCACTTTAATATCCCCCTCATCAATCCTAGGGGGTCAGGAGTGGTCTACCTTGCCCCCTTTCCTTCATTTCCCCCTTCGTTTTTCACCACATCTTGTCTCTCGATCGTACCGAGAGACAAGATGGCGGCCGCTCCGGACTGTTTAGAATGTTGACAGACACCAGAGAGCCAATCAGCTTCGCTTCGCGAAGTTCCGTTACGCGTCAGGTACGCGAACCGGGGCGCTAACCGGACCGCTGTCACAGATATATATATATTTTTTTAAACGTTCATTTCTCAAAATCCACTGGAGCACATATATTGAGACATAGCAAAGGCACGTCGGGCAAACCATATCTACAATTTTGCCAAGTTTCATGTAAATCTATTCAGCCGTTCGAGCTAAAAGTTAGTCCAACCGCCCTATGGAAAAATGAATGTGAAAAACGTGTTTTGGGACCCCCTTTTTGTATCGGCCCCCCCTTGACGAACCCCCCCCCCCCAAATTTTCAGGGGCTGCTCAGAAACAAAATGTGCCATTTTCCTGAAAATTTCAGCCAATTCCGTCCACAAACGCCAAAGTTATTAGACATAGAATTTTCAGAAATCCCATAGAGAAAAAATCCTAACTATATATACCCACTGGCTATCGCCAGTAGGTAATATACATATATAAACATATATAATCTGCATATCTATATAAATATAAATGCATGCATACATATACATATATGCATACATATGCATGTTATTTACATGAAAGTTTTAAAAACACTAATAAAAGCAAAGCTAAAAAGCCACCTCATTACAAACAGAATGGCTTTAACTTAAATGAGGGCGAGATCTATTGCATTTTCAATGATTGTTTACTTTGGTTCTACCAAGAAGGCATTCAGATGTGTCACACATTTGCCATAAATTCTGAATGTTAGCACTCTAGTTGCTCATTAGATCACTGTAGTAAAGCTAGTGCTCACCAGGGAAGTCTGCTGCTAATCATGGTTTGCAGCCATTTTCCCGCATTTTTTATCCCGCAGACTTTCAGTCCGCATACCATTATCCCGCAAGGTCATTGACCTCGCATACCATTATCCTGCATTGTTTCAAAACGCATGTGCATTTATCGCGCATGCCTTTACAAAGAATTACGTTTTAAAGGCATGTATGGTAAATGCATTTGCGTTGTGAAAACCACGATGACGAGAGAGGTAAGTGGGTTTGTGTTAATTTTTTCATGGGTTAGTGATTGTGTAGTGTAGTGTAGTGTTGTGTAGTGTAGTGTTGTGTTAGTGTAGTGTAGAGTTGTGGTGGTTGTTTAGTGTAGGGTCATGCTGGGGGTAGTGTTTTAGGGTTTAGGGTTGTGTTGTAGTGTTTGCGTAGTGTAGGGTCATGCTGGGGGTAGTGTTCATGCTGGGGGTAGTGTTTTAGGGTTTAGGGTTGTGTTGTAGTGTTTGCGTAGTGTAGGGTCATGCTGGGGGTAGTGTTTTAGGGTTTAGGGTAGTGTTGTAGTGTTTGCATAGTGTAGGGTCATGCTGGGGGTAGTGTTTTAGGGTTTAGGGTTGTGTTGTAGTGTTTGCGTAGTGTAGGGTCATGCTGGGGCTAGTGTTTTAGGGTTTAGGGTAGTGTTGTAGTGTTTGCGTAGTGTAGGGTCATGCTGGGCGTAGTGTTTTAGGGTTTAGGATAGTGTTGTAGTGTTTGCGTAGTGTAGGGTCATGCTGGGGGTAGTGTTTTAGGGTTTTGGGTAGTGTTGTAGTGTTTGCGTAGTGTAGGGTCATGCTGGGGGTAGTGTTTTAGGGTTTTGGGTAGTGTTGTAGTGTTTGCGTAGTGTAGGGTCATGCTGGGGGTAGTGTTTTTGGGTTTTGGGTAGTGTTGTAGTGTTTGCGTAGTGTAGGGTCATGCTGGGGTGTAGTGTTTTAGGGTTTTGGGTAGTGTTGTAGTGTTTGCGTAGTGTAGGGTCATGCTGGGGGTAGTGTTTTAGGGTTTAGGGTAGTGTTGTAGTGTTTGCGTAGTGTAGGGTCATGCTGGGGTGTAGTGTTTTAGGGTTTTGGGTAGTGTTGTAGTGTTTGCGTAGCGTAGGGTCATGCTGGGGGTAGTGTTTTAGGGTTTACGGTAGTGTTGTAGTGTTTGCGTAGTGTAGGGTCATGCTGGGGGTAGTGTTTTAGGGTTTAGGGTTGTGTTGTAGTGTTTGCGTAGTGTAGGGTCATGCTGGGGGTAGTGTTTTAGGGTTTAGGGTTGTGTTGTAGTGTTTGTGTAGTGTAGGGTCATGCTGGGGGTAGGGTTTTAGGGTTTAGGGTAGTGTTGTAGTGTTTGCGTAGTGTAGGGTCATGCTGGGGTGTAGTGTTTTAGGGTTTTGGGTAGTGTTGTAGTGTTTGCGTAGTGTAGGGTCATGCTGGGGGTAGTGTTTTAGGGTTTAGGGTAGTGTTGTAGTGTTTGTGTAGTGTAGGGTCATGCTGGGGGTAGTGTTTTAGGGTTTAGGGTAGTGTTGTACTGTTTGTGTAGTGTAGGGTCATGCTGGGGGTAGTGTTTTAGGGTTTAGGGTAGTTTAGTTGTTTAGTGTATGCTAAAGGCATATTCGTTCTAAAAGTTTTCGTTATTTTAATTTGCGGCCTAATAGTACATGCAGGATTTCGTCATATATTCGCTAATCATACTTTCTATGGCAAAATGAACCCCCTCATTTTGTTCCTTTTTAAATTAAATGTTTTAAGAGTTACCACTTTATTCCAATCAAGATGGCTTCAGGTGTGCCATACCTTTGTAATAAGTAGGACTGTTAGCACTCTAGTTGTTCTTTAGAACACTCTGGGACATTCTGTCATTGGGCTATAGTTGGGCTACATCTGGCTGATATTTGGGCTACATTTGTTTTTTTTGTCTCTGGTGGCCATCTTTGGGCTACATTGGGCTACATTGGGCTACATTGGGCTACATTTGGGCTCCAACATATATATAGCCCAATGTAGCCCAATATATATTTTTCAAAGTTAATTTTTGTAAAAACCACTGGAGCCTATATCTTGAGACATAGCAAAGGCACATTGGGCTACCAGTCCCTACAATTTTGCCAAGTTTGGTGTAAATCCATTCAGCCGTTCAGGCTAAAAGTGAGGCCAACCGCCCCTATGGAAAATTGCATGGGAAAAACACGTTTTGGGACCCCCCTTTTTTCTCGGCCCCCCCTTGACGAAACCCCCCCGAATTTTCAGGGGCTGCTCAGAAACAAAATGTTCCATTTTCCTGAAAATTTCAGCCAATTCTGTCCTTAAACGCCAAAGTTATTCGACATAGAATTTTCAAAAATCCCATAGGAAAAAAATCCTAACTATATATACCTACTGGCTATCGCCAGTAGGTAATATATATATATATATATATATATATATATATATATATATATATATATTCCATCAACTTCCCCCCACAAGGGGAAAAACGGGTCGCACAACCAGTTGTAGTTTTCAGCAATCTCCTTTTATTTTTTAAATTTCACAGGGCAATAGCGCAATAGATCTACGCATTTCGGTGTGTCGCCACCTTGCTCACGATCAACGGGTTTGCCCCACCCTTGTGAATTTTAAAGGTCTTTTTTTCTTTTTTTCTCCATTTCCTGTCACATGTTTCCAAGGATTCTGGTCCTTGTAGTTCAATGTTGTTTGACTACAGTAAACAAGTTCGTGCACATGATGATGTTATTATCAACCTGATATGTTCTTTTCTTTTTTCGACACGGTCCTTTCATTTATTTCATAATCATAATTGTTCTGCCTTCCAATAGGCTTTGATCATTGTTTTACTTTTTAGTATGAACTTTATCTCATTTTTATATGCCTACATTGTCCATGTCAATTATTGTTTATAAATGCACATATAATTCCTCCGACTGATTTAATCCATTCGGATGCAGCGTCCTCAGGTTCAGAATAAATCTCGATTCCACTTGCCTCAGTTTTCTCTCACGGTCACCTCGCATTCTGCTTTTGGAATTGTTTGTATGCCATAAAATTTCAGTTTTTGCCAATCTCCTTGATGGAATTGTTCCATATGTTTGGCTATGGCATTGGAGCGGTCCTTGTGAATTGTTGCCCGCACGTGTTGCAGGATTCGATTTTTCAATTCCACTGTTGTACTGCCCACATACAACATTGGGCACGGACACTCCACTATATAGACTGTAAATGGAGTTTTGCAGGTGATACACTGTCTGATCTGCCACTTCTTTTTGTTTGCCAATGTTATCTCTTTTGTTGGTTTCGCTATTTGGCACATTTTGCATCCGTGGCACTTTACGAATCCCTTAGTTTTTAACCAATCATCTTGTCTTTTCTTTTGAAAGTGACTATGAATTAAATGGTCCTTCAGATTTCTTGCACGTCTATATGTTATAATTGGATGATTTCCCACAATTTCCTTCACTGTATTGTCCAATTGTAACAATTTCCAATTCTTTCTTAGGATTTTTCCAATTTTTTCACTTTCTTGAGAGAAATCCATGATCAACCAGATTTTACCCTTTTCTGTGTCCTCTTCAGGATTTTTTCTTTTTAGACATTCCTCCTGTGTCTTTTTCCTAGTTCTAGTGAGGCTTTTTCATACAACTTTTGCTGGATATTTTCTTTTTATAAATCTCTCCATGGTATTTTTGCTGTTTTTTTCCCATTGATCTTGTTCACTGCATATCCGACTGACTCTCAAGAGTTCTCTGTAAGGTATGCTGTTCAATAAGGTTTTTTGGTGGAAACTGGTCGCTTCAAGAGTGGCATTGGTAGAGGTTGATTTTCTGTGGAGGGTTGTGTGGATTTGCTGGTCCTTAATGTAAATTTCAGTATCCAGGAAGGTGATTTTTTCTTTACTCATGGTATAAGTAAATTTCAAATTTGTAACGCTGGTATTCATTATTTGAAAATACTCCTGGAATTCTGCTTCTGTACCATCCCATATTATTAGTAAATCGTCAATGAACCTCTTCCAGCTCACAATTTTATTGACTGATGATTCATGTGTCGAGTCCCATGCTATTTCTTGCTCCCGCCATCCCATTGTGAGACAGGCGTAGGAGGGACTAAAGGAAATTCCCATCGCTGTCCCGCTTCGTTGTTTGAAGATTTCTACTCCAAATGTGAAAATATTCTCTTCCAGACAAGTTGTGATCATTTCCAGTAGCATCATGTTATGGCTACTGAATTCCAGACTTCTCTCCTTTAAGAAATAATTGCATGCTTTTTTTCCCATATCATTGTCAATATTTGTATATAACCCGATTACATCCATTGCAATCAGGTAATAAGATTCTTGCCATGGTGTATCAAGTAGGATTCGCAACAGATCGCTCGTATCCTGAATATATGAATTCATATTTGCAACAAATGGTCGTAAAAAATGGTCTGTATATTCCGCCATCGGTTCCAATAATGATCCTTTGGCCAATACGATAGGGCTACCCGGGTTTTTTTTTTTTTTATGTATCATCGGCAAGAAGTACATGGTTGCCATTATTGGGTGTGTCACAGTAAGGAATTTTCGTTCGGTTTCATCAACGAGTCCTTTTGTTGTCCATACAGTTAGATGGTCATCGATTTTGTTTTCTATTTCCACTACTGGATTTTGTTTGAGTTTTTCATAGTATTTATTGTCTCTTATTTGCCAATGAGCTTCTATCATGTATGCACTTCGGTCCATGATTATCACATTTCCGCCCTTGACGGCAACTTTTATTTCTATCCTGTCATCTTCTGCTAGATTTTTTAATACCATACGTTCTTCCTTTGTTAAATTGTCCTGGTCATAATTCCATTTGAGCTTGTAAAGGTCTTGGATTACAGATTCCTGAAATAGATCCACTTTGTTTCCCGGACTCAACTGAGGGTAAAATTTTGATTTTGTTTTTTTTCCACTTAGACCAGCCCCACATTGAGTTACAACTTGTGATAATGATAATTTATCCGTCGGGTCTTGGTCAATGTTCATTAGAGTCAGGAAGCCTTCTGCATCTTTTAGTTGTAAGTTTTCTTCAATTGTATCCATTTGATTAGTTGATCTTTCCTTTAACGTTCTCTCCTTAAAAGCTTTTGCCAATTTGATTTTTCTGATATACAAGTACAGATCAATCCTGACCTGAGCTAAATTCATGTGACTTTTCGGGCAAAAGTTTATACCTCTTTTGAGTAGGGATGTTTCTGTAGTTGGTAATTGTCTGTTTGATAAGTTTACTACTTGTAACTCATCAGATGTTCTTTCCGCCTCTGTCGCATGATCCTAGTTTCCACCCCTGTTCTCTCTGTTCCACCACTTGCTCCTTTTTCCTCTTCTGTTATATTTCTTCCTGGCCATTGCCATCCCCTTCCTCTTCCTCTCCGTGGTTGGAATTGTGGGGTTGGGCGATTCTGTTCCCAGTATCGTTGTTGCAACATGAGGCGCATATCCCCTAAAAAAGGAATTCTTCTGTTTCCGTCAGTTTCATTACCTTGTATCTGTTCATTAGATCCCAATGAGGATGCCGAGCTAGACATGCTCGACATACTTGCCCAGGCCATTTGTTCTTTAAGACCATCAAATTTTCCTGCAAAAGAGAAGATGCGTCCTTTCGCATAATCATTTGTATCTCTAATGAATTTTGAATGTTTTCGATCCATCACAGTTTCTTTGTGTTTGTCTATTTCAACCTCCAATTCTTCTTGAAACTTTGTCAGCTCTGATGTTAATTTTATTGTGGCCAGATCTTTCTCCACTTCCTTTAATTCCTCTTTTAATTTTTCAAGTGCTATCTCAATGAATTTTATTAAGATTTCGATTAGTCCCAGTGAGGAGTGTAATATAAACTCACCCCATTCTTGTAACAATTCATTAGATGCATCTTGATTGTTTGGCATAAGTAGAATCCTAAGTCCTCTAGGAACCATCTTTGCCTCCAGGTATTTTTTTAAAGTGATAATCTCCCATGATTTATTGATTTCTTTTCGACTCAGTTTTTCCCAAGTTTTCAATTTGGTTCTGGCATCGGATTTTCCTGATATCGACGCTGCACCCGTATTTTCTTTTGGGTTACTTTTGTCAAACAACTCATTCACTCGTGCTGTACGTTTAGCCTCACGTTTCTCCAAGTTTGCGCTATTTTCAAACTTGCCCTTTAATTTAGATCGTAGTTCAGTATTTGTTTGTTGCTGTTTACTCCCAAACAGGTCGGTATTACACAATTAACTTTTCAGTAGTTAGAATGTCCCGCACGTTTCTGCCTTTGAAACTATGTTGCGGCTTCACAACTCCGTTAATTGGATTCCCGCTGCCAAGCCGATTTAGCAGTCTGCTTCTCCATACACACGCATTCATTCAACACACACGCTTACCAGAGTTTCCAGCGTGCGTGTTGCTCCGCGTTCAATTTCCTTTCTTCCGATGTCGGCGTTCACTGCTCCAGGTTTGATTTCCTTTCTTCCGATGTCTCTGGTAAGCGTGTGTGTTGAATGAACGCGTGTGTATGGAGAAGCAGACTGCTAAATTGGCTTGGCAGTGGGAATCCAATTAACGGAGTTGTGAAGCCGCAACATAGTTTCAAAGGCAGAAACGTGCAGGACATTCTAACTACTGAAAAGTTAATTGTGTAATACCGGCCTGTTTGGGAGTAAACAGCAACGAACAAATACTGAACTACGATCTAAATTAAAGGGCAAGTTTGAAAATAGCGCAAACTTGGAGAAACGTGAGGCTAAACGTGCAGCACGAGTGAATGAGTTGTTTGACAAAAGTAACCCAAAAGAAAAGACGGGTGCAGCGTCAATATCAGGAAAATCAGATGCCAGAACCAAATTGAAAACTTGGGAAAAACTGAGTCGAAAAGAAATCCATAAATCATGGGAGATTATCACTTTAAAAAAATACCTGGAGGCAAAGATGGTTCCTAGAGGATTTAGGATTCTACTTATGCCAAACAATCAAGATGCATCTAATGAATTGTTACAAGAATGGGGTGAGTTTATATTACACTCCTCACTGGGACTAATCGAAATCTTAATAAAACACATTGAGATAGCACTTGAGAAATTAAAAGAGGAATTAAAGGAAGTGGAGAAAGATCTGGCCACATTAAAATTAGCATCAGAGCTGACAAAGTTTAAAGAAGAATTGGAGGTTGAAATAGACAAACACGAAGAAACTGTGATGGATCGAAAACATTCAAAATTCATTAGAGATACAAATGATTATGCGGAGGGACGCATCTTCTCTTTTGCGAGAAAATTTGATGGTCTTAAAGAACAAATGGCCTGGGCAAGTATGTCGAGCATGTCTAGCTCGGCATCCTCATTGGGATCCAATGAACAGATACAAGGTAATGAAACTGACGGAAACAGAAGAATTCCTTTTTTAGGGGATATGCGCCTCATGTTGCAACAACGATACTGGGAACAGAATCGCCCAACCCCACAATTCCAACCACGGAGAGGAAGAGGAAGGGGAAGGCAATGGCCAGGAAGAAATATAACAGAAGAGGAAAAAGGAGCAAGTGGTGGAACAGAGAGAACAGGGGTGGAAACGAGGAACATGCGACAGAGGCGGAAATAACATCTGATGAGTTACAAGTAGTAAACTTATCAAACAGACAATTAACAACTACAGAAGCATCCCTACTCAAAAGAGGTATAAACTTTTGCCCGAAAAGTCACATGAATTTAGCTCAGGTCAGGATTGATCTGTACTTGTATATCAGAAAAATCAAATTGGCAAAAGCTTTTAAGGAGAGAACGTTAAAGGAAAGATCAACTAATCAAATGGATACAATTGAAGAAAACTTACAACTAAAAGATGCAGAAGGCTTTCTGACTCTAATGAACATTGACCAAGACCCGACGGATGAATTATCATTATCACAAGTTGTAACTCAATGTGGAGCTGGTCTAAGTGGAAAAAAACCAAAATCAAAATGTTACCCTCAGTTGAGTCCGGGAAACAAAGTGGATCTATTTCAGGAATCTGTAATCCAAGACCTTTACAAGCTCAAATGGAATTATGACCAGGACAATTTAACAAAGGAAGAACGTATGGCATTAAAAAATTTAGCAGAAGATGACCGGATAGAAATAAAAGTTGCCGACAAAGGCGGAAATGTGATAATCATGGATCGAAGTGCATACATGATAGAAGCTCATCGGCAAATAAGAGACAATAAATACTATGAAAAACTCAAAAAAATCCAGTAGTGGAAATAAAAAACAAAATCGATGACAAGCTAACTGTATGGACAGCAAAAGGACTCATTGATGAAACCGAAAGAAAATTCCTTACTGTGACACACCCAATAATGGCAACCATGTACTTCTTGCCGAAGATACAGAAAGATCAAAATAAAAACACGGGTAGACCTATCGTATCCGCCAAAGGATCATTATTGGAACCGATGGCGGAATATATAGAACATTTTTTATGACCATTTGTTCCAAATCTGAATTCATATATTCAGGATACGAGCGATCTGTTGCGAATCCTGCTTGATACACCATGGCAACAATCTTATTACCTGATTGCAATGGATGTAATCGGGTTATATACAAACATTGACAATGATATGGGAAAAAAAAGCATGCAATTTTTTCTCAAAGGAGAGAAGTCTGGAATTCAGTACCCATAATATGATGCTACTGGAAATGATCACAACTTGTCTGGAAGAGAATATTTTCACATTTGGAGGAGAAATCTTCAAACAACGAAGCGGGACAGCAATGGGATTTTCCTTTAGTCCCTCCAATGCCTGTCTCACAATGGGATGGTGGGAGCAAGAAATAGCATGGGACTCGACATATGAATAATCAGTCAATAAAATTGTGAGCTGGAAGAGGTTCATTGACAATTTACTAATAATATGGGATGGTACAGAAGCAGAATTCCAGGAGTATTTTCAAATAATGAATACCAGCGTTACAAATTTGAAATTTACTTATACCATGAGTAAAGAAAGAATCACCTTCCTGGATACTGAAATTTACATTAAGGACAAGCAAATCCACACAACCCTCCACAGAAAATAAACCTCTATCAATGCCACTCTTGAAGCGACCAGTTTCCACCAAAAAAACATATTGAACAGCATACCCTACGGAGAATTCTTGAGAGTCCGTCGGATATGCAGTGAACAAGATCAATGGGAAAAAAACTGCAAAAATACCATGGAGAGATTTATAAAAAGAAAATATCCAGCAAAAGTTGTAAGAAAAAGCCTCACTAGAACTAGGAAAAAGACACGGGAGGAATGTCTAAAAAGAAAAAATCCTGAAGAGGACACAGAAAAGGGAAAAATCCGGTTGATCATGGATTTCTCTCAAGAAAGTGAAAAAATTGGAAAAATCCTAAGAAAGAATTGGAAATTGTTACAATTGGACAATACAGTGAAGGAAATTGTGGGAAATCATCCAATTATAACATATAGACGTGCAAGAAATCTGAAGGACCATTAAATTCATAGTCACTTTCAAAAGAAAAGACAAGATGATTGGTTAAAAACTAAGGGATTCGTAAAGTGCCACGGATGCAAAATGTGCCAAATAGCGAAACCAACAAAAGAGATAACATTGGCAAACAAAAAGAAGTGGCAGATCAGACAGTGTATCACCTGCAAAACTCCATTTACAGTCTATATAGTGGAGTGTCCGTGCCCAATGTTGTATGTGGGCAGTACAACAGTGGAATTGAAAAATCGAATCCTGCAACACATGCGGGCAACAATTCACAAGGACCGCTCCAATGCCATAGCCAAACATATGGAACAATGCCATCAAGGAGATTGGCAAAAACTGAAATTTTATGGCATACAAACAATTCCAAAAGGAGAACGCGGGGTGACCGTGAGAGAAAACTGAGGCAAGTGGAATCGAGATTTATTCTGAACCTTAGGACGCTGCATCCGAATGGATTAAATCAGTCGGAGGAATTATATGTGCATTTATAAACAATAATTGACATGGACAATGTAGGCATATAAAAATGAGATAAAGTACATACTAAAAAGTAAAACAATGATCCAAGCCTATTGGAAGGCAGAACAATTACGATTATGAAATAAATGAAAGGACCGTGTCGAAAAAAGAAAAGAACATGTCAGGTTGATAATAACATCATCATGTGCACGAACTTGTTTACTGTAGTCAAATAACATTGAACTACAAGGACCAGAATCCTTGGAAACATGTGACAGGAAATGGAGAAAAAAACGAAAAAAAGACCTTTAAAATTCACAAGGGTGGGGCAAACCCGTTGCTCCTGAGCAAGGCGGCGACACACCGAAACGCGTAGATCTATTGCGCTATTGCCCTGTGAAATTAAAGAAATAAAAGGAGATTGCTGAAAACTACAACTGGTTGTGCGACCCGTTTTTCCCCTTGTGGGGGGAAGTTGATGGAATATTAAGCGGCGTGGGTTCAGCGGCAGGATAACGCACATGCATGAGCGCTGCAGAATCCCGAATCGTGAACCAATGTGGAGGTGATATATATATATATATATATATATAAATATATATATATATATATATATATATATATATATATATATATATTCACTTAAAAAACCATAGGTTTCAGGCCTTATATAGTTAGGAATCCACTGCTGATGATGTCACATATTACATCATTCATGACATGGTCAGTGACATCACTGATGACATCTCATTTGACATCACTGATCACATCACTGATTATATCATTCATGTGATAATACGATGCACCTCCTCACACTCTAATATAAACTTTGATACACCCAGTGTTAAATACAGATTACCATTCTTGAAACCATTGACACACCAATACCAGTTACTACATACGCACTCACTGATTCCTAGGTCTACACATACATTCACTCATTCACCCATAGAATCACTCATACATACAGTCACTCATCAATACAACACTATAATATGCACTCATACACCTATGCTGCCACTCATCCATGGAGTTACTCACACACATAGTCAGTCATGCAAAGAATCAATCACATTTCCATTTTCTCAACTATACAGTTATACACACAACACCTTACTTATTCAAACATATACTAACACATACTTACTCTCTTATACAATCACTGATACAAGTACACAATGATCCATACAGCCATTTGCACATTCACTGGCTCTCATGTATAGTCATTTATATATGTCAACTCTCACTTGCACTGTGTTTTACATATGTACTTACTTGGACATGTAGCACTGAGATATCCATTCACTCACCAACACACCCATGCACACAGTCAACCGCCCATATAGCTGTTTCCACATACACTCTTGAACTCATACACCTAGTGAATCAACTGCTCACACATCTATGCACAGAGTCATACACCTCCCAGCCACCCACACACACACTCAGTCTCCCATTCAAATACTTGGGCAACCAATCAATAACCCATATAGTCACTCATGTAGCTACTGATCAACACATGCAGCAGCTTACACAACAACAGACATACTGATGCACACATTCAGACAGTTTAGTCACCCATGCATTTAGTAAGACACATTTAATCACTCACTCATACAGTCAGTCACGCACCTACTAAATCCTTCATCCAGACACTTATACATCCACTCATTCTTCAATATGTAAAAGATATTTAAACTTTACAGAAACACACAGTCACTGGATGATGTCATCAGTCATCATTTTTTAAATGCTAATTCCTAACTATATAAGGCCTGAAACCTAAGGTTTTTTCAGTGAATTTGCAAGGTTTTTAAAATGCTAATTCCTAACTATATAAGGCCTGAAACCTATGGCTTTTTAAGTGAATTTGCAAGGTTTTTTAAATGCGAATTCCTAACTATAATACTATATAAGGCCTGAAACCTATGGTTTTTTAAGTGAATTTGCAAGGTTTTTTAAATGCTAATTCCTAACTATATAAGGCCTGAAACCTATGTTTTTTTCAGTGAATTTGCAAGGTTTTTTAAATGCTAATTCCTAACTATATCAGGCGTGAAACCTATATTTTTTTTCAATAAATTTTAAAGGTTTTGTAAATGCTAATTCTGTTAGCGGATAACGTTTATATATGTTGTTATCCTTCTGGGACCACCTGAGCAGCCATCATGTTTCTCAGGAGAAGTGAGGCAAAAGAGAGCACAAAACAAGAGTGGAAAACGCGAAAAGCGGGCAGGGTAGAGAACCCCTGACCCCTAGCCCTTCTCAGGGGGTCCCAGAAGGACCACCAAGTGCAAAAAAATGTTTTTATATCTTTTTAAATCGCGGGGTACGCACACGGTATGGGTACCGGATGCGTACAGCGTGCGTACCCCTCGATTTTTTCGAATTCTTTTTTTTGCCCTCGGGGGTCCTTCTGGGACCCCCTGAGAAGGGCTAGATGGTTGGGGGGTCTCTACCCTGCCCCCTTTTCGTGTTTTCCACTCTTGTTTTGGGCTCTCTTGTGCCTCAGCTCTCCTGAAAAACAAGATGGTGGCCAACACTTCCTGGTTTGGACAGTTTGGAATGTTGACAGTCGACTGCCAGCCAATCAGAAACTTGCTCGCGCACGTAAGGGTACGCGCACGTATGCGTACGGTACGCGTACCGTACGCATACGGTGCGCGTACGGTGAGCGCATATAGATATATAATTTGCTCAAATTCAATTTTCTCAAGAACTACTGGAGGGATTTTCACCAAATAAAGAAAAGGCACTACTGCATACCAGGCCCTACCATTTTGACAAGTTTGGTGTAATTCCATTCAGCCGTTTGGGCTGTAGCCGTGTCTAAAGGTCCCGATGGAACTTAACATGGGGAAAACACGTTTTGGGACCCCCTTTTTTCTCGGCCCCCGCTTGACGAATCCCCCCAGACTTTCAGGGAAGGAGCGGAGCGTAGATGAGCAAAATTAAGGAAAATTACACGCAGATTCCTCAATCGGCGCCAAAGTTATTCTCAATAGAATGTTGGGGATTTCCTATGGTAACTAGGTCCTAACTATATATACCTACTGGCGACCGCCAGTAGGTTATATATATATATATATATATATATATTCACTGAAAAAACCATTGGTTATAGACCATATATAGTTAGGGATTAGCATTTACAAAACCTTAATTTACTCGCACAAAACCATAGAAATTCGCATATATAGTTAGTTGCAATAACTATATATCGCGCACCCGCAATCCACTGCTGATGATGTCACATATTACATCATTCATGACATGGTCAGTGACATCACTGATGACATCACTGATGACATCTCAAATGACATCACTGATGACATCTCAAATTTGGGCCTCCTCTTGTCTCTCGATCCTACCGAGAGACAAGATGGCGGCCGCTACGGACTGTTTAGAATGTTGACAGACACCGGAGAGCCAATCAGCTTCGCTTTGCAAAGCTCCGTTACGCGAATAGTACGCGAACTAGTGCGCTATCCAGGACGCTGTCACAGATATATCTGTTTTTTAAAACGTTAATTTCTCAAAATCCACTGGAGCACATATATTGAGACCCAGCAAAGGCACATCGGGCTAACAGTCCCTACAATTTTGCCAAGTTTCGTGTAAATCCATTCAGCCGTTCGAGCTAAAAGTGAGGCCAAACGCCCTATGGAAAAATGAATGGGAAAAACGCGTTTTGGGACCCCCCTTTTTTCTTGGCCCCCCCTTGATGAAACCCCCCCAAATTTTCAGGGGCTGATCAGAAACAAAATGTGCCATTTTCCTGAAAATTTCAGCCGATTCCGTCGACAAACGCCAAAGTTATTAGACATAGAATTTTCAAAAGTTCCATAGAGAAAAATTCTAACTATATATACCTACTGGCGACCGCCAGTAGGTAATATATATATATATATATATATATATATATATATATATATATATATATATATATATATATATATATATATATATATATATATGAAATACCAATGACTCGCTGCACACGCCTTGATATTGGTTGCAGTTTCTTTATTTCAAAACGTGACAAACACCTACGCGTTTCGAACCGTAGTTCCTGTTCACGGTAGCTTGCATGTGCGGTCCCTTCATTATTTCTATACATTTCAGCCTCTAAGCACGCCCCTGATTGGTTGAGGCATGCTGGGACATGTAGTTTTGATTAATATTTATGCCATTGCGTTTATATTGATGTCGCGGGTTTTTGCAGCATTGGGGCGGTGTTTGGCGTTACTGCATGTGAAAGCGTGTCCCCAGTTAACTAGGACTGTAGCACTTTTTGACGCTCGTGATTACACGTGCGTATATAATCAGCTCTCTGTTTACCTGAGAGTTGATTGCAATGCGTAACTGTATGGACAGCCGTCCACTGTACAATAAGGGGCTGAGTGCCCTACGTCCCCAATGCTTACAGCTGCTCACGACATCTTTATTTTGACATAAGATATTGGCAACATTTAATTGTCAAAAGAAATATAATGATATACAACTCAGTTGTCGTAACTGTGATTAGCAACAAGAAACTTGATTTGCAAGTCATTGGATGTATCATTCATGAGAGTGTGTCATAATCAAAAGAGGAGTATACTAAGATGCTTGTATGATGCTGGGTGCAATTCAGTCTGTAACATGGTTCTCATAAGTGCACATAAAGTTCTTCATCGCCGTTGAGGCCAGCAGGCTGTTTAGTTTTGAACCTCATGATTAGTTTTGATTCAAGCCTTCTCAATTTTTGAATACGATTGCCTCCTCTTTCATGCTGTGGTACAATTGCGAGTCCAAAGTATCTCACATCCAGCCACGTTTTGTTCTCATGATTTGCCAGATGTTTCGCAATTGCATAGGAGTGATCATTGTTCTGAATGGCTCGAATATGTTGGAGTATGCGTGTTTTTATAGACATATAGTAACAGTGATAATCAGCACAAGCATGGAGGAAAGGAGAGTCAAAAGAGTGACCAAAGCAGAAAGCATTTTTCAAACAGACACAGCGCGGGAAAATAGAGATGAAACAGCTGCAACACCACAAACAATCCCAACTACTTGTAAAACGCTATTCACTCAACTGGAAAAATTAATGAGGAAAGAAATCTCTAGAGAATGGGAAATTCTAACATTAGAGAAATATGTGGAACTCAAGATGGTACCAAGAGGTCTTCGTATTTTTACCTTGCCTAACCACCCAGACACCAAGCCTGAAATGCTGGAAGAATGGGGCAACAACAACATGGGGTGTTCTAATAACATGATGCTTATAATCATTAAATACGCAAGAATACAAGTCGAAGAACTACACAAAAAAATTGCGGAAGTGGAATCCAAAATAACAGCTTTAAATGAGGAATCTGGCACAATTAAAAAACTAAGAAGTGAAATGGAAAAAAACCTAGACAACCATGAAGAGGATGTACAGAACCGCAAACAACGCAAATTTTGTAGAGATCAAGATGACTACAGATATGGCACCATTCTAACCTTTGCCAGAAAATATGACATTTATAAACAACAGTGGGCAACGGGAACACTGACACCTGGTGAACAAACAAGCGGATCTGAATCTGATTTCAGTGAGGGCGAACAAAGACGCCCTGGTCTTCGTAGAATGTCTTTTTTAGACGAAATACAGCTGCTTTATCATGTGCAGCAAACGCCACAAAGCAGCAGCAGGGGCAGAGGTCAATATCGAAATCGATCCAGAGGGAGAAGAACCCAAGCTTCAGGAAACCCAAGCGCAAAACAAGACGCAGCAAACGCGGATGGAAGCAGATACAACCTAAGAGCCCGCACGATCAAGAGGAAGTAGGACAACACTCCACAACAACCCCCAACCTAGTAATTTGTGGATTTTCTGAGATTTCGCGATCCGCAAATCTCGCGAAATCGCGGTAAAATCCGCGAATCAGTGGGGACGAATTTTCAGCCAAGCAAGGGTTACAGCAGCAGGTGCAAAAGTTGAACCTAATTTCTTTGTAACCTTTTACAAAAGGGTTACAAACAAATTAACTTCAACTTGGACACCTGCTGCTAATTGCTTTCTGGCTCCTCGTTGCCTACTTGCAACTATTCTGTGACCCTGCTCTGACCCTTGAAGCAGGGTCAGAGAATAGTTACAAGTAGGCAACGAGGCACCTGTCCAAGGAATTAAACCTCATCAGGAAGCACTTACAGATATAAAAAACAGGAAGAAGGGAGAGGATGGCAAATACACCCATTTTGAGTTGTCAGGATGGGTTAAACTAAAAGACACCTTAAAAGCACAATTTTCATGTGCATTTTGCTAAAAATAAAAAGCTGTATGTTCTGTAGGGGCAACTCAGGAATCTGGCCCTTCAGAGATCCGGCCTCTCTTTCTTTCTCTCGTTCTCTCTCTCCCTCTCTCTTTCCCTCTCTTTCTCTCTCTTTCTATCTATCTATCTATCTCTCTCTCCCTCTCCCATAAACGACTGCATGGGTAACTTCGCTATGCAAGCGGCTCGCGAAGACGCAAAAATCCCCGCGAACACGCAAAAAAACCCGCGAACACGCAAAAAACCCCGCGAACACACAAAAAAACAAAAATCCGCAAATTCGCACAAATTCGCGAATTCTGCAGATCGCGAATTCGCAAATCCGCAAATTCGCGGATCGTGAAATCGCAAAATTCGCCCATGCTTAGTCCTTGCCCACTACAATATGTGGGCAGTACTAAGTTGCCTGTCCACAAAAGAATCCTACAACACTTGAGAGCTATTACATCAGAAGATAATACTTACCCTGTGGCGCGACATTTCAAAACCCACCACAATAGTGATAACAAAGAGCTGAGATATTTTGTGGTGGATTCTATCATGCCAAGTAGGAGAGGAGGCAATAGAGAGGCTAACCTAAGGAAATTGGAGACAAAATATATCTTACAAATGAATAGCAAACACCCGAATGGTCTAAATGTAACGGAGGACCTATATACGTGTCTACATTAAAACATTGACATGTAACATGTGCAATATCTTTTGTTCCATAAAACAGTACTGTGGTTTGATGACTCCATATATGAATTATCATCATATATACATATTTATTTACCTTAAGGGTGAAATTGATTTTATTATCTTATTTATTTCCTAAATGTACAATGAATGTTAACAATTGTAAATAGAAAAAGTATACATATATATATGATGTTATGCCTTATTAGATGTATAATCCTAACAGGAATATTCTTTCTGTATGTTCATATAATGACAGGTTATAAACGAGGTATATTGGCAATAAGATGGGCCTTACAGGATAATATTAAAGGACATGTTATATATATTTTGCCTCTTCTACAGTACAGTTTGTGAACACAGATGATATCTTGATGGATATCTGAGGAATAATGGATGCCTAGAGACCATTATTATGAATAGGATGAACCTCCACTACAATATTAGATGCATATGACTTCAAGTATAGTTACAGTTTGCGTTTGCATTTGGTGCCGGACATTTCCATGGATTGATATATATGGTACTCCCCAGTCACGGCGATACTTTTGGGACTTTTAAATGTATGGATTGTATATACTTCAATTTGTACCCATGCTATTTGGATATTACTTGATATTGTGATATGGTTACTACGTTTCTATATATTGTGTTAAGTTAGCATGAGCTTATTAAATGTTTAAACGCAATATTTTCTTTCAGCTTGAGTTTGCACACGACACCTAATTGTTATTGTAGCTTTCAACCTAGACGAAAGATGTGATTTATTGGAGAATAATATGTTATTGCTCTGGTATCTGTCGTGCTTGGTACACTTGGTACAACTGTCTGTACACCGAGAACTGCACACTCTAAGAATAACCTAACACAAGGTTGCTGAAGGCCTGATCCTCGCACCACGTTAGACATAACACAAATAATGTTGCTGCCAACATTGGGCTCTACGTGGGTTTAAGATACAGTTACAGGGAATGAATCAACACACTTGATGCTTCGCATGCAGAGAGCTGGTAGCTGTTGATGTGATCTCCTCCTACTGAGAATTAGAGGTATGGGTCCGCCCTGCTAGAACCCAGATGAGACCTTCTTAGATATAATATAATATGCTAATTAGGGTGCGCGAAATATAGGTGATACAGAATTCTATAGATCTTTGCATCATAACATGCTATCACCTTTTGCTTATTATGGATTAGTGACTATGCTGCTAACTCTGATTTTTATAATATGTATGTTGATATTATACAAGATACTGCGTTTGAGAATGTTGCATTGAAAAATAAACATTTCAAACTTGCACGTGTGTTCTTTGCCTCCCAGTTTTGGTTTGGAATGATTATATAACGAAAGAGTGTTCATGTCTTCCACGATACCTGAGGTATTCTAAGTTCATGTTCTGGATTGTCTAAGTCATTGGTAAGTTATTACTACCGATGAGACACTGAAGCTAGCTTGGTAAGGGGATTTCTGAAACAAAGGTGAGTTTTGGATCACCCTAACTCACCCAGGTCCTAGATCTCTGTGCACAGTTCTGTGGGAGAACGGAAACCCTGCTACATGGCGCCCATACGTTGGTTGGCCTTATATCATGACACTCGAGTAGTATATCATTCAATCCTTAACGCCTTCATTCCCGTTTCCGGAAAACGGCAGTGTCGGAAAAACCTACCTATTTTTGAAATAGGTCTTTTTCAAGCTTGAATCTATCTGTAAACGGTTTCTTTGAATTACTACCCAGTTGTGCTACAAAGTAATCTTTGTGTTTTCACTTTCCTGTGCTGACATGGCACAAGCCGTGGACATCCCGCAGCATAGTCGCATTGCGGTGCGTGACCATTTGCGGATGTATGATGTTCCTGTGGAAGGCTTGGCTGTCGTTCTGGTAGTGAGTGCGGAACATGCTTACCCGTACGAACTGTTTTATTCGTAGGTGACGTTTCCGCCAGTGAACGCTAATTCTGGAGTGTTCCATTCATACACTGCTTCAGCTGTACCGGCTGCGTTTGCTCCGTACAGAGCACTGGAGGTTCCTATTGATGCTTGGCAGCATGGAGTTTGGTTTGGTGGCGCCCTACCACACGCTTTATCCGCTTTGAGGTTAGGTCCTTTGTCCATTCCGGGCACACCTTGGCCCGCTTTGGCTGGATTCACTCCTCACCCTCAACGCGCCACTTGTAACGAGGCCGATCTGCGGCGGCTTCATGAAGTCGCGGTGGAAGTGATTAGAGCGCTTGTTCATTACACTAGCCGTAATGTTCAGGACGCGGCCCCACGGGGCGGACAGCTTCGTGCAGAACATGCTGGTCTGAAAATCAATCCGGTCATGGTAAATTCCGTGATGGGTAAAAACGCCCCAGGAAAAGGATGATTTTCCGTTCTGGCTTGCTGAGAAATTCAGCCAGCTGGAAGCTGTGTTTCCCAACATGAGTCCGGGTGATGAACACCGGATTCTTACACTAAGTTTGCCGAAAGATTTGGCTCCTGAACTTGTTGACTGTGAGACCTGGGGCAAGACTTTTGCAGCGGTCTATTCGAGGTGCTATGGCTTCCCGTCTGTGACCAATCTAGGTGGGGTCCTTAAACGTGTTCAAGACGAACACGGACCGGAGTCGGCTGTTGAATTGGGTATGCGCCTGTGTGGCTCCTTTGATGTGGTTTGCGATCTGATCCTTGCAAATGTCAAGGGGGATGCAGTGAACTTTCAGGTTGCTAACGCATTGGCGTTGGTTCCCGAGGCCGAACGACCCCGACGGTTGGCAAGGATAATTGCAGCTGCTTACAAATGGTTGGCTGCAATGCAATGGGGGTTAAAGCTTTTCCTGATAAGGAGAAGAAGCAGCCCCAGGGTCAGACATCAGAAACTAGTGGTCAACAAAAGTCCAAGAAACAAAATTGGCCTAAAAAGCAGAATCAGGGTAAGCAACAACAACAACAAACACAGGTTTTTGCTCCTGCGTCTCCGTTGCCTGCGCAGTCGGATCATTTTTATGATTTGCGCGACCGCGCAATGATTAAATCGCCTGAGAGGTTTCAAGCTTCTGACCAACGCTCTCCTCGTTCCTTTCAGGACTCATCGGCTCCGTCAACCGGTGGTGGAGGGGGCAGCAGGGGCCGGGGTGGCCAGCAAGGACGTGGTCAGCCCCGCCCGCGAAACAGTGGAGAGCAGCAGGAAGGCTCTACGCCCAAGAGACCACAGTTTGCCATGAAGAAAGTCGCCGCCCTGACAGCGCATCGTTATGCCCCAGATAGTGAGAACGCGGCTTCGGAATCTGACGTGGGCTCTGACCTTGCTGGACAGCGCAGCAGAGATTACCATAGTGAGAGAGGCCCTCCGTCCACTGTTGAAGGTGACAGCGACTGATACTTATGTTGTGATTGAAACTGCTGATACGCATGTTGCTCCCCCTGAACGTCTTTTTGAAATTGTCCTGTTAATTGAAGGTGACATGCAGCGAACTGTAAAAGGGGTATTTTGGGAAAATCTCTCGTCTACGTATGACATTTTGCTTTCGTAGGCTGACTGGCCCCCACCTTTTGTTCTCGCAGCTCCGCAAGGGGAGGAGGTAATCCTACCCAGTTTTGCGCACACTGTGCCGAGAGTGGAAGCGCTGCATTTTGCAGAAGAGTGGGCTCTGGCGCTTGCGCCGGCTGTGTACCGCAATCAGTGTGGCTGGGATAAATTGTCACCGAGCCACGAGATTCCTTTACGGTCTCAGCCACAGCCTCAACCTCAATATCCCATACGGCGTGAAGCCAAAGCTTCAGTCGCGGCTATCCTTGAACAATTGGAATATCAAGGTGTAATTGAAACGTGTGTGTCACCGATGAATAACCCCCTTTTTACTGTAAACAAGCCGGACGGCTCATATCGTTTGGTTTTGGATTATAGGCATTTGAACTCGCATTGCCGTAACTGCGCAGTACAGAATACTCATGGCTCTGTGTTAGTGAATAGTCTTGAGCGTAAACGGTTCAAGACCACGCTTGACATTTCCAATGGTTTTTATGCCCATAGACTAGACGGTCTAAGTTCCCAGTGGACCAGTTTTACATGCGGCGGTGTGCAAAAAATGTTTCGGCGACTCCCAATGGGCTACAAGAACAGTCCTGGAGTATTCTCCGCACGCATTGTCTCTCTTCTGGAGAGCTTCGACCCAGTTGCTTGTTCGTATGTGGATGACATTTATCTCACAGACGACGATCTTTGGGAGCATCTGTGTCGAGTAAATAGCATAATTTGTAACTTTGCTGACATAGGTTACAAGTTTAACTTTGCAAAGTCGCACATTGCAGAGTACACAGTGTTGTTTCTAGGTTACGAGCTTAACAACGAAGGGAAGGGTTTAGCACCCCACTTCCTGGAGAAATGCGCACAGTTGCGTTCTCCGACAACACTGAGAAAATTACAATCTCTGCTGGGCTTTTTAAATTTTGGGAGGACTTACATTCCGGAATATGCCCAGCGTATCAAGCCTTTGTATGCTTTGATACAACCATCTTTTTCCAAATCATGCTGGCTGCCTGAGCATTCAGCCATTCTACAATCTTTGCAGGCTGATTTGCTCGCTTCTGAATACTTACAGACTCGTGATAACCAAACCAACCTAGTGATAAGAATTATCCCTGGGGCGGTGGGTTTCACGTACCTGACTTTTAATGAGGGAGATACAGTACCTATGGCTTACAAGTCACACTTGTACACTTCGGCTGAATTGCGTTTTTCCACTGTGGAGAAAGTTTTAACGGCTGTGCAGATGGCGATTCTTAAGGAACGTGCCCTGTCACAAGGGAAGCGCATGTTGGTTGTTACCCCGTGTCCTGCCTTAGAGGCAGTTACGAAGGCCAGTGTACCTAATTCCAAAGCTTTGCACCCTCGGTGGATTCAATGGGCTGCATCCTTGACGTCACAAGATGTCACGTTTATTTTTGACGCCACTTTACGGTCGCAGGAGTATTTACAGTATGAATTTGTTCATCCTGCTCCTTTAGCAATGCGGCCGTTGGAGGATTTCCATTGCATCATTTACACTGATGGTTCGGCGCAGGTTGCGCATGGTTCTAAACATGCCTATGTTTCCGCTTGCGCCATTGTGGTCGGTGCCAGGGTGAACGATGAGTTCAAGTCCAGTGTCGTGCACACGCAGACACTTGGGGACTGCACTGCACAATTAGCAGAGCTCCGTGCTCTGATGCTTGCATTGGAGTACGCAGATGCTAGTGTGACGACTTTGATCGTAAGTGACTCTTACTACTGTGTCCAGTCTTACAATGAAAACTTGTTCTTTTGGATTCAGAATGAATTTCGTGATTCCAAAGGTAGCACAATAAAACATAAAATGATCTGGGTCCGAGTGGCGGAACTTAAACAGAAGTTGCCACTCATGTTTGTGATTCATACTCTCGGTCATTAGCGCGTCGGGGTCCACGCTGTTGGCAATTCGCTTGCTGATGAAGCAGCGAAGTCAGCGGTATCAAAATACTTAGTTGCAGCAGTCACGAGGTCCAAAAGCAAAATAGATGATGACATCTTAGCAGCAGTTGCTGCGACAGAGAAGGGAATTAAATATCCTGCGGGGTTCCCTTCTAAATACACATACCACTTAAGTCCCGATAAGGTTCCTTATGTGAAAATCCCTGATGTTGGCAAACGTTTAGTTCCCAACTCGGATCGCAGGGCTGTTTTGATTGCAGCGGCTCATGAAGGTGTGGCGTCTGCGCATGCGGGCGTCTCAGCCACTGTAACTCAGCTACAACAAAGATTCTGGTGGCGGGGACTGTACAAACAGACGCGCGAATATGTTTTTCAATGTGACATTTGCCAGCAGATTAAGCCTTCAACTGCTGCGCGTCCGCCTCAGACACAGTTGTATATCTCGAATAAACCGCTTGGATGCGTTTATTTGGATCACTGTGGTCCATTTACTTCTGATACTGCATACAAGTACATCTTAGTAGCAGTAGATTCATGCACACGCTTTGTGTGGGTATGGCCACATCGGAGCGCTGATTCACGTACTGTCATTAAGGATTTGCGAGTCTTTGTGGGAATTTTTGCCTGTGGTACCTTCCATTCGGATCAGGGTCCGGCTTTTGCCTCTAAGGCGTATAAGGATGCTATGGTTTCGATGGGGGTCCAAGTCAAGTTTTCGAGTCCCTACAGACCTGAGGGTAACAGTGTAGTTTAACGAATGAACCGCGACTTAAAGCAATCTTTGACAGCTCGAGTTATAGGCACTGGCAGAAACTGGTTAGCCCACCTCATAGGCGTGCAGCGTGCGCTTAATAATCTCCCTAGAAGGTCTCTGGGTGGGCGGACCCCATACGAAATGCTCTTTGGTATCAAGATGTATGTCCCTGACCTCGATGGGCTGGACTGCAAGGCCCAGGCCACGGCCTTTGACGTAGATGAACATTGCAATGTTTTACAGAATCTACAAAAGACCAGAGACAGTCTTGCAAAGGAACATTTGCCCTCCACATCGGATGATGCGCTGCAGATCCCGGTAGTTGGCTGGCTACCCCAAGTTGGAGAACTGGTTCGAGAGAAGATCGATAACAAGAAAGAGTTTGGTCCCTCATATCGAGCACCGGTTCGAGTTCTTGGAGTGAAGGGCACAAGAACAGTCATTTTACCACCACTTCCAGGTCGTAAGGAAAACAGATTTATTTCTATTGACAATGTCAAGACACACAGGGTGGCCGATTCTTCATAGCATGACACCGGCTGTATCCTCTCCTTCCATGGTGAGGCACTCTGTGCTAGCGATAAGATCTGGTGCAGAACAGGAGGTGTCCCTCGAGATGCCTGCCATATCCAGTCCTTTATTAAATACTATGCCTGTTACTAACATTGATGAGCTGAACTACACTTATCCTGCTGATTTATCAATGCCTGATTTACAGACCCGTTTGGCAGACCAATCCAGATTCTCTTTTGACTCTGTTTCGGAACTTTCAAAGAAACCCTCAAACATTTCAAAATATACCAAGTTATTTAAAAAACATTTTTTGATTCCTCCATGGACATACATTTGGTTGATCCTATTTTCATTTTACCTTTTTATGTCAATTGGTTTTGTGTTTTATTTTTTCCGCCTGATCGATGGTCACTACGTTAAAGAAAGAACAGGAATTCGGTACCTGAATGGAACATTGGCCCCTCTTTCCTCTTCACATTCAGCGCACAGACTGAAACGAAACTTAAATACAGTCAACATTACTGCTTGGCCTGTCCTTGATGGGATTGTGTGGGATGCGGTTAGGTTTCAGATACATGGGCCCACTGAAGTGATTAATGTTCCAAATGTGCTTAGAGTAAACATGGGAGATGTGATTAAACAAAATATACGTTCTGATGATTGGGATATTCAGGCTGTAGAGGCATTATTTTCTGATTTGAAGTATTATGCTGCCTTTGATGCTGAGGATCTGTATTCAGATTCTACTAATTATGGTGATTTGTTTTGTTTTCAACACTATGGTAATAATTTTTTACATAAGACAAATTCCAGGCGGGTTGCTGTAAATTATACACAATGGGAACATTGCCCTGCTACATTGTGGCAGCTCCAATACGTTTCTGAAAAAATACACTTATTTTACAGACTTTAATCAATCTAATCCCGAGTCATTTTATTTTAAAATGACACAAAAGTCCAAGTCCAAAGTTAGAGTTACCGATACAAAATTGCTGTATTCGAATTCCTTTCTGGACAGGTTGGCTGTAGATGGCTACGAGTTTTGGAAAGGAACAATTGACCTTAAATCGGTTTGGGGTACCAAAGATTGGCAGGTACAAGGCACTGAGGCTTTGCACCGTGCATGTCTCGTCCCGAATCACAAGTTGTTTTTAAATTCTTCCATTTTCCAAACAACATGTTTTGGATTGGCTACTGCTAAAAAATTAAATACACCGACCATCCCAGATTTAGAGGAATATTCAGGTTGGGGTAATTTTACTGATTTGTCCATTCATGAGTTGCAAGCTCTTTTGCACAATTCCTCTTTTAACATTTCCATTTTGGATTCCAAGGGTTGGCTGATATGGCAGAAGAGTGCTGATTCTTGCCAACGCCGTTTTCTAGGTTTGGCTAAAGGGTTCACAGAAGTCAGGCCCGATCCCCGTTTTGAAGAAGACTATACTGTCACAACTTATTCTGTGGGGAAGCTGTGTCAAAATTGGTTACAACATTCCACATTAGCTGCAGTTAAACTACATCTGTCTCAATTGAATGATAATGTGGATTTGAATGATTTTATAAAAGGCCCAGCTAAAGGTAGATCTAAACGATGGCTGTATGCGATTTACAATGAAATTTGGAAAGTTTCCCAAATTGAGGCTGCTAAACGCCTGAGAGCTATTGATGAAGCAAATTTAGAAAAAGTGCTTGCAGTTGTCGATAATAGTATTAACACGCTTTCTTCCCGAATTTACACGTTGAACAATATTGTGTCTTCTATTGTTGACATTGTACACGATGAAGTGTCCGTGTTATATCATGGTCAAAATCAATTGCGTTCTGTGATGCAGTTTGCTTGGACACTACAGACTTTGAAGTCTGGTCGAGTGCCTTGGAATTTTTTGAACGTCTCATCACTATTTGCCCCATTTAATTTGACTGAAAAACAGCGTATGCTATCAATGAGAGATGCATCTTTTTCTATGTTACACATTGAAAAACTAGAATCCTTGCCCTTTTCTGTGGCTGAGGCGACTACTGCTACATGGCTTATCCATGGTGTTATTACCTTACCTTTTGCTCTTTATAAATTTACAAATTGTATGAAATATATGGCTATAGGGCGATATGAACCATTAGGCAGTGCGTTCCTGCATGAGACATGGTCTTTACCATACACTACAGATGCCTAAAAGAGGGAAATGAAGTGAATCTGAATGGTGAAGAATGTACACAGTCGCCTGACCGCTCACTAATATGCAGACACATCCAGTTGCATGGTTCTTGTAATCAGGACAAACCTAATTTGGCCTGTGTTTTGAAAGGGACACCGGTTCCTGCAATAGTTCCCACGTTCACTTTATTGTCCAACGGTAGTTATTTACTTTTGAATAACGAACTGTGTTGTGGGTTACAGGCCGGTATCGCTTATGTGGTAACCGTGTCAGAGAGGGTGGTTTGTTGCAAGAATGTGTTATATCCACCCACGCATGGGAATTCAGAAGTTTCAATTTGGCCACGAATAACAACCTTGAAAGCTGAGTTCAATGGTTTAAGCCGTATAAGAGCCCTATTGTCTCAAAAGCAGGTGGCCCTGAGCTCTGCCCGCGAAACTTATGTCCTTCACATAGCAAACACACGCACAGAGGTGCAGGCACTTTTAAGTACGGATTTGCCGTTTCATTTCTCCGAGCTGGTTCATCAAATCTTCAATGCCTCCTCCACGACCGGCCTGGCTCATTTTTTTTAAATGGTTAGCAGTGGTCTCGTGACTACATTTGAAAAAGTATTTGGTATTATCCCTGCGTTCTTTCATTCTATATTCGCTAGCCTGTTTGGCGGATTTCCTGTTTTGCTGGCTTTGGCTGCAGGCGTTCTGGTGATATTTTACTTTATTAAACATGGCTGCCCATCCTGAGCAAGGAAACGCTCAGCCCCTACTGATGCAGTTTCGCAACCGGATGCTTGATTACTATGGCTCCTTGCCGCTTGCGACTTTAAGCACGGCTTTTGGATTATCGTTCAGATTTTCCTATTTCACATGTGTCCAGCCCGTGTTTCATTGCCTGAGCTGTGATTTCGACTGGGCCATTGATTTGTGTCTCTGTTTACCGACTTCTCCTGACGTCGATTTTGATCAGCTGATGAACCCCGTAGTGGCTCACGAGTTGGTCTGTTCTGGCGAAAGGGTTATGGCTGTGGCAGCGATGCATGGACTAATGGGTCAGTGGGACATATTCGCAGCGGCGCATGACTTTCTGGCACATAGTTTTCTCGAGAACCCACTGAGTTGTCCTCTGATGTTGCTAGAGGAATCGGTGTTGGAGGAGCACGTATGTTCTTTCCCATTGCTTAATTGGATGGCTGAACTGTTTTCGGATGATGACAGTGATTTCATATTGGAAGCTGTAGCTACCTATTTTGCATATTCATTCAACCCATAAGTGACTTTGAAGACTTTCATTATTATGGCACGTGACTTTTTAGTAATTCTGAATGGTGCCTTTTTCAATACGAACATTCGATTTTCATATGTTCTGGGCCTATGAACTGAGAGTAGGCCTTAAGTTCGACTTTTATATTTTGTGTGGCCACTATAGGCATTCATACATATTTTTATTTTTAAATTTTACATACATTGACATACATTTAGCTTGGCTCAATATCATTGAACTCTGCTTTCATGTTTTACCTTTCATATGGTATTAGCTTGTGTTTTCTCCTTTTTTAAACCGTCCTCGGATCATTGGGGGGGGTGTCATATGGTTACTACGTTTCTATATATTGTGTTAAGTTAGCATGAGCTTATTAAATGTTTAAAAGCAATATTTTCTTTCAGCTTGAGTTTGCACACGACACCTAATTGTTATTGTAGCTTTCAACCGAGACAAAAGATGTGATTTATTGGAGAATAATATGTTATTGCTCTGGTATCAGTCGTGCTTGGTACACTTGGTACAACTGTCTGTACACCGAGACCTGCACACTCTAAGAATAACCTAACACAAGGTTGCTGAAGGCCTGATCCTCGCACCACGTTAGACATAACACAAATAATGTTCCTGCCAACATTGGGCTCTACGCGGGTTTAAGATACAGTTACAGGGAATGAATCAACACACTTGATGCTTCGCATGCAGAGAGCTGGTAGCTGTTGATGTGATCTCCTCCTACTGAGAATTAGAGGTATGGGTCCGCCCTGCTAGAACCCAGATGAGACCTTCTTAGATATAATATAATATGCTAATTAGGGTGCGCGAAATATAGGTGATACAGAATTCAATAGATCTTTGCATCATAACATGCTATCACCTTTTGCTTATTATGGATTAGTGACTATGCTGCTAACTCTGATTTTTATAATATGTATGTTGATATTATACAAGATACTGCGTTTGAGAATGTTGCATTGAAAAATAAACATTTCAAACTTGCACGTGTGTTCTTTGCCTCCCAGTTTTGGTTTGGAATGATTATATAACGAAAGAGTGTTCATGTGTTCCACGATACCCGAGGTATTCTAAGTTCATGTTCTGGATTGTCTAAGTCATTGGTAAGTTATTACTACCGATGAGACACTGAAGCTAGCTTGGTAAGGGGATTTCTGAAACAAAGGTGAGTTTTGGGTCACCCTAACTCACCCAGGTTCTAGATCTCTGTTCACAGTTCTGTGGGAGAACGGAAACCCTGCTACAATATCTCTATGGTTTTATGAATGGATCGCTTGGATAATCTTCAGGTCTATTATTGTTATTGGGTCGAATAGTGTGTATCCTATCAACTGGGCTCAGTTGATGTAGTAAGGATAAGGCTATAAGATGCCATATATGTTCTACATATGTAATTCTAATAGAATCATGCACTTTTTTCTTGAATCACGAATGAGCACTTTTTTCACAGGAAACACCAAAGTTTGTTGGGCTCTATGTTTGTTGTGGATTCAATATTTTTGGATCAGTCTAAATGAAATCACATATGATCTGAATTGTATATAAATAATGTATTTTACAGTTATTTTTAAAAATGATCTCTATTATGAAATTTGAAAAAATTATTTTCATTGGAGATATATATAATATCATATGACATAAGTAATGTATTTCACAGATCGATACTTGTGTTCTGTATGTATTTGAACATCAATTTGTATTTGACTATGATCCCTTCTCGAGTCTGTTCTCTAGTTCTATACCTAGAGCCCAATCAGAATCCAGCACTTGCATTTTAAAAATACCACCCTCACTAATGTTCGCTGTCATGTGAACAAGGCACCTGTGTGCCGAAACGTTATGATGCCGGCATGCGAATAAAAGAAGCTTGAGAGCACCGCGAAAATCTGGTCCATGCATTGTTTTACCTGTGAACTGCAAGTAAGTTTGCACGAGTGGAACTGTGGTTACTGGATATATATATATATATATATATATACATATATATATATATATATACGGTAGGTTCTACTGTGAGCAAGTTACCTGTGTGTAGCAAATTTTTTTAAACTGAGAATATATGAAGATCCTGTGAGTGCGTACTGTTTTCCGAAAAAGGAGTTGTGGTGGAATTTAATTTCGGCGGGGCTCTGCCAAAAAGTAAAGCACCGAAACAAGAATCGCCAGGGGTCTACGAGTGCGAGCCAAGTTGTGTGAATATATATATATATATATATATACACACAACCAGTTCTCCGTTCTGGAGCTTGACCCTACAGAGTGGCCTCACAAAATAGGCACGGAGCAGCCCATGATTTCACCACGAAAGCAACACAGCGTGAGGCCCAATACTGCTGGCAGGTTTTTATTTCAAGTTTAAAAGCAGCACCGATTCCTTTTCACCAACGTTTCGGCGCTCTGCCTTGTTCACGGTAAGGAATCAATTGAAAGCAGTTGTGCCCTGGCGCGCTTTTTAAAATGAGTACATCACGTGACTGTTGTAACATTCCTACAGGTCCCATAGTGCACTGTGAAAAGTGTTTGCCTTTCTATTGGAATTCTTCCGGTGTGCTTTTATCCAAGTGAATTCATTTTCAACATCACAGGCACAGTTCTTTAAAGGGCATTCCTGGAAACGTCAGATGTATTAGGAGCAAAGTGAAATACTTAGCATTTTTTCCAAACTTGAACAAAAGTCCGTTCAGCAGCACGATCATTGCAGGAGGTCCCCTGCATAGAATCTCTTCCTCGCGCTTGCATTTTTCACTCAGTGGCATTTCCTCATTAGGTTTGCAGCGCGAGTGGGTCTGGCTCCTCCATTTGAACACACAACCAGTTCTCCGTTCTGGAGCTTGACCCTACAGAGTGGCCTCACAAAATAGGCACGGAGCAGCCCATGATTTCACCACGAAAGCAACACAGCGTGAGGCCCAATACTGCTGGCAGGTTTTTATTTCAAGTTTAAAAGCAGCACCGATTCCTTTTCACCAACGTTTCGGCGCTCTGCCTTGTTCACGGTAAGGAATCAATTGAAAGCAGTTGTGCCCTGGCGCGCTTTTTAAAATGAGTACATCACGTGACTGTTGTAACATTCCTACAGGTCCCATAGTGCACTGTGAAAAGTGTTTGCCTTTCTATTGGAATTCTTCCGGTGTGCTTTTATCCAAGTGAATTCATTTTCAACATCACAGGCACAGTTCTTTAAAGGGCATTCCTGGAAACGTCAGATGTATTAGGAGCAAAGTGAAATACTTAGCATTTTTTCCAAACTTGAACAAAAGTCCGTTCAGCAGCACGATCATTGCAGGAGGTCCCCTGCATAGAATCTCTTCCTCGCGCTTGCATTTTTCACTCAGTGGCATTTCCTCATTAGGTTTGCAGCGCGAGTGGGTCTGGCTCCTCCATTTGAACACACAACCAGTTCTCCGTTCTGGAGCTTGACCCTACAGAGTGGCCTCACAAAATAGGCACGGAGCAGCCCATGATTTCACCACGAAAGCAACACAGCGTGAGGCCCAATACTGCTGGCAGGTTTTTATTTCAAGTTTAAAAGCAGCACCGATTCCTTTTCACCAACGTTTCGGCGCTCTGCCTTGTTCACGGTAAGGAATCAATTGAAAGCAGTTGTGCCCTGGCGCGCTTTTTAAAATGAGTACATCACGTGACTGTTGTAACATTCCTACAGGTCCCATAGTGCACTGTGAAAAGTGTTTGCCTTTCTATTGGAATTCTTCCGGTGTGCTTTTATCCAAGTGAATTCATTTTCAACATCACAGGCACAGTTCTTTAAAGGGCATTCCTGGAAACGTCAGATGTATTAGGAGCAAAGTGAAATACTTAGCATTTTTTCCAAACTTGAACAAAAGTCCGTTCAGCAGCACGATCATTGCAGGAGGTCCCCTGCATAGAATCTCTTCCTCGCGCTTGCATTTTTCACTCAGTGGCATTTCCTCATTAGGTTTGCAGCGCGAGTGGGTCTGGCTCCTCCATTTGAACACACAACCAGTTCTCCGTTCTGGAGCTTGACCCTACAGAGTGGCCTCACAAAATAGGCACGGAGCAGCCCATGATTTCACCACGAAAGCAACACATCTATATATATATATAGATAGATAGATATATAGATATATATATATACTAATATAATAAAGAGAGAGCCCAAACCTTTGAGGCGGGTAATCTCAGGAACCACAGCACCAATCACAACACCCAAAACAGCGTTAGAAAGGGCAGTTGCAGCAGATGGACATAGGCTATGCAGACGCCCACCATACACATTTAAAAGGTAAAAAAAACGTGCCAGCAAAGTATTACCTTGTGGGCGTGTCTGCCTTGTGCTGTGGGTGTGTGCTGGGGGCATGACAAACACTGGGGGCGTGTGGTATGTTCCGCCCTTCATGCCATGTCTCATATCGTGTGCTAATCCCATCCTGCTCCCTTTAAATACCCCTGCACCCCATAATCATAACCCACCCTTACTCCTTAAAATACCCCAACATCCTTAAACACTAACCCATCTTAACCCTATAAATATACCCTGTACCTCAAAGCCCAAACCTATCCCTAAACCCTAAAAATACCCCTGTACCCCAAAACCCAAACCTAGCCCTGAACCCTATAAATTCCCATGTACCTCAAAACCCAAACCTACCTCTGAACCCTAAAAATACCCCTGTACCCTAAAACCCAAACCTAGCCCTTACCCTAAAAATACCACTGTACCCCAAAACCCAAACCTACCCCTGAACCCTAAAATACCACTGTACCTCAAAACCCAAACCTACCCCTGAACCCTAAAATACCCCTTTAACCCAAAACCAAACATAGCCCTTAACCCTTAAAAGACCCCTGTACCCCAAAACCCAAACCTACCCCTGAATCCTAAAAATACCCCTGTACCCCAAAACCCAAACCTCACCCTGAACCCTAAAAATAACCCTGTACTCCAAAACCCAAACCTACCCCTGAACCCTAAAATACCCCTGTACCCCAAAACCCATACCTATCCCTAAATCCTAAAACTACCCCTGTACCCCATAACCCAAAACTATATCTGAACCCTTAAAATACCCAAACACCCCAAAACATATACCTCAGTACCCCAAAACATATACCCCTATACCCATACTTACCTTATCCAAACATTTTTAAAAAACATGCTTTTACCATTCATACATTTACAACGAATTTCGTTGTAAATGTATGCGTAGTAAAAGCATATAAAATGTAATGCCATGCGTTATAATGGCATTGCGGAGTCTTGGTACTTCCGTATGCGGAGTGATGGTATGCGGAAAGAAAGTTGCGGAATAATGGATGTTTACCCTCCCCCGGTAAGTACATTGGTGGCATGGTGGCCCACATCTCCAGCAATATACTCATATTTTTTCACCACCCATTTGAAAAATGCACAGGTCTCTCTCATTGATGGCCAGCACCGACATAAACTTTTAGACACACCTCCCGCCACAAGTTCTCGAACTGCGAGCTTTAGAGCTGGAGAGCTACGGTCGAATCTCGGCTTCAGCTCAACATCCTGTGATTCCAGGCAAATCGCTTTGTCTCCCCGTGCCTACCACAAATGAATGTGTTCTTCTGTAATGTAAATTGTGCTCATGCATGTTGTCGAGTTCGCGCTATATAATATTGCAAGGAAAAATAAAGTTGGGAAACTCGAGTTCACACACTACTAAACGCGCACTCTTAAGTGCATCAGCAGTGCACTGTGAATTGGAGCGTTTCACAGGCCTGTCACAGATAAGAAATGCTATCAAAACGAAACACTACAAAACAATATACTACTGGCTGGCAGCAATTCATACCCGGACAACGTCGGGATGGGCTGCTAGTATATATATATATATGTACCAAATATCTGCACAAAACTATGTACTGTATTGCAGGATTTACACATATATATGCGAATTTGCACAAAATAACAAAACAATGCTCAATGTACAAAATGTATTAAGAAAAGAACTGAAATTTGGTATCGGTAGTGACGAGACGCATACTATCTAATTTGAAATTTAACAGCTGCTAGAATGTCGGCAAACACGCTGAAAGATCGTGAGGCAAAAGCGGCAGAAATGCTTAATGACGTAGCAACGCCGCCAATGAACAACAGATTCCAAAATACATCTGGGGCATCAGGCACAAGATGTGAAACACCAAAAGAGAAATTTCGGACATTGGAAAAACTGTGTAAGCAGGAACAAAGCAAATGGTGGGAGGGGAGATCGTTGCAACGGTATTTAGATGTAAATCGGGTGCCGAGGGGCCTACGCATTCTCTTAGCACCAAGTTACGAGACACCCAACCCAATATGCTTAGAGAATGGGCAGAGACAAACCTGGAGTCATCACGGAAGCTGATGGTAATTCTGGTAAAATACGTGGAAACAGACCTCGAAAAATTACAACAGAAGATTGATGAACTGAATGAGGAAATAAAAAGCATGGGACAAATAGAAGAAGAAATTAAACTGAGAAAACACATGACAAGTCGTTTGCAAAAAGAAGAGGATAAAATCCGGGAACGAAAGACATACAAGTACCACCGAGATAAAAAAGATTACGAATGCGGTAGAATTTTCACTTTCGCTAAAAAATATGAAAATATGAAAATTTCAAAATTCAGTGGCATAAAAAATGCAAATAAGGATAATCGACAAAATATCCAAGGTGGATTATTCACTTCAAGTCTAAGCTCTACAATAGAGAGTGAGTCTGAAGACGCAAGAGCAGAGCGATTTCCAACAACTATCTCCCTAGTCGAAGAGTAGGATTTTTTGGTGGGAGAACAAAAGCAAACCCTCCGGCCAAAGCGCCAAACGAAAAAAGCACCGGCAAAATCAAAAGCTGTACCCGCAAACGCAGAGAAAGGAGATGGGCAAGGAAAAGGAGAGCCGGCCAGGAGATATCAAACACGCAGGTGGAATCGCAAATAAATAGAGATAACAAAAACAAGGAATATAAGACTAACAATATAACTGTGACTAATCTTTCTGATGTAACATTGAACACAGTAGAGTTACAACTACTATCCCTGGGATTATCCTTTGCACCTGAAAGTACTTTTGACTATGCGTCTACTCGAATGGATGTCTATAAGGGAATTAGAAAATTGAAATTAAGGAAAGATCATTTGCTCAAAGGTGAAATGGAGAGGCCTATACTGGAGATGTCTATGATTGATAGCCAAGAACAAACAGAACAAATGTTTAACACCCAGGAAAGAATATTGATTGAAGATCTAGCTAATATGGCATCCACACAAACACAGAGCAATATGGTACAAGTTGAAAGTGAAGTAACAGCAGCGACTGAAAATATTGAAACTTGCACTACCAAACTCAAATCTCGGTCCAAATTTGTCCCAATCATGCCACGAGAAGGAATAGATATTTATCATGAACAAATAATGAAGAACCTTAAAGAGTTGAATATCGCCTTAAACAAACCCAAAAACAGAAAGAAAAGAAAGTTGGAAATCAGATACAATCAATTGATGAGCAAATTATCTAAAAATAGACAAATAGTGATACGCAATGCGGACAAAGGGGGCAATTTGGTACTCTGGAAAAAGTCTGAATATCTGCTAGAGGCCCAAAATCAGCTAATGGACAAAGACTGTTATTGCCGATGTGATCAAAGTGTATTAAAGTGCACATATGAAAAATTATATGCTAAACTGCTAGCCTGGAAAAGTTTGGGGCTCATAAACAAAGAGGAATTTTTATTTTTGAAGAACGACAAACCGACGACACCTGTGTTGTACTTCATACCGAAGCTCCATAAAAACCCACAAAAACCACCAGAAAGACCGATTATATCGGCAATAAACAGTCTAACGGAACATATGTCCCAATACATTGATCACTTTTTACAAGACTTTGTCCAGAAGTTGCCACCGTACCTAAGAGACACAGGAGACTTTTTGGCTAAAATCAGTAATCTAACATGGCAACCAGACTATCTACTTATTACAATGGACATTACGTCGTTATATACGAGCATTAGCCATAAGGATGGTATGCGGGCAACTGAATTTTATTTAAGACAAAGACATGAAACTCACAAACAGCATAGCAAAATGATCCTTGATATGATGGACTTTTGCTTGCACAATAACATCTTCCTTTTCCAGCATGTTTTATATCAACAAATACGTGGTGTAGCTATGGGGGCCAGTTTCTCCCCAAGCTATGCTTGTCTCCATATGGGGTGGTGAGAGGAACTGGTCCTCCATAGACAATTCAAAAACATTTTGATAGAACACGTAAAATGTTGGTGGCGATACATCGACGATTTGTTCATTGTATGGAGGGGCACAAAGAGAGAAGCAGAAATTTTAATCAACAATCTTAACCAGAATGAAATCAACTTGCATTTTACTTCAGAAATCAGTCCTACTTGTGTAACATTCTTGGATGTTGAGGTGTATATAGAGGGTGGTAAATTGGAGACAAAAGTACATAGAAAACCGACAGCGGTAAACTCCATTTTACACGCCAACAGTCATCAACCCAAACATCTAATAGAAAGCATCCCGTACTGGGAAATGTTTAGATTGAAATGCATATGCAGCACAACACAAGAGTTAAGAATAACCCAACAAACAAGTAAAGCCAGATTCCTACAACTTGGGTACTCGATATCATTTATTGACACAGCCATAAGAAAAAGTAACGAGGTAGACAGAACATCACTCCTAGAATCAGCCTTAGCAAAAACAAATACAACCACGGAAGTACCAAACAAATCTCCACAATCAGTAGAAGATTTTAGGATGATTGTGAGCTACAATAAACAACATAAGGAAATTAGACGTATAATTCAAAAGAACTGGCCTCTAGTAAAGAATGACCCAATATTGGGACATCACTTACCCAATAAACCAACTATTACTCATAGAAGAGCGCCAAATATGAGAGACCGTCTAGTGGTTAATAATCCTATAGAAATCCCTAAAAAGAACTGGTTGTACCAAAGGCAGGGTTTCTATAAATGTCAAACCTGCAAGGCATGTCTAAATGGAGTAAATACAAATAGTTTTGCTTTAGCATTTGGAAAAGGAGAACATCAAATAAAATAAATGCTAACGTGCAAAACAGAATACGTAATCTATGTTCTGGAATACCCCTGCAAGCTAAAATATGTGGGAAGCACAAAGCTGCAGGCACATAAAAGAATTTTACAGCACATACGTGCAATTAAGAATCGAGACCCAACATATCCTGTTGGCCGGCATTTTAATGAGAAACATCAAGGGGATGTCAGATATCTTAAAATACTTCCTAATAGACACTATACCCCCAAGCAAGAGAGGGGGGATAGGGATGAAAAACTCAGAAAATTGGAAACCAGGTATATCCTAGAACTAGATTCCAAACACCCTCATGGATTAAACTTGACTGAAGATTTATATACTGGGTTATAAATCATAATTAAGAATAGACTTGGAGAAGTCAACAAAATAGATAATCCAAATATTATAAATCTTAAGACTCACAAGAACTTAATAGTAAACACCCCTTAATATAAAGTTCATTAACCAATCAAATCTCACAAATTGGAAGAAGTCCTAAAAAAACAATGTAATTGTTTAAACAAATGTATATAGGTAATTCTTTATGTCGTTTGCTTTTAATTCCTTTTCTTTCTCTTCCTCACCACTCAGATTCTAGCACAAAATCACACCAATTTCACTTTTTTATAATTTAAAAACACACCACTATATACCCTTACCAGAGGCTTCTGAGCAGGGTATTATAAAGCTACTATTCCTAAATGAATTGACACATTTTGACTCTAAACATCCTCTCAAGATCAAGGGTGATTTTGACATCACACATAAGACTCTGAATACATTAGTATTAAGACTTTAATCTAAATATACAAGACAATTGAGACCCTTTTTTTGTTATTAATAAAAGTACAGAATTTTAATAGATATATGAAATATAGTTTTTATACGAATTCTTATTTATTGTAAAATTAGAATTTGCACTATATGTATATACTATATGAATTGCGTATTTGCACATATAAGCAGGATTTGCACATTGGGCATTTATACCGTAATAACTGTGATTGTATATAGATAGAAAATGTGGTTTTTAAACAAATTCTTATTTATATATTTATTAGAATTTGCACTAAATCTATATACAATATGAATTGCGTTTTTGCACACAAAGGCATGACTTGCACTTTAGGTATTCATACCGTGACTACTGTGGCGAATTTTGTACCAAAATATCTGCACAAAACTAAGTACTGTACTGCGAATTTGCACAAAATAACAAAACAATGCTCAATGTACAAAATGTATTAAGAAAAGAACTGAAATCTGGTATTTTACCGATATCAAGAGGAAAAATGTCAAAGTGTAGCTTTAACTGCACTGTTAAATATGCACTGTCACTTTAAAATTGCATCACGAAAAAATGAAAAAAAGTGAAATGTTGCCATTTAAAGAATCAGGTGACCTTTCCCTGTGTCATGTTATCAAGGTACGTTGTGTACCGAAACGCGTAATGGCCGACGGAACAGCAGCTGAATAAAGAAGTCATTTTGGCACCAACCTGGGTCTGTGCTCCCCTTTTCTTTCCGTGTGAGAGAGCGCACGCGGTCTGCTCGTGGGAGTGGAGTTGCAAGGATATATATATATATATATATATATATATATATATATATATATATATATATATATATATATATATATATATATATTATATATATATATATATATATATATATATATACATATATATACATACATATACTAGCAGCCCGCCCCGGCTTTGCCCGGGGCAGAAGGGGGCTTGGGCCTCCCACCTTGAGCCGTCAGCCTTGAGCCTCCCGCCCGCCGCCCGCCCCGACATTGGCCATACCGCCTACCCCTACCGCCTCCCGCCTCGCGCCGTGCGCCTTCAGCCTCCCGCCGCCCGCCGCCCACCTCCCGCCTCTCGCCTGCTTTGCCTTACCGCCACTCCTCGCCGCAAGTCCACTCCTCGCCGCAAGTCACCACTCCTCCCCGCATATCGTCATTACGTACCGCCACTCCTCGCCGCAAGTCCACTCCTCGCCGCAAGTCACCGCTCCTCGTCATTACGTTACGTGTAGGTCGCGATCAGCGCTATGTCGCGGCCGGCGCTTGTTTTAGGGGACTACTTTGTTTACAAATTTTAATTTTTTAATTTACGTTTTTTTATAATTTAATGTCGCCTATGTCCATCTACACACCCTGACATTTTCATAGATGTATCGGGTGTGTAGATTGGCGCTGTGGTTCCCGAGTTTACCTGGCCAAAAGGTGCAAGTTCTCTCTTTATAATAGTAGTATAGATATGTATATATATATATGCTTTCTGAATCTAATCGCTCCAGGGAGAATGAAGGCATGCACACTTCACTGGCTCTTGCAATGTGTTTCCAGCCTGCCAGCCTTGTTCACGTATAAGTGTTCCCTGACACCATCTCCTTTAAAAGAGTGAATAATCACAATCAAAAGAGGACTGGACAGTATAATGCAATTCAGGTGCCATCTTCAATCTAGTGAATATCACCATTCAGTATAGTAAACACATACCTGCTTGGAAACACTATACATTCACAGAATGTTACAATTGTTATCAATTTCTGGTGTACATGAATGGTAAATAAATAGGCAAAAGATGGTCACCTTAAATTTTTGGAATTCATAACGCATATTAGACAATGAATGCCAAACATACTGAGTAGTATACATCATAGTATTAAGCCTAAATGTGCTGCTAAAGCAATGATCATATTACAATAAAAATCATGAATTGCTACCTCTGTTGTTTCAATTATAAAGTCCAAGTGGGCAGATACAATATTATCAGTCACTTTTATAAACTATCCAAGTGCTTTTCTGAAAAATGTGAAAATTGCAAACGTATTGTTGTATAGAACAGCAGGGTAAGGTGCCCCAGCCAGGGCATCCTCTTGTCAACCCAACATTGCCAGGTGTAATGAGTCCCTTCCATTCCTCCCTGTAAAATCAACAATAAAAAGGAAAAAACATCAGAAATATTAAAAACATTAAAAGCACCAACACATGAAAGATCTGATCTCAATCAAACATTAAGGGCAATTGATCTCGAGAACGAGTAATCTCCTTTCAAACTATCATAACTTATTAGTCAAGATGGACCTATAATTCCTCATCGGTTTTCAAACCATAAAGGGATTTTGTGTTTAAATCTATTATAGGGCATGATTCTCTTCTCCCTAATCTCAGAAGTCTATCCCCCCTAGAGGGTCCACTTCCACTTCCCCTATGCCCAAGATGCTTAAGTAATTGCGGTCACTGAAGTGAAATGTTACCCCTCCCCACACTCAACAATGGCAATACCCCTGCAATCTTCATCTATCCTATATGTATGTAGTGCATATTAGGGTATATTTTCTGCGAAATGCAATGGAAAATATTTCACAATTCCTTATGATATCTGTGTGGTAACTCATGTAAGCTCTGGGAGGACATAGAATGTGACATACTTGCATTCTATTAGAACTTGACATCATGGAGATTCTTGATGTAACACAAAGGAGTTGTAACGATGCCTTAGACTGGAGAAGGTGGCTGGGATGATTTGTCTGTATCCTGAAACTCAATAAACACATTGGATCTTTTGCGAGTCTCTGTGATTCTTTTTGGAGGAATTAACCTTTCTACACTGGTGACAAGTGATATTACAGTGAAGGACTTACGGAACTTGAAATTACAACAGAGTGAGAAAATCATCTCAACACCCCAGGACCATGATTTATTGTTCTAGTGTTTTTTTATTACAAACCGCATGGTGAGTGGTGGACTCGCATTTTCAACCACTTTAGGTAAACACTCTTCTGTTTACTTTACTGCATGGGAAAGCAGTTGTTGATACCCAGTGGTTGGTACCTAGTTTTTTGGAAAATCGACATAGCCTTGCTTCGTAGTGGCCATTTTGAAGTATTGGGCATGCCATCATTGTAGTGAGGCGTTTTTCATGGAGATTGGCATGCCTTCGAGAAGTGCTGAGGACTGTTATTCCCAACTGGGTTAAAGGTCAGCACGGCAATAGGCACACCTTTCACAGTGCTCTGTCTGAAATTGCTCAGCGGTACGCTCGTCTCAGCAAGTCACGACGAGGGACACTAAGCTCACGGCGTTCACAGAGTTCAGCAAAGCAATAAGCACACCTTTTATTGTGTATTCCCTCTACTTGGTACAGTAGGCACTCCATGGCTGGTCTGGGCGATTTACACACATACTGGAAGTGTTAAAGTTTACTTTTTTACTGCATTTTCAGAAATTAGCACGGCGATAGGCACGCCTCTGTCTGTGCCTGACCTGTTCTTGAAGTAGTCTATCACGTTGCTTTTCAAAACAGTAGACACATTATAACCTGTGCTAACAGTAACATGAGTTACGTTTTCAAGCATACCTTTAATTATTAGGAATTCGTTGTATATCTTTGAATTGTGCCTTTCGTATTTTGAACTCTTTTTGTGTTTCATGGTTGTACTGTGTATTTTTTAGTTGATAGAAGGTATACATAAAAGAGTGAACAGGTGTGACCAAGTTTGGTAAAATATTTTAGCATGCAGAATATAACAACACCACCATTTTTTTCTGTTGACTCCAGGTTAACCTAGTATTAAATGGAGCAAATAGAAGAAGGTCTTTGAACGTCATGCAAAAGTCTGAGGCACATCAATGAGTTCTGAAAGTAAAACTGCTTTACTATTACATTGTTTGCATCCAGAAAGGCAAGAAGTGTTTGATCATCTTCCTGCCATTTTTCCAAGTGACGTGGAGGAGTTGAGTGAATATGATAACTGTATAAAGAAATTAGATAATCATTACTTGCCAAAGGTCAGTACTATAGGTGAGCGATATCATTTTGGAAGCAGGGCACAGAGAGCGGGTAAGTCTGTGGAAAACTACGTCACTGATTTGAGAAAACCTGCATCATCATGTAAGTTTATAGGTGAGGTTGAGGAACGAATAAGAGACCAGTTTATGTTAGGGTGCAACATGGAGAATGTTAGAGATAAACTTTGGCAGAAAGAAGAACCTATACTAGAAGAAGTTATCATTGTAGCAAAGAAAATTGAACATTCAATGAAGTGTGGAGATGTTATTAAGAAAGGATTGCCACAAGATGTTAGTGTGCTGAAGAAGAAACAGACCTTTGGTGAGTTATGTTATGTTAAAATTATTTATTCAGCCCACGTACACCAGTTGGCAGTGAGTTAACAAGGAAAATGACAAATAAAAGTAATAAGGAACAGAAGAGGTGTTTTAGGTGTAGGGGTGAGTCATTTAGCCTGTCACAAATAAAGTCTTGCAATGAAGGTTGTATGCAGGGGTTGTGGAAAAAAGGGTCACTTCCAATGTGAGTGCAGTAATAAAAGAGAAAAAAACAAGATGAAGGACAAAGTTGATTTTGAAGAAGATAATTCAGGGTATGATTGTGGACAAATAGTGTTGCAAGTTGCGGAAGGCAATAAAAAAGTGTCCAGATGACGAGATTTGAATTAAAGGGGAGAAAGCAAAGGTATTGTTTGATTCTCTGGCAAACATTACACTGTCAAAAACATTTTATGAGAAGTATCTAGCAGGAATGGTAAAGTTAATGAAATCGGACATTAAATCTTATGCTTATGGTGGGGAACTGATTAAGTTGATAGGTTATTTTGTGGGTATGATCGAGAGTGGGGGAAGGTTTATGACTGCAGGATATATGTTTCCTCAAAAGGTGACAGCATACTGACTTGTTTTCACCAAAAATATTTGTGGTAATGTTAGATCCCAATAGTAACCTGCGCATCATAATCAAAGATTCTATTCCGGTAGTGGTACCTCATGAGGATTGTTTGAAGAATTAGATCGTGGCTGTAGATTTGGTGGAAGAATTTCCTGTAGACTTCAGGTCAGATTTGGGTTGGTTGAAGGATATACCCATATGAATAAATGAAGGGATGGGGTGTAACCGGTGTCTAGCAAAATGCAGAATGCACCATTTACCGTAAGAACACACATGAGAGCGGAGTTGGACAGACTACTCAAGGATCATGTGATTGAAGAAGTTGAAGGGACTGAATGGTTGGCTCCGGTTGTGCTGGCAAGGAAGAGTAACGGAGAGGTGAGATTATGCATGGACCTGAGGGTGTTAAGCAAAGGGATTGTAGTGGATAAATACCCCATTCCCAACATAGCAGATATGTTATCTCATTGAGTGCTGCTAAAGTATTTTCCTCATTAGAGCTAAAGTCAGCATATCACAAGATTGAGCTTGACGAGATGTCCAAGAATTTGACTGAATTTGTTACTCCTTTTGGCACATTTTGGTACAAGAGGATGCCTTTTGGGTTGGTGTCCGCAGTCTCTCAGTTCCAGAGTGCTTTGGAACGAGTGTTGAAAGGGTTGGACAGCACTAAAGTGTATCAGGATAAGAGTTTTAAAGAGTTTACAGACAGTAAATCTAACTATAACAGGAGAAAAGTGTGAGTTCAGGCAAACACATATAGAATGTTTAGGTCATGACATTTCTGACAAAGGTATAAAACTGAAAATGAGCCTTATCGTGAGAATTATCAGGTTGGTCACCCTTCAAAACAAGGAGGAGTTATTCAGAATTTTTGGGATGGACAATATTACTGTAAATTCATTCCTAACTTTGCCATGAAGTGTGTGTAGATGAAAGGGGTGCAGATTTTCAGTGAGACAGAGAGTGTGAAGAAGAATTCAAATTAATAAAACATGAATTAGCCTTTGCTCCAAATCTTCGTAGTTCAGATCCTAACATAAAGTCTACATTAATTACAGATGCTAGTGTTAAGGACTTAGGAGCGGTGTTGTTCCAAGGGGAAGGGAGCAACACCAAAACTATTATGGTTGTGTTGCGAACTGGGAAGCCCTGGCAATTCACTGGGATGTGAGAAAAATGCAGATTTTTTGGGGGGATGTGAGTTCAAAGTGAAGACTAACCGTAAAGTTTTCAAAGAAATTTTCATTAAAATGGCATTGATGCGGTGTCAGGGAGAATCACTAAGTGGGTGATTGTATTACAAGAGTATCATTTTGTGGTGGAATACATACCAGGATTTAAGAATGTTGTGCTTGATACTTTTCCTCGTTTGGCGGAAAATGATGAAGGAACCAAAGTGGAGAAGAAGAGTTTGAAGATGAGGAGGGTGTGTTTGCTTTGTTGAAGGCAATGCCATTTCTGAAGAGAAATGGAAAAAAGGCTACCAGTGATGATGGTGAGTTGCAAGTGGTGTGAAAGTTTTTAAAGACTAATTGGAATACGAAAGTGTGTGGGAATAAGGAATGTCTGAAATGTTGGAAAGTGAGGGAAGAGCTGTCAGAAAAGCAGAGACTTTTGCTCAGAGGTACAAGATTGGTTCCTCCTGTAGTACGAAGGAATTCGTTGTTGACTTGATACATGAAGGGCATCGAGGTTTTTTTTTAAGATGAATTAGTGGTTAAGGACAGTTTATTGGTGGCCAGGGATAGACATGGTAGCAAAAAGGTTAGTTAGGGAATGTGTACAATGTATGACGAGTGATAAGGTTTTGAAAGCCAGAGTCCAACCCATGGTGGTGTGAAAGGTGCCGGAATGTCAAGAAATTGCTTTTGATATACTTGGACCTATTTACTCCAAGGAATATTCCACTTATGTTGTGGTATTGATGAATTGATTTCGAGGTGGCCTGAGGTAAGCTTTGCACAAGGAGTTGAATCTAGACACATTGTAGCATTTCTGAAGGGTCTTATAAGAGGGCGTATAACTGAAGGGTGTGGCTCACTGACAATGGTGTTTAGTTGGTTTCAAGGGAAATGGAGGGATTTCTGGAGGAGTGTGGGATTAAGCACAAGAAGACACCAATGGAGTAGTGGAGCACTCCTAAGGAAACTATGAGAATGGCCAAGGACAATGCTGTGGAGTGGAGAGAAGAGGTGCAAATCAAAGTTGCTGTTTATCGCCTATCTGCCCATTTCGTCACCGGGAAGTATACTTTTGAATTATTCAGAAAGAGGAAACCTAGGTGTCTAATGATTCCCCCCACCTCCTCCCCCTGGGTGAGTGTGAAGTGTGGGGAGAGGATGGGAAATACCAGGAGGAATGAGAGTGAGCACAGTAGGAAGAGACAAGAAGCGGAAATGTTGAATGAGTGGAAGAAGTTTTTTGATGAAAGGAAGAGGGAGATAGTCACTAAAGTGCTAGTAGGTGACTGGATAAGAATTAGAATGCCTGGTGGATAGGTACATAGGATCCTATTTGCATTATGAAACTGTTTAAAGATGCCATTAAGACCACAGATAACACAGTGTGAAACCTGAATAGGGTAAAGGTGGTGATGCAAGGCATTGTAAGAGTGAGGGTAGAAGAACCAAAATCAAGTGGGAGTTTTAATGAAAGTCTGATTGTAAATAATAAAAGGGAGAAGGATCATTTGGACGAGTGAAAGGAAGGTGAAGATTCCTATGCTTTGGAGGATTATGAGAGGAATTTCAAATAGGACAGTGTCGTTTTTGCACTTGTAATCATGTGTAGCATTTTCTTTTTTTGAATATAGATATCTGAATTAGGTGAGTAGCTATTATAATTATACGTTTTTACAGCATTGTTTAGATTGACTTTATACTTTTATGTCTTGGATGTTATATGAGAGGGAGATGTGTGGTAACTCGTGTAAGCCCTGGGACGGTGTAGAACATGGCAGCCTCACATTCTTTTGGAACTTCACATTATGGAGATTCTTGATGGAACTTGTAGGAGTTTGTAAGGGTGCCTCAGACTGTAGAAGGTGACTGAGATTATTTCTCTGTATCCTGAAACTTAATAAACACATTGGATCTTCTCCGTGATTCTTATCAGAGGATTTTACCTTTCTACACTGACCTTCTTCATCATGAATCCAACCTACTCTGCAGAGTTTTACCACTGTCAAGGTTAATAGGACTATGCAACATGGAAGAGCAAATCATGTGAATCGATTAGCTAAACATACAGTGAAAAAGGCAAATTATGCAGCAGATTCTCTTGCAATATTCCTTCAACAATTTTACAATCTTCAAATTATTTATAAATTATTTTGGAAACCTAATGAATCTATAATTAATATAAATTGGAGTGGGGACTTTTTTCAGTTACTGGGTCTAGGAGGAAGAAGAAAATGGGTCTGAAAATTTGGGGTGCCTTTTTAGATTACTATGAAGATTGAGGATGTTTTGAAACTTAAATTGTACTACCATTTATCACATTTGAATCCAGTGTACATGTATAGCCGAGTTTATGTTTTTTCTGCCATTGGGTGAAATAAGTCCGTTTTCACTTGTTATATTCGATTTATGTTTTTCTGCTTCTTTCCGATGCTCTGATATTATTTCAGCTTTGCTGATGTATTTATGCTTTGAACCAATAAAATAAAATATATTAAAAAAAAGAATCTATAATTAAGCAGTAAGGAATGTGTATTTATACCAAAATAACAATACCTAGAAGTAAATTAATTAACAGCACATAATCAAACACATAAATGATACCACCTTCAAAGTCATCTTTGTCAAAGTTGTAATGTTACATGTTATCTCATCTGAAAAATAATTTACAACATTTGAAATTACATTTGTTTCATTGAGGGTGAGGTCATGATCAATGCATTTGCTTTCCAACATGTGCAGTGGCGGTTGGCCTTCAGCTGTGTGCAATGGGGTTTGGCTCTAAGACCTGGCAGGTGCCCAACCCATTGCAGGTGGTCAACTTCCAAGATGGCCTTGGGCATGGCTTTGGCACACACCCTGCTTCGAACCCACCACAGATGGCCAACTCTGTGTGTAGCAATGGTTGGCTGTAAGGTTTAGCCTTCAACTAGATCCTGCGTCCAACTGACCTTGGGTGGCTGACCCCTGTCAGGCTTTGTACCCAACCCTCCACGGGTGGCCAGCCCTGATTTGACCACAGGGTATGGCCACACGCTATGCAAAGAGAGAGTTGGCTGTAAGGTCTGGCATTTAATTGGAGGCTAATACCACCACTGCACAGGCCTTTGATCAAACCCTGTGCCCAACCTGCTGTTGGTCATGAACCACCATTGCACTGAAGAGTTAGCCAATTGAGCTTAGCCTTTGGCCGGGTCTTGTTTTGGAATTGCGCATCCCAGTTTGGAACCGCAAATCCATGGCAAGAGTCATGTGAGAGTACTGTGAACCAAGGACAAGCTTCTCTGACCTATATTTCCTCTCTCAAGGGTATGCAGTTCATGCGCATCAAGGGCCATTTCATGGGTGGAGACTGGGTATTGACATACAACCACCTACAGGCAGGGGTGGCTCCTCCATTTGATAGGAGGAGCGTCGCCTTGCATGCTGTGAGTGCAGCAGTCACAGATAAATAAGTAAAATGGCATGTCAAGGCCATTTTCCTTAAATGCCTCATTGTGAGGGCAGGGGGTGGGGTTGAATTCCGCAATTGCAGGATTACATCTGCACCTGCAGTGCGCATGATGGGTTGGCTGGCTCTATTGCTATGGCCAAGCCTGACATGCGCAGTGCACAGCCAGCAATCAGCCAAAGGAGTGCTGCCACAGGCCCCTAGCCTCAAAATGAGCCCTAGTTTAGCCTGCTCCCGCCAATCCTGGAGCTGCTCTCAGCATGAGAGCAGCTACAGGATTGATTGTATTAGTGTCCACTGAGCAGGAAGTCCTTCCCTTTCCTGCTCAAGGACGCCGATCGGGTGAGATGTGCGCACCGGGGAGCAAAATATGGTGAGTTTGGCCCGTAGCGCCCCGCAATATTTTTATCGTTGTAGCCGTCACTGCCCACACTTTTTGATGCAAGTCCCTTTTTACATTCATTGGTAGACAAGGATCTGCGCTAATATCTTACGCCCTCCTTGAAGCAGACATAATTAGGGTTAATGTTTTTATTTTTCCTAGGTTTCCAACTTTGCACGTCTACTGCATTGTACAGCAGAAATGCAAAGTGGGGAAACCTTAAGGCATATTTTTTGTCCTGAGAGGGAGCTCTGGCTCTGGCTGAGTATAACAATTGTGCTTCAGAGAACACACACACCATTTCACAATGGCCCGAGGGCGTGGGCATTGGTACGGGGCTGCCAAAAGTGCGCCATAGAAAAAATGCACCATGCATTGGAAGAAATTGCACATTTTGTCTATCTCTCTTTGATGGCAGACAGCACGGCAACTCTTCCTTGGTGCACTGTTGCCCTGTGCCAAAGAATAGTAAATCTGGGCTTTATTCCTTTGCAGTGAACATGGTAGCAGTGAGCACTTGCCTCCATCATTCCACTACCACCCAGTGCAAAGGTCTGGCCAATGGCGCTAGACAAGGCCGTGGAAAGAGGGAAGGAAAGGAAGAGTTAATATTTTCAGCCAAGAAAAGTATCTATTTTTCGTGTAAATACTCCAGTTCCTCTTCTGCACCAGATTTATGTCTGTTGTCAGAAACTCCAGTTATTTGTCTCTGGGGCTCGAGCAGAACTCCATCTCATACATCAGATTCATTGCTGTCCTGATGTAGCGTTGTAATGCAGGCTCTATAAATTCCGGTTCTGTAAGCCTGGCCCTTCCTCCAGGCCTGCGGTGACCTCGCCCCATGTGATGATTTACCGCCACCATCAGGGATGTTGTCCCAGTAGATGCGCCCAGTGAATCTGATCAGAACACAGAAGCAAGCCCTGCTTTATTGCTGAAAATTCTGCAGTTGCTTTTTCCTTCACTCACACCATACTTCATCTTAACTTTTGCTGTTTGATATTTTATGTTGTATCCAGTTGCAATCTGCATGTTTATATTTTTGTAGGGAGTTGTGCTTAAGAAGATAAATTACCTACTATGGCAATCATTTGGAGCATTGTGAAGCAGAGTAGAGCATTGTAGTATTTCCAAAATGTGCTTCGCCAACTTGAATAGCACATAGATATTGCAGCCCCTGTACTACTGCATGCACAATATTGCATCTGGTACCAATGGTTGATTACAAGTCACAGAATATTTATGCAAAGGTGGAATTATCCTGGAAAGTCTCCTTTGCAAAGGGTAGATGGGAATCCCAAGACCATCAAGCACACGTCAATCAACCCAAACTATTCAGCAGATGTGTCTAAAGAAGAGGCCTGTGAGCGTTTTAAGCGATAAATAAACCACAACACTAACCTATTAGCCCTACTGGCACAAGTCAGAAGCCACAATATCTTTTGTGCAAAACCATATAACTCAAACACCACTACCACTGATAACAATATTAACAACAAACTATTCAACATCTCCTACAACGAGGTGCACCCCATCACAGCAATAAAACAGAGGGGCATTTTATCAAGCACGGCGATAAAATTATCGTAGCTTTAGCGGTCAGAAAACTGCCGCTAAAGAGGCGATAATGGGCTTGATAATATGCCCTTGAGAATGCCAATTGAAGCCCATGTTGTCACCAGAACCTGGGCTTCTATTGGAATTCTCAAGGGCATATTATCAAGCCCATTATCGCCGCTTTAGTTGCAGTTTTCTGCCGCTAAAGCGGCGATAATTGTAACGCCCGTCCTTAATGATATATGTCCCGATGTTCCAAATCGTTGTTCAGCTGCACCAAGAGGTACTTGAGAATGATTGACAGAGCCAACGGGAACTACAACTGTGCCAAATGAAGCAGGACTGTAACACAAGCCCCTGCAGCGCAGGAGGGTCCACTAACCCTCCAGGGGGGGCCCCAATCTTTCAAGGGGTCCCCAGTCAGCTCAAGGTCTGTGAAATACAGGAGACTCAGGGGCCGCTCATCACATTCTGCAGGGTGGGGGCATCATTTTGCGTTAAGCCACTGAAACGAGGGTGGTGGGTGTTGGGATCTATTATATACAAGGCCCGGTGAGCTCTGTCATGTGAGTAGAGGTGTTCCTGCAACCTGGAAGGCTCTGACGAGCATGGCCCCAGACCAACCCCCAAGGAACGAGCATGACAGGGTATGATTGCCGCCGATGGGACACCGTCATGCCAAACCGCAAAGATCTGGGAGCGACTGTTTGCAAGCTACTGGAAAGGTTTACGGACATTGGCTGTCGTACTAGCTGCTGGGCGGAGAGGCACCCCCAACTTGCGCCGGCGGCCGCTGATGCAGGAACATCATAGCGAATCAGGCCTCATATGTGGCCAGGGACTGCCTCTACCGATGGATGCTGAGGTGGGGAGGAGCCCTGCTGCTGACTTCACCTGCTACTGGTAGGTGTTGTGGGAGAGCTGCGACTGCTGCCGGCTGGGGACTGCCTATCCCTGTAAACATCATGGCAAAGAAGAGCCCTGCACATGGGGGTCTCCATTATCATGTAAAGTATACAATTATTAGCTATCAAGCTACCGTTCATAAAAGCATAATAAATTTAAACATTACAACACAGGAGCAATATTGTAAATCATATTATAGTGAGCATGCATCACGTATCTATTTGTGTGTTTATCCAACTGAACAATTCCATCCAGGCAATCTATGAATAATATCCAAGGGGAGATTTCCATATGGCTCAGGTCCAGTATTTTGTACAACAAATATGTCATCACAATTTTTCGATGGAAAAGGATGGCACCGATAAGAGTCTGTGTGGTATGATTGTAAATAGTTTTTAAGGGGCTGCCAAATATCACGGGGCGTGAGGCGACTGGTAACAAAGTAGCATAGCTGTCACTCATGGTGTCACAATAAGTGAGATCTCAAAGCCAAGCTTGCCCTGATGGTGCTTGTGTCCTGCCCCAGTGTAATGAAACCTCTCTCTTAGCCACTAGTAGAGCAATAGCACTAAAGTGTCTGATTCATCTTTTTAGGGGCTTAACACGACCTAGTAGGGCTGTCAATGGATTAGAGGACTTGTCCTGCTCTACCATAAGGGAGAGCGATCTAAACACCTCCACCCAATATACGTTCACTGGGGAACAGGCCCAAGCGAGATGGAAAAAGTCTGCCTCAATGGTACCGCACCTCGCACAGGCGGGGTTCATTCTATCCATCAATTCGGGAGTGACATAAATTCTGTGCAAATATTTAAAATGTTACAGTTTGCGTTTGTAATTGCTCGACACATAGTGCATCTGTGAGCAGCAGTATAGCCACATGTCTTCAGTGCTAGTCAAACCCTCGTTTTGTTCCCAGGATGATCGCACCTTGGCGCCCACCATTGGGTGGAGGGACAAGAACAGTTGATACATACGAGAAACTGTGCGTACTGTCCGTAGATGTTAAGACTAGTGTGAGTGGAGAGAATTCACTTGGTTCTGATGATTGGTCGGGTACTATTTTCAAGAGGGAGTTACGGGTTCTATGAAGCAGAACATATCCATATGTATATTGGGGCCATGCGTAGCTAATTCCGCAGTAGAGCAAGATTTGCAGTCTTGGAACAAGACGCCTAATTTTGAGAGTCTACTCTTTTGTAGTGTTTTCTTCTGGATTGTTTCCATGGCAGGGGGTATTGCCGGGTTGTCGTTTAGGGGTATATGCAAGGAATAGAGAGTTGCGTAGTTCAAGTCTTTTTCGCATTTTTTGCCCAGCATGTAGTTGGGATTGTTTAAATTTCCATAGGGTTACGGGGGAGGCCCCGTGGTAGCAATGTTGATAAAGCCTGCAGGTATATCTGTGATCTATCAGGTTTGAGGTATTGTAGTCAGGCGTCTGGATGGTACCAGTAGCAGTGGCGGTGCGTCCATTAAGGCGCTGGGGCATTGACCCACAAGCCGCGCAGCTCCCACGGCGGCTGCTCTGGCTGAATTGACTATGTCTGTCAGTCAGCATGATGCCGGACCGCCCACCCCCTTCAGAGTCTGGCATTCTGACTGACAGATATTGTCAGGCCAGGGGGTGGCGCGGAGCACACAGCAGTCAGCAGCACAAGTGTGCATGCTGGGTTTCAGTCGGATAATTTTTCCGACCAGCCCAGTCATGCGCACTAGTGTTTGTGCTGGCTGGCGGCTGCGCATTAGGAGAGCGAGGGTTTCCCAACACCCCAACCCTCGGTCTCCTAATGGGCTGCAGGGCGGCGCATATCCCTGCTAAGCCAATCCTGGCACTGCTGGAGCAGCGTCAATATTGGCTGAGAGGGGTTGCCGCCAGTGACGTGGATGTTCCTGGACCTGTTCAGAAGAAGTTGAAGGCGTCAGCCGCCAACGAGGGACCCTGGCCTAGCAGCAGAGGCGGTGCGGACCCGGTAAATTTTCTTTTTATTTAAAACTCCCCCTGCCCTCACCCCAGCGCGACCTCCCCCCCGCGACTGCTTTTAATGTGCCTCCTCTGCTGGTTAATGGCAGCAGCAGGTGCACACCCACTGCACGACTAAAGTTCACTGGTGCACTTCATTGCAACAACAACAAAAATTCTGACGGAATGCGTCTCCTAAAAGGAAAGGATGGAAGTCATAGAACCTTGTGAAGGTGGAGAAGCGAGGAGACACATTGACCGGCGTGAGGCAATTTTATTCACAAAGTATGAAATGTGCAGGTGAAGGCGCCACAAAGTGAAAGTACATGCCTGTCGTTCTGATAGAATGTTGCAACAGCGCATTGTCAGCACTGACAATACACACTTTGGGACTCCTCACTTCTCTCACTCAAAGCGGTTCTTGATGGTTGCTTCTGCCCCACCAACACTTTAAAATGTCACGAGCCTCCACTGCGTTAGTGCAAGACTTTACGTGCATGTTCTGCACCGTGGAACATATGTTGCCATTTGTGTGATGATACTGCACAGGTTTACAACATGTCCAGTCTCGGAAGAGATCACAAAGGGTTATCTGGTTTTGACTTTCTGCATTCTCTTACTCTGTCATGCTGCTCTTTTTCTCTTCTCGCTCCCTCCTCTCTCTCACAACCCTTCTCCTCCTCTACACTCCTGTTCCCCCAGGAAGCCTTCGGATTGGTACCGGTCGAGTTGGAAGCAGTCTTCAAGAGGCTGTCCTGTGTCCATGTTAGAGGTGTTGCTTCTGGTGTAACCTGATCCGCCCCCTCTCGCTCCCCTTCCTCTCAACTCTCTCTTCTCTCATGCTCCCGCTCATCTCCTTTGTCACACTCGTTCCCTTTCAGTGGCTGCTTGGCCTGTTCTCACCTGCCTCTTCCCCAGGTCTCTCTCCCTTTTAGTCCTGCTCCCCTAGACTGTATATCTCTCATTCATTCACTTCAACTCACCCCTCCTCCCTCTCTTTACTCAGCTCTCTTTCCTCCTCCCTCGCTTTTCTTCTCTCACTCTCTCTTCCCCATCCCCCCTGGCTGCTCTGACCGGCTCTCCATAATCCCACTGCATATATAGGCTGTACCAAAATGAGTGCCCAAGTAAGTTCTCAATCATTGTTTATCATCTTTACCGGGACATATTAAGTCTCCATCGGCCCGCAAAGAGTTTCATAATGCTAAGATCTCACCATATATGAATAGTGTTGTGATCTGATACTATATTGTGTTTCCGCTTGTCTGGCGAACAGGCTAATTGAGAACGTGGTTCAAATACAGACAAGCAAATATACACTTTCATTGAGATTGATGGATGGATGGAAGGGAGATTGTCTGAAGATGGCTGGATGCTCTGGTGATTCACCAGTGGTGAAAGGTTACAGTAGGCGGAAGATTTACAGGAGAGTTTGTCCAGAAGGATGAGTAAATGTGTACATGAATGAATGCTCCAAATCATGGACAAATGAGTGGAAGATTTTCTAGGAAATCGATACATGAATTGATGAGCGAATGGGAAAGTATCTTGAAGGACGGAAGGATGGATGGATGAACAGATGAATGCAGTGGATGATAGAAACATGGATAAATTAATGGGAGATGTGGGTAAATGATGCATGAGCTGAACACCTCTTATGTTGTCCGCACTCGCTCGCCACATAAAATTACTCCCCAGCTTTTATGCCCCGCCACTTTCAAATGTCACCAGCCACCACTGACCAGTAGTATGCAAAGTGTGTCTGGGCAATTAAATAATAAAAGATAGAAATCGGGGACTCCAAAGCCTCCTCGCTCGAAAGGCATGGTTAATGTGTTCCAGTTCACTCTCTGCTGTTTGCCTGCCCATATCAGTGGGTTAAGAGTGAGCGTAGTATGTCAAAGAAGGCCATCATTAAAGGTATGGGAATGTTTAGGAAAAGGTACAGGAAGCGTGGAAGCACTACCATCTTCATGACAGCTAGCCTACCCGCTATGGAGAGTTGAAGCCTCATCCATTTAGGAATAAGTGATTCAAGCCGGTCAAGTGCCGGCCCGTAATTTAGCCGTACTACTTCAGACACATTACAATGCAAATATACCCCCAGATATTTGGGGGTCTCTGTACACCAACTCCGTAGGGATTCAAGGTTGCAGGGGTGGGTGTCAGGGGTCAGAGCAAATATTTCAGATTTGGTCCAGTTGATGACCAGACCCAAATATACGCCAAATTGGACCACTTCTCATAAAAGCAGTGGTAAATTTTACTCGGGTGGCGAACGGATAGCATAACCTTATCTGCAGTAAAAGACACTGCAAGGGGGCCTGTATGAAGCTGTAGTCCTCGGTGTTAATGGCATTCCTGTATGTGATGGGCAAGTGGGTCCATAGCAATAATGAATAATAATGGTGAGAGCGGGCAACCCTGTCTGCTGCCCCGAGTCAAACCAAACTGCCGCGTGACCATGCCATTTATTTTGAGACGAGCAACAGTGGAGGAGTACAACAGCCCAACTAATTTTAAAAACCTACTGGAATCCCCAATTTTTGCATGACTGCAGTTAAAAAAGGCCATTCTAAAGAGTCGAAGGCCTTTTCGGCATCGAGCATTACTGCGACCGCCGTTAAGATGGGTTCCATCTGATTGATTACCGAGAAAATTAAGCATAGGTTAAGATTTTGGGGATTGGCCCGGTATGAAACAGGCTTGGAAGGGGGACAGTGTGGTGTCAACAAGTAAGGTTAATCTAGTGGCCAGTATTTTTGGTGAGGAATTTGTAGTCGTGGTTTAACAATGAAAGGGGCCTGTAGGATTGGCATTTCTGGGGGGATGTACCAGGTTTGAGAAACATGTGATAATAGCTTTGCGTATAGTCAGTGAGAGGGCGCATGTTTGTAATGCTTCCTCATATACTTCCAGCAGATGGAGGGCTAATTCATTCTGATATGCTTTATAGAACTCCCCAGGGAGCCCATCGGACCCCGGAACATAACCTCCATCATTAAAGCTGAACGCTCCCGCTAAATCGCCATTGGTGGGGTGGGTTGCATGCGGGTATCTACATCTTTCAATTTCTGTTCGATTTTCGATAATTCAGTCCGAATGGAGCGCAAGACTCCAGAGTGCTTGGAGATACATACCCCATGAATAAAGGCATCCCAGAGAGTGAGTTGGGACTCAGCAGAGCCCTCATTAAGTTCAAAATACTCAGTAATAGCACATCTGACTTGAATATGAAACACAGAATCTAGTAGTGCATGTGCTGGGAATCACCATAAAGGGCATTGCCTAGGAATGGATGGGAAGGCTATTTCTAATATTACAGGGGAATGGTCGGATATGGTACAAGGAAAGTACTCAACCCTGCGCTCCTCTGTCAATAACTGTGGTGTTAAGTACCAATGGTCGATATGCGACCATGTGCAGTGCGGGGCTAAATAAAAAGAATAATTACGTACTCCCGGGTTGTTGAGACACCAAGGGTCTGCTAACAGTGATGATTTCAAGAGTGCCAGTAGGTCCCTAATGGCTAAGGGTTTAGTGACTCTTCCTGGGCCAGTAATATCAATGATTGGATCAAGTGTGAGGTTAAAATCTTCCATCATCAGGACTGTGTCCGAACCAAAACGGTCAATACGTGAGGAAATTGTAGTGAAAAAGTCAGGTGTGTCTATGTTGGAGGATAGATATTTATCAGTAATATGGGCTGCCATCCAATGAAACCCTGGACTAACAAAAATCTCCCATCTGGGTCTGATGGTATTCACACCATGTGAAAGGGAAGGGAGCGATGCACCAGTATACACACTCCCGTGAGTTTGTACTATAGCAAGAAAAAACGGGGCCTCGCGTATGAGCTGGCCCAAGCAGGCCCCTACCGGTCTCTGGAATCGGAGAGCAAGTGCATCTTCAGGATCACTCAGTTTCACATCGGTTCCGGCCCCCGTCAGGACAGCGGTGCAGATAGCTAAATTCAGGCTTGCCGGCTTCAGTCTTCCAGCATTTCGGATTAGCTCCTGGAGCACCTGACAGAGCCGGGTGATCCGGGCCCCACCCTTAGGCTCACCCAGTCCCCTGTCGACTCGGGGCCTCCGAGGGCCGTGTCAGTCTCAGGATCACGGCGAGCAGATCTTCATCTTGCCAGTAACCTGAGCGACAAATGTACATACAGAGGCGCTCTCGGTCCCATCAGCAGGGCCGGCTCTAGGCATGTGCAAACTGTGCACCTGCACAGGGCCACCAAACCCCAGGGGCCACCACACCAATATATATCCTTAATATATTAATCCTCTGAGGATGGATACATATTTGCGTGGTGGCCCCTGGCAGGGATTTGGCGGCCTCCGGCTCTGTTCCACTACTAAACACCCTGACCCCCTCCCCTCTTTACTGGCCTGCGCACTCCGCCCCGCCCAGACCACCTCTTCAGGGCCCCCTACCTACGCTCCTTGCCCAGGGCCACCATGAGCCTAGAGCCGGCCCTGCCATCAGCCATTATTTAGTGATGTCGGCGGCCTGTTTCAGCAGCAGTTTTAGCCGGCAGACAGAATTGTTTGCGTGGCAGCTCCGAAGCTTTCAGGCTAGGCGGCCATGTTGGTCGCTGGCTTGGCCATGCCCCAAAACTTAAATATTTAGAGGCATTTTTACATATGGTAACTATACATGTGTAGATTTACTAATGAGTAAATTTACGCCTACACATAGTAGTAATTTGACACGTTTTGCTATTCACCATTTCCGAGTATATGGTTATTTCTAGATGTAGACTACCATGTCACCAGTTCTTGGTTGAGATACAATAGTATTTAGAAGTGCCAAATGACTATGAATAATTTTGTACACACCTTCACCTTCCTATGGTACAGAGTAATTTATTATAGTTTGTACATGTTGTAGACAATAGTTAAAATATTTTTTTTCGAATATGAATGTAAAATAACTTTAAGTATTCATTTTAAACCTAGAACTAATAAAATAGAATTTTACAGTACATTAACTTAAATGTATAAAAATGAATGAATTATTTAACATTTAATTATATTAGCATGTGTATTTTCATTTAATATGTTCATATTCATATTTTTTAAATGTATTGAAAGTTATGTATAAATTAAATGTATATATTTTTATTTTTAACAAGTTTAAACATTTAATTTAAGTTCATTTTGAAATACATTACTTTTTAAATTAAACATGAATTAATTATAGATTTTCTAAAAATGTAACTATACATACATACATATGCACCCCCCCCCATCCCTCAAGGCACCTATTTATGGGTAGTAGGGCTTACGGACCCTTTCTTTGAGCCTTTAGAGGGCCTCAATGACCCTATCGCCTGGTGCTGAATACATATTTAGTGCAGTGATGTGCAGCCAGCCTCAGCAAGCCTTTAGAAGGCCCTGGAGACCCCATCTCGTAGGGCACAATACATATTTATGGGAAGAGGGTGTGAAGACCCCCCTCCATGAGCCTTTAAAAGGCCCTAGGGACCCCATCACCTGGGCCGACTTTGTTATTTGAGAAGGGGTGTTGTGGCCCCTCTCTCTGAGTCACAGGAGTGCTTTCATCAGATGGAAACTGAAGAGAGCAGTGTTGGGGGATCCTATCCCCAGGACACTGTTATTCTTTGCCCGGGAGAGCACATGCAGGGAATACACATTTAATTCTATTCCTGCACCCTTCGGTTGCAGGAGTTTTGCTCTCACTCGGAGGTGGAACACCTTACCTTACTAAAGGTAGACACCGGAGCACCCATGGTAAAACAATGGCATCCAGTATGGGTACTGGCTGGGGGGCTAGCAGGGGCTGCAGGGGCTCCCAGATGGCCCCAAAGTTAATATAAAGTGTCGGTGTACTGGGACATCCAAAAAAACAAAAAAAAATAAAAGAATAAATAATAAATGAGCAGCAGCAGTCCCTCATTTATTATTTACTACTCCAAGCAAGGAGTGCCCCACAATGCCCTGCAAGGGTTAAATTATTCTTTTTTGAACTTGGTGGTGCCCTGAAAAGGAGCAGTGGCACCACAAACCATGTTTAGGTTTCGTCTGGCGTTAGCAACGTGCATACGCTGCTCTCGCCTTGCGATGGCTTCTTGGAATCGATACGATACCAGAAGCTCGCTTTCTGCTCCACCCGTGTTTTGCATTTTGTGTCACCAGTTATGCAAAACTGGGTGTTACAATTGTCAAAGAGGCTTTTTAGTCCCTCCTGGTTACCACCCTGTCTACTTTTGGCCCCGCTCACCGGCATTGAATCTTTTACTGGCGGTGGGAGACAGTGTTTCCTAATAAGCCGCTACGCACTTTTTTGTTTTGATTGGGCTTTGGCAAAGGCAGCTGCGGGTTTATTTTTGCATCACGCTTTCACTTAAAGTGAAAGCGCGAAGCAATTATAAACAAGTGGCTGCCTGTCCGCAATGCCGAAAGCTTGTTTTTCTATGCTCTCTACAGCTCCTTTCTCTCTGTCCCTCGGATTTCCCAGTCTGTAAAGTGAGGTGCAGTGCGTACGAGAACACCAGACCACTTATAACTGGTGGAACAGAACTGCAATCATGAATTCGATTCCGGCTCCGTACGAATTGGAATCGGGGACAACGTGGTTTAACTTGTGTGAAACAGTCAGATCACCCTAAAGGCAGATAGGGCATGCATGCTTCTCTAAGAGCTATTAATATCACACTTCTGAAACTCCTACGAATGAGAAACCTCACACTTGCACTTGGTTTAAGCAGTTCACGAATGCACATGCGCAGCAAGGCAATTCCACACAGGCAACGACGCACTCACACTCTGCCCCTCCGTGCCCAGCTCTAGGGCTTGAGCGCCCAAGGCCCACTGGTTTCGGCTGCATGCCTAGGCACAGCACCTGAAACACAATCGGAGCACAACCGGGGTCACTGCATGACAGCAAAACGCTGCCCATCTAGGCCCCATGACGGATACATACTCTTCCACCCACAGCACTCCCATGTGTAGCGTACTACTCCTCCGCAAATGCGCTGGTGGGGGGCGCATTATAAATGCAACCATAAAACAGCTACGAACCCAAGGGGTGCAAGGCTAAGGATAGAAATGGATGTGGCTGACTCTGCCACCGCACTACCGCCTCTTTACCGACAAGTAGGGCCACTTGAATTATGAGACATGATTGATTAAATTATGCGGCATGAAAACGCAAATATGCAGAGTAATGCAATGCACTTCGTGATAGTATTACCTCTTAATTCTGTGTTTTTTTCCTCACATTAACACTGGACAAGGGTTTAATCGAGGACCCAAAAACAGCAATACCAACAGAAAGGTAGGTGACGAGTCAACCTTTGTAAATGGCCTGTCACTGCACGGCAGCGCGCTATTGTCATCATATAAACTTTATTCGGCATCAATTCAATAACATAAAAGTATCAATAAAAAACCTTCAGTAACATAAATAACACAGTAAAACCAATCCCAGCAAGAAATACATGCACTGGACAGTCCATAAAAGGAATTGGCATCATTAGATAAAATCTTAACACTCTTGCAAGAGTTCATATTCCTGTCAGTTTGGCCCAATAAGTTTACATTTCTTTAAAAAGTGCCCTTGCCCACACAATTCATTTACAAGACTTCTGACCTAACGGTATTGGAGTTAGTATAATTATAACTCTCCTCTGGTATTTCTAGAGCACATTGCCGACTTAGGAAGTTAACAGTAGAAAAAAGGGTTAACACCGCTGAAGACAATTTCAACGCTTCCTTGGGTGCTCATAGTAGGGACACAATAACACGAAGTGAAGGATGTCCTGCGGAGACCAAAGGTCGCAGCCGTTCGGACCCTTCAACTCCATGGTCTTAGTGTAACCTGCCGGCACCGCTAGACTGTGATGTAATAAGTCTAGCTTGAAGCGTGTCATTAGAAATCTCTCTTGGGCGTTGTATATGAAAGACAGATACAGTTCAATGCCCGGGCAAGATTTGGTCAAGATGTGCGCTCTCACAGAGGGTTTATTCAATTCACTGTCCTCCCTCCGGTCAGCCACGTATTTTGTAAATACCGTAGTAACATAGGCCTTGTCCTGCGGTAATAATTTTGTTGGATTATTAAAAAAGTCTGCACACCCCAGGGCTGACAAGGATTCCCTCACGTACTTCAGCCATGGGATATTCCTTCCCTGATCTCGTGCCAAACAATCCCTTATTATCCCCTTGGTTAGTGATGTTTCGGGGTTAGTTCAAATCTTAATCCAACACTTGATGGGTTTTAATTCTGACCTATCTCTCACATAGGTTACAACCAATTCCTCGTGGATGATAGATGACGGTGTACTTTGTGGGACTCTCAACACCTGTCTTAAGTATTTGTTCTCTTCGATTTGGACACTTTGTGCGTTAATGAAACCCCAAACCTCACTACCATAAAGTATTTTGGCGCAGCACTTTTACAATTTTAAAATTTGTTCCGGTGACCAGCGACCCACTCTACGTGCAAAACTCGGCGCATCAGCAGCGTCATCAGAGCTGCCCGCTCCTTCCCTATTTAAAACTACCTCATAGTGAATAGAAGATAGAGATTGGCAACCTTGCTGTGAGTCTAGTTAGCGCGGTAAATTGTGAGGGATTGGGGTTAATATTCATCAAAGTGAAAGCCAATAAGCTGCTTGTGTGCATAGAACGTGCATCCTCTTAACTACTGATCGTGGTGACTACGACCGCGTTTTAACTTTGTGTGCACTTTTGTTCTCTTTGTTTTTAAATAGCTGCGGTGACTAAAGATCGCATTTTCTCACCTGTTATCTGTAGTGCTGGTCCCTGGTCCGCCGCGGCTTGTGCCATTTGTGCGGAGGGACAGGAAGCACTCGGCGCATCAGCAGCGTCATCAGAGCTGCCCGCCCCTTCCCTATTTAAAACCACCTCATAGCGCGGACGCGCTCAGCGGCGCGCCAAAGGCAAGCCCGTCTGTGCCCGTCCGCGCCAGACCGCTGCCAGATGCCTAAATCCCTGGCCGATTTCACTTTTTAACGCCACCTGAGCGACTTGTATTTTACCATGTTACGCTACACTCGCCAGGAATTGTTTTCATTAAATCAAAAGATTTCATCAGACCCCCAGGCAGCCTGCTTAACGGATTGTCCTCTCAGGAAAGACCCGGATGCTTCGGTTGGTACTTCCCCCCAGTGTATGGTTGTGAAGGATATTAAGCCCGATAAGTCGTTAGAACCTAATAACATCTGTTTGAATATGGATGTCAAACTATTAACTGCCCTGTATCTCAACACAAGATCTATCCCCAAACATGCTCTAGAACTTTGGTGCCTATTAGATACCCAGAAGCCAGATATCTGTTTCTTTACAGAAACATGGCTTCATAATCAGGCTTCTCCCGATATTGCCACTGCATTCCCCAGTGAATACCATCTGATCAGGCTGGACAGAGTGGGCAAACGAGGAGGTGGCCTCGCTGTTGCTGTCAAGGCCCCACTAGAAATTACACGTATTGACTCGTCATCTGATTCACTTGAAATACTGATAATTAATATAAAATATAACACGGTGGTGGTTGGTAGAGCTGCCCTGGTTTATAGACCAGCGGGAGGTAAATCTGAATTTGTCAATAATTTGCTGGATATACTAGTCTCCCACGTGGTGGCTACAGATAATTTTATCTTACTCAGCGATTTTAATTTTCATGAAAAGCTATCACACGATGTGGATTCCTGTCACCTAATTTCTACCTTAGAAACTATAGGATTAATCTAACAGGTTCAGGGCCCTACACATTTAGCTGGTCACTCATTGGACCTGGTATTTTCTAATATGACTGATCTGTACTGTGATCCCCCATTGCAGATGATCTGGACGGATCATTTCTTAATAAATTTTAAAATTCCCATACCTTCTCGGCCCCAGACCGCCATTCACAAATAATCTAGGCTTATTCGACCTTGGCATAAAATGACACCTGAGGCGTATATGAGGTTCTTTAAGTATCCGGACAACAATTATCTCAATGATGTAGGTTCAATGGCCATGTCACTGGAAATGTTTATCAGAAATTCGCTTGATAAAATTATCCCGGAACGAGAGGTAAACTTAAAAAGAATTGCTTAGCCTTGGATCACCTTGAAAGAAGAAAAAACTGACTGTAGGTCGGCAGAGAGACTATGGCGCAAGTCCAAAACGCCGGAAGATCATTTGAAGTATAAATTAATCCATCATGCATATATGAAACATATAAAGGCAGCTAAGTCTCTCTACATTACGCAACAAATAAACAAGGCTTCCCAATCTAGCAAAGAACTATATAAGATAGTTAAGGAGTTTACCACCCCGCAGGTTGAGCAACCTGATTTTGCCCCCTCGCAAGAATGGGTGAGCTCACTGGCCTCCTTCTTTTATAGTAAGATCCAGCTAATATATTCCTCATTTCCTCTTTCCCCTCAAAGGGTTGTCGCAAGTGAGGTGGCTCATTCTAACTTTGAGCATATCCTCGGAATCATAGATCTCCCTTCCCTGACAGAATTGTAGCCTACTTCTCCAGGTGAAGTGTTATTGGCTCTTAAGGAAGTTAAGTCAGGATCTCCCAATGATTCATTGCTCCCTCGTAAATGCAGCAAACTATTTCCATTGCTGGCTGATGGGTTGACTAGTATTTTTAGCACCTCTTTTGAGAGTGCTTCTTTTCTGAGTAGCTGGAAATTGGCGCAAGTTAGACCAATCCTTAAAAAGCCTAACAGTGACCCCTCTATTTTTTCCAACTACAGACCAATCTCCTTGTCACCTTATTTTGGCAAGGTCCTGAAATACCTGGTTAATAAACGTTTATCTTCTTATGTTGAAATTCATTCACTTCTGGACACGTCACAATCTGGCTTCCGTGCCGTGTGCCTCAATCCTAGAAATAGTGGATAACATCCGACTCTCCTTGGATAGGGGCGAATCAGCTTTTTTGGTGCTATTGGATCTTTCCGCTGCCTTTGACACCATCTCCCACAGCATCCTGAAACATCGGCTGTGGGAGGTTGGTGTCAGAGGCAGTGCCTTGGCCTGGTTCGCGGACTATCTCAAGGGCCGTCATTCCTACATCAGGATGAATTCTTTCTCATCCGATACCACTCCACTCTCGATTGGGGTCCCACAGGGATCCATCCTCAGCCCTTCATTATTTAATCTCTATCTTCGCCCTTTGGCCCTTATTATAAAATCTTATGGCTTCTCTACTGTGTCTTACGCAGACGATATGCAGGTACTTATTACCTGTAAATCTAACCTTCAGGAGACCTGCTCCAGTTTTAAACAATGTATGACTCACATCAAAAACTGGATGAGTGAAAACAAACTCCAACTCAACTGCAGTAAGACCGAAATTTTATTATTTGGCAAGGCCAAGACCTTCTGGTCTCAGGACTGGTGGCCCTCAGATTTAGGGCCTTGCCCTGAGCCTAAAGAAGCTGTAAGAGATTTAGGGATTATACTTGACGGGGATCTCTCCATGATGACTCACGTTAATCATGTGGCTGGAACTTGTTTTGGCATTCTCCGATTACTGCGAAAAAATTTTAAATGGCTCCCAGTTGAAGCCAGAAAGCCTCTGGTTCAGGGACTGATTGTCAGTAGGCTCGATTACAGAAATGCCTTGTTTGCTTCCATTAATTCGAGCTTGCTGACTAAATTGCAAACTATACAGAATGCGGCAGCAAGGCTGGTGCTGGGCCTGCCTCCCAGGTCTGCCTCTAAATCCTCCCTTAAACAGTTGCACTAGCTCCCCGTGCGCCAAAGATGTCATTTCAAAATCCTAAGTTTAACTCATAAACTTTTACATGGGATTGGCCCGTCCTATTTAATAAAGAAATTGGCCTGGTATACCCCATCTAGAGCTCTTCGCTCTAGTTCTAGGTTCATGTTGACCCAGCCTCGAGCTCGTTCAGCTAGGAATGCGTGCCCTCTTTTTCATATGTGGCCCCCCAACTATGGAATAAACTACCCACCCATATCCTATCCCTTGTTAACCATCTGGAGTTTCGAAGGGTTCTAAAAACGTGGCTTTTCCTAAATAAAGTCCCCCTATGTTTATCTTGCTCCGGGGGGTCAATGCCTTTCTCCTGCAAAGCACCTTGAGACCGTTCCGGTGATAAGTGCGCTATACAAGAGCTTTTGACATTGACATTGATAGCGCCAGTACAACTCACTAAGGACCAGCATTTCTCATCTAAAAGGGGCTTAAACTTAAGATGGTTATCAAATAAAATCCCCAAGTAGGAAAATGTCTGCACTTTTTACAGGGAGTGTGAGCCGATCGTGTATTGGTATTTCCTCTTTGGCGTCTTTCCCGCCTCCATAATGTATGATTTAGACAGATTAGCATCCAAATCAAGACTCTCCATAAATTGAACGAAACCATCTATGCGGCATTGTAAACCTCGGGAGGTCTGTGCGAGAAGAACCGCATTGTCTGCGTAAAGCAGGACGGGGACCCCCCTGGTTCCAATCCTTGGCGAGTACACCCCCAGAGCAACCAGCGCCCTCTCTAGGCCGTTTATATAAAGTGTGAATAAGAATGGGGCCAATATACATCCCTACCTTACCCCCCTTGTGCATGAAAATTGGTCAGTCAGGCTCCCCTCCTCAATATATCTGACCCGTGCAAAGGTATCCCTGTGTATAGCTCTCAAGATGAGCACTATACCTGGGTCCATGCCTAGAGCCTCCATGATTGCCCATAGTTTCTTTCGATTCACACGGTCGAAAGCCGCCGTCAAATCAATGAAAGCCATGTACACCGTCTCCTGGCTGGCGAGGGTGTACTTGGCTGTCAATAGATATAAGTTGAGGCATTGGTCGGCCGTTGAGCGTCCTGATCTAAACCCATACTGGGTGTCGTGAGTATATGATGTTCTTCCGCCAAGTCTAATAAACGGTTAAGTATTGCCCTGCCCAAAACTTTCACTGAGACATCAATTAGGGAGATAGGGCGGTAACACAGTGGGCTAGCCCGATCTCCCTTTTTAAATATGGGTACAATAGTAGCTGAAGACCATGACGCAGGCATACCTGACTCTAAAGCAGCATTGATACCTCTGGTCAGAATTGGTGCCCACAACTGTACCTCAGTCAGGAAAAGATCAGGGGGAACCCCGTCAGGCCCTGGAGCTTTGTTCCTCGTCAGCCCCTCTATGCATGCCTGTATTTCACCCAAGGAGAATGTTATATGTCCCGCCCCCTTCCTCCGCCACTATATGATCCTCTATCCTCCCATAATTATATAGCCCCCTATAGTGAACACACCAGGATTCTGGCAGGATGTGATTTGTTATCTTCGGGTTATTAGCCTCTTGAAAACAAGGGTCATTAAAAACCCTCCAGAAGGCAGTTATGTTCTTTGTCTCTACCGCTTTCCTCATGTTCTCCCAAGCCTGGTATTGTAGTAAGGTTTTACGGCGTTTAACTGCCTGCTTATAGAGTGCCCGACAGGTGGACACCCTACTCTTTTCCCTTGGGACTATTTTTAGGGCCCACTTAAGTTTTTTTGCAGCCCCAGAGCAATCATGATCAAACCGGATTTGGTCCTGAGTAGACTGTTGATGTGCTTGGTGACATCTTGATATGCTATAACCACCTCTGTCCCAATCACCAGAGGGTTTAAACACTTCCACACACATTGTTGCTTGTCCGCCAGCAGAGCTCTATAGAGGGCATCACCATCTGCCTGAGACCATCTGAGTTTCCTCCCTTGATCAGTAGCTGTTGAGACACCACTCTTCCCCATGGAAGGAGGGGGCTTGGATGGATTTGAGTCTCTGAGTGAGATAACTAGTGGGTTGTGATCACTAAATATTCTTGGTTGTATCTGAAACCCTAGGATACTGGTCTTTAACGTGATAGAAACAAAAATATAATCAATAAAAGAGGCACAGCCTCTTCCTTTTAAAGTTGGATTAACCAGAACATTCTTCCCTATTTTGATCTGGTCCATTGTATGAGAGAGGGCAAAGGATCCTAGCAACTTGTTTAGTTCTTTTCCCTCTGTTGTGTGCTCTAAGTGTGGTCCCTCTTCTAGTGGGCATAAGGACTGTTCTGGGTTCCACATTTGGGTATAGGTGACAGTTAAAGTCACCTAATAATGCCAACTGAGGTGCCCTGCCCCCCTGCTCATAAATCCTGCTTACTCTACTCTCCAATTCCTTCAATCTTATTAATGACTGTCTCGATAATACAGCATTATAAAAGTTTATAATAATTAGCTTGAGGCCCCTTGTGCACAATCTGACCCCCTGAAGAAATTCTCGCTCTCCTCTCCTACTGGTGTTATTGTGCACAACCCCTCCTGTAATACCTCAAATGTCTGTGCTGACGATTTTGTCACTTGTGAGTCTATAACCACAACATCTGGACTATTGACAATATGATCGCCATTAGCAGTATCTTTGTCTACTGGGTTGTCGACTCTAGGTGACCTGGCCGATACTATAGCCCCCATTGATGACCTCTTCTGTGCTGCAAATGAGTCCAGTGAGAGTCTCTTCTCTGCCAGTTGGATCTTGTGCACTAATAATGACTCCGCCTTTACTAGAAATGCGTCTAGTGTCCCTTTTGAGCCCCCCGCTATAGAATCCCTCGCCTTCCTCCTGCTCATCCTATTAGATAAGCAACTCACAAATGACCCCTGATAACCCAGTAACCGTCCACCCAGGCAGCAGAGTCCAAAGTCTATGAGGTACTATAAGGCTTCTACTCCACTACTTTGTGTTTCCACACTGGGTATGAGACCACAATAGTAGTTTTGCTCCCCCAACTATACTGAGACTTTAGGCTACAAACAGTCACAGTGGGGGCACAATAAAGATGTCCTCAGATGTATGACAAGGAAAGCCCAGTCAGTGGGGAAAATAGTCAGGGGTTCCTTGCGGGGTTCCAAAATCCAGGGAGGTTAGGGGGTTGCCCAGCCCGGCCTCTTCCAGTTTCTGATGGGCGCGGGACGGGCCCGCCCTTGCCAAGCGTAGCAGCGTAGCAGCAACCAGCAAGGCAAGAAACCAATTTTTTTAGCGAGGATCCCCCGCTGCGGGAGCCCTCAGATGGATTTAAGGGGCTCCGGCGGTGATGCGCTGCCCAGCGTCAGGAAGCACTGGAGGACGCTGGGGGATGTAGTCTTTGTCCCCCGTCGGCAGCAGTAGGCAAAATGATTCGGTGCAGTCCCTCCTGAGGCTGTTCTCCCAGCAGTCGTGACAAGCGTAGCAGCAACCAGCAAGGCAAAAAAACATTTTTTTTTTTTTAATCGAGGGAGTTGTAGTTTTCCTCGCAGGACAGACTCCAGAGATTCAGCTGTATGCGATGTGCGTTGTGTGAACAACAGCAGCAAAGTCAGGAAAATGGGGAATGAGCTCCTTAGATGAGGTAGGACTACAAAAAAAATTATGTAAAAAGGCGGAAAGGGCTTGGAGGAAAGAATTCGACCCCCCCAAAAAAATCAGATTATAAACACACGATTCTAAAATACAAAAAGGCCTTAAAATCTTCACAGGTGACCCTTTTTGAGGAAAAAATTAGGTCCTCATCAAATTCATCCAGGGAAACCTTTCGTATCGTGAAGAAACTTCTTAAAACGGCGGACTCTTCTCCTCCCTTCGATCCCTCTAACCATCGTTGTAACGAGCTGGCAGAGTTTTTCGATCTTAAAATCCAAAACATCTTGCGGCTACCTTCTCCATGTAAACCAGTTGAGCCGGAAGAAAGGCATTGGGCAGCCTCCAGCAAGCAGTTCTTACTTCTGACACTTTTCTCCCCATCACTGAAGGCACACTCCTTCCTATTTTTCAATCCATCAAGAGCGGCTCCCCGCGAGACCCAGCTCCAGTTAACATCTTAAATTTTGTTACATCTACCATCCTTACCCCAATGGTCAGATTGATTAACACCTCTCTTTCACAGGGCATTGTCCCTCCGAACTGGAAGAGGGCAATAGTAAAAGCCCTCCTAAAAAACCCAACCTTGAACCTACGGTATTGAGCAATTATCGGCCCATTTCCCTACTTCTAGGTATTAGCAAGGTGGCAGAAAAATACGTTAACCATCAGCTATCTGCCTTCCTTGAATCAGGGGACTTACTCCAGCCTTCTCATACAGGATTCCGTCCTGGTCAGGGTACGGAAACGGCAATGATTGCGGCGGTAGAGAAGACCAGAAAGTTCTTAGATTCAGGAGGATCAGTGGCAGTGATCCTCCTGGATCTGAGCGCAGCTTTCGACACCGTGAACCATCTAACCCTGATCCACCGGCTTCAGCGTCTGGGAGTTACGGGGCTTGCCCTATCCTGGCTGAAATCTTTCCTCCACAGCCGCACTTTTCAGGTGGCTGAGGGGAACTCTATTTCCAATATTACTCCGGTAAACTGTGGCATCCCCAGGGCTCATCTTTGAGCCCTACGCTTTTTAATGTGTACATGTCCCCCCTTGAGGAAATAGTTACCCCACATGGGGTCAAACTTTTGACGTATGCTGACGATACCCAGCTTATCGTATCCTTGAGTCAGCTGGGTCGTCCTCCCGCGGATCTTTATTCCTGTCTTGAAGACATATCTAGCTGGATGGATAGTTCCCATCTTAAGTTAAATAGTGACAAAACTGAGATCCTGGTCATGGGCAATCAATCACACTTCCACCCTGAAACCCTGTGGCCACCTAGTATGGGCCCGCCCCCGACCTCCAAACCTGAAATTAAAAGTTTGGGTGTCTGGTTGGACCAAGAACTCATGTTTAACACTCAAGCCAGGAAAACTGCGGGGATCTGTTATGGCCTCATGCGCACCTCCCAGAAAATTCTACCTTTGCTCCCCCTCAATCTAGGAAGTTCTTGATTCAGGGCCTCATTTTGTCAAGGCTGGATTATGGCAATGCCCTGTATCTTGGCGCCGCCAAGAAGGTAACTGCTAAGCTTCAGGTTGTCCAAAATACAGCTGCTAGGCTCCTTACAGGCATTAAGACCCGCTGTTCAGCTAAACCCGCTCTTAGGTCACTTCACTGGCTGCCTATACAGGAAGAGTATATTTTAAATATTTATGCACTACTCATAAAATCTTCTATGGCAATGCCCCTCCCATTCTGAAGGATCTTATTGTGCCCTACAAAACTAACAGAGCCCTTCGTTCCATTCACCTTTACCTGGTCTCTATGCCCAGGATTAAGACAGCCCGAACAGGGGGACGTCTTTTCTCCTATAACGCCTCCAAACTGTGGAATTCCCTCCCTCCTGTAATTCGGGCACAACCCAACCATCTTTCTTTGCGTAGATTGTTGAAAACTTGGCTATTTCCCTAAACTTTTTTATTTTAGCACACTCACCAGCGCTGGGACGCTCACGGGCAGCCATGCGCTTTACAAATCTTATTTCATTTCATTTCATTCATTTCATTTCATTTTACTTGTCTACCTGTAGCACAAAGCATTGCCGCTTATATGGCTCCTAAACCGCAGTTCTAAAACGCCAGCGCCAGTGCCAGCGTCAGAGCGTTAGACCGCATGCAGCATTTGACTCGATTCGCTATTCTGCTGATAGTCCCCCCGAAACGATTTCCACATGAGCAGGCGAATAGTGTGCTTACCAGCAGGAATGTTATGGTTCCCTCAATATAGCGCGCTATTGTATTTTCAGTAACTTCTGGTTGGTTTGCGCCAAAATCACTTGATTCCAGTGCCCTGCACATAGGCCAGTCCACTCCAATGTGCATTAAACAAAAACCATCTTGGTAAATACCTTACCTTAAAGCAATATGCTGTATCATCTTTTGGAATAAAGTTCAGGGGGAGGGGGATTTCAGAAAGACGACCTATGTGAAAATTTTTCATTTCTGAAATAGAAGTAGGAGAAGGCTGTGCTTATGGGTCAGATTGGGGGCGAAGCACGAGTAAGTAGCGATACATTACTACACTGTATGGCTTTTGAATGTGCCATAAATTAAAATGTCCTCAGTACTTCATTCAGACCAGCTTGGCACCTATAGATGTGCTACTAGAAGACAAGTGCTGCTCATCAAGATGTTACTGTGACAGGGATGGTCTCTATTTCCACAGATTTTCTACTTGGGTTGTATGAAGATTATTCCAATGGGGCCCGGGGGGGCTCACAAACTTTTTTCGCCCGTCAGATCCAGCGGTGGTTTCAAGTCCTGTTTTTCAATCACATAAATACGTCATGGAAACAGCACGGCGCATCTGGGTGTCTGCCTCACGCTGTGAATCTTTATTTTTGTGTTTTAGCACAGTTCATCTAATTCTGCTTTTGAGACGTGTAGACTCTGGTAGGGGAGTCTGATTATACATGTTTTGTGCTATGTCTGATATTATTCCAGCATGTTTTTCATTGAGTCTATGCTTTGTTTGTCAGCTGCTGTACTGAACCCTGAAGAAACATTGTGACACTTGCCGCAAAACACTAAGTGGCTTATTTTGGAGCTAATCGAAGACTACTGGAGCAGACAAACAAGAAACAAGCATTGAAAATGCAATAGGTCTCGCCTTTGATTAAGTTAAAGCCATTTGCTTTGCTAATGGTATTGTATAGCAAAGCAAATGCCATAAGTTAATGAAAGGTGAGACCTATTGCATTTTTTATGCTTGTTTTAAATGTTGTGGAAGGGTGTAGGGAATGCAGCAGCCCCCAGCAGTAAGAAAACAGAGTAGGTTTCCTGGATCATGGAATACAAATTTGCCTAGCCTACGAGAAGGTAAGTTTCAATTCTATTAAGGACGCGTAGGCGAGGATTATGCTCATTCTTTCTCCGTCTTTATTAACGAATTTTCAACAGCAGCTCATCATCATTAAGCAACAAAACTACATTTCCCACAACACTAGGGAAAGAAAAACAGTCTCTGATTAAGTCCTTTCACACTGTCCATGAACGTCAGCCCTTAAATCATCTTGTAACTTCCTGCACTTCCTCTTTCTTCGCTGGAGGATCTCTCTCATGGTTATGCATTCTGCTACGCGTTATCATTCCCTGAAAGAAACCACACCAATTAATCATGGTGTCATCAACCAACTCAATAAAGTACAACTTCATTCATGTAGACCAGTATTGTACATAACAGAGCAAACTAACTTGCATCACAAAGCATCGGCATATGCCAAGAAACAATAAATCGGAAATGATTACTTACACATATACGGCGTGGGGCAGCAACCAACGCACTTGCTGGGTGGGATAATCCTCGCCTCTGTGTCCCTAATAGAATTGAAACTTGCCTTCTTGTAGGCTAGGCAAATTTCTATTCTATGTCAGGACCGGAGACGAGGATTATGCTCCTTTAAAGCTTATCCACAACCACTTGCGCCATATTAAAAAGCGGCTTAAAGTAGAACCTTTTAAAGGTAGAGTCCATTGACCAATCCGCTGCCTTCATAAGGTCTTCCAAATGCACACCGAGGCTAAACGCCTTTGAAGCCATCGCACCCTGCGCTAAATGTGCACCTAAAGCTCTCGTATTAATGCCCGCCTCTTGCATGATCCACAGCACCCAACGGGCTATAGTGGGAAAGGAAACCGCTTTAAAAGGTTTTTTGAGGGCTATCAGGAGTTGTCGTTTGTCCGTGGCTTCCTCATAGGCTTTTAAGCATTGCACCACACAGAGTTTAGGTGATTTTACAAAAGCAGGATAAGAAATCGTGCAGGTATTAGATTTAGTACGTCTACTCACCGTGAAGGTAACCCGCTCGGGGGAAAAAACTCTGGGAGTAATATCCAAAGCATGGACAGCTGATACTCTCCTGCAGGACACCAAGCATAACAGCATGGCCAATTTTGCTGCCAATTCCTTCCTAGAAAGAAAACGATTCGGCTGCCAGGACAACAACAAATTCAAAACCTGATTCACGTCCCAAATGACAGAATAGCAGGGTCCTGGAAGTAATGATAACCTAATGCCCCTGAGAAGTTTGCACACAAAAGGGTGTTCCCCTAAGGGCGCTCCATCCACCAGGGCATGTCCCGCTGAGATTGCCGAACAGATGGTATTTACTGACCTATATGCCAAACCCTTCTGAGCTAAATCGGCCAGATAGTTCAGAACATTGGTCAAATCTGTGACCACGGGATCCACTTCCCGTCGCTCACACCAACATACCCATTGCGTCCAGACCGGCTTGTATCTTTTAGACATGCTGTCTGCCCAAGCTCTGGATAACAGTAACTCAGCGCGGACCGAAAGGCCCGGCAATCTCCAGCGTTGCCTGTAATCAGCCAAGCCATGAGCTGCAGGGAGCCTTCCTCCACCAACCAGTGAAGACTCCCCTCCGGACTCAACAGGAGACGGGGAGTTGGGAGGAGTCGGATTGGAGAATACCGGGAAAGTCCCAGTAGAACAGGAAACCAAACTTGCGACCTCCAAAACGGCGTTATCAGAACCACGGAGGCTCCCTGCCTGTGAACTTGGGCCGCCACCCAGGTGATCATGGAGAAGGAGGGAAACGCGTATTCACTCTCCCGACTCCAGTCCTGGCTGAACGCATCAGATGCTACCACCAGAGGATCCAGTCTTTAACTGAGGAACCGGGGAAGTTGCCGATCAAGGCGACACGCAAAGAGGTCGATGGAGAAAGGGCCCCATCGATACTGCAGGTAACGAAAAATCTCTGGATCCAGCTTCCACACACAGGCGTCCCGGAGATAACGGGAGTGCCAATACGCCACCAGTTTCTCCCTGCCTTGGAGATATTCCGCTGTGATCGATATCTGATGAGAAAGACAGAACTCCCAAAACTGTTTTGCCATGTTCGCCAATGCCTTGGACCGAGTGCCACCCAGGTGGTTGATCCCCCAATGCCCCGCTAGTAGAACATTTCACCAATGCCAATCACAAGGAAGATGACCTCCGATGGACCATATTGAAAGTCTTGAGGTTGCAACCGAGAGGAGGAAACATGTCCCAACTACTCAATAAGGAGGAACTTAAATGCATAATTTTGTTGGACACAATTCAGAATAGACTAAATCGGACAGAGATTGGGCGGGACTTCTCTGAGTCCGCTCTGTCCAAGACATTAACTGCTTATATCCTAAATATGACTGCACTTCTGAGCCATGATCAGTAATGAAATATGTTTTTGTTTTTCTAAATGTCAAATGTTAGCCTAATCATGTACGAATCTATGGTTTATCTGTACCACTGTGCCACTCGTCTACCCTGTCACTCACTCATCACTGGTTTCCACCGCGCGATAATGCATGGTTCCAAACACGACCCCATTCCAATATGGCTGCCGGGGCAACCAGTAGTCCTCCTTCACTTTCCGCATGCCTCATAACCCGACAGAAACCTCAGGCTTCCCTACAACATCCGGATTCCCTTGCTGTCGGATCTATTGGCCATCGAGCCTGCCGACTTATAGTATACTGCTCGACTGTGGAGCAATCCTGTTGCTGATAATTTCAAATAGGTAAGCCCTCAAGCCTTGAAATGCGATCACAGGCCCTAATGCACTATAGTTTTCGACCTCTGACACCTCTCATTTTTGCAGCGTGCTTCGAAAATTTCGCCAACGGTGGCACCCTCATCTGGAGCACTGCTCTCTGTTAATCCAACCAGAGGACTCCCCACCTGGATGTCCGCGAATTCTATTTCTTGTAAAAATCTGAAGCTTGAGGTAATTATTTGTACCCGGCCGAGTCACTACCCCAGCACAACTGTCACCCCTTTTTTAACTAATTCACAAACATAATTCCTCCAGGTCCCCACCTCAAACCTGGTTCGCGCCACGAGGAAGTAATACAACAGTCCCTGTTTCTATCTACGCTCACTTACAGACCCCCACAGGTTAGCATATCATTCCCCTCCACCAAGGCACCGCGGCGAATTCACCATCCGTTTCCGTCCGCGCTAAGCACTATTTTGAAATCGGTTAATTGACATACCGCTTTTTCTTAGGCTAGCATGTTGACGTTTTTTTAAATATGCACTCGGTAATGAGACTCCGACCAACCGCTTTTTCTTAGGCCAGCATAAATATGCACTCGGTAATGAGACTCCGACCAACTTGGAACCTACCACCACTTGTATTGTTTGGGCACTCCAGCCAAAGTTGTCAAAATTACACGTGAGCTGGTGTTTTCTAGATACTGTCGCACGTAGTACTGAGGAGAAGCATGCGTAATTCTGTAAAAATGGTCTGACATATGAAGCACGGTGCTCCCATTTGTAAATATGTTTATATATTGTTTTTGTTTTCTTTTTCCCTTTATCCTCATCTTTACAGGCGCTTCAATAACAAAACAGGCAACTTAACACCAAGTCCTGATGATGATCCCAGTTCATTAGGAGCCAGGGATCGAAACGTCGTCGACAGTCTAAACAATTCTGCAGTATATCCATTGTGACTAATTTTATTGCAGGAATTGTATGTCCGAACTTGCTTCATATTAAGCATGGGCGGAAAATCCGTTTCGCTCGCGGATTTTGCGGATTTTCGGTAAATTCGCAATCCGCGAGATTCACGAATCTCCCGCAAAATCCGCAAATCCGCGAGCAGCGGATTTTGCTCGCACTGTTCGCGTGAGTTCGCGGCTTCCCAGTACAACTTCGCGCCCCGCGAATAAGCGCTAAATTGCAGAAATACGATCTTAGCAAAACTGAAACTACTTACCAGGTTCAAAAGTTCAGGCTCATCATTATTAGCCATTTCCTGTAGTGCTTCCTGAGGGGCCCCTCCAGAGTTCAGTTGCCTACTTGCAACTATTATGTGACCCTGCTCTGAACCTCAGAATAGTTACACATATGCCACAAAGGTCCTGAATTACAGCTAAGGGAGACAAGCAGGAGCCAGGCTGGAAGTTCAAATCCATTAATCAGCCCCTAATTCATTATTGTCAGTTGGGGCAGGGCAGGTGTTGTAACTAATTTTGCAACAATGAAAGCACTTAGCAAGTGCAAAAGATCACTAATCAGGAAGCACTAAGGAAGCAGGTGCCAGCTAAAAAAATATTCTGTGACACATTAATCAGCCCCAAATTAATTCAGGTCACTTGAGGCAGGGAAGGTGTGCTTTGCTTTGCCACAATAATGTACACTGACTGGACAACCAGAGGGTGCTGTGATGAAACAGAGGGTGGCATGGGTGGGCCAGAGGGTGGCATGAGTAGTCAGAGAGTGGCAGTGGTGACAGAGAGTGGCGGTGATGAAGAAGAGTGTCCCAAACAGGCTGGACACGTAGAAACAACAAGTTCGCAAAACTTGCGACCCGACAGGTAAGTTCGCGTTTGCGAAAATTGTACAAAACCCTCGCGAACTGGCAGAAACCCGCGCAAACACAAAAAAAAAATCCGCAAATTCGCGAGAATTCGCGGATTTTGCGAATTGCGAGTTCGCAAATCCGCAAAATTCGCGAACGCGAGATTCACAAAATTCGCCCATGCTTACTTCATATAGTACTCAAGCGCAAGGGACAGTTGGCTCTCACGTGTCTCGTGCCTGATATTGTTTGTTTTCTTTGTCTCTATTCTTTTCTTGTACTGTTTGTCAGCTTACTTTTGGATAGGTACAGGCTTGTACCATATCAAATGTTGAATTTGACCCTCTCCGTGGTCTCTTAAACTCTTGTATATATATTGAATAAAATTTCCAGGCCCGGCTGGGTACTGGAATAATCAGATATAGCACTGATTCAAGTCTATATATCTGATTGCACATGTTACTAAATTATCCTAAGGACCTTTGTTCTCTAGAATAGATGACTGGACGGGCGGCTCCTGCCCCAACCGACCCCGTGGAAAACCTGAGGAGTAAAGACCCTTTTAATATTTGCCTGCGCTTTATCCAAGGACGTGAACGTGGCAACGAACTTCCCAAGTTCTTTTGTGAAAGGTTTGCCAAACAACCCTCCTTGCGCCGATGCCCCGACCTCAGAACATGCCAGATCCTCAAGTTTGGGGTCCACCTTAATCAACAATGATCCACGCCTCTCTAGCGAGAGCGTGCAGTTTGCATTGCCCATAAAACAGATCGCACGTTGCACCCACGCTGATAGGACCTTGGGGTCAATTCGGGAACTCGAACTATGGGCCTCCTCAGCCATGTCCAATATCTTAGTCATTGGACCAATGACATCCAGCAATTTGTCTTGGCATGCGCCCCACGAACGATCTATCCAGGAAAGGTAGGGGGCACTCAGCTCGCAATCTACTCCGAGCCTCATTTTCCAAGGGCTTCCTGGGGCGAGACGCCACGTACAAGGCTACCCATTCCGCTGATCTAGGATGTACTATATCATCTGGGTCCAACATGTCTGAGATGCCTGCCTTCGGAGGGTCAGTAGACTCCAATGGCCACCACGATCTCGAAGAGCCTGCTTTGTCATCAGAAGCATCCGGAATATCCCCTTGCTGCGTCCCAGGGAAGACAGTTGAGGGTCCTCACCCGAAGGAGTGGGGCCCTGAGGAAGTACTATCGGAGCCGTATGTTCCAGGAAAGCCTGTTTAAGGTGCTCTAAAGCGTCTGTGTCAACCCCCCCCCCCCCCCCTGTTCGCACTTTTTCATAGGGGGGAGGTCCCTGTTCGTCTGGCTGGGCCTGTACTGATTCGCCAGACGGTACCGGGGACGCAGGTGGGGTCTACCCCACCTTCGCACATAGTTGCTCTATCTTATCGGCCAGCCTTTGCTCCACAGGGGTCATGAGCTTTGTGACCGCCTTGTAAATGGAGTTATCTACCTTATTATAAAAGTCATCATCCCACTGTAAATACGCCAAGGAGTCTTCCTCCTCATAATACTAGTGCTCCATCCTCACTGTGATGCTCAACCACAATAGCAATAGAAATAATTAATTATGGAATAATAATAAACAGTCTGTGTGAGACCGGTGCTGGGCAACACCAAGGAGAACCCCCACGCGTAGCGTGGCAATTTTATAGCTGAGGGTTTCTCTGGAATATTTCACGGCCAAAATCATAGCTTTATTGGGCTGACAGCCCGAGGACACCACCACTCCCAACAATTCACAGGGAATCAGTCGCCTGTCAGGGTGTCCGTGTGAAACCTGATCTGAGGCCCCTCACACAGGTACTCACCCGATAGCAATCAGGAGTGAGAAGACTAATCTCACCAGGTGCACCCCACCACTACCTACCGCCGAGCGGGCGGGTGTAAAAAGACTTTTGGGCACAGTACTGACCCAGAAAAACCTGGACGATCGACTAGGCATCACGGGTGCGTAAAATTACCCAGTGACCGGAGCATGTTTCATCCATTTATTACAGAAAACGCGCTCCGGGATCCCAAGTTGCATCGCCCCCACAGCACCCTCTAGTGGGCGGAGGACAGCACCGCGGTCCTAGTACCGAAGGGAAACTGCCCGTAAGGAGCACACAAGCGTTACCGCGGCAGGAAGGCGATCTGTGAAGAAAATCGATCAGCAATCAAACGATCCCCACAAAGCAAGTAAGAAGCCACACTACCCAATAACTAGGAGAATGAAAAAGCACTTAACTCGAAAAAAGAGGAAATGCAGGAAGTTCCAAGATGATTTATAGGCTGACGTTCATGGACAGTGTGAAAGGACTTAAGCAGAGACTGTTTTTCTTTCCGTAGTGTTGTGGGAAATGTAGTTTTGTTGGTTAATGATGATTAGCTGCTGTTGAAAATTCGTTAATAAAGGCAAAGAAAGAATGAGCATAATCCGGTCCTGACATAGAATCCATGGCTACATTAGAGCTTTGCAGATTTCTTTAAAGCACTCCGAGCTGGACCTGTATGTTCTTCAGCTAGAGTGCATTGATCCCTTTGGTTTGTTCTATTGCTGCACTTTATGGCCTGAAAAATGTTACCAAAAATTTGAAGACATGTTAATGTTTTGTTTAAACGCTTACTGAAAATAGTTTGTGACAATCATTATTATTAAAATTGAAATCCGTCTATTTATAAAAAATACATTTGATTTTAGGTATTGCTGAATTTTTGAAAAAAGCCAATAGGTCTGCTTTGTATATGTTGATGTGCTGACCCCTTGATAAAGTCAATAGGCTTGCTTTTATATTTTGGTGTTCTGACCTTTTGACAAAGCCAGTACGTTTGACTTACTTAAAATGACATAGTCAACCATGCACGGAGGCCAAGCCCAGTGTGCAACCCCACACTGTTCGCAGCCAAAGGCGCTGTTGGGGGTGGGCTCCTGCAGGGGGTTGGGTGCATGGCCTAGCCGCGCCTAACCCCATGCTGGGCATAGCAATTTACATCTTACTTTAGCATTATAAAAAACATAGAACTTCACTTGAAATCCCTAAATTAACTATCACTCATTCTCTCCCCAGGCAGTGCTAGTTACCTCACATATTGCATCACTCATAACATATTTTATGAAATTGATAATAACATCACTTCAGCATCTGAAATGACATCATTGATGACAACACTGTGCATAGCGAGGGCCCAAATTATAGTTACTTTAGGGCAAGAGTTATAGTTACTTGAGATAACTATATCTGTTGAATTTCAGTGGTTTTGTTAGTTTAAAACATTATGTTTTAACTGACATTTTCACCTAACTATAATGTCCTTTTCACCTTTGTTTTTTCAGTGAATTTCTACTGAGTGAATTTGGGGCCACAGGGACCGCATGAGAAGCTTAGAACACAAAGATTGACTTTGAGGTAATCTGGTGCACATAGACTGAAGTGAGATAGTTTATCTTACATGGGCGAACAGTGGGAGGAGTTTTTAATAAAAGAACAAACAGTTTAACGCTTGGGTCACAAGGAGAGTCAGTCTGAAGAGCTGAGGGTACACAGTGTGAGGGACTGGAGTAGAAGGACAAAGAGGGTGAAGCAGCTTGGCATGTTTAGACCATGTAAAGTAGTTTGGGGAACATGGTAAGATATCGCTAGGAAATTGAAGCACATAGAGACAGTGTTGGTTAACTAGGGAAACCTAAAAAAACATTGTGAAGTAGCTTAGGGGTGTCATTTTAGTTTTACGTAAATGTGAGGAACTTCGAATTCGTACACAAACAGTGTAGAAATCCCGGTATCTGGACAGTTCAAGGATATCGCGTAAATGTACATAAATGAGCAGTATCTTCAGGCATCTGGACATACAATAGCATGGGGTTCGTCGACACGGATGTGAAGAACTTGGGTCAAGTGGACAAGGAAGGGAGTAGATTTGTGGGCACAGGAACAGAAGTGTGAGGGACCTTGGGGCACATAAGCTATGTGAGGAAATTGCACCGTCATTATGTGCTTAACCTTCCTTTAGGTGATTCAGCTCACTCACAATGTCCATTGTATGAAAACTCTACTCTCCATCGCTTGTTGCATCTACCTCTTCATGCTCCAGGGCGCGATGACGTCACTGGTTGGTAAATGTGCTGTGCGAACAACTCATTGGGGTTTTTCTCTGTATGGTTCAGCTGCAGTTTTTTCCCTGTTAAACGGTCCAGGAGATGCGAGAGCAGTGGGAATCCATGGAGCGCTAAGACAGGGCAAGCCTGACACTGATTGAGGTACTTATCTCCGTCCTCGCCTGCCTGGCGATGACAGAATCTCCCGGTGGCATCACTCCGCGCGCCAGGCCCTTGTTCCCAGGTGAGGGGAGAGCTGTCATTGCCGCATCTCGATTGCCATCTTTATCCAGCCTGCGTGCCGCTGACAGGCCTCCTTAGCGCACGCGGGCAGGGGCGCCGTATGGTGATTGGCTGTCATTGCGAGCAATCCCTGCCTCTGGTTCGAACGCTCCTGGAAATGTCCTTGCGTAAATCAATCAATAAATAATAGAGATAACATGTATGTGGGCCGTCGTTTTCAAGCAAGACTGAGCATACAAGGATGCCGAAGAACTGAACGACAAAGTATAAAGCAACACAATTGTCGACATAAGCACTGCAGTTTCCCTCTCGCGCCTCAAACTGATCAAAATAGGCTGATCATAGACGAGTTAAAAGGGGGCGGGGGGGGGGCACGAAAAACTGAACACCAGAAATAACACGCGTCTCTTGTAAATTTAGTGAAATTGAGAGGGGTGCAGGTGTTCCAGTAAAAATGCACCCAAAAGCAGCTCTTCTTCCAGACTTGAGCTGGTGGTAAGATGCTGAGAGCCTGTTTATAGGAGTCGGGCATTGAGCCTCGGTGGGGGACACCAGGCCCTATGTTGCCAGCTTGAAAATCTCACCGCTCCACTGCCCCCCTCCTTGGCCCGCAGTGATTGTAATGGTGCAAGGCCACAGTGGCTTTAAATGAATAGAGACAGCACCATGCGTGTACTTTGGCGGTCCTCTTACTAACCACGATCGTTTACGCTCAGGTTTTTAGGTCGAGCCTAAGTCATCCCGTTAGGGATGCTTGGTTAGGTCGAGCCTAAGCCATCCCGTTAGGGATGTTTGGTGAGATATATAGTAAGGGTTCTGAAAAATGCACCCAAAGGCAGATTGCCTACAGTGCGTGTGAGCCGGGCGCGTGCACATCGCACACCATTTGTAAGCTTCTGAGCCTCTGCATCAGACTTCAAAGGAATCCGCTCCTCCGCCCCCCCATCAGACTTCAAAGGAATCCGCGCCCCCGCCATTCAGTGCCGAGAGCTTATTACTCTTTGCTTTCTCCTCAGTCTCTGTTCAGCTTCTGTCTGTCTCTGCGCTTCTTTTCCTGTAGTTTCAACTCTTTCCCAGTTTTCCCTGTATGTCCTCCTTTTCATACACTTGCATGCTCTCTGCTTTGTTGTATCCCTATTTTACTTCTGTATTTCATTCTCTACCTCCATTTCCCTATCTAGCTTCCTTAAATCCAGCATCCTCTGATCTCCATAATTCTTTCGGACACACCGTCGCTCTTTCGCCCCAGCAGTTTTATTGCGCTCCGAATTTTCACCTGACTGCCGCCCCGGAAGGGTCCGCTCTTCATCATTTCTACCTTGTTCCCCTGTCTCATCAGCAGTCGGATTTCCCTCGCTGCTCCCTTGTTTCTCGTTATATTCCGGCGTTAGCATGGTCGCCATTTTCCTCCGCCATTCCTGCAACTCTTGCTTTTCCTCTGGTTTCCTCTGTTTACACCAGCTTGTTTGAAGTGCTGCAGAACTGGTTTCTAAACCCAAACAATCCTTGACAACAACTGACGGAGCAACCAGCAGCTCTGTTGTGTAAACACAACTATTGTTGCGTGAAGGGGCCAGTCCCCTATGAACATTGAGCATCACCACATCCACCACCACCGCATCCACCACCACTGCATCCACCATGTCCACCACCACTATATCCACCACCACCACATCCACTACCCCCTCCACCATCCCACCATCACGTCCACCACCACCACGTCCACCACCACCACCACAACCACAATCACCACCTCCACCACCACCACCACATCCACCACCACATCCACCACATCTACCACCACTATATCCACCACCACTACGTCCACCACCAACATTTCCACCACCACCAAGTCCACCACCACACCCACTTCCAACACCACCACGTCTACCACCCACCACCACCACCACCATGTCCATACCAGCACCACCACCACATCCACCACCACCACATCCATTACCACCTTGTCCACGAACACCACCAACACATCCACCACCACCATGTCCACCACCACTATGTCCACCACACCCACCTCCACCACCGCTACGTCCACCACCACTACCACCACTACCACATCCACCACTACTATGTCCACCACGTCCACCACCACCATGTCCACCACCACCAAGTCCTTCACCACCACCATGTCCATCACCACCATGTCCACAACCACCACGCCCACCACCATGTCCACCACCACCACCACCTTGTCCACAAGCACCACCAAGGCCACAACCACGTCCACCACAAGGCCACTACCACATCCACCACCACCACGTCTACCTCCACCACCACCATATCCATTACCACCATCAGGTCCACCATCACGTCCACCAAGTCCACCACCACATCCACAACTACAACCACCACCACCATGCCCACCACCACCACCACCACCATGTCCACCACCATGTCCACCACCACCAAGTCCACTATCACCACGTCCACCACCACTATGTCCACCACCACCACGTCCACCACCACCACCGCGTCCACCACGTCTACCACCATGTCCACCACCAACACATCTAACACCACCACCACACCCACCACCACATCCACAACCACCACCTCCACCACCATGTCCATCACATCCACCACCACTAAGTCTACCACCACCATGTCCACCACGTCCACCACCACCACTACCACACCCACATCCACCACCACCACGCCCACCACGCCCACCACCACCACTCCTCACTCTATCTATCTATCTATCTATCTATCTATCTATCTATCTATCTATCTATCTATCTATCTATCTATCTATCTATCTATCTATCTATCTATCTATCTATCTATCTATCTATCTATCTATCTATCTACTCTATCTATCTATCGCCCTCACTCTATCTATTGCCCCTCACTCTATCTATCGCCCCCACTCTATCTATCGCCCTCCCTCTATCTGTCACCCTCCCTCTATCTATCTATCGCTCGCCCTCTATCTATCTATCGCTCTCCCTCCCTCTATCTATCTATCGCCCTCACTCTATCTATCTATTGCCCTCACTCTATCTATCACCCTCACTCTATCTATCTATTGCCCTCACTCAATCTATCTATCTACCGCCCTCACTTTATCTATCTATCGCCCTCACTCTATCTATCTATCTATCTATCTATCTATCTATCTATCTATCTATCTATCTATCTATCTATCTATCTATCTATCTATCTATCTATCTATCTATCTATCTATCTATCTATCTATCTATCTATCTATCTATCTATCGCCCTCACTCTATCTATCACCCTCACTCTATCTATCACCCTCACTCTATCTATCTATCGCGATCATTCTATCTATCTATCTATCTATCTATCTATCTATCTATCTATCTATCTATCTATCTATCTATCTATCTATCTATCTATCTATCTATCTATCTATCTATCGCCCTCACTCTATCTATCACCCTCCCTCTATCTATCTATTGCCCTCTCTCCCTCAATCTATCTATCGCCCTCACTCTATCTATCGCACTCACTCTATCGCATCACCACAGCATCACTCAGCACCACCACAGCATCACTCAGGGGCACCACAACATCACTATGCACTACCACAGCATCACTGAACGCCACAGCATCACTCGTCGCCACCACAACATCACTCAGCGCCACCACAGCATCAATCTGTGCAACCATTCAACAAGAACTGGTTCAAATATGTTCTCTCAATGTTTCAAGCTTTATTACAAATTTCACAAAAAGATGTTATTATTTCACTTCTGTTCTTGGATTTTCGTCACAATAAAATACACTGAAAATAATCTTCACAAAAGTTATTTACAAAAGTTTAAGCTATTGCCATTATAAATTACAATAGCTTTTATTTAAGTATTAATTATTTAATCAAATTTAAAGCCATTGTTACTTGTAATATCAATACATCTATGTCACGTAAATGCAACACATATTGCATTACAAATGCTATAGGTGTCACATTTGCGAAAGTTAAAACTATTGGTATTGTAAATGACAAAGCTATTAATTTAGCTATTTTCAAAACCAACACATAAATAAAAAATGTGTCATTTACAATACCAAGAGCTCAAACTTTCCTAATGCGAGACCTATTGCATTGCAAATGCTTGTTTTATTTACACTCGGACACAAGCGTCCGACCAAACCAATACACCTACGCCCTCGGGGTGGCAAGCTTAATCCACCCTCCAGTGGGCACCCCACATGGTGTTTGCGGTTGCATCGCATCATTATATTTCTTCGTTACCTTAGGTTTAGAAACTGTAATGAAGCAATGAAATGCAAGTGACATAACACATTAGATACAGGTTGCACGGTCGGGCTGTTAAGACTTCACTAAATACAGATGCTGTGTGTTATGGCAGTTCCATCAGTTAGAAACTCTGTGTAACGTTGGGATGGCTCCAGATTGGGCCTCTGATGGCACTGTCCATGACCATTTCTGGTGCAGATTGCAGGGGATGACATTTTGATGCTAGAGGACCTGACTCTGTCTTGATTTGCCCCATTGGGCATGGGAACAGGATCCGGTGGAGGTGTGAAGAGCCGAGGAGAGGGTGGACTTTGGATACTGGTAGGGTTCCTGGGGGATCGATCAAACTCCTCTTCTTCATCAGTTACGGTGCCTCTGGACCCTTCGTTTTGAGGGTCACCCATCGCGGACTCATGACCAGCGGGTTGGAAGGGTTTTCTTGAATAGGGACACATTGCAGATAATGCTTTTAGACCCCATTACAGCAGTCACCATTGTGCCTTTGATCTTGGTACTAATTCAGGGGTCCATCTTGAAAGGCAAATAAAACTTGCCTCCTGGTTGCTGATCTATTATCAGAATTTTGTCTCCAAGTTTCAGGGTGGTGTGCTTGGTGCACCATCTCCTCGAGGCATAGTCATTATTGTGCTCTCTCTGGCACTCCGAAAGATTCCGGGGGTTTGGTTGATAAGCCCGGGCAGGATGATTGGAGATGGTGTCAGTCAGAGTTTTTCGCAAAGCCTAACTTGCTTGGGGCTAAACCAGTTATCGAATGGGACGTGAGTCTGTACTCTTGCAGAAAGTTGTAGCTGGCCCGTTCAACATTGCTGTTCTTTGCCACTGTGATCCAGATCACTTTGGTCCAATTCCTAACCAGGCGCTCAACCTCCCCTTAGGCTTGAGAGGCAGTGGGGTGTGATACGGCAGTGCTCGGTGGTGTTGCAGTGGAGGTACTCGGCTCTCTCATTGTCATTAAAGGAGGGGCGGTTAACAGTGCGGATCTCTCACAATAGTCAGTGTGTGGCCATCAGCTTCTCCATTTTTGGGATGACTTCGAATGTTGTAGTGCTTGAGAAGATCTCCTCTTCCGATTAACAGGAGTAGTTATCCATGGCAAGAAGCATATGAGAACCATCAGGAAGACTACCAAAGTCTGCACTAACCCGCTGACAAGAAGCAGTTGGATCTGCCTTGGCATTTCCAGTCCAGACATCATCACAACTTCAAAATTCTATCTTGAGCCATAAAGTAGAATAGCAAAAACAGTTTCACTTTTCTATGTGCATATCATTACAGTATCTAGCCACCCATTTCCCACACATATTTAGTACATGCAACATCAGTAGTATAAAGCTATAATTCAAAAGAAGATCCTTTAGAGTGAGTCTCTTCCCTAGGGTTTCCGAAGATACTCAAGCAGTACAATTTTTTACCAAAGTCAATACAACTGTTACATGGTAGGGCTAATTGTATGGTTAACCTTATTCCCAATAGTGCGAGAATGGAGTAGTAAATAGGGCTTTGGCGGCTCACATATATCTTTAAGCCTGGAGGTAGGTGGTAGTAAATCTGAGTATACATGCATCTGTTCCTGGCAATATATTAAATTATTTAGCCAATCTTTAAAATTAGGAGCGCTCCTGCCTCCCAACCTACATGCAACTCCACATCTGGCGAGCAACAATCCCAGCAAATGGCAAGGCAAAATAAAGGTCGGCGACAAGCAGAAAAAGCCAAGAAGGTAAAAGTCAGAAATGAGCAGAAAGAGGCATAATAAAGGTCAGAAACTAGCACAAAGAAGGAATATAAAGGTCAACAAGGAGTCAAAAGAGGCAAACTGGAGACCAGCAATGAGCAGAAAGAGGCAAATAGAGATCAGCAACGAGCAGAAATAGGTGAAATAAAGGTCAGAAACTAGCAGAATGAGACAAAATAGATATTGGCAACGAGCAGAAAGAGGCCAAAACATAAAGGTCACAAATGAGCAGAGAGAGGCAGAATAAAGGTCAGAAATGAGCTTGCTTAGAATTGCTGAGACCTCATTGGAGGCCCGACCCCTTTTTCAAACCCTCTGCACAGGGGTTTCCTAACGCACTATGGGTAGTCCCCTTAGCTGATGATGGTTGTTGGAGGCCCAGAACCCCTATTGTTGCCACACATTAGTCCCCCACAGTCTGATTGCTTGGATGGAGGCCCCACCCCATTTTTCAACCACTCAGCAAAGGGTCATCCTATGCACGACTCATTGGTCGAAGAAATCCCCTTGGCTGCTGGTTGTCGTTGGGGGCCAAGAACCCCTATTGTTGTGACACACAAGCCCCCACACAGCAGGACTGCTGTGATGTCATTGGAAGCCCGCCACCTTTCTAAACCATTCTGCACAGGGGCCTCCTGCTGCAGCACTGGCTGGGGAAGGAAGTCCCCTTGGCTGCTGAGGGTCGTTAATGGCCAACAAATCCTATGTATGCCAATAATAAGTCACCCACAGCCAGATTGCTAAGATATTGTCAGAGACCCTGCCTCCTTTCTCAACCACTCTGCACAGGGGCCTCTTGGAGTACTTCTGGTTGGGGGAGAAAGTCCCCTTGGCTGCTGAGGGTTGCTTGGGCCCAAGAACCCTTAATGTTGCCACAAGTAAGTCCCCCACAGGGGGAATGCTGAGACGTGGTATGAGGCCCGCCCCCTTTCTCGACCACTCAGCACAGGGGACTCCTGGGACACTAATGGTTGGGGAATGAAGTTCCGTTGGCTGCTGAGGGTCGTTAGACACCTATTGTTGTGACAAGTAAGTCCCCCACAGCGGGACTGTTGAGACGTGGTCAGAGGGCCCACCCTATTCTCAACAACTCTGCACAGGGGCCTTCTGGTGCAGTATAGGTTTGGGGATGAAGTTCCGTTGGTAGCTGAAGGTTGTTAGGGGCCAAGAACCTCTATTGTTGCAATAAGCAAGTCAACCTCAGCGGGGTTGCTGAGACATTGTCAGATGCCCCACTCTCTTTCTCAACCAATTTGCACACAGGACTCCTGGCGTACTACTGGTTGGGGGATAAAGTCCTCTTGGCTGCTGAGGGTCATTGTTGCCACAAGTAAGTCCGCCACAGCTGGATTGCTGTGACTTTGTCAGAGGCTCTGCCCCTTTCTCCACCACTCAGCAAAGTGCCCATGCCTCCAGGCACACTACAGGCTGCAAACATGGTTGTTAGTGCTCAATCGCACTCACCTATGGCACAAGACAATTCTGCTCAGTTGCAGAATGTATCTGCAACTCAGTGTTCTCCATGGAATGCAGAGTTGCTAATTTCTCAAACTCCACGAGTATAGCAGAATTTTACAACCAGCCCTAGTTACCATTCACAGACCCACTCAGAGACTCATGCACCTACTCACTGACTCACGCACCCACTCCCAAACCCACTCAGACACTTTCGGACCCACTGACTGATCCACTCAGACATTCATGCATCCACTCACTCACCTAATCAGAGACTCACATATCCATAACCTACTTATACAGCCACTCACACACTCACTCTCAAAGGTTATAGGTTACAATAAAAATGTTAAACAACGTTTAAATTCACTGAAGAAAACAAAGATTACATAAACTTTGTATTTAGGAAATATAAATTTAAAAAACCATAGAAATTCACTGAAAAAAACAAAGGTTACAGGAACATTATTGTTAGGAAATAGAATAAAAAAATCCTTAGTAATTCACTGCAAAAACCAAAGGTTACAGGGACATTGTACCTAGGCTCACATTTCACTTGTACAAAACCAGAGAAATTCAGCAGTTATAGTTACCTGAGCTATCTATAACTTACGCCTCCGCAATGCACTGTTTATGACCTCACATATTACATCAGCCATAACATCCTAAATGTTCACTGATGACATTATCCACACAACCACTCACACACCCATTCACACCGCTATACAACCTCTCCCATTCACAGACCCACATAACCACTGACATACCCATTCACATACCCATACAATAACTCACACAACCACTTGCTTAACCATTGAATATCTCACACACCCACTCACTCACCTATACAAGCACTTACACACACTCTCTCACACAAATAGCCACTCACACAACCACTCACTCATATAGCTATTCATACAACCAGTGGCTCACTTATACAGCCACTCACTTAGCCACATACTCACCCATACAGCCTCTCAACACAGCCACTCACTTCCCCATACAAGCACACAGCCACATAACCACTTCCATACCCATTCACATATCCATAAAAGCACTGCCTCATCCACTCACTCACCCATACAGCTATTCACACAGAGAAACACTCTCCAATGCAGCCACTCACATGCCAACTCACTTCACCAAACCCCTGTTCAAAGAGACACTTACTCCCCCCATAAAGCCACTTACTAACTGAGTTACTCACTCATATGATTATTCAAACCCTCACTCACTCACCTATAAGTCAATCACACACTTAGTCCCCTACCCATGCAGCCACTCACTCACCTATACAGCCATTGACACACACATCTCACTCACAAATGCAGCCACTCACACAGCCACCTAGTCACTCACACAGCTACTTACATACACACTTATACATATATACCGCCACTCACACACCCACTCACATACCTATACAGCCACTCAAAAACCAACTCTCACACAGATATACACAGTTACACAGCCATCCACAGAATATATGTTAGATTAGTTGTACACCTAGCATAATAATTTAACTTTTCTAGTAGCTTATTATATATGTTTAACAAACATAAACTCTTAAAAAACCTACACTCACTGGATGATGTCATCAGTAATGTCATTAGTGATGCCATTTGAGATGTCATGAGGGATGTCACTGAACATGTCATGAGTGATGTATTATGTGAGGTAATATGAAGGGGGTTGTATGACGTTTCAAAGCATGCTTTTACCACGCATGCCTTTACAACGCAGGTATAATAACGAAAGCCGTTACAGCGACTTGCGTTGGGGGGCGCTGGATAGTAGAATAGTTTAATTTTCAATTCCAACTCCAGTCCCCGTGGATAGTAGGGAAGGTGTTGGATAGGAAATTAAACTATTCCCTATCCAACAGCGCCCTCCAGCGAAAGTCGTTGTAACGACTTTCATTGTAATTCCTGCGTTGTAATGGTAGTGCGTTGGAAAAGTTTCGTTGTAAACGATGTTCCCCATGCAGGGCATTGCGGGGGCATACGTTATAGTTACCTCTGGTAACTATAACACTATGGGGCACATGCATCAAGCATATTTGCGAATCTGCCCATTTGCGAACACAAAAAATGCTTTTTGCAATTCGGTAACCTGTTACGGAATCGCAAAATGTGTTCGCGATTTGCTATTTTAAAGGGGCGTGTTTAGGGCATCCCTTTCTAATACCAAATCGCATCAGCATGTAGGACTATTTTGTGACAGAAATGCTGTCGCAAAACATTCACATTTTACCACCTACTTTAAGTAGGTGGTAACCCATTCGCAAATGGGAAGGGGTCCCCAAGTGACCCTTCCCCTTTGTAAATGTTTGTTACAGCGTTTTTTAAGACCAGGCAGTGGTCCCACGGACCACTGTCTACTCTTAAAAAATTAAAAGAAAACTTTTCATTTCACTTTTTTTTTTAAAGCATCTAATTTGTCTATAAGGAAAATGGGCTGCTTTACAAAACAAATTGCTTTATTTAAAAGCAATCATGGACGTGGTGGTCTGATGATCTCAGTAGGTCACCATCCACGTGATCTTTGCGATTCTTAAGGGGTTGCAAATTGTGACCTACCTCATTAATATTAATGAGGTAGAGTGATTTGCGAACCCAAAGGAATCGCTATCTGAAACTCTTTGAGTTTCATACATTCTAAATTGCGATTACCTAATTGCGATTCTCAGGAATTCGCAGTTAGGTATTTACAATTTACAATTTTGATACATGTAGCCCAAAAACTGCTGAATTTCACTGGTTTTGTTCGAGTGAAATGTGAGCCTAACTATAATGTCCTTGCAACCTTCTTTTTTTCAGTGAATTTCCAAGGTTTTTTAAATTCTATTTCCTAACTATAATGCCCCTGTAACCTTTGATTTTTTGTCTTCAACAAAGCCAACTCCATCATCGCACCCAAACTTCGGGACATCATTAACAACTCCTTCCTATCCACCACCTTCCCCAAGAGCTGGAAGCACGGAGAGATCAGCGCCCTCCTGAAGAAACCCACCGCAGACCCCTCAGACCTCAAGAGCTTCCGCCCCATCTCGCTCCTCCCCTTCCCTGCAAAAGTCATCGAGAAAACCATCAACAAACAGCTGACAGCCTTCCTGGAGACAAACGGCTCCCTCGACCCATCGCAGTTCGGATTCCGAGCGAACCACAGCACCGAGACCACCCTCATCGCGGCCACCAACGACATCCGGACCCTGCTGGACAACGGAGAAACCGCCGCCCTCATCTTGCTCGACCTTTCGGCTGCGTTCGACATGGTCTGCCACCGCACCCTGACAACCCGCCTCTGCCATGCCGCGATCCAAGGAAAGGCCCTGGAATGGATCACCTCCTTCCTCTCTGATAGAATCCAAAGAGTCCGTCTCCCGCCCTTCCTCGCAGAAGCCACCAAGATCGTCTGCGGCGTACCTCAAGGGTCCTCGCTCAGCCCCACCCTCTTCACTATCTACATGAGCCCCCTCGCAGCCAACGCACGCAAGCACAACCTCAACATCATCTCCTACGCCGATGATACCCAACTGATCCTCTCCCTCACCAACGACCCCACCACTGCCAGAGCCAGCTTCCAGGACAGAATGAAAGACATTGCAGACTGGATGAAGCTCAGCCACCTGAAACTGAACTCAGACAAGATGAAAGTCCTCATCCTCGGCCCATCCATCTCCACCTGGGACGACTCCTGGTGACCCCCTGCTCTGGGCCCCCCACCCAAGCCCACGGACCACGCACGCAACCTGGGATTCATCCTTGACTCCTCCCTCACGATGACCACGCAAGTTAACGCCGTTACCTCCTCCTGCTTCAACACTCTCCGCATGCTCCGTGAGATCTTCCGCTGAATCCCCACTAGAACCAGGAAAACGGTCACCCAGGCCCTCGTCACCAGCCATCTGGACTACGGGAACGCCCTCTACGCTGGGACCACCGCCAAACTACAGGAAAGACTCCAGTGCATCCAGAACGCCTCAGCACGACTCGTCTTGGACATCCCCCGACACAGCCACATCTCCGCCCACCTGAGGGACCTGCACTGGCTCCCCGTCAGCAAAAGGATCACGTTCAGACTCCTCACCCACGCACACATGGCTCTCCACGACTTGGGCCCCGAATACCTCAACAACCGCCTCACGTTGTACATGCCAACCCGCCAGCTCCGCTCCGCTAGCCTCGCCCTCGCCACCGTCCCACGGTTCCGCAGAACCACCACCGGAGGAAGATCCTTCACCTACCTGGCGGCCAAGACCTGGAATACCCTCCCCACCCACCTACGACTCACCCAGGACCATCTCTCCTTCAGGAAGTAACTCAAGACCTGGCTTTTCGAGCAGTAGCAGCCCCCCCCCCAGCGCCTTGAGACCCTAGCAGGTGAGTAGCGCGCTTTACAAATACTCTTGATTGATTGATTGATTGAGTGAATGCAAGAGTGTCTCAATATGTCTGTGAGTGGGAGTAAGACATGTCTGTAACCTTCGTTTTTTCCAGTGAATATATGGCTTTTTCACTGTTATTGCTATGCCACACTCTGTAAAGTGCTCTCATCAGGTTCTTTAGGGGCCTATATCAACAATATTTATAAATAAATGCTGGTCCCTGAGAACTAGGCAAAGCAGGGGGCGCTGGAGGGCGCACAGCAAAATGGCCACACTGCTGTGAGGCTCTGCCTGACCGAGAACATATCCGTCCATTATCTGCTGCATCCTGTACCCCTGACGGCTTAAAAAGCCCTGTGTGGGTTTACCGGACACTACTGCACGACCTGGTGTAACTTGTGGCCGCACTCTCCTACCTGATGCTGTGCGCTGAGACGCCTTCCTCTGCCCTGCCATTCGGCCTGGAAATGGTGGCCGCTAGATCCCTGTAGGTGGCTGGCGGGAGCGCTTCCCAGGGCTGCGCGGGCTTCTGGGGCGGCCCCCGCCGAGCTATTGGTGGCTGGAGCTGCGGGGTGACTTGTGCGGAGGCGGCTGTGTGGAAAGGTGGCGCCGGGGTCCGACCCGGCCTGGAGGAGACTCCGTCCTGCAGCTGTCGGCTACGAGGGCGGTGTTGCCGGTGGAGGTCTGCGGCCTACACCGAAGATCTGCGGCGGAGGAGGTGCGAGCCCAGAAATCCTGCTCGGAGGAGCCTGACGGCATAGGACGCGATGAGTGGGTTGGCCTGCTCTAAGGCCCGGATTGCGGAGGTGGGACGGGCCTGGGATTGGGGCCTGCCCGGCTTGCTGTATTTTGTGCGGGGCTTTACTCGAGGAAGGGAGGCGTCTGAGGCCTAGCGGGAGCATCGGGAATCACAGGGTGTGAGGAGTGCCAGGGAACAGCTATCCTGCACGTTGCAACGGCGGGAGTGCCAGTGAGGGCCCTTGACTGCTGGCGATAACTTTCCAAGAATGTGTGGTGTGGCCAGGCCCTGAAAACTCACAGAAGAACTACTGCTGTGGGGTGTTGCTCTAACTTAGGGCGGCCAGCTGCTGTGACAATTGTTTTCACTGCTTTCTACTGCATATTGCCTGGTGGAGCCCGGATGGCGAAGGGTATGGAGACACTGTGAGCTGCTGTTTGGGCTGCACTGTTTATCACAATGCTTGCTATCACAATCGGGGCCTTCAGTACATATACCCCTGCACCTTTGGTCTAGTGCTCTGGCTGGATTGTGTGGGGCCTAGCTGATGTAGTGCCTTTCTGGATGGGAAGCAAGTCAGGTGGTAATTACTGGCAAGTGGTGGGCCCTACGTGATACTTGGGGTCACAAGTGGAACTGCGGTGCCCATCCCCCTTTTTTTCATCTGGTGGTGGTGTGTTGTGGAGGGCATTGCAGCCTAGGTGTCCTGTCCTGTACTGTTGTCATAATGGTACCTGCGGCTTGGCCTGTGACCATGGGGCAGGCGGACAAACATCAGCCTAAACTCACTTTTGAGACCAGACTGGCCCCCAAGACCCAACAGAAGGCTGCTTCTGATTCGGAGGCAGATGCATCCTCAGAGGGACCCCCCACTTTGGAGGCTACTCTGGTAGCCATGCAGCGGACTTTGCAGTCAATTGAAGGGGCAATGGCGGCTGTTAACCATAGGTTGGACCATATGTCGTCTCAATTGGAGAAGCAGAGTGCACGCATGGGGGAGGTGGAGCAAAGGGTCTCAGCGGCGGAGGATGGACTGTCCACTGTTACTGACAAGACATTAAACATGGAAAAAGTGCTGTCCCTTATCCAAGCGAAGAATGAGGATTTAGAGGCGCGGTACCGGTGCAATAACATCCGCGTCACGGGGCTGCCGGGGTCCACGATTGTGGGCAGGATGGAAACTTACATGGAGCGCCTTATTACTGATATTTTTGGCACAGAACAATTATCACCTATGTTCATTGTAGAGCGCGCACACCGCTCTTTGGCTGCTCGTCCTGTCCTGGGGGCTCCCCCTCGCCCCATAATAGCTAGCATCCTCAACTATAGAGACAAGGACACTATTTTGCGGCTGGCATGGGAGAAGGGAATTATAGAGCATCAGGGGAACGTGCTTGTTTTCTTCCCTGACTTCACGGTCGCAGTTCAGGCCGCGCGAAAGGAGTTTGGAGCTGTGAAGCAGTTCCTACGTAGCGAGGGGGTTCCTTACTCCATGATGTATTCGGCCCGACTTCGTATTGGAGCTCCGGCTGATAATAAGCTTTTCTCCTCCCCAAAAGCTGCTATGGATTATGCGAAAAAACGGAAGCATAGAAAGTGTGATTATGCTGCAGGGCCTGATGGGGAAGGGGCGGAGGACATTGATGTTGAAGGCTTTGTTTTGGTTGGGCTGCACTGTGACATCTAATTCGGGACTCCTGGCCTGGACTGGGGCCCGCATGTGCCTTCATACTGTCATGTTCTTCTATGCATCAAAAACTGCTTGGGCCTTGCTATTTAGATGATGGGGTTGTGTTCTTTTTGAGTAAGGTTGAGTGTGGGTAGGATTATCCAACAGTTGATATGCGATGGGTAGCTTAATCGCTTTTTCCCCTTCTTTGATTAGTGGAGTGGCTGATATCTGGGTGGGGCTTCTGTTCTTTCCAACTTGGCTTACTTGCTCGCATCTTATTTTAAGTAGGGCACCTGAGCTACCCCGAGGGCCTGTTCAGTGGGTTATTGCATTCCATTGCATGATTTGTCGGATTGGGTTGGGATGCTCAGTCATTGTTCGCTCGGTCTACTCCTACTTTGTGGGAGAACTGCGCACCTGTGCCCCCCCTTATGGGTGTTCCCCAAACACTGTTTTCTGTTTTGGCGGGAGGGGGTAAGTTGGGTGGGCTTTTGGAATGGCTTTGGCATGGTTGGTGTGCTGAAGTGGGTGGTGGGTGGGCGCGGTTGGGGGGAGATGGGGTAGTGGGCGGTTTCCTGTCTTTTCTCAGGTGTCCGGTAGTGCTATTCTGTATCCACTGCTGCATATGGTCGCATTGCTTTGAATTCATCATGTGTTATCTGATTTTCATGCCATTTAAAGATGGGTAGCTCTGTTAAATGTCTCACATGGAACATCCGAGGCCTAAACACACCTCGGAAGATCAGGATGGTGTTTGCAGCTCTAGACAGCTTGGATGTGAATGTTGCTTTCCTTCAGGAAACACATTTGACGGCTGACTCGGTGAGGAATGTGGGTGTGCGATGGGCCTGTGTGCGTGTGTCCTCCTCATATTCATCGTATGCGAGAGGGGTTTTGACGCTAGTAAAGAAGGGAGCCCCTTTCACTGAAATAAAAACTGAAACGGATGATAGTGGAAGACTTGTGATTTTGCACAGCAGATTGGGCGGTAAGAGTGTGCTTTTAGTGAATATATACGGGCCCAATGTGGATGATCCCGCTTTTTTTTGGATGTGTGGCGCAGGATCCTGCTATACCCTACTGCTGAGATTATCGGGGGGATTTCAATTTATATCTGGATGCTTATAAAGATTGATTTGTATCTGGTGAGGTCAGGCAAAATAGAGCGTCAGAGGTGGTGTGGGGTCTCATTGATGCTGGACAGGTGTCCGATGTTTGGCGCAAACGTCACCCGGAGGCTTGTGAACGTACGTTTGTGTCTTTGGTTCACAGCTCGTGGTCACGTATTGACTATTGGTTGCTTTTATGGGAGGTGGGGCACTGGGTTCGGAGTGTCTCCCATGTGGCCCGTACTCTGTCTGACCATTCCCCTGTGCTCATGGAATTGATATTGCCAGAATATAATGCGCTGCAGTTCGTGTGGGGGCTCCAACTATCAGAGGTTAAAGAACCTGTGTTTAAGCACACTATAGGGGAGGCGATTGGGAATTATTTTAAAGAAAATTAAGGCACATTATATAGCGCAGGGGTCTTATGGGAGGCCTATAAGGTCACCATTAGGGGCGCCTGTATAGGAGCTCAGGCTGGGGTTCTGAGGGATATCAGGCGTCGGATACGTACGCTGGCAGCGCATTTTAGCTTACTAGAGTGCTCATGTTATACTGCTCCCACTGCAGATAAGCTGGCACAGATCCGTGAAGTAGTTACTGAGCATAATGATACTGTAGATCAGGAGCTGCAACATTGCTCTCTGCGCCGAGTGGCTCGGTATTACAGGAGGGTGGGCGTCCTGGTTATTCCCTCGCTCAGAAGTTGGCAGAGCCCCGCAGTCAGGAGCCCATAAATGAACTTCTTGATGACACTGGTACCGCCTACTATTCGACGGAGGAGCTGTGTGACATTGTGATGAAATTCTATAAGGATCTTTACACTACTAGAAAGTCTCCTTCATTGGAGGAAACGCACGATTATCTTAATGATGTGGCGTTGGGGTGGTTGTCGAAGGCCCATTGTGAATACTTGGTACAGCCCTTTAGTGAGGAGGATGTTCAGGATGCTATAATGACCTTGCCCACTTGTAAAGCCGTGGGACCGGATGGTTTACCAAGTGAATTTTACAAGGCGTTTGCGAAAGTACTGGCTCCACGGCTGCTAGAGGTTTACGTGGAAGCATATGATATTGGGACTCTGCCGCCTTCGCTCTGGGAGGCCTTGCTGGTCACCTTGCTGAAGCCGGACAAACCACCGAATCAGTGTGGATCCTATAGACCACTTTCTATTATTAACCCCTTCTGTGCTGCGCGGATTTTCCCCGGGTGCTGAACGTTCCATTGGGCCTATGGAACCATGACGGAACGGTTCCGTCATAAGCACAGGCCACCTTATGCTCATGGCGGAACCGTTCCGTCATGAGCATGGAAGGGGTTAACATGGACACCAAAATATTAGCAAAAATGATAGCAACTAGACTCCAACCTCTGATACCGTTGCTGGTGCTGCCAGATCATCCGGCTTTGTCAAGGGGCGATCTACTACTCATAATTTGCGCACATTGTTTTCCATGCTGCATTATTTTGATCCCGACTTTCAGGCTGTTGCTGTGTTACTTGATGCAGCAAAGGCGTTTGATTCTGTACATTGGTCATATATGTTTACGGTCCTGAGTAGGATGGGGTTCCCACCCTTTTTTGTGCAGTGGCTTCGAGTTCTCTATAGTGAACCGGTTGCCGGGGTGCACGTCAATGGCAGGGTCTCGTCCTTATTCCCTATTACACGAGGTACATGGCAGGGGTGTCCCCTCTCACCCTTGCTCTTCTCCCTGATATTGGAGCCTCTGGCTTGTAAGCTCCGCCAAAAACACTCTGCGGCAGCTTTGATGTTCAGACGGCGACCGCTGATCGTCTCACTATATGCGAACGATATGCTGCTCTATGTCCGGGAACCAGCGGTGTATCTGTCACCATTGCTGAGGGAATATGTCAAATTTGCAAGGTTTTCTGGGCTAAGCATTAAGTGGTACAAATCTGTAGTTTTCCCAATAACGGCAAATACGAGGGAAGTTGAGCTAGAGTTTCCGCTGACCTGGTCCTCTGAGCCTGTGAAGTATTTGGGTGAGTGGATCCACAGAGATCCAGCTGTGGTGATCACCAAGAACTATGGGCGTGCCATCACGCGTATAACAGAGCAGGCTGAGCGATGGGCGCATCTCCCTTTGTCACTGGCGGACAGGATTGCTGTAATAAAAATGGTGTTCCTACCCAAGATGTTGTACTTTTTTATAAATATACCTTTTAAACTGAATGTGGTGCTATTTCAAACGCTACAGACGACACTGCTCACCTTTGTCTGGGGGGGGCAAGAAACCTTGATTCCACTGGGATCTTCTGACGCAGCCTTTTGATCGGGGCTGTTTTGAGGCTCTGGACCTTCGTTTATATTATATCTGCGCGCAAGCTCATTTTGCTCATTATTGGCATTTCCCGCAGTGCTTTCAGCCACATGTCGCTATTGAATCGGAGGCCGTCCTTCCCCTTCCGGTCCAGGCTATGGTTCTATCCGGTGGTTCAGGTGGACCCCGTCAGGAAATAAGCCCCCCATTGTGCACGTCTTGGGCTTGGCGGGCTTTAGCAACCAGGTTACAGCTCCCGTATTTGTATGCACCTCTTCTGCCCATTGCCTCTCATCCGAGGACTCTGCTACTCGGGAACCCGTTGCATTGAAGGAGCTAGCGGCGGCTGGTATTGTGCGAATGGGAGATTTGTATAAGGAAGGCCGCTTTAAAACCTTTGGTGAGGCTCAAAATGGAGTGAATCGTAATTTTATGTTTCGCTTCATGTATGTCAGGGTCCGACAGGCTGTTCGGGATGTGTATCCGGTCTACCCGGATGCGCCTACAACTTTTTGGGTGCTGCAGGCGCTGCTGGCAGGGAAGAGTCGCAAGGGGCTTATTACTAGGCTGTACTCCACTTTCCAGCGACAGCATGAGTTTGAGGATCACCCGGCACTTCAGCGCTGGCAGACTGCAATAGGAAGTCCAATCTCGATGGAGGTATGGTGCTGTCAACTCACAGGCCGGCTCACAGCTAATAGCAACCTTAGAATTATTAATTTCAAATGTACACACCAAGTATACTATTCACCTCTACAACTTCATAAGTGTGGTTTGAGAAGTGTGAGGTGTGGCTTTGAAGATGCAGATTTTTATCATGTTGCATGGCTGTGTGGGAGGGATTTTGCATTCTGGACCGAAGTCACTCGTATCCTGTCGGAAGTGGTGCTGGAACCTGTGGCCTGTATGCCCGAGTTGTGCCTTTTGGGGCAAGTGCAACAACTGAAATCGGCTAATAGACGCCTGGTGGCAGTTTCCACTTCGTTTGCAAAATGGGCGGTGGTCCAAAGATGGGGATCGAGGTCGTCACCCACTATAACAATGTGGCTCAAGGAGTTGGTATATTGTAGGGACCAGCTACAAGTGTATGGGGAAGAGTTACCAGAATCCTCCCGACCTAAGGATTTTTGGAGTCCCTTAACAGTGTATCTGATTGCTTATCCTGAATTATCCTGAGGTGTTATGTTCCATGGGTTTTACTTATGTGTAAATCTTTATTATACTTTTTCTGAGCTACGATTAAGCTACCTTCGGACTTTGAGCTGAGATGCCTTTCTCCATCTGTGTTGATATTCTCAGACTGCAATGGACCATGAAGTTGTGCATGTGCCTATTAAGTTGCCTTTGTGGGGTGCAAGCAGTACACTGGTTGCCTGGTTTTGGATCGGGGTGGGGTGGCGGGGGGTTGGGGACTGTTTATTGGGGAATGGGTTCTTTTGTCTTATTTTGTCTCCTGGCTTTAGTATGCACAGCGATGCCTTTCCAACATGATGTAATAGCTGCCTTTGATTCATGTACACTGGGATTGGTATATATGGTAGCAACGGCTGTGTGATGTTTCGATATTATTGAAAAACTAATAAAAATATTTTAAAATAAAGTAGGCAAAGCAATGAATGTTTTTTTTTGCTTCTATAGGTAAACCAATGGATGGGAATTGAAAATATCCTACGGTACAGCAACACTAAGCTGCAGACTGGGTTACGGCTAGCAGGGATGCTAATTTTCACTTCACTTACAAGGCTGGCCATACTGGGAATCAGGCATCTCCCCCGTAATCTGGAATGGTGGGGGTTGTTTAGGTCTCGCAGAGAGACCTATTGGGGTCAAACCAGAAAGCTAAAACCAGGCGGAAATATTTGTCAAACCAGGCGGATTTTCGAAAGTTCACGTGAACAAGCACAAGCTTTTCCCCCCACAGGCACCTCTGAGTCCACATCCAAAGCAATCAGCCTCCCTCCCACTGGCTTCTGAAGCTTCCCCCACCATGCGCTCGCTCGGCCTCAGGCATTTCTCTTCCCCTAATTATTCACTGCCCACGGCCGGCCAGCGGTACAAACATATCAGATAAAACATGGCACGATGCTTCTCCCTTAGTGTTACACGTGATTATGTTGGTTGTTACATCTTAAACATAAGTGCCTTATTGACCGACCAATAGCTTGGCTCCTTTCCCTTCCTTCTCTTAATAGTGTGCCTTCGCCACAATTATACTTCTGTGTGACCGTCACTTATCTCCGCATATATTTGAATGCACTCTAGTGACACATATCAGGTAATCAGCCTCCCTCTCACAGACAACTCGTGCGTGCGCTCTCACTTTCCAGCTCCGCTTTAGATTTCCCATTTACTTTTGTTTTCCTTGTTTCAGGAGCATCTTCCCATTAACTCTTCAACTTGTTCTTGTTGCTTACATGTTTTGTGTCTTAATGATGCTCGCTCACCAATGTCCCTCCCACCTTTCATTTGATCTTGCTTTTCTTTGAACTTTCAGGCTCCTCTCCGCCCCCTTCCTTTAATGGCCCTCTCCCTCCCCCAGCAGAGAGCGCGCATCGCTTGTTAAACCCTGCCATGGAACTATGTTTGTGTTCTCGCACACTGCCCCTGCAATTCCAATTGAGGAACTATAAGCAAGCTAACGGTCCGAGATCACTTCCTTGGATTCATAAAGCATCTAACATGCCTTTCTCTCGTGGAACAACCTCTATCACTGTCAGTCATTGGCTACCCTATCCCAACAGCACGTACTGCTTGTGTGCTTCTCAGCACTTTCGGCTCCCTGTCTCTGTGCCTTATGCTCCTCCTTGTTTGAGTATGACTCGTACTCCCCATGCGTCTGACCCGCCACCCGCCTCGAGGGGCCCCCTCCTCTCCCGAAGGTGACAGTCTGCTCTGCCCCCAACTGTGCAAACCATCTCCGGCTTCCAAGGCATCTCTCACTGTATAAACTCCCTTCCTACCACCCCAGACAGTGTCCCCCCCCCTCTCCCTCCCGTACAAGAAATGACAGTCATTCCTGTAACTGGCCTTGGAAAGATGAAAGGCGGAGTGCTAGATAAACTTTCGCCGTCTCACCCCTACAGACCAGATTTGAGGGCCCGCCCAATGGCTCATAGCCAGCCCACCCCATTCTCCTTATCTGAAAATTCATTCTCTTGGAGGGTCTCGTCCCCAGGCTCCCTCCCCCCCTCCCTTTAGCCCTGTAACTAGACCTGTCGCTGCCTCTTCCCGTGGCTGCCTCGTTCATTAAACCTTCTGTGGTACTTCTAATCCTTCACAGATAGTTACATGTCTGTGGGTCGAGCCCGGCAAAACATCCATCCTCTGCCATTTCCCAGTATTTGCGCATACCTGACTTGCATTGATAACGCCCCCACCCTACACATGTTAAAGCCAAATCTTGTACATTTGCGATTTTTTTCTGTTTGTATCTTTTATGTAACGCAGTAATCCACAGTCCTCATGTTTTGCAACTGGTTCTTATGTAAAGCGCTCTGACACCTTCGGGTAAAGTTATATAAAATCGCATTAAATAAATAAAATAAATAAAATAAAATAAAATAAAGTACCCTGTGTAACCCCCCTCCCAATCACCTATCCTCTCGCACGTTGCTCCACTCCTGCCACCGGATGAACTTGGGAGGTCAGGTGGGGTGGTGGGGAGGCCCAGGGAGGGGGTGCAAGTCAGTCCCCCATGCGCGCTGCAGGTTCCGCGGAATTGTATGTACTCTCTGCCCAACTGTAAGAACACCCCTTCGCCCCTCCCCAGACAGCGCTTGACCCCCGCTCATGTCTCTTGGGCGCCCGTAGGCACCGCAGTGACAAGGAATTGTAACTTGTCTAACTGGCCTCAGAAGGTTGAAGGTCATGAAGACCGGACCTCGAACCGCTGCTTGAATTTTATTGTTGATTTTCATGCAGATTCTGCTGCATCAAAGGCTTTTTTTAAGTGTCACGAATTTGCAAACGAGGGCTGGTGTTTGGTGTTTTTTGTTAACTTGCACGGATCGCTGTGCACGTGTTTTGCAGGGTATGGCGGCCTGTTTACAATGCCGGGCCCCGGGGAAAGCAGAGTCGCAGACTAGTCTTTCCCCGGGGTCTTTCGCGCAGGGGATAGGCCAGGTAGGGGAAGGGGAGGAGTTAGGCGGTGGGTACTTAAGCGCGGGGGAGGAAGGGATCTTCCTCTTTTCTGCGCCTGGCACCATCGGGAGGGAGCTCGAAAGGAGTTTAGTTAGTACTTAGTTTGAGGCCTAGTGCTAACTTTGGGAATTTTTGCTCGGAGCTGTTCCACTGCAGCTGGGGTTGTTAGCTTTTCCCTTGTTGGTTCACTTGCTTTGGTAGGATGTCTGGTGTGTCTGCGGAGCAGGTCCGTGAGGCCTTGTTGCTGCTTGCTAGGGCCGGCCGCGAAGATTTGATTAGGCCTGGGGTCATGGATCAAGCCTGGGTGGGGGCCACCAGGGGCACGAGGGCTGCCTCGGCCGGGGTGCAGGCGGCGGTGTTAACCTGCTTGTAGGACGATCAGGACCAGGAGGGGGGGTCCGGGGTTAGGAGGGGGGGGGGTGCGCAGGACAACCTCCGCGCGGCCCTTCCCCCCGCTGGAATTTGTGCCTGGGGCCTCGGGTGCGGCCGTGATGGCCGCGCCCTCCGCGCTTCCGCCCTGCGGGCCCCTGACGGTGCCGGCCGGCGCCGTGCAGGGGGAGGGGCAGGAGGGTGCCCAGCCTGGGCCTAGTGTGGTTCTGGCGGGGTCGCCGGGTGGCAGCGGGGCCCCCGGGCCCTTGTTACGTCTGGAGGTGGGCGCTTTTCAAGGGGTTGGGGCTGGTTTTGGGCCGGAGGGGTCGGGCGATGTGTTGGAGGAGGTCCCCATTGACTTGTCCAAGGGTTCCAGGGCTGGCACCCCGGCCGTTGTGCGGCCGCCGTTGTCTGGGTTTCCGGAGGGCCGGAGCGCTTCACCCACGCTGATCCCCATTGGCGGCCCGGGCTGGGTGCAGGGTTTTCAGCAGGTGGGTTTTTTCTCACGTGGGGGGGATTTCTTTGGTTACGGCCGCCCCAACCCCCCCCCCCCCGATTTGGGGTTCCGTTTCCTGGGAGGAGAGGTCCCGGGGGGAGAGGATCTTGGAGCAGATTCAGGAGGTCAGGTGGGCTGAGGAGACGAGGGCCAGAGTGGGTGCAGTTTGGGGCCATGAGATCGAGGGTCCTCCTACCCCCACTTCGGAGGAGGAGAGGGAGGTGGAGAGGCAGGAAGAGGAGGCCAAGAAAGCCAGGTTGAGGAAGTCAGGGCCGGCCGCCCACCGTAACAAGGGCGCGGCCGGTGTAGGGACGGCCAGCACGGCTTTGAGGCCCGATGGTGCCGGGGCCCTGCCAGGTTCGAGCGACCTGGGGGGCGGGAGGGGTTCCAAGTCGGCGGTTGTCGGCAGAGCCAAGGGGGGCCTAGCGGGGCGCACCACGGCTCCGAGACGCAGGCCGGAAGAAGCAGGGCAGTCCGCGGCAGCTGTCCCTCCTCCGCGGGATCGGGCAACTTCCTCACGTGGCGCCACCGGAATGCGTGGCCGCGGATGTGTGCCGAAGGGTGTGAAACGTGCGGTGAAAGATGTGGCCTGCGACGGAGTGGATCTGGAACCGGTGCTTGAGCTGGATTACAGTGATGAGAGTGACGACTTGGAAGAGGGGGAGGTGCGGGATGACTTGGAAGGCGTGGGCCGCGCAGCGGGTGGAAACGACCTTGGTGTGTTACAGGTCGAGCCCAGCGCGAGGAAGAAGACGGGATCCGCTGTGGTCCGTGGAAAGGAGTCCAGAGGACGGCCCCGGGAGCGGACGGAGGCACTGACAGGTGAGGGTGCCTGGTGGGCGGCTTGGGATGACGCTCCTCGGGGTGGGGATGGCCGTAAACGCACCTGCCGGTCTGTGGGTGTGGGGGATGGGTCTGTGAGGGAGGGGGGGCGCCGTCAGGCGGTCCACCTGAGGATGGTAAGAAGGTGGATGGTAAGTCGGTGACTTTGGGGGTGCAGACGGAAAAAGGTGATGGCAAGGAAGAAAAGGGGGTGAAGGTCCCTAAGAAATTGCCTTACATGGGGTTGGCGATGCCTTTGGGGTCACATTTGTCGGAAAAGATGAGGGACAAGATATGGAAACACGAGTTTGTGGATGTGTTTAAATTGCTGCATCGGGAAGTGCAGGCTAAGGAGGGCACAAAGGAAGAGGAGCGGGAGTTGACGAGGCGGCCTAGGGTGCCTATCACTATGGAGAACTGGACATCGGCCTTTCTGATCTTTGCCAGCGTGTATTGCCAGAAGTATCTGGACCGGGCGATTGCGCTGTTCAAGTATATGGATATCATTCGCAAGGCCCAGATGCAGTTTGGTGGGTTTGCATGGTTGAGCTACGACGAGGAGTTTCGGGCCCGGGTTAGCGCTGATCCTGAGAAGAGTTGGGGTGAGGTGGACCAGGAGCTTTGGATGCAGTGGATGGCGTCTTCGCACTCGTCGGCCTCTATGCACACGGCCAGTGGTTTACCGGTGTTGTATCGGTCTTTTCCGACGCGTCCCGCCCAGGGCGGGGCGGGGGGCGGAACTGTGCCCAGCACCATTGTGTCCGGTCAGCCGTCCAAACCCGGAGGGCCTGCTACGGGGGTGTGTTGGAGCTACAGTCGGGGTTTCTGCTCTCGGTACCCATGTAAGTTCAAGCACGAGTGCTCGAAGTGCGGCGGGAAACACCCCCTTACTCAGTGCCTCTCGCTCACCACTCCCTCCGAGCAGTGGCGGAATGCGAGGGGTCGGGGCCAGCCTGGCCCAAAGGGCGCCTACTCCGGTTAGGGTGGAGGCGATGGCCCCGTGGCTCGCGCGCTATCCTGATCGCGAGGCCGTGGCGCGGCTCTTCTGGGGTTTCGCGGAGGGCTTTAGGGTTGGCTACTAGGGTCCCAGGGAGCGTCGGTGGGCTGAGAATTTGAGGTCGGCGAGGGAGTTGCCGGGAGTGGTGGCTGCGAAGTTGGACAAGGAGGTGGCGGAGGGGAGAGTGGCAGGCCCGTTTGCTGACTGGCCTTTGCCGGATCTGATCATTTCTCTGTTGGGGGTGGTGCCCAAGAAAGAGGAAGGGGAGTTCAGGATGATTCACCACTTGTCGTGGCCGGAGGAGAGGTCAGTGAACGACTTCATTGCGGAGGAGGACTCGAGGGTGCTGTATGCGTCGGTGGACGATGCGGTCCGGTTGGTACGGTTGTGTGGTCCCGGTACGGAGTTGGCGAAGTGTGACATTAAGTCGGCTTTCCGGCTCCTGCCTATTCACCCGGCTGATTTTGCGCTTTTGGGCATGCAGTTCGGGGGAGCCATCTACGTGGACAAGGTCCTGCCCATGGGGTGTGCCATCTTGTGTGCTTTGTTTGAGCTGTTTAGCACTTTTCTGCAGTGGGTCATGGTGCGGGTGAGTGGGTGCCGTGAGGTCACTCATTACTTGGACGACTTCCTCTTCCTGGGCAGGGCGGGGTCGGGGGATTGCGGCAGGGCCCTGTCACGTTTCCAGGCCTTGGCGGTGCAGTTTGGGGTGCCTTTGGCGCCAGAGAAGACGGCTGGTCCCAGCTGTTGTCTCACGTTTCTGGGGATCGAACTGGACTCGGTGGAATGGTTGGCGCGCCTGCCGGCAGCTAAGGTAAAGGAGATTCTCGCGTGCCTGGAGTGGACTGTGGGGGAGCGGCGGGTCCCTTTGAGGGCTGTGCAGAAGCTTCTGGGTTTCCTTAACTTTGCGTGCAGGGTGGTGCGGGCAGGGCGGACATTCTGCAGGCGGCTCGGCATGGCCATGTCGGGGGCAGTGCTTCTGCACCACAGAGTGAGAATTTCCCAGGGGGTGAGGACGGATTTGAGGACTTGGATTACGTTCCTGCTGGAGTTCAACGGGGTGCCTTTGGATTTTGATGAGGAGAGGGCGGTCTGGCAATGCCAAATTTTCTCTGACGCGGCTGGGTCAGCGGGGTTTGGTGTTTTCTGGGATGGTCGGTGGTGTGCGGAGAGCTGGCCGGCCTCCTGGATCAAGCAAGGCAGGAGCATTGCCTTTTTGGAGTTCTTCCCTTTGCTGGTGGCACTGGTGGTGTGGGGGGAGGACTTCCGGAACAGGACGGTGCTCTTTCACGTTGACAACATGACGGTGGTGGACCTTGTTAATAACCAGAGGGCGAGGGACCTGCGAGTGCTGAGGCTGTTGCGCAGATTCATGTTGGCGTGCCTGCAGTTGAATGTGGTGTTTCGGGCCAAGCATGTCCCTGGGGCGAATAATGACATTGCGGATGCTTTGTCTCGTTCGCAGTGGCAGCGGTTCCGACACCTGGCGCCGGGAGCGGACGCCTGCAAGACCGAGCTGCCGGCCGGCATCTGGGCCTTGGGGGAGTGAGGATGATTGGTCTGGTGGAGGGTTCGTTGGCTCCGTCCACGAGGAGGACTTATCGTCTGGCATGGTCTGAATTTAGTACTTTTATGGGCTGGACGGTGGATGGTGTTGTGAGTGGGGAGTCGGCTGTGCTGGAGGGTCTGAGGGGCTATGTGCTGGCCTGTATGGACAGGGGTCTGACTGCTGCTACGATCTCTGGGAAGTTGGCTGGTATTTCCTTTTACTGTGTTCTGTTTTTGGGTTTTGACCCCACCAAGGATGTGGTGCTGGCTCGCATGTTGCGGGGGTGGGGTCGGGGAGTGGGGGCCGGGGGGGGGGTCGTCTGCGGGAGGCAGTGACGTTTGATTTGTTGGTTCGGCTGGTCGGGGTGTTGCCAGATTGCTGTTGTGACCAGTTTGAAGTGGGCCTGTTTCGTTTATGCACGGTATGGATGTTCTTTGGGGCGTTTCGGGTGTCTGAGCTGTTGGGCACGAGACGGGGGGCGGGCAGGTTGTTTGAGGATGTGCGTGTGGATGCGGGGCGTCTGGGGATATGGCTGGGTTGTTCGAAGACGGATCAAGTGGGCAGGGGCACATGGGTATGGTTGAATGAGTCGGGTGGGGCGGTTTGCCCGGTTTTGGAGTGGAGGTCTTTCTGTGGGTCGGCTGGTGCCCGGGGTGGCGAGATTTTCTGCCATGCATCTGGTGCGAGAGTGTCGGCCGGCCAGCTGTTGGCGGTGTTGCGTATGGCTTTGGGACGTCTGGGGATTGATGGCGGTGGTTACGGTACCCATTCCTTTCGCATTGGGGCTGCGACTGCGGCGGCTCGCCTGGGTTGGTCCTGGGACAGGATTAAGAGAGTTGGGCGTTGGAAGTCGCGCTGTTGCGAGAGGTATGTGAGGAAGTAGTGGGGTCCCAGGCAGGTTTGTTGGTGTTGCACTGTTTTGTTTGCCTGTTCTAACATCTTTTTCTTCGTAGGTTGCGTGGGTGGCCCGGGCGGTAGGACGGTGACTTGGATCGTTGGGCACTCATTCGTGCACTGGGCTTCCAAATATGCTGATCAGCAGGTTTACGGCCGTAACCTGGGACTGAAAGGACAATTGCACGAGGTGAAATGGTGGGGAAAGAGCGGAATGCGATGGGGGGCACTATTGTCCTGGCTCGCGAAGATGGTCCCACAGAGGGGATGCCCGGATTTGTTGATCATTCATTTGGGAGAGAACGACCTGGTGCAACTGTCTGGATTGGCATTTGCAACTTATGCAAAGGGACTTGGAAGTGTTGAAATCAAGTATGGCGGGGGCCTGCATTGCCTGGACGGAGCTGGTCCCCAGGAAAGTATGGAGGGGAGCTATGAAACATGGGGCCATTGAGAAGGCCCGGAGGAAACTTAATCGGGCGATGAGACTGTACTGTGCGGACAGGGACGTTATGGTCATTTCACATCCTGGGATTCGACTGGAGGAGCCTTTAGCTTTTAGGGAGGACGGTGTGCACCTGTCTCGGTTGGGCAATGCGTGGTACATGATGGAGTTGCGGGATGTGGTGAGCAAGTTGTGGAACGAGTCTATATGGTGCCGGCGGGAGTGACTGCGCAGCGACGGACGGACGGCCCTGGGGGGGGTGGGGCAGTGAACCGCCCTACAGGGGGTCCACTGGGTGGCAGGATTCGAAGGGACAGGGGGTCAAGAGCGGGCATACCCATCCCTTGGGGGGGGAGTTGGCACTGGACGGACCGAAGTTTGACTGGAAGTTTGCAATGACTGGGGGCTGGAAGACGGTGATTGACGGCCAAGAGAAGGGTGTTTGGAGCCGCTAGGGCTTAGTGATGACGTGGGTGAATGAAACGAATGGGGGGGGGGGGAAGTGTGAGTGGGGGTTTACTGTTACTGTTATTGTTGATTTATTCTTATGTACAGATTCGCAGTTCTGGTCTAATAAAATGGCCTTTTACGCTGACACTGCGTGGTCTGTTTATTGCGCGATGCCGGGCCCCGGGGAAAGCAGAGTCGCAGACTAGTCTTTCCCCGGGGTCTTTCGCGCAGGGGATAGGCCAGGTAGGGGAAGGGGAGGAGTTAGGGGGTGGGTACTTAAGCGCAGGGGAGGAAGAGATCTTCCTCTTTTCTGCGCCTGGCACCATCGGGAGGGAGCTGGAAAGGCCGCCCACCCACCCGGCAGTTGGAGGTGGTTTCTGGGTTGGCCGATAGCGTTGCCAGTTTAGGCCAGAGCTGCTGTAGGCAGGATTCGAAGGGACAGGGGGTCAAGAGTGGGCATACCCATCCCTTGGGGGGGGAGTTGGCACTGGACGGACCGAAGTTTGACTGGAAGTTTGCAATGACTGGGGGCTGGAAGACGGTGATTGACGGCCAAGAGAAGGGTGTTTTGAGCCGCTAGGGCTTAATGATGACGTGGGTGAATGAAATGAATGGGGGGGGGGAGTGTGAGTGGGGGTTTACTGTTACTGTTATTGTTGATTTATTGTTATGTACAGATTCGCAGTTCTGGTCTAATAAAATGGCCTTTTACGCTGACACTGCGTGGTCTGTTTATTGCGCGAACGAAGAAACGGGCCACACTGATTCATAAATTGAACCCTTGTCTAGTAGACTTGTCAATTTATAACCACCAC